>NW_022103903.1:14817192-14904666 GCF_000313985.2 Echinops telfairi | reverse complement strand
GATGTACAAATACGCTTTACACAATTGATGTGTGTATGGATTGGGATAACAGTTGTATGAGCCCCTAATAAAATGTTTAAAAAATAATAATAATACAAGCTATATATGAAAAACCAACAGCCAAAGGTGGTAGTCAATGGAGAAAAGATGAAAATAATCCCACTGTGAAAAGGTACCAGACAAGGTAGCCCATTTTACCCACTCTTATTTAACATCGTACTGGAGGTTTTAGCTAACAGCATAAGGCAAAGAAAAGACATCAAAGATATGTCCCTGGGGAAGGAAGAGGTAGAACTATCATTATTCGCAGATGATATGATTTTATACATGAAAAATCCCAAAAGCTCCGCAAGGGGATAACTGGAAGCGATAGAGGAATATGCCAGAGTGGCAGGATACAAGATAACAAACAGAAGTCTATCGGACTACTGTACACATCAGACAAGACCACGGAAGAGGGGATCAAAAAGGACGTACCCTTCACAATAGCCAAGCACAAATTGAAATTTCTAGGAATATATCTGACTAAAAAAAGCCCAAAAGATTTGTATGAGGAAAACTACAGAACACTATTACAAGAAACCAAGAGTGACTGCAACAAATGGAAGAATATCCCATGCTCATGGATAGGATAGTAAAAATGTCAGTTCTGCCCAAGACACTATATAACTTTAATGCTATCCGAATACAAATATCCTCATCTTTCTTCAAAGATTTGGAAAAACTGATTAGCAACTTCATATGGAGAGGGAAGAAACCCAGAATTAGCAGAGAACTCCTCAAGAAGAAGTACACAGTGGGAGGGCTTACTTTACCTGACTTTAGCACCTATTATACAGCCAACGTGATCAAAACAACGTGGTATTGGTGTAATGACATATACTCAGACCAATGGAAAAAAAAAACTGAAAACCCAGAAATAAAATCAGCAGCATACAGACAACTGATCTTTGGTAAGGGCCCCCCAAAATCAAATTGGAAGCGGATGCCCTCTTCAACAAGTGGTGCTTGAAAATGGATATCTACCTGCAGAAAAGTGAAGCAAGATCCTTACCTCACTCCAGGCATAAGAATAAACTCAAGGTGGATCACAGACCTTGAGGTAAAACCCCAAACTATTAGGGTCATCAATGAAGGAATTTGGACAAACCTGAGAACTTTGGCACAGGGAATACATAGCCTATTGGAAATAAGGAAGGACACAAAAGCAGATGAGGCACAAACTGACAAGTGAAATATACTGAAGATAAAACACCTGTGTACATCCTAAGAATTCACAAAAAGAGTAATAAGAGAGCCCATGGACTGGGAAAACATCTTTAGCAATGACACATCAGACAAAATCCTTATTATTAAAACCCACAGTATTCTGCTAGCTTACAAAAAAGGAAAAACCAGTGGCCCACTGAGGATGTGGACAAAGGACCTTGTGATAGTTATATAATCTGGTGTCAATTTGAGGATTCAGAGTGAAGGCATGGAGACTAGCCTGTCAATCAGGTCGGAGCTTGATGACCTCAATTGTAGGCACAACAGAGATAAATAGCATGCTGGAGATGAGATACATATCGAGTCTTTGCGAGACATTCTTGTTGATAAGCCACATGGAAACAGGCTGATGGCAGCCAGAGCTTTGGAGCTGGAGAAGCCGTGTTGAGACCCCTGCCAATTCTGAGATGCTTACAGCGCCACTGGATCCACAAGACCTGCTCCCCACTGGCCTGTGATCTTCCTGGACTCCACGTCGTCGCATGTGTTTCATGAGTCTGAAGAGACTGTATAGATAGTATCAGACATATGGGCTAATATTGGACTTATGAGCTTGATCTGGATGGGGCTGAGATGTTTTCTAAATATCCAATTGCTCTTGTATATAAAGCTCTTTCTTATACACATATGTCTATGACGTTGTTTCTCTAGTCAACCCAGACTAACACAGTTGGTACCTTTTGTTGGATGTAACTACCTACCATTGGATCAGCAGTTAAATATATAATTGTTTGCACAATCCAGGAACTCTTTTGATGGTTAATACAGGGCTTTTGAACCTTGACCCAATTGAAATTTCAACCAGATAACTCTGTTATGTGCAGGGGTAAGGGATGGAGGGTGATTTCCAATAAATCAGAGTCTGAGATTTGTTCAAACTATTCTTGGGAACTGGGAATAAATCTCAGATTCTGATTTACTGGAAAACTTAGAGTGCACTAGAATGCAGCTGGAGGCCACCATCAGTTTGAGACAAGGCTCCTCAAAGGTGAAAAGAGACTTTGACAACATCAAGATGTAAAGGAATCTGTATATTCAATATTTAAGAAATTCCATACCAGGTTTATAAAAAAGATTAAGTCGGTATATTTGGTCCATAACCACAGTTCATTCAAAATCATCTTTTATTTTTTTCCATTTGCAGAGTCCTCATAGGGATTAAATCTCCATTGAATTTCCTTTCCATTGACCTGGGATGTGAATATCTTTGCCCTCAAATGGAGCCCATCAGAAAGTGAAATCATGCAAATACTTTGTTGTCAGTTGCCATCCAGCTGGCTCCAACCTGTACGTGACCATATGCACAGCAGAACAAAAAGCTGCAAGGTCCTGTGCCATGTTCACAGATGTTCCTATGTCTGAGCCCATTGATGCAGCCACTGAGTCAATCCATATCCTTGGGGGGCCTTCCCTTCCTTCGCAGTCCCTCTATTTTATCAGCCATGATGTCCTTCTCCAGGGACTTGTCTCTCTGACAATATGTCCAAAGTTTAGAAGACAAAGACTTGCCATCCTTATCTCTAAGGAGCACTCTGAGATTACTTCTGAGACAGATCAGTTTGTCCTTTTAACAGTCCATGGTATTTTCAACACTCTTCTCCAGCAATTCAAATGCATAGATTCTTGTATGGTCTTCCTTATTCAATGTCCAACTTTCACATGCATACGATGCAATGTGCTTGACCATGGCTTGTGTCAAGCACACCTTCGTCCTCAAAGTAACAACGTTGCTTTTCAAAACGCTAAAGAGGTCTCGCGCAGTAAATTTGCCCAGTGCAACTCTTCTTTTGATCTCTTGGCTGCTGCTTCCATGAGTTTGATTGTGGACCCACGCAAGACAAAATCCTTGAGAACTTCAATTGTTTCTCCATTTATCGTGATGTTATTTATTGGTCCAGTTGTGAGGATTTTTGTTTGCTTGTTTGTTATTTTACATTGAGTTTTAATCCATACTGAAGGCTACAATACTTGACCTTTACCAGCAAGTGTCTCAATTCCTCCCCACTTTCATCAAGCAAAGTTGTGTCATTTGAATATCACAGGTTGTTAATAAGCCTTCTTTTGATCTTGCTGCCACATTCTTCTTCATGTAATCCAGCTTTTCTGATGATTTGTTCAGCATACAGATTGAATAAATACGGTGAGAAGATACAACCGTGATGCACATCTTTCCTGATTTAAAACCATTAAATATTGTGTTCCCATAACTGCCTCTTGATCCATTTGCAAGTTCTGCATGAGCACAGTGAAGTGTTCTGAAATTACCATTCTTCTCAAGTTACCCATAGTTTATTATGGTCCACATAGTTGAATGCCTTTGCATAGTAAAGGAAACACAGTAAACATCTGTGTTAGTCAGGCAGAGTAGAGAAACAAATTTATAGACACTCATATGTGTATAAGAAAGAGCTTTATATAAAGAATAACTGTATATTAAGAAAAATTCCCAGTCCAGATCAAATCCATAAATCTGATATTATCCCATGTGTCTAATACCATATGGGTATGTAAATTCCTCTTCAGACTCACACAACACACGCAAGTCATTGAATGCAGGAAGATAACAGGCCAGTGGGTGGAAAGTCTTTGGGATCCAGTGGCAGTGGAAGCATCTCAGCGCTGGCAGGGGTCTCCACATGGCTCCTCAGCTCCAGGGCTCCAGCTCTATCAACGTAGCTCCATGTGTCTTGTCAGCAGAAAGATGAAGCAAAGAGTGTGTGTGTTCCATCCCCAGGAAGGAAGATAGGAGTAGAATTCTCAGGTGGTCCATGACCACACAGAAGCACCATTGGCTCTGGCCTGATGGACAGGCTAGACTCCACCCTTTCGCAAGTTGACCAGGAGATTATGTAACTGCCACAACATATTTCGGGTACTCTCTGCTCTGAGTCAAGATTTGTCTGACATCAGCAAAAATATCCCTTGTTCCATGTCCTCTTCTGAATCCAGCCTGAACTGTCAGTTCCTTGTCAATGTACTGCTACAACCATTGTTGGATGATTTTCAGCAAAATCTTATTTGCATGGAACATTACTAATATTGCTTTATAGTTATAGCATTCTCTTGGTTCACCTTTCTTCAGAATGGGCACAAATATGGATCTCTTCCCATCAGTTGGCCAAGTAGTTGCCTTCCAAATTCCCTGGCATAGATGAGTGAGTGCCTCTATTGCTTCTTCAGCTTGCTGAAACATTTCAATGTGTATTCAATCAATACCTGGAATCTTGTTTCTGAATAACGAGAACTTTTTATTTCGGTACCATTGGTGCTGGCTCATCTTCTACCTCCAGAAATGGTGAAATATTGACTAGGTTTTTTTTTTTTTGGTACAGAGATTCTGTGTATTCTTTCCATCTTCTCTTGATGTTTTTGTATCATTCAATGCAGATATAGTTCAGTTAAATTTTACATTGTATCATTTGTTTTCCCTTTGATCCATTTAAAATTTGTTCTAGTTTTATTTTCCTTTTTCTTTTGAACTGACAATTTTCTGTGTTTTATTTTCTTATCATTGTAGAGGGGTATTTTGTATGGTTTTCTTTATATGAAATCCAAGAGAGGTAAATCTATAGAGACAGTATCTGGATTAAAATCTTCTTAAGGTATGACTGGGAAGTAGGAGTAAAAAGTAGCTAATAACAATGAGTACCAAAAATGGAGAAAATATTCTGAAATTGATTGTGGTGATGTGTGCCCAACTCCTTTTAATGTATTCAAACCAGTGAGTTATATGTTACATGAATTATATGTCAACACAATTGTTTAAAAGTGGTTTTGTTGTTTTAATGGACTAATCTTAGATAAACCTGGCCTCAGGATTTGTTGATCAATGATTATATGGAGGTGGGACTCAGATCTTTTCTCTCTCAGCTCTGCAGTTTCCTGACTAGATCTGGTTTTATTTCTTTGTCTTTTTCCTCTCTACCACCCTAAGTTTCATTATTGTCAAGACATATGTACCCTCTTTCAAATCTAATAGGAGAGTAAACCTGACAACACTCTTTTAAAGAGTACTGGAATCCAATTCATTTTTAACACTCTGTCCATCCCATCTCTGAGTCAATGAAATGTGGTCTGAGAATGGTATATCCTGACTGGTTCCAGCCAACTATGGCCAATTCTTGTACTAAGACTATAGTGACCAAGAGATGATGTCTTTGTGCTATTCTAACAGAATGTTTAGGAGCCTAGAGTCTGAATTCAAGGCATGGATTCTAGAATATGGCTTTCTGTCTTTGTCAGTTCTGGAGTAAGTTCCTTATCTCCCCAATTTCTGTTTCTAGGTTCTTTGACAAGCTTCAGGTGACCTGGCATCTCTCTTCCCTCATCTGCACTTGCCTAATTTGATATTTTTATATCTCAAAAATGACTGGCTCATTAATGTTACAAAGAAAACTCTTCCCAGATGGGTCACATTCACATGCACAGAGGTCTGGATTCCAACACCTATTTTTGAGTTTACACAATTCAACCTATAAAAGAGGAAAGCTAGAGAAACCAAACTCACTGCTATCAAGTTGATTCTGACTCATAGTGACCCTATAAGACCCTGCAGGAAACCTGTGTGTTTTCGAGATAGTAACCATAGCCACTATGCCACCAGGGCTCCTTATAAGAGAGATATAGAGCCAAAAGCTATCTGGGTGATATTTGAGTAAGAGAAGGAAGTCACTGGGGTTAAAAATATGCTACCAATATTATCCACTGCCATGGTAGTTAGACTTGATGTTTACATTAAAAATTCACACTTCTAAAGCAAAAATTGCAATGGCACACATTTTGCTATTTGCAAGAGAATTACAGGATCCATTTCAAAAATAAATACCAATTCATTGTGCATACACACGAGTTTTTATGTATAGACTTTAAATAGTTAAATGTATTTGATGTTGTGTAATCAAACAAAAGTTTGAAGTGTGGCATGATCAAGCCCTACCCCACCACTACCATCAACAAGTCTTCCACTCTTTTGGGTCCTTTCATTTTTTTAGCAAGCCTCCAAAGATAATCATAAAATTAGAAAAAGGGTTCATGTTCAAATAATCAAATGAAATATAAATATGCCTGTGTAGATGTGCTGAGAAAAGTAAACTCCCAGTGAGGGGGAATTACTTAACAGACAATTTCAATGAAGGTGGGTACAGAGCAGTAAAGAGCTTTAGAGATTGGGAAAAGGCTGAAGTTAAGCTGAATTCCCTGGAGGATTGTTGAAGCAGTTTATTTTAAATATGCTAAAATGTTAGGGTATTATCTTTCTAATAAAATGAGATCAAAGAAGAGTCAACGAACAGATCTAAGAAAATAGATGCTGTTTCCAAGTTCAAAAGTTCAACAATTTCTGCCTTCTGGCTTCCTGCTGACTTCTGTGAGGGTTGTCAGAATGTTCAAAATTTTCAAGAGAATTTGGCAAAAAGCCAATAAGGATTTCTTTGATAGCTCTAAGTATAAAGGTAACTGCTAGCTTCCAACTGGACTGTTTTCCGCAAGCCCGGACTACTGGTTATTTATTTGGGGTTCAGTTTGTATTTTCCCTAGAGACAAGCAGATAATTAAGCAGGCAGAAGAAAAGCCCTGTCCTGAGAATTCTGTGCTAAATGCTGTGCTACAATCTTCCTGTGAGAAAATATATTCAGAATTTTAAATTGGAATAGTAGGCATTGCAATACTTTCCTATCAGAGTCGAAGCACTCCAGTTTCAAGTTCCAAGTTTAGTCCCCTGAATCCTTCCACCGCCTCCCCAGGGCCTAGGCCAGAGGACTCAGACTGCAACATGAAGGAAAGGTTTAGAGATAGAAATCAAAGGAACCCTTCAAGGTGAAGCCCATGATGCTCCAGCTCATCCTATGTGCCATAGCCCTGGTCCTTCTCTGGGGGTTGTGGAGTTTGCTTTCCTATCTGAACATTTGACAGCCAGCTTCACTTGTTTTATTATATTTTATTTTTTTTGGTTTTCTTTTATTTTGCCGTAAAATAAGCACATCATCCTGTTGACATCTCATGCTGTTACTGCTCTCAGCTGTCATTGGATCAGTTCCCATTCACGGTGACATCTTGCATAGAACTGCTGCCAGCTCTGACCCCGTCCCCACGGTGGGTGATGGAAGGGCCATTGTGACCCGCAGGGTTTTCACTGACCAATCTTCAGAAGCAGATCATCAGGCCGGGTTTTGTCTGAAAAAAATGCTCAAATCTGCCCAGCGTCATAACAACACACAAGCCTCCACTGACAAAGAGTTGGTGACAAATCATGGGGACAAAACAGGGTCTGGCAAGAGTCAGCTCTATAGTAACCAAAAACAACAACATATTTTATGCAAAAACAAAAACAGGTTATGTCCTCACTTGACTTTTTAAAAGCTTTGATCATGTATAAATAGTGCCTCCCTGCACCAACCCCCACCACCACTACCCAATCTAAGAAACCAAGGCCCGGCCTTTGCATCCGTTGTGACCCTTAATGACTCTAGAGGACAGGGTAGAGCTGCCTAACTGGGTTGCCAAGGCTATAAATCCTAATGTGAGGAAGATACCTCACCTTTCTCCTGCAGAGTGCCCAGTGATTCAAACTGCTGGCCTTGTGGTCAGCACAATTTGTAATCCACTGAACCACCAAGACTCTGTAGACCGTGCACCAGTCACAAATTTAGACAGACCAACTCTCAACCAGATAGTGATGTTTCTAAAAGCATCATAATAGCTTTAGAGACTTTGTTCTCAGAAGTTTCTGAGTCTCTAAGATATTGTTTAAATTGAAGAGAAATATAAAATGAGTGACCTGCTTCTATTTCTGGATTTTAAATAGTTTAAAGGTATTTGGTGTTCTATAATTAAAAGCTGTAGTGAAAGTTTAAAATAGAATAGTTGATGCCACTCTAAATATATAGACCTAGTCATCAAAAAAAAAAAGCATGAGAAAAAACTTACTTGTGGGATAGGAAAAAGAATACTCATATGAGACAAGATATGACCCTTGAATAAAAAAAATTTAAAAAACAAAGACGTCAAAGAAAAGGACAATCAAGTTGCATAAAGAAAGAGAGAAAATGCTAACTAAGAAAAGACAACTGACTTATAGAAAGACAAAGGCTTACTGAAAGGAAAGGTCATGATTTATTTCATTTCTTCTCTGGCAAATGATGTACAGTTGGCAGGCATTGTATGGATTTCTGAATTGTCAGGACAATGCAAACAAAGCAGATGATCCCCTCTAGGATTAGGGACAAAAGTCCCTGTAATTGATGCAGGAACATTAAGGATGGCACCTAAATCATCAGCCACTCCCAAAATCTGGAGTTTATCGCTTAGGGAAGTAGTGGTTACCAATCACTGAATTATCATTATGGATTGCTTCAGGCTAATAAATCATTAAAATTATTGTTACAGGAAAAAAATACTAATGTGACTGCTTGTTATATGAGAAATTCTCAAGATCCTCAAAACAAGGAACATACCCAAATTGATGCCTGTAATTTCCTGAAAGCTATTGTCGTGGGACATCGTACTGATTAAGACTCACAACACTAGAGAATGGAAGAACTACCTCTGTAAGTTTTCCTAGGCTGTTCTGTACATGAGCATAGTGCCAGGTATGTTCTTCTGTGGAGCAACTGGTAGATTTGAACTGCCAACATTTTGGTAGCAACATTTTGGTAGCTGCCTAGTGCTAACCATTGTGCCACCGGGGAACTTTAAAAGATAGTACAGGACACATTTCATAAAGCTACAGAGCAAGCAGACCCTTCCATACTCCATTGTGCATATTATTATTTCAAGTCTACACAAACCAAAAAAAAAAAAATTAGGAGAATTTCTTCAGTGTGATACACCGACTCCATCCAAAAATTATCTGTAACTCACTCAAATGCCTTATTAAATCTGGTTCTTTACAAAGAGAAAGGCTTTTAGCTAAAGTGAGATGGGAAAGAGTTTGTGCATTTATTTTACTAGGAGAAGGAAAGCACCACATGGCACTGTATTAGGTTTGGTCCCGGTAATTTTCATTATGCAGTAATGGACTTGTGGTTGGACCTTGGGGAAATGCAAGATAGCACTTTGGTGTAGTGTCTTATTGGAAGTAATTAAACATGCCAGGAAAGCTTGTTCTATTGCTGAATTTGTGACTGTGATCATGTCTTTACTCTCTGCTATCCAAAGTGCAGCACACCACAACACTTTAGACTACTAACTGCCTAACCAGAGAAGGAAAGAACCACTTTGGAAAGGTAGGAGGGGAATGTCTTGTGGTTGTTGAATTTCTGCACTGTGGGCAGCTAATAGCAAGAAACATTCTTAGTCTCAAAGTCAATGCCAATATGGATGTCATATCATTTATCTAAATGCTAGCCGGTGTTTCATATAGTGTATGTTATAGGCATTATGTTATTTCATTGATGCTGAAAATATCTTTGTGAAATGAATCAGTGCAAATATTGCCATTATCTGTGGCCAGAAAAAATTTTTAACAACCAGGAATTTTATAAGAACTCGAGTATTGAAAGACCTAAATTCAGAAATATATATCTAATATTTGATTATATTGTGTTTTGGTATTTCTTTGGATTTTAGGGCCTTTAAGTAGAATTAAAAGTCTGTACAGTGTTAGATTCAATAGAGTAACATAGTATTTCACCATACTACCTGAAGGTCTGTGTAGACTAGAGAAGGTCATAAATGGAGCTAAATAACTTTATGGTAAAATTAGTGGTGTTGTACTATTATTTCCTTCATAAGAGTTTTTATAGAGAGAACTTAGAAGAAAAAAAGATTTCAGTTTGAATTTCTGTTCTTCCTTATCTGAGTGAATTGCCTATGTAACTTACCTTTTTAACCATCACATATTGTATTTTACTTTTAAAACGAGTGGATAGAAATATCTATCACTTTCACGCACTTGAGAAAATCAAAAGTGATAAGAAATGTAAAGTACATACTAGGACAAGGTGGCAGGTCAGGGTTTTAAGACTTGCCACTCTTGGTTCTTGGCCCACCTTAAGAAAGAACTCAGATGAAAGATAGCAGTCAGACAAGAGTCAGAGAAAAGCTTTGAATAGAATGAGGAAATTAATGAGGGAAAACTTTGGCATGAAATATCAAAGGGTCCCCAAGCAACCCAAGGACTGCCTTGAATGAATAGTTAGATTTTGAGCCTGCTAATGGTGACCCATTCACAAGTGACTGGCTAGCTGGCTCTTCTGCTACTGGCTGGCTTTCTGTAGCATCCTCCCCTTTCCAGGTACGTGTACCCCTGCACCTCAGTGTTCACTCTGTGTCCTTGTCACAAGGCTCCTGTGGGGATAGTGTGGACTTCCATTGTAGGGGTAGTGTGAACATCTTTTCGGTCCAAGCCCACACCCTTTCACTTTCTCAATCTACCACAGATAAAGGAATATCTTATCTGCTCTCCACCTTTCTTTGTTCTAGGCAGGTATGGGGGAGGGTGCCTCCACCTCCCTTTTGTGTTACAATTCCTCCCATTGCCACACTCCCCCACCCCACCCTTGCTCATTTCTGTCTGGCTAACGATAATCATTCAAGAAATGGGAAATATTATTGTCAAATACGATTAGAAACACATGCTATAAGACTTCACTTACAGGATTGATCATTCTCTAGGTTCTACAGCTGTTTGGGGGTCTGTTGAGCCACGGTAGCATAGTGGTTTTGCATTAGTCTGCTAACCAGAAGGTCAACAGTTTGAAACCAGCAGCCACTCAGCCACTCAGCAGGAGAAGGAGAAGGCTTTCTACTCCTGTAAAGAATTATAATCTCAAAAACTCACAGGGACAGTTCCACCTTATTCTATGGGTTTGCTATGGATCAGAATCAATAGCAGTGAGTTTGGTTTGGGTTTTAATTCATAGTATAGTTCTATTTCATTTTTTGTAAATTCAGTATATAACAACTGACTTATTATCTTTCCTTATAGCCTCTTTTAGTTTTTTGGTTTTTTTTTTGGGGGGGGGGGGTGGTAAGGGGCATGAGCAGTTCTGGCCAGAAAGTTAAGGGAGATAAGTAAAAAATGCAAGAAAAGTGCCTTAATCAAAATCACAGCTGGTATGAATGTCAGTGCTGTATCTACTAGCCCAAAAGTGTTGGCTTGCAATAATGTCCTTGGTCCAGGCTGTGTCTTGCCAGCCCAAGTAATACTTCAAAGGTTGATTTAGATTTGGCTGCTCAAAACGTAGATCAAGACTCCATTCTTCATGACATTTTCAGCCCACAGCCAAAATTCTATAAACCTAAAAGTTACAGCTAGCTATAAACAAAGCATTAGCAAATGTGGAAATAATTTCTGTCTACAAGGAAGTGTGTTTTAACTATTTTCTCGAATCAATGTTAACCCAAGTTGATATGGTGGTATTTCCTTGTAAAAATCTCTGCATGAGCATTAGAGGAAAGAATAAGCAATTTCCCATCATGTGTAAGTGAGGGCTCTGACTAGAGTCTAAGATTCAGCTACTTCAATATCCCCACTGAAAGAACCAAGACGTTTCGAAAGAAACCTGAGACTTACAGTCATACTTCATATCAGAGTAATACATTTTTATGAGAATAAGAGAAAAAATTACAATCATAATGATGGACACAACCACACACACCTCTCCAGGGGGAAGAAGAGCAGACACCATGGGGGAAGGGAGACAATGGTTGGTGTGAGATATGAAAATAATAATTTATCATCTATCTAGGGGTCACAAGGATGGGGTGGGGGGCCGGGAGACAGAAGAGCTGTTACCAAGGGCTCATTATAAAGTCATTGTCTAGAAAATAATGATGGCAACATATGTACAAATATGCCTGATACAATTGATGTATGGATTATAATAAGAGTTTTAAGAGCTCGCAATAAAATGATCCCCCCCCTCAAAATCAGTTTTTTGATGGATTGTGTATTTTAAGGAAAGTTCTGACAACCTCAAAGATGAGACAAGCAAAGACATGAAGAAACAGTGGCTGAAGTCCTGAAACTGGTGAAGAAACTTGTAGAATTACCATGTCTGTGACGACCACTGAGGGAATCTCCAGGGTTTGGAGTTTCCAATTTCAGGTGACGATCTTGGCCTGTGCAAGCTTCTGGCTCAATGGGGGTCAAAAGTATTGCACCAAGAGCAGCTAGCTCGAAGATCTTCTCGATGAGTTTCAAACAAGATCTATGCTGATTATGAAAATGTTATGGAATGGATTATAAATAGGAAGGTGTTCTTGGGTTTCCAGGTATGATCTAGAGAGCAAGGTCTAATCAAAACAGTGGCTTCTGAGGAGATCTGCAGTGCCCGTTAAATGTCCAGACAACAGGCCAGCTAAGAATGTTATGGGGACAACTTTTGGGGACTCCAAATGGATCATCTTTTCCCCCCTAAACGTATTACTGTGAATTAGATGGTTTATAAAGCATTCACATGCAATGATTCAGACATATTTTGTCTCAACTCATCGATTGCAATCCCCTCGATATACCATACCTTATCCCACTTCCACTGTTTTTGTTCATCTTTTGTTGTCCTTAAGCAAATGTCCATCTAATATTAAGTGGTTGATTATTCTAACACTGAAGTGGGTTCACTTCCAGACTTGCAGGGTGTCTAAGGACCATAGTCTTGGGGGTCCCACAATTCTCTCATCAGTCAGCCTGGTCTCCTTTATGATTTTAAGTTCTGTTCTACAATTTTTACCCCGTACACCCAAGACCTTCTAATGTGATCTTTTGTTAGAGCAGGTGCTAGTGGTAGATGGGCAGAATTTAATTCTTCTGGTCTCAGAGTTGTGAAGACTATGTCTTTCAATTTTCAATACTTTTCTTTCCTCCAGTGATAGACAAATAATTACACTTTACATGGCTGCTCTCAAGCCTTAAAGACCCCAGGTGCTACACATTAAATTCGGGCATGGTAAATCCAGGAATAGGTTTTGGGCTCACACTAAGCCCTTGTTCCAATCTAAGAACAATTTATTCTTACATCATGGCCCTGCTCTAGACCGCCCTCAGGAAGGGAACACCAAAGGTATAGGTGCTATAGAAAAGTGTGGTGAAATAAAATAAACATCAAATAAAATAACGTCTGGGGTTTTAAAGGCTTGTTTCCAAACAAGCAGCCATCTCTGTGAGATGGCATAAGTCTGCATGGAAGAAGCACGCCAACATCGCTCACCAAAGTATTGTAAACCCAAAGCTGAACAAGGAATACTCTCAGAGCCTCTACTGTGAGATTCTGGTTTGCGGAAGGCTATGGATAGCAATGGAGACTCAAGACACGTTTGTGAGATCTACACAGGAAATAAGCCTCTGCTGACTATAGGAGATCCAAATGGCAAACCGGACTTTAATGGTTAAAACTGTGTCACTTGATCCCCCTTCTGATGCATGTTTGGTCTGATCAGGTTTTCAACATTTTCTGTATATATTTTTAATTTGTTCATATTAGGGTTTGTCTCAGATGTATTTTGCATTGGGGTGACTCTCTTGAATTTCTATGATGTTTTTTCTGGTTTTCAGTTTATGAAACCCAGGATTGATCAAACTACAGAGTCAGGAAATAGAATAAGGGTTTCTGGGGGCACAGTGGAGGCAGTGGGCAGGTGGGGAGAACTGATGTGAAGGTATTCAAGACAGAAGAGAATGTTTTGAAACTGACGGTGAGAGCAATTGTACAATATTGCTAGATGTGAGTGAATTATGGAACAATATGATTTCTGTATTAGCTCCCAATAAAATGTTTTTGGGAAAAAAATAAGTAAAGCAGGATGTGGATTATGTTCTTATGTACTACATTATGCCAATTGACCTTGTCAGAGGGATAATCTTTTTTTTTAAATCATTTTATTGGAGGTTTTACAGCTCTTATAACATTCCATACATCAATTGTGTCAAGCATATTTGTACATATGTTGTCATCATCATTTTCTAAACATTTACATTCCATTTGAACCCTTGATATCAACTCTTCTTTTTTCCCTCCCTCCCCCCTCCCACCCTAATGACCCCTTGATAAATTATAAATTATTATTATTTTATATCTTACAGTGATCGTTGTCTCCCTTCATCCATGTTTTTCTTGTTTGAGGGTGGGGAGGGGAGGGGCTGTTATGCATCTGTCAATTCAATCAGTTCCCCCTTCCTCCCGTCCACCCCCCACCTCCCCCCTACCCTTCTGGTACTGTTACTTCCATTTCTGTTCCTGAGGGGGTTATCTGACCTGGATTGAGTGTGTCGTGAGTTCTTATCTGTACCAGTGTACATGCTCCGGCCAAGCCAGAACTCAATGGCAAGACTGGGATCATGATAGTGGAGGTTGAGGAAGCCTCAAAGAACCAGAGGAATATTGTGTGTTTCATTGATGCTATACTGTGCCCTCGTTGAATCATCCCTTCCTTGTAACTCTTCTGTGATGGGATGTCCTATTGTCTACAGATGGGTTTGGGGTCTCTGATCCAACACCCCTCAATCACAACAATATATTTTGTTGGTGGTGGTGTTTTGGGTTTTCTGATGCCTGTTACCTAATTCTGTTTACACCTTTTGATCGCACAGGCTGGTTTGCTTCTTCCACGTGAGGTTGTTGCTTCTCTGCTGAATAGCTGCTTGTTTAATTTCAAGCTTTTAAGACCCCGGATGATAGCCAGGCACCATCAGCTTTCTTCACCATGTTTGCTAATGCACCCATTTTGTCTTCAGTGATTGTGTCAGGAGGGCGACTATCACAGAATGCCAGGTTGTTAGAACAAAGGGTTCTTGCACTGAGGGAGGGCTTGAGCAGAAGCCCAAAGCCTGTCTACTTCCTCAATGTATTGCCATATAAATATATGTACATAGGTCAATTCCTTTATTTTTATGCACATAAGTGTACACCTATGTTTACACTCTATCTATAACATTGCTTCCTGGGTCTTTCCTCTATTTCATTTTACCTTACTTCTGCCCACCATCACACTTGCCCTTCTTCTGCTTCTTAATAATTCCTCTCAGCTAGATTGCTGTTGCTCCAACATCACAGGGATCTCTATGTCCTCTCCATTGTTTTTGATTCCCTAGTTGTTCCCCTGTCTATGGCATTGCTAGCTCACCACTCCTTTCCCCCACCTCCTCCTCCCCTCAAATCCCTCCGGAACTGTCGGTTCCATTGCTTTCTCCTTGGGCTTGCTTTCCATGCTGTGTTAGCCTGGGTAGACTAGAGAAACAAATTCATGGACACTCATATGTGCATAAGAAAGAGCTTTATATACAAGAGCAATTGAATATTGAGTAACCAACCTAGTCCAGATCAAGTCCATATGTCCAAAACCAATCTGTAAATTCCTCTTCAGACTCAGGAAACACCTGCAATGATGCCAAATGTAGAAGATTACAGGTCAGTGGGTGGGAAGTCTTGTGGATCCAGTGATGTTGTAAGCAACTCAGCTCTGGCAGGGGTCTCCACGTGGCTTCTCTGGCTCCAGAGGTCTGGGTCCATCAGCCTCTATCCATGTGTCTTCCCCACAGGGATGTTTCCTAGGGAATGAGAATGTGTCCCACCTCCAGCAAGTTATTCATCTCCTTAGCACCTCCAACTGAAGTCATCAAGCTACTACCTGATTGATAGACTAGACTCCACCCCTTCATTCTGAATCTTCAAATTGACACCAGCTTATGTAACTACCACACATGCCTATATTATAGAGGTAGGCAAAACAATGAGAGAGGGAAAAAAAGATTGAAAAAAAAGAGAGAGGGAAAAAATTCATATATAATTCCAGGTCTGTCTGCTGACCTTCATGACTACCTCCCAACTGGTCCTGGGGAGGTTCCGGGAACTGCCCCTCCTAGCCTGACGTCTGTTTTTAGGGCTCCTCAGAGGTTATGTGGCTTGGCTTTGCTCCCATTGCTGATCTATTATGTTCCCTTCTTGGGTCATTCCCCACCATGTGTCCCCACTTTTGTCCTCTGTCACAGTATGCTCCAGCAAGAGGACATCGTGTCTCAAGCTGTTGTTCATCCTACAGTCCTCCGTGTGCCTTAGCAGCTCCGTGCAGGGATGTCATCCTCAGGGCTTGGTGTGCCAGTATGGTGCCTAGTCCCTTGTTCTCTCTTTTTCCTTCTTGGTTTGCTTCTATATGACAGGCTGGCCCCTCTCCCCAACCTGCAGGTTTACTGTTTCCCTCTCTAGTGCATAATCCTAGGGAAGGGGCCAATTTGGCTCTGATTGGGGCTGACCCTGTAGACCTCGATGTTCATGAGTTGCTCCATGTGGTTACATTGTCCTCAAGGTTTGGCATACCGTGATGAAGTCTGCACTCACACTCTCATTTCTGTGGAGACATAAACAATACCCTCGCCCTGGGTGGATTAGTGCCCTACTCCCTCAACGGGGTAATTTGGATAGATATTCTCATAGGACACAGGCTGATCATTGTGGCTTATGTTTAAGAAGTTTAAAAAAAAATTGTAAACTCTGTTGGTGAGGAAAAGACCAGAAAATTTGTGCCAAGAAATGTTTTCTCGTTATGACAATATACCTGCTAATTCTTGTGAGAAATGCTGAGGGTTTAGTTCTCTATCAGGATATGTTACGAAATTCTGTCAAGTCTGCTAATAAATGCCCAAAGGGGCATACCACTCTACTGTAAGCCTCAACCCAAAGGCATTCAACTCAAGCTCTGTGGATCAGCATACCCAGTTACTACAATTAATTGCCCTAAGCATCCTATTTCAGTAAGCCTTGGTCCAAAGGCAGGCAGCTCCACTTCTGTGAGTCAGCAAGTGCAATTTTCCTGACGGTGCCCAGAGACACCTCACTGTACAAGCCAGCCTCTTGCACAAAAGAAATCATCCTTACTTGGTCTTTGATTAGGAAGTCAGTCACTCTGTCCCAGGCTCTGGCTTTAGGTTCTGTTGCTGCATCTTTTATGGATCTAGGTGGTCCACTGAGAGAGGTTCTCAGGTCCACAGGATGAGCTCAACTCCTGACTCTCACAGATAATGAGATCCCTCCTCCTGCTTCTCAGAGGGTTCATTTTTTTCACAGCAGTGTATCACTCCAAGGAATAGTGTTTGCAATTACTCAGGAGCGAATCCTATCTGTTTCTTCCCCTACCTTCTTACCAGACTCAAGCAAGGAAAGGTTATTTTCTGGAAGTTAGAGACTTTGACTAGAAGAGACACATTAAATAATTCACTGCCTTTGCAAAGATAATTTCTCCTTTTTTGCTTCCTTAGTCACCAGACCATGGAAACCATATGAGGCAAGATTAAAAAGACTTTGCATCATCAGGTAATATTGAACTTTCAACAGATTATAAGACTGAGTTAAGAAATAGATGGCTACATAATCATAGAGACCTTTATTAAACAAAATATCAAAGTGTGAAGTAATTGTTTCTGAAATTATCCCTCATCTAGGTCAATATATTTCTGGTGGTAGTGTTTACATCTCTGTAGCTTGCCCCTAAAGAAATATAGACTCAAAAAAAAATAAAAAGAAATATAGACTCCTTTTTCAAAAAAATCATTTTAGTGGAGGCTATTACAACTCTGATAACAATCCATACATCCATTGTGTCAAGCACATTTGTACATATGTTGCTATCATCCTGTTCAAAACACTTTCTTTCTCCTTGAGCCATTGGTATCAGCTCCTCGTTTTTTTCCTCCCTCCCCCACCTCCCACCCTCCTGAACCTTGATAAATGATAAATTATTATTATTATTTTCATATCTTACACCATCCGCTCTCTCCCTTCACCCATGTTTCTTTTATTCATCACCCTGGGTGTGTGTGAGGGGGGTATACATATATCGTTTACATCAGCCTCCCCTTTCTTACCCCACATTCCCTCTATCCTCATAGTATCACTACTCCCATTATTGGTCCTGAGGGGTTTATCTCTCCTGCATCCCCAGCTCTTATCTGTAGCAGTGCACCTGCTCTGCCCTAGCTGGATTTGTAATGTAGAATTTGGGTCATGATTGTGGGGGAGGGGAGAATAAGCATTAAAAAACTAGAGGATTGTTGTATGTTTTGTCTGTGCTATACTGCACCCTGGCTGGATTATTCCTTTTTCATGACCTTTCTGTGAAGGGATGTACAATTGTCTACAGATGGGCTTTGGGGTTCCATTCCAACCCCCCTCGTTCACATCAATATCATTGTTTGTTTGTGGTTTTTTGATTCCTGATACCTGATCCTGATGACACCTCCTGATTGCACAAGCTGGTAGGCTTCATCCATGTGGGTTTTGTTGCTTCTCAGGTAGATGGCCGCTTTTTTATCTTCAAGTCTTTAAGACCCCAGATGCACTATATAAGAAAGCACCAGCAGCTTTCTTCACCACCCCATTTTGTCTTCAGTGATTGTGTCAGGAAGGTGAGCATCACAGAATGACAAGTTATTAGAACAAAGTGTTCTTGCATTAAGGATGTGCTTGAGTAGCAGCCCAATGTCTGTCTGCTGCCTTAAAACTTAATATATAAATATATGTACATAGTTCTATGTCCCTATAATTATATATAAATATATTTACATAAGTACGTGCCTGTATTTAGACCTCTATAAATGTCATTTGCCTCTTAGTTCTTTCCTCTCATTTCTTTTACTTTCCTCTTGTCCCACTGTCATGTTCAACCTCCCTCTGGCTTTCTATAATTCCTCTCAGCTGCATTGCACTTGATCAAACCCCAGTAGGCATGCAATGCCCTCCTCACCATTGATTTTAGATCACTTGATGTTCCCTTGTCCCTGGGTTTGTTGGCTCCCCACTTCCTTATTTTTTCCTCTGGATTGTTTATCCTGCTTATCTTATATAGTTAGACATGCAAGGGGAAAAAAGCCTATAACTAGTTCCAGGTCTGTCTATTGACCTTAATGAATGTTTTCCAATCAAGTCTGATGAGGTGCCAAACCCTGCCCCTGAAGTCTGTTTGGGGGATTCCTCGAGGACTTTATTGCTTTGCTCCAGCCCTGAGGCCCTTTCTGTGCATTGGGTGCTCTGAGCAGGAATATTGCATCATCCTCTGGGCTTGGTGGGCCAGGATGAAGCCTACTCTCTCTCTCCTCTTCCCTTTCAGTTTGCTTGAGTGAGCTCTAAGCAGACCTACCCTCTCCCCAAGCTGTATCTTCAGTGTTCTCCTCTGCTGTACATTCTGCTGGGGAGGGGCCCACGTAGCTGGGATTGGGGCCAGCCCCACAGACCACTCTGTTGGTTTGCTGCTTTATTATGGTATGTTGCCTTCAAGGCTTGGTGCACCAGGTTGAGGTCTGGTCCCTCTCTCCCTTTCTTTGGAAGACATAAAAAAATGCCCTCCCCATAGTTGGGTCATCACAGCAGTTTTGACAGCCTTGAAGGAATGGAGTTGTGTTCCTTTTAAATGCTATGTGAGTCTTGGGATCAAAAAGAAGTCTGAGGGGCTGGAGGATGGATGGCATATAGTTTCCCAAAGAAATTCTTGGAAGAAATTCTTGCTCCGTAGAAGAAAAGTGTGTATGTGGGGGAGGGGGGGTGGAAAATACAAAGCAGCTACTGCAACATACCCCCAAACCAAAGCCACTGTCATCAAATGGATTCTGAATTAACCACCCTATGTAAAATTTCCAAGGCTGTAAACCTTGATAGAAGAAGAAGGCTTTGTCGTTCTTTCTCTGAGTGGCTGGTGGATTTGGATGGCCCACCTCATGGACAGCAGTCAGTGCTTACCTAATAGCACCACCAGAGTCCATGGGAACTCTGAACATCAGGTAGAAAATGTTATGAATCTGATTCTGTTCTTGGTCTCTGGTGTGCCATAGCATTATCCTCCAAAGTCACATTTTAAATAAATTATCCCTGAAAGATGGGTGGAAAGGTAGGCAGTTCAAACCCAACAGCCACTCTGCAAAGGAAAGATAAGGCTGTCTGCTCCCATACAAATGTGTAGTCTATGAATCGCTACAAAGTTGTGCTATCAGTTGGAATCAGTTCACTGATTATGCTTGTTTTGTAGCTGGAGGCTGAAAATCTTTGGGAACTCAGTTTCTGCTTATTGAAGTATTAAGTCCAAATGGTTTAAGATTTCATCAGAGTTGTAGTCGTTGCATATGGCCCTTTGTTCCTTTCAAAACCATTTTATTGGGAGCTAGTGCAGATATCATATTATTCCAGAGTTCAATCATATCAAGCAGTGTTGTACAATTGTTACCACAATTAGTTTCAAAACGCTCTCTTCCTTCTTAAACTATGTGATATCAGGTGCCGTTTACCCACTTCCCACACTGTATTCCCCCAGGAACACTTATTCTAGCTGCCACCTCTATGGCTTCATCAATCCTAGGTTTCATATATTGAAAGAGAGGAAAACATAACAAAAATTCAAGAGGGCTGTTGGTGCCCAGCTATCAAAAGATATAGTGTCTGGGGTCTTAAAAGCTTGAAGGTAAACAAGCGGCCATCTAGCTCAGAAGCAACAAAGCCCACATGGAAGAACACATGAGCCTGTGTGATCACGAGGTGCCCAAGGGATCAGTTATCAATCATCAAAGAACAAAAAATCATATCATTGTGTGCTCACCTCCATGGTACAATCGCTAAAGACAAATGGGTGCATAAGCAAATGTGGCGAAGAAAGCTGATGATGCCCAGCTATCAAAAGATATAGCGTCTGGGGTCTTAAAGGCTTGAAGGTAAACAAGCGGCCATCTAACTCAGAAGCAACAAAGCCCACATGGAAGAAGCACACCAGCCTATGCGATCATGAGGTGTCGAAGGGATCAGGTATAAGGCATCATCAGAACAAAAAATCTTACCATAGTGAACGATGGGGGGAGTGCGGAGTGGAGACCCAAAGCCCATTAGCAGGCCACTGGAGACCCCCTCGCAGAGGGGTCTTGGGGAGGAGATGAGCCAGTCAGGGTGCGATGTAGCAATGATGAAAAATACAACTTTCCTCTAGTTCCTAAATGTTTCCTCCCCGCTCCCACTACCATGACTCAAATTCAACCTTTCAAGTCTGGCTAGACCAGAGGATGCATACTGGTACAGATAGGAACTGAAAATACAGGGAATCCAGGGCGGATGAGCCCTACAGGATCAGTGGTGTGAGTGGTGATACTGGGAGTGTAGAGGGAGAGTGGGTTGGAAAGAGGGAACCGATGACAAGGATCTACATGCCCCTGGGGGACAGAGGACAGAAAAGTGGGTGAAGGGAGACATCGGACAGCACAAGTTATGACAAAATAATAATTTATAAATTATCAGGGGCTCATGAGGGAGGTGGGAGCTGCGAGGGGGTGTGGAATGAGGACCTGATGCCAGGGGCTTAAGTGGAGAGCAAATGTTTTGAGAATGATGAGGACAATGAATGTACAAATGTGCTTCACACAATTGATGTATGTATGGATTGTGATAAAACTATTTTAAAAAAACATGGAAAAAATTAAAGAGGGCCAACCCCAATTACAAAATGCATAAGAGATAAACCCCAATACGGGAAGAAGAAAAACACAGGAAATGTTGAAAACCAGATCAGGCCCAACATGAATCAAAGGAGGGACTCAAGTGACAAGGTTGTAACCTTTCAACTCAGGTTCATCATTTTGATCTTTGATAGTCATCTCTCCATGCACTCTGTTTGGTAACCCGTTTCTTCTCATCACTCCATTATGGATAGAGGGAAATCACAGAAGGCTTATTTCCTGTGTAGATCTCATAAACGTATCTTGAGCTTCCACAGTCATCCATAGCCTTCTGCAAACCAATCTCACAGTTCAGACTCTGATACTATTCCCTCTTCAGCTTCAGATTATATGGTTTACAATCCTTCAGTCATGGATGTGATTCTTCCATGTGGACTTACTTGATGTCTCACTTAGATGGTTGCTTATTTGGAAACAAGCTTTAAAACCCAGACAACATTTTGTTTGATAGCCGTCACCATCTATTTTCTTTATCACACTTTGCTATAGCACCCATATCTTTTGTGTTTCTTTCTTGGGGGTGAATATCGAGCAGGACTTAGGGCCTTTTTTAGCAATGAATTTCCTCAAAAACTTTTTAGGCTTCTTAATTATTTGTTTCCAGTTAGTATCATATACAGGACACATACCTTAAGTCCTTTCATTAACATACTTCCCAAAATTGATTTAGTTTTTAGTTAGTAAACCTTTCTCTCCCAGCTTAATAGAAGCTGCCTTTAGGCTATCAGGCTTGACAAGGAAGGCCATGCCCTTAGTTTGATTTTGGCACAAGGCTATTTTAAATATACTTATTTTTTTCACAAGCTTTCTCAAAAATAGTTGATAGCAAATCTTACCTCTGATTCCTGCAGAACTAGAAATAATCCGTATTTCCAACGCTTGAAGCATGAAGTTCTATTTTTATTCATTTCTGCTTAATATTTTATTATCAATGGGCATGTTGCATTGACAAATGCTTTAGTCTGTATATTTTAACCACAGTAAATAAACAACCTAAAAATCCCAATGGCATACCATATTCCAATACTCCATAGCTCATTTTTCAATGCTGATTAGCAGGAGGGATTATATGACATCCAGCCCTCAGGGACATAAGTAATCCTTGTTTTAGTACCTTTCACTTTGATATGTTTCAAAATCAGAGACAAAGAGAGGGAACATGCATACACCTAGAAAATGAACATGTGCTCTTCATGGCTCTTAACTGAAAATGGTCCATGTGTGCTTAGATTCCGTCATCTGAAACCAGGCACACACTGCCTCACCTTGGTGTTGGTACCTCAGAAATATTGTTTAATTGTGGACCCAGGTAGAGGAAGTGAATTTGCTAACTTCACAGTCAATAGTTTGCAATTGCATAGAGCAGATATATTTTTTGTTCTTAGAAAATTTACAGTCTAAACATTCAACTTTCAGAAGATTGAGTCACCATTTTACAACAGAAGCAAAATCATGTTTCAATTAATTTGTTTATTAAATCATTTCATTGGGGACTCGTACAACTCTTATCACATCACAGTCCATGCATCCATCCATTGTGTCAAGCACATTTGTACATTTGTTGCCATCATCATTCTCAAAACATTTGCTTTCTACTTGAAGCCTTGGTATCAGCTCATTTTTCCCCTCCTGCCCCACTCCCCTCTCCCTCATGAACCCTTCATAATTTATATATTATTATTATTTTATCATATCTCACACTGTCTGACATCTCCCGTCACCCACTTTTCTGTTGTCCATCCCCCAGGGAGGAGGTTATATGTAGATCCTTGTAATCAGTACCCCCTTTCTACCCCTCATTTCCTCCACCCTCCCACTCTCACCATTGGTCCTGAGGGGATCATCTGTCCTGGATTTCAATTAATTTTTGACTAGAGTTTCTTTGAATACTTTTCTGTCCTATTCTTACTTTACTCCTAAGATCTTTTTTTCCCCTCTAAAACATGTAAACAGCTGAATTTATATATTGAAGCTATCTTTCCAAGGTTGGATAGATGTAGAGGCAGAAACCAAAGAACAACACTACTAAGCCAATAAATAAATCAGAATAATTTTAAGGAAAGAGAAGATCTGTGGAAGATGACAGGGGTACTAAATTTTGACAAGTCTCTACTTTTGAACATTTATTAACAATGAAGGCCTTGAAGTAAGTGGGAAATCTGGTGCCAACCTCAGAGGGCATATTAAACTAATTGCCAGGCAAAGACTAATTGAGGAGGCAATCCTCAACCCATGTGGAGTTAGCCCACTTAATTTCCCCGTAGGGTATTTGCTTATAAATATTTCATTCAAATCAGCATCTCTAAGGTTTTGACAAAACCCATCGAAGAGTGTTTGAAGGTGTCAAAATTTAAAGGCCACTAATTTTTATTTGAGGGGAGAATTCCTAAATGCTAAATAGCTTTTAGCATTTTGAATTTCTAGTTCAGCTCACTGTAGAATGGATGTTTATTCTTGCCTGAGTAGTCAGGCTTTTTGCCATTAGCATTTGTTCTACTAATTAAAAAGAGCTCGCATCAAAAATAATAACTTGCAGTAAGCGGGTCTATTTTATTCTGTAGTTTATGAATGATATTACCTTCTCGTATGCTGTGTCTTGCAATAATCATGTAATCTTTTCTGCCTCAGTGAATACTGATTTATTCTTTTGGAGCTTTAAGATGACTCATTTTGCCAGTCGTTTAAGTGTCCATTAGTTACTGTTTTGCTGTTGCTGACCTCAGGAGATTTTCGGTGAAGCTTCATATAGTATTTATAGGTTACAAAAATGCCAACCATATTCATAATGGTCATTTTCCAAACTACCTGACAGTGAATGTTTTCCCTCAACTCATTAACATGTATGTCCCTTAATTAATGCTTTACCTCATGCCAAATGAAAGTCAAAATTTTGTCAGTTTACATGCAGCATGACATTTACACAAATACCTGCTGAATTTTCTCATGAGCAATATTCACAGAATTTGTATCCAGTGCCTTAAAGGCAGATAAACCATAAACCTGAACTCAAGTATCTAGAGACTGAAAGGCATTAGGGAAGGAAGTTAGACTTTAAAGTGAGAATCTTTGCCCAAGTTAAAAAGTATGCCATCACCCTCAAAAATATCACAAATAAATTGCTACTAAAAATTGCATCATTTAAAATAGGCATATTTAGAGGTGTTTTTAGTCAACGTTTTTGTTTTCAAGATATATTCCTAATCTTCATCTCAAAGACAGATGAAGAAAAAAAATTTTTTAATCAAACAAGATATTTGAAAGACTGCTGGATCAAAAATAGAGAGGTGCATACATTCATTATGGAATAATCCCTGTTCTGGACACAACCACATCAATGAAAGCATAAGGAATTTCAGGATACAGAATTGAAATATTTCAAATCCACTTAGTTATAAGGTAGAAAAGATGCGCCAGTTGTTAGCTGCCATTGACTGTGTACACGACTCAGTCCTGACCTATCCCCAGGAGGTACATCAAGGATCGCATCCCCCACACAGAAGCTGAGAATTCTGGCACAGAACCACCTCTGACCTGGTTTACATTAAACACGCTTATTACAAGAATATTACACTGCCCAACCTCATTTAATATCTTATGGTGTGTTGACTTTTGTGTTCTCATTTTCTCAAAGTAATTCTATGAAATAGGTTCAGAAAGACATGCAACATGTGGTGTTTAAGAGTATAGGTAATCCTGAAAAAAATGGGGAGTTGACTGATGTTTTTTTAACATGTCTTTCTCTCTCTTAAACATAGAGGTATTAATCTGCTCTATATCATGATTTCTGTTAGACTTGTGACTACCTGTATGGGTTTTGGTTTTGGTGTGTGTGTTTTTTTTAATCATTTTATTGGGGGCTCATACAACTCATCACAATCCATACATACATCCATTGTGTGTCAAGCACATGTGTACATTTGTTGCCCTCATCATTCTCAAAACATTTGCTTTCTACTTGAGCCCTTGTTGTCAACTCCTCATTTTTCCCCTCCCTTTCCACTACCACCTTCCCTCATGAACCCTTGATAATTTATAAATTATTATTATTATCATGTCATATCTTACACTGCCCAATGTTGATTTTTGGCTTTTTGGTGTTTATCTTAATATCCAGGAGAGGCAACCTTAAGGAGACAGAAACTGGACCGATGGTTCCTGGGGGACATGGGAGGAAAGGTGGGGAGAGGTACGAGAGTCCAACAGTGATGGGTACAAGAGAATAATAAATGTTCTAAAACTAATGGGGAGAGTGCATAATTTTTTTTGTCATGTTGGAACAATTGAATATGATCTGAGAGCAGTTACTGAGAGGTGGAATATGGGTAAATATAATAGCGGTGTAGGGGAAATATATATAGCTATATAATATATAAGATATAGCTATATAAATATATGTGTATTTGTTCAAATATGTATATATGTATGCATATGTAATGAAGAAGCAGATGGACTTTGGGTTTCTACTTAAATCTTGCCTCAGTACAAGAACAGTTTACTCTACTAATGTGGCTTTCGTATGAATCTCACCTTCCTGGTTGTTCACTGAATACAATAATGGTGCATAAGCAAATGTGGTGAAGAAAGCTGATGGTGCCTGACTATCAAAAATATAGTATCTGGGGCATAAAGGTTTGTAGTTAAACAAGTGGCTAGCTAAAAGGCAAGCAAAAAATCCCATGTGAAAGAAGCACACCAGTCTGTGTGATCATAAGATGTTGACAGGAAGAGATATCACAAGTTCAGAAACTCGCAACCAAATTGTGTGAAGGGGCATGGATGCAATAGAGATCCCAAATCCCCCTGCAAGATAATTAGACAGTCCCTCTCAGGAGGGTCACACAGAATAGATGATAAATCCAGGGTGTGGTGTGGCAATGATGAACCATTTAATTATCCTCTAGTTATTTAAGTTTTCCTCCCCTTACTAGTAAGTGCTTTATATGTTTTACCTCATTAATCATGTTAGATTTGCATATGTTCATTTGTATATTTAAGATAACTCGGTACAAGGAAATCAAGTCAGATGACCCCTCAGAGACAGTGATAGGAGTAATGGTTCCCTGAGGGTGTGGGAAGGGAAAGGAAGAAAGTGGGGGTGGAGCTGATAGCATTGATGATTTTATAACTCTACCTGAAGTAACTGAACAACTGAATTGTATGTAAATGGATATATTGGAATGTGTAAGATACATCAATAAAAACATCCAATGCACAGAGTGGACCATATGGCTGGTCACATTACGAGACACACCATCCTGAGACTCAGTGTCAGGACTGGCCCAGACTGACACTGAGACACTGAGGCAAACGATTAAAGGCTTGAGGCAGAGCAAACATGGGAGGAGAGCAGGGAGCCCCTGAGGGAGTACAAAGGACTCCCTCCCAGAGCATGGCACCCCATCAGACCTGACTGAAGGACACGCCTAGTGATAAAAAATCAGACCTTGATCTATTTACAGGTTTTTCTTTCTCTTAAAATTTTTTTCTTTTATTTCATTTAGTCTTCTATGGGTCATTGGTTTTCTTTTTTGTTGTCATCCCTGTGTTCTCATTCGTTGCCTATCTTGCTCTGGCTTGATTTTTGGTGCATATTATTATCTCTACAGATCTATCTAGATAAGATAGGCTGGATGAATAGTCTGGAGGAGAAAACAACGGAACCAATGGTTCCGGGGGGACATGGGAGAGGGGGAGGCAGGGATAAAGAGGTGGTACTGACTAACCCAGGGACAGGGGAGCAACAAGTGATGCAAAATTAGTGGCAAGGAGGGTGTGAGAGGCCTGGTAGGGATTCAGCAAGGGCAAGGGAACCGAGAGAAATTACTGAAACCCAAATGAAGGCTGAGCATGACAGTGGGACAAGAGGAAAGTAAACGGAAATCGTGGAAAGAACTAGGTGACAAAGGGTATTCATAGAGATCTAAATACTGGAATGTACATATGTAAATATATTTATATTGGAGGGTAGGGAAATAGATCTATGCGCATATATTTATAGATTTAGTATTAAGGAAGCAGATGGACATTGGGCCTCCACTCAAGTACTTACTCAATGCAAAAACACGTTGATCTATTAAATTGGCATTCCATGATGCACACCTTCCCGACACGATTGCTGAAGAAAAATGTGTGCAAAAGCAAATGTGGTGAAGAGAGCTGATGGTGCCCAGCTATCAAAAGATATAATGTCTGTGGTTTGAAAGGCTTGAAGATACACATATAGCCATCTTGTTCAGAAGCATCAAAGCCCACATGGAAGAAGCACACCAGCCTGTCTGACCACGAGGTGTAGAAGGGACCAGTTATCAGACATCAAAGAACAAAAATCATATCAGTGGGTGCCTACCTTTCCAATATGATCATTGAAGACAAACATGTGCATAAGCAAATGTGGTGAAGAAAGCTGATGGTGCCCGGATATCAAAAGATATAGCATCTGGGGTCTTAAAGTCTTGAAGATAAACAAGTGGCCTGTGTGACCACGAGCTGTCAAAGGGATCAGGTATGAAGCATCAAAGAACAAAAAATCATATCATCATAATGAAAGTGAGTGCATAGTGGAGACTCAAAGTCCGTTGGTAGGCAACTGGACACCTCCTTACTGAAGGGTTGTGGGGAGGAGATGAGCCAGTCAGGGTGCAGGGTAGCAACGATGAAACATATAACTTTCCTCTAGCTCTTAAATGCTTCCTCCCTCCCCACTCCACTATCATGATCCCAATTCTACCTTACAAATCTGGCTAGACGAGAGGATGTACATTGGTACAGATAGGAACTGGAAACACAGGGAATCCAGGGTGGATGATTCCTTCAGGACCAGTGGTGAGTGTGGCGATGCCTGGAGGGTGGAGGGAATGTGGGGTGGAAAGGGGGAACTGATTACAAGGATCTACATATAGCCTCCTCCCTGGGGGATGGACAGCAGAGAAGAGGGAAGAAGGAGATGTCGGACAGTGTAACATATGACAAAATAATAATAAATTATGAAGAGTTCATGAGGGAGGGGGCAGTGTGGAGGGAGGGGGAAAATGAGGAGCCGATATATTTTTTAATCATTTTATTAGGGGCTCATACAACTCTTATCACAATCCATACACACATCAATTGTGTAAAGCACATTTGTACATTCATTGCCCTTATCATTCTCAAAACATTTCCTCTCCACTTAAACCCCCGACATTAAGTCCTCATTATTCCCCTCCCTCCCCGCTCCCCCCTCCCTCATGAGCCCTTGATAGTTTGTAAATTATTATTTTGTCATATCTTGCCCTGTCCGACGTCTCCCTTCACCCACTTTTCTGTTGTCCATCCCCCAGGGAGGAGGTCACATATAGTTCCTTGTAATCGGTTCCCTCTTTCCTACCCACTCTCCCTCTACCCTCCCTGTTTCGCCACTCACACCACTGGTCCTGTAGGGATCATCCGCCCTGGATTCCCTGGATTTCCAGTTCCTATCTGTACCAGTGTACATCCTCTGGTCTAGCCTGACTTGCAAGGGCTCAAGTAGAAGGCAAATGTTTTGAGAATGATGATGGCAACAAATGTACATATGTGCTTGACACAATAGATGTATGTATGGATTGTGATAAAAATTGTGCAGGCCCCCAATAAAATGAATTTTTTTAATAGTATATATAAAAAAAGAGAATAGACTCTAGAATGGGCCGTCTGTTCTACCTATAAGAAGTTGTCACTTTGGATACATGATCTAATTTGTGTCTTGTTTGAGCTTCCTCAAAGCTCAATGTTTATTTTAAAAAATAAACATTAAATGGATTAATTCATGTCAAACTTTCTAGCATGGTACCTGGCACATAGCATCCATTCATTAAAAGCTTTTATTCCTATTTCTACATGGCTTATCTGTCAGTTTATCATACTGTGGTACCTGTGTGGTGCTGTGATTCTGGATGCTGTGCCACTGGTATTTCAAATACCAGCTGCATCACGCCAAATGGACAGGCTTAAACGGAGCTTCCAGACTAAGAACAGAAGGAATCTACTCACACTTCAGAGGAACTGGTCACTGAAAACCTTACACGTAGCATGGGAACACTGTCAGATACTGAAGACCTAAAGAACGGAAGCAGAACATTGGCAGGACCGTGCTGGTGGATGGACCCTTGGGTAGAAAGGCACTGGAAACTTGACTGATGAAGGGATGTTTTTCACAAGCGTTGACCATGGTTACACAAGGGGTATAACGCCCAGGGGAGTGGCGCCTTCAGGATGGGGCACAACTCAAAGAGAGAATAAACAGCTACAAAATTAAAATAATTCAAACTTGAAATGTATAAAATATAAATCTTGAAAAACTGGAAGTGGTCAAAAATTGAATGGAATGGAATGAATAAGATCAATATCCCAAGAATAAATTAGCCCATTTTGCATCAGAAAATGATATGGTTTACTGTTTGGAATAACACAATCCAGAGGAATAGCATGGCAGTCATTGTCAAAAAGGACATTTAATGTCAATCTTTGTTTTGTTTTTGTTGTTTTTTTTAATCATTTTATTAGGGGTTCATACAACTCTTATCACATTGCATACACACATCAATTGTGTAGAGTGCATTTGTTAATGTCAATCTTAAAGTACAATTCTGTGATAGGATTATATCTATCTGCCTTCATACAAATCCTTTCAATACAAGTATTATACAAATGTATGCATAAACCACTCAAGCTAGTGATGAAGAAACTAGATAATCCTATCAAAATCTCCAGGCAGAAATTGACAAAACATGCAATCAAGATGCAATTGATAATTACTGATGATTGGAATGCAAAAGTTCAAAAAATGAGGAAGGAACAATGCTTGGAAAATATGGTCTTGCTGATAGAGATGAAGATGGAGATTGTATGATATAATTTTACAAGACCAACGATTTCTTCATCAAAATACCTTTTTCCAACAACAAAAAGGTGACTATGCCCATGTACTTCTCTGAATGGAATACACAGAAATCGATAAATCTGTTGAAAGAATCAATGGAAAAGCTTAATATCATCAGCTAAAACCAGACCAAAGGCTGACTGTAGAACAGACTATCAATTGCTAATATGTAAGTTCAGGCTCAAGCTGAAGAAAATTAAAACAAATGTACAAGAGCCAAAATACAACCTTGACTCTCTCCCACCTGAATTTTGATAACTTCTCAAGAACAGATTTGATTCATTGAACACTAATGACAGAAAACCTGATGAGCTGTGGGAGGACATCAAGACCATCATTCATGAAGAAAGCAAAAGGTCATTAAAGAGACAAGAAGGAAAGAAAATATCTAAATAAATGTAAGAAGATACTCTGAAACTTGCCCTTACTCATAAAGTAGATAAGGTAAATGGAATAAATGATGAAATCAAAAAGCTGAACAGAAAATTTCAAAGTGAAGTTCGAGAAGTCAAAGTAAAATATTATAATGAAATGTGCAAAAAACTAGAGTTAGAAAACCAAAAAGAAAGAAAATGTTCAGTGTATCTTAAACTGAAAGAACTCAAGAAAAGATTCAAGTCTCAAATGTTAATATTGGAAGATCTTATGGGCAAAATATTAAATGATGCAGGAAGTATCCAAAGAAGCCAGAAAGAACATAGTCACTGTACCAAGATGAACAAGTTGACATTTCAGCATTTCAAGAGCTAGCATAATGAGCAATAACTAATGGTACTGAAGAAAGAAATCCAAGCTACTCTGAAAGAATTAGACAAAAACAAGTCTCCAGGATTTAATGGACTATCAACTGAAATGTTTTGACAAACAAGCTGATGAAACACTGGAAGCACTCCCTTTTCTGTACCAGGAAGTTTGAAAGAGAGTTATTTAGCCAATTGACTGGAAGAATCCATATTTGCATCCACTCCAAAGCAAGGTAGCCCACAGAATGCACAATTTATATAACAATATTAGTAATATCACACAAAAATAAAATTATGATGAACACCATCCAATAATGGTTGCAGCAGTACATTGACAGGGAGCTGCCAGAGACTCAGGTCAGATTCAGAAGGGGGTGTGCGACAAAGGGTACCATTGTTGCTGTCAGATGGATCTTGGCTCAAAGCAGAGAATACCAGAATGTGGTTTACTTGTGCTTCATTGACTATACCAAGGCATTTGACTGCATGGGTCATAATAAGCTATGGATAACCTTGATAGGAAGAGGAATTCCAGAACACTTCACTGTGTTCTTGTAGAACTTGTATAACAACAGGCAGTTATGTGAACAGATCAAGGGAATACTGCGTGGTTTGAAAGCAAAGAAAACATGTGTCAGGATTGTATCCTCTCAGCATACTTATTCAATCTGTATACAGAACAAATTATCAGAGAAGCTGGATTATATGAAGCAAATGGGGCATCGTGACCGGAGGAAGACAAACGTGAGATATGTAGTTGACACAAGCTTGCTTGCTGAAAGTGAGGCTGACTTGATGCACTTACTAGTGAACACCAAGGATTTCAGCCTTCAGGGTGGATTATAATTCAATGTAAAGATCAACATCCTCACAACTGGGCCCAAAGGTAATGCTATGATAGATAGACCAAAGATTGAAGTTGTAAAGGATTTTGGAAGCAACAGTCAGGATCGAAAGATGTATTGCATTGAGTGGATCTGCTGCACAGGACCTCTTTAGAGTACTGAAAGGCAAGGATGTTACTTTGAGGGCTAAGATGTGCCTTACTCAAGCCATGATATGATCATTCATTTGAAATGCATGTGAAAGTTGGACATTGCGTTGAGATGACTGAAGAAGATTTGAAGTGTTTAGATTTGTGGTACAGGTAAAGAACAAACAGATCCATTTTGGAAGAAATACAGCCAGAGTGCTCCTTAGTGGTAAGGATGGTGAGACTTTGCCTTACATGCTTTAGACATGTTGTCAGGAAAGACCAGTTGCTGGAGATGGGTGTGTTAGTCTGGGTTGACTAGAGAAACAAATTCATAGACACTCATGTGTATAAGAAACAGAAAAGCGGGTGAAGGGAGACATTGGACAGGGCAAGATATGACAAAATAATAATTTATAAATTATCAAGGGCTCATGAGGGAGGAGGGTGCGGGGAGGGAGGGGAAAAATGAGGACCTAATGCTAGGGGCTTAAGTGGAGAGGAAATGTTTTGAGAATGATGAGGGCAATGAATGTACAAATGCGCTTTACACAATTGATGTATGTATGGATTGTGATAAGAGTTGTATGAGCCCCTAATAAAATGATTTTTTTTAAAAAGAAGTCCCTTTAGAAGTGAAAATGGTATGAAGGTAGAAATTAAATGTTTGATGGGGAGGGAAAAAAAAGAAAGAGTTTTATATTAAAGAGAAATTGTATATTGACAAAACATCCCAGCCCAGTCCAAATCAAGTCCATAAGTCTGATATGAGCCCATATGTCCAATACTAATCCATAAATTCTTAAGATTCATGTGGCACATGCAATGATGCTGAATGCAGGAAGATCACAAGCCAGTGGGTAGAAGATCTTGTGGATCCAGTGGCAGAGAAGCATATCAATGCTAGTGTGGGTCTCCAGGTGGCTCCTCCAGCTCCAGGACTCTGGCTCCATCAGGGTAGCTCCATGTGGCTTGTCAACAGAAATGTCTCACAGGGAGAGAGTGTGTGTCTGGTCTCCAGTAAGCCATTTATCTCTGTTGTGGCTTCAAATGAGGTCATCAAGTTGCCTTGTGATTGACAGGATAGGCTCCACCCCTTCGCAAGTTGACAGGAGATTATGTAACTGCCACAGTGGGTATCATACTTAGTAAAGTCGAGGAGCAGTGAAAAAGAAGATGTCCCTCAAGAGATGGATTTGCACAGTGGCTGCAATTATAAGGACATTGCAGGACCAGATAGTTCTTCCTTCTATTGTGCACAGGGTTGCTATGGGTCAGAACCAACTTGTTGGCGACAAACAACTCTATTCTTTTTCATTTTCAAGAGAGAAAACATCATACATGTGAAATTACTTCATGGTGGCACAGATGTTTAGGGGCTAAGACAGTGCCGTAAATTCCAATTCCCATCTACCTTTTAGATCTCTACCAAAATTCTCCACCCAACGTGAAATAAAAGAGTTTGGGCTTATGCAACGTTGTTAATTTTTAATTCTTTTCTAATCAAACCATCATTATCAATTACTCCTTTAAAGTCAATTTTAATAATGACCCAACCCACAGTATTTCTTGCTCAGTCTTCTTTTCCCAAAATGTCTGAAAACCTTCATTAAAAAATACCATCAAATAGTGCTTGGACCTTTCCATCAGTCAGCACTTCATCAGAAGGGTGAAACTTCCCGAGCTACATTTTCTGGTCTAATTTTACTTCCAGGATGATGTTTCAGAGATTGAAACTCCTGGTTTTGCATGTTGCCATTGTATGCAAAGGAAACCAGGACAAGCTCGTTATAGACTATCTACCATGAAATATCTGATCCCAAAATTTCTGACCACAAAAATGCCATGTAGTTCAAGAGTCACAGTATATATTGTGCAAAAATTATAAGGACCTGACTCCTGTTCTTGGTTTTACCATAAACAAAGCTATGGGGCCTTTCTGTCAAGCAGAAAACTTGAGTTAAGTGAATACTTTTTTAAGTCTTTAGTGATTTAAGATTCTAGTACAATAGTGCTCCTTCTTTTCTTTTTTCTTTTGGGGCATAAGTCTATTTTCAGCCTCTGCGTTGCTATTTAGGGATCTCACATATCTTTCTCAACTCTTTTAGACATTATGGCTTTCTCTTGGAAAGGAGAAATATTTGTTTCTCTCCAAGCAAGAATTTGTTTGAAAATAATCATCTAATAAAGCACACTGCTTTACAAAATATTCACTTGCTGAGGTTTTCACACAGGAATCTTTATAACAGCTACCTAGATAAAAGGGAAAGTTTAATTTTGCTGGTAAAATTAGATCAATTCATCAATTAGCTATGCAATGGATATGTTTCATGCATTAGGGAATATTGAAATTATCTTAAAGGATATATATTTGAAACATAAGGCCTTGTTAAAGTTCCTTGGGTGGGGGGGGGCACAGCAAAATAGCTGTAAATGATTTAAAAGATACTGTGGGTCTTTACAACATAAATAAAATATTTTCCATTATTCAAAATTATTAATATAAAGTATTGTTAATAAATATCAATATATGAATTATAAAATATTAAAATTAAAATCACCTTAGTGGCAGTTTAAAAAAATCACTGTTTTATGTTTAAAAATGGCTGTCTTCCTTTAAACACGGAGTTTTTCTCTTGTTGCAGGGCTAATTATAGAGTGTGACAAACAACTGAATTTAAAGCCACATAAGCAGATATCTTAGAATAGTCTCTGCTGCTCACCCCGGTTGTGGTCTCTTCTTCAGTGGTACTATGCTGCCTCTGTACATCCACTGAAACCAGTTGTTAAAAATAATTAAAATTATGAGGTCATAAAATCATGCATTTTCACAGTGCTTATAATACATGCATATATGCATATATCATACTAAAATTCATATGCTGATGCTAAAAAATGAACAAAAGTTCAGAAGCATATAGGACCCTCACTCCCTGGATGGAAAAATATGGGGATTATAGAGAAAAAGCAATTAGAGATAGCTAAATTCTCCATGAATATATGTTATTATGGATTAAAGGAGAAATTATGGGACCCAGGAAAACTTGAGAATTACACAAGATTAAAATATTCCAAATAGATAGCATGAATGTTTTAAAATATGTATGACCACTTTGCTAATAAAAACTAAGTGTCGGACTCTTATTCCCCAGGATCTATTGTAGTACTTATATATTTAAAAACCAGGTATAAACTAGGGAGCCAAATAAGCATCCTTTCTCGGAGCTGCTTTAATATCTTAACCCAATATACAATGGAGGGTGTTTTATAATGCTTAATTTACTTTTTAAATATCCAAAACCAAAAAGGATCCTGAGGAGATCATGAGCTTAGTAAAAGAGCAAATATTTTATTAAAGTTTTTGCAATAGGTGGGTAAAGAGGTGGATGAAGAAACCTCAGGAGTCCGAAGGCTTTCTGTCATCGCTGCTTTGTAAGTATTTAGCAAAGGAGATGCATGCTGCATACTGGACAGCCACTCCTCAGCTTTATTGCTCAGTTATTCTCTGAATAGAATCTTAGAATTACTTTTTTTTTCAAAATTAATAAATGTTTCAGTGCAATAACAAATAAATGCAAGTTTAATTCAGAACAGTTGCCTCCATGGCTACTCGTCAACCCTTATCAGTCAATGCGTCTTACTGTAATGGCTTGCAAGTTGCTGTAGTGCTAGGAGTTATGCCACTGGTATTTTGCTGTAGCTTCGGATTAAGACCAGGAATATTAAATAGGCTAGTCCAAGCCGAAGTGTTAATCACTGAACACCTTATGAGTAGCAACAGAACAATGTGTGATACGGTGCCAGGAGATGAGTCTCTCAGGTTGAGAAGCACTGAAACACAGTGCGTGAAGTAGAGCTGCTTCCTCAGAACGGAGTCAGCTATGATACTGTGCGTAGAGCAAAGAATAAACGTGTGTGTGTGTGTGTGTGTGTGTGTGTGTGTGTGTGTGTGTGTTTGAATGAAATGAAGCTCCACAGAGTAGATCATGAGCTTTACATTCAACTATTTAGACATATTTTGTTCCAATTCATCTATTGCAATCTCCTCAATGTATGTTCACTTACCATACTTCCCTGTGTGTTCTGTTCTCATCCCCCCTTATTTCCTACTCCTCTGTTGCCCTTTTGAATAATGCTTGATTATTCTAACCAGTGAGTGAATGCAGTTCTAGACCTGACTGGTAGACTGAGAGCCATAGTTCTGGGGGCCCCACAAATCTCTATCTGACCAGGGTTTATACCTAAATTTTAGCGCTAAATTTGCAGATGACTACTGTGGAAACCCTAAATCCATTTTAAGGCTTAATGGATTAAGCCCCTCCCAAATTATTTCTCGCCACTGGCCAGAAATGTGAAAATCTTTGCTTTTTTCAGACAGAGTATGTTTGAAATGTTTGACTATCACACCCTGGCCACCCTCGGGGACTTTACTAGGTGTGTCCTTAATGGAAATTGGGATACTAAGGTTACACTGTCATGAGTCATATTCCAAATGCCTTCGCTGAAAGTCCTGAACCAATTTTATAAGTTCCAGCATAATGTTCATGTCCTAATCATGGTCCCATTCCTGTTTCAATAGACCTGCCTGCAGCAATGACCTATTGATCTGCCACCAATTGTGCTTTTGTAGCACTTTTCTTTGTATTTCCATGTGTTAGTCTGGGTTGACTGGAGAAACAAACCCAGAGACACACATATATATATATATATATATGAGGGTGTTATATAAAAAAACAATTGAATATTGAGAAAACATCCCAGCCCGATCCAGATCAACTCCCTAAATCTGATAGTAGCCCATAAGGCCAATAGTAGTCCATAAATTCCTCTTCAGACTCACACAGCACATGCAATTATGCCAAATGCAGGAAGTTCACAGGCTAGTGAATAGTAAGTTTTATGGATCCAATGCCAGTGTGAGCATTTCAGCACTGACACTGGGCTCCATGTGGCCCCTCCAGCTCTCTGAGTGTGGTGCCTCAGCAGGAAGGTGAAGCAGAGAGAGAGAGAGTGGGGCCCACCCCCAGGGAGAAAGAGATGAAGTTCCCAGAATCTTCATGGAAGGCCGAAGTATCATCAGGCTGTGACCTAATTGACAGACTGGACTCCACCCTTACTTATTTATCAAGTTGACATGAAATTACCACATTCCATATCCCATTTAAGTAGTTACATTTCTGTAAGTCCTTGGATACCATTATGTCCCCATGCAATAGTCTCCCTTATCTGGTTTTTGTTTTTTTCTATTTAATATTTAATAGGTGCATCTATATAAATAATTTTTGAGAGTTAGAGATCTTTCTTCCCTCCTATACCAGTAAGCCTTATATTTTTATGATTTTTTAGTCCTTCTCACAATTTCCCCACTCTATCCATGACCTTCTACTATGGTCCTTTACACAGTATTAATGGTAGCAGGGCAACATTTAGTTCTATCGGTCTCAGTGTTATGGAAACTGATGCTTGTGTGGTCCATTAGTCCATTGGTCTCATTGTTTCTATGAGTTATTTGGATTTTCATCACTCTTCTTTTCTCCAGACTTCAAGAGACCAATTGCTGCAGACAGGCTTTAAACTCCCAAGTAGCTACTCACCAGAGTAGGCTGAATAACATTGTCTTTGTGAATTATTATGTCAATTGACCTTGGTGTCCCCTGTGACTATGGTAAGGACCTTCATTTTGTTGATGGGGCATGTCTCAAAATGAGAACAATTGGAATGTGAAAAGCTTGCAATGTAAATATAAATCTAGGAAAATTGGAAGTTGTCAAAAGTTCAATGAAAGCATAAAGTTTGATAGCCTACGTATTAATGAGCTGAAAGGGACTGGTATTGCCCATTTTGAATCAGACAACCAGATGACTTACTATGCAGGGAATGAAAAATGCAATAGGAATGGAGTCACATTTTTGGTCATAAAGCAGTGTTCAAGATGTATCTGGAAGCACACTGCTGTATGTGACAAGATAAAACCTATATGCCTTCAAGGAAGTCCAGTTAATACATTATTCAAATTTACACATTAACCACTAACAAAATTGAAGAATTCTACCAACTCCATCACTTTTAAATGCATCAAATATGCAACGATAATTAGAATATGAAGGTTAAAAGCAAGGGAATGCTCCTTGGGTAATAGAAACAATGCTAGAGATGACAAGGTAGAATTTTGCAAAACCAATGATTTATTCATTGCAAATAAATGTTTACCATAACACAAACCACAAGTATATGTACACATGGACTTTGTGAAGCTGAATACACAGGAATCAAATTGAGTTTACCAAGGGGAAGAGCCAATGGAGAAGCTCATTATCGTTGCCAAAACCAGGCCAGGGACAAACAGTAGAAAGACCATCAATTGCTCAAATGCACATTGAAGCTAAAGAAAATTAAAACATGTTCATAAAAACCAAAATATGACATTGAGTATATCATACCTGAATTTAAAGACCAATTCAAGAACATTTTTGAGACGTAGAATGCCACTACCTGAAGACCACATGAGTCATAGGAGGACATCAAGACCATTTTAGATGAAAAAACAAAAAACTGGATTAAAATTATAATAATGGAAAAAAAAATCAACTGGATGTCAGAAGAGACTCTGAAGCTAGTTTAGAACAGAATAACAGCAACAACAAAAAACAGAAGAAATGATGAAGTGAAAAGAGCTGAACAGAATATTTCAAAGGGCAATTGGAGAAAACAAAGTAAAATATTATAATGAAATAGACTCGGAGTTAGAAAACCAAAAGGCAAGAATACATTCAGTATTGCTCAAGTACTAAAAGTTTCTATGGACAAAATACTGAACCACAAAGAATCAAAAGAAGATGGGAGGCATACGCAGTCACTGCACCAAAAATAACTGATCGATGTCCAATAATTTTGAGACGTAGCATATGTTAAAGAACCAGTGGTATTGAAGCAAGATGTCCAAGGTGTACTGAAGTCATTTGCAGAAATTCAAGGACCAGGAATTGGTAGAATACAAATGGAAATATTTCAATGAACTGATACAGACCTGAAAATATTCACTAGTCTATGGGTGAAGAAAGGAAGTCAGCTACTTGGCCAACGCACTGGAAGAGATAGATACACATATTTGTGTCTATTCCAAAGGAAGATTACCCAGAAAATGTGAGATTATCAAATAATATCAATCCTATCACATGCAAATAACATTGTCCTGAAGACCACTTGAAACAGTATATTGACAGAACTATAAGCCAGATTCAGAAGAGACAGAATGAGAATCTCTATGGTACAAAGGGGGTCTGTAAAGCAGAATAGCACATGCCTCCAAAAGCTATTACAAATAAATAACTAAATAAATAAATAAATGATAGATGATAGATAGATAGATAGATAGATAGATAGATAGATAGATAGATAGATAGATAGATAGATTCCACTTTCCCATAGAATCCCAGGCTCTTAAAATCTATATGACTCGCCATAGTCTAAGAATTCTGAGTCTTTCTCACAGATCACAATGTACACGGCATTCATAAAGGGCATAAATGCATCCCAAAGGATAAATAAAAATCTCAAATGGTGACCTCAGTGGAAATATCTCAGAAAAGTATAAAGTAATGAAAAACTACCATTTAAAAGCTTTAGATAAGACATATCTTAGTAGCCACAAACATACGTACCCATGCCTTCCAAGGTATGGCAATTGGCCTTTAAATATAACCCTCTCCCGAGGAAGGAGAGAGGAGAGAAGAAACAGGTCTTATAACATTTTAAAGAGAACAATGTGAAAAACCACTGTCAGACACCATGAGATTTTTACTTGGAAATCGATGTCAGATTTCTGGAAAAACTAGTTCCTAAAAGTTCACATTGTAAAATTGACATTTCATTTCTAATTGAGCTTTCAAGGAAATACAACATTTTCAATGTCTGATTTCTGTTTCATGTGCTTATTTTTTTCCTCTACATTTTAACATGTTGAGACACAACAAAGTTAATGAGGTCAACAATATCAATGGCCGTGATGTGATCAAACTACTAGCCAATTAGTGTTTAAATGAAAGAATGTGTGTTTTACTACATTTTCCATGTATTTGTAACTAGGAAAAATTTTCAGACAATAAGCGTGTCTTCTGACATTAGATTTTATGCCAGTTTCTAATTTATCTATGAAGACTTGTAGCATGTATTGAAGCTTTTATAATTAACCATGAGCTAATGTGATATCAACAATGTGATACCTAGTAATACAGATTTTGAATTTACTTTTAATAAATTACAGCTCAGTGGGAGAAGTGAAGATTACATTCTGCATTGTTGAGTACTTTATTACATGGATTAGATTCTAGACATAAATTGAGCTGGATTATCTCACTGCATAAAGTCATACATTTTTTGTAACAAACAGAGACCTGAGAATAATAAATTGTTATTACTTTACAAATATAAATTTTTGGTATCTTAATATTTTAAAATATCACAAAAATATTTCTAGTGAAAATTTCATTGACGTTTTATTTGTTTATTTTTTATTTCTCCCTTCCTATTCTCATTTATATTCCTTTGGTCCAAACAGACTTTCTGTTGCAAAGATTCAAAACTTTTAGTCTAAAGGATGGAGGAAAGAATGATATTATGCTTAGGAGATTTGGAAGCTATATAATCAATGTTTCTTAAGCTCAGTGAGAAGCTGTTCTCGATTTTCTATACAAGGAGGGTTGAAAGTAAGTAGCCTGGTAGAAAGAGGGAAGCGACAGACTGGATGGCTTCTATTAGTCTGTATGTATAGAGGACTGAAAGGGGCATTAAGGCAGGCTTGGGGGCTGGTGCTGTTAGTCATTTCACAATTTTCATAACCCAAAACCAGCCCTAGTGCCACCATTCCCTCTCATCTCCAGTGATCACATGTGGTCGTTGTCCCTGTTATTGTTCTGTGCCATCAAGGTGACTCCCACTCATAGTGATCCTATGGACAATAGAAGGAAACATTTCTCAGTCCTGCATCACACGCACACTTTTTGTTATGTACAAGCCTATTTTTCAGTCACGGTTTCAACCCATAGTGCCAAAAGTCTTCCTCTGTTTTCAGACCCTCAACTTATCAAGCATGATGTCATTTTCCAGGAACACGTTTCCCTTATAACATGTTCAAAGTACCTGAGACAAAGTCTCTCTATCCTCCCATCTAAGGAGCTTTCTGATTGTACATGGCAGTTACATAATCTGTCAATTGGTGAAGGGGTGGAGTCTAGTCTGTCAATCAAGTCACAGCCAATGAGGCCTCTGTGTGGGCATGGCCTTCTCCTAAAAATTCTGGGAGCTCCTGTCTTCCTCCCTGGAGGTGGGACACACACTCTCCCTGGGAGACATTCCTGTTGACAAGCCACATGGAGCTATGCTGATGGAGTAGGACCCAGGAGTTGGAGGAGTCATGTGGAGACCAACGCCAGTGCTGAGATGCTTCCACTGCCACTAAATCCACAAGACCTTCTACCCACCAGCCTCTGACCTTCCACTGCATGTATTGCATGAGTCTGAAGAGGACTTTATGCACTGGTATCAGACATATGGGCTATTATCTGTCTCATGAACTTGATCTGGACAGGGCTGGAATGTTTTATTTACTAACAATTTCTCTTTAATATAAATTTCTGTCTTACACATATGTGAGTGTCTATGAATTTGTTTCTCTTTCCAACCTGAAGGCACATCTTTCAGCACTATATCATACAATATTCTGTAGCTATTTATATGGTTTGTTTTTTTGGTTTTTTTAAACATTTTATTAGGGGCTCATACAACTGTTATCCCAATCCATACAAACATCAATTGTGTAAAGCGCATTTGTACATCGTTTCTCAAAACATTTTCTCTCCATTTAAACCCCTGACATTAGGTCCTCATTTTTCCCCTCCCTCCCCGCTCCCCCCTCCCGCATGAGCCCTTGATAGTTTATAAATGGGTATTTTGTCATATCTTGCCCTGTCCGACGTCTCCCTTCATCCACTTTTTGGTTGTCTGTCCCCCAGGGAGGAGGTCACACACAGTTCCATGTAATCGGTTCCCTCTTTCCTACCCATTCTCCCTTTACCCTCCCTGATTTGCCACTCACACCACTGGTCCTATAGGGCTCATCCGTCCTGGATTCCCTGTATTTTCAGTGCCTATCTGTACCAGTGTACCTCCTCTGGTCTAGCCAGTCTTGCAAGATAGAGTTCAAGTCATGGTAGTGGGAGCGGGGAGGAAACCTTTAGGAACTAGAGGAAGGTTGTATTTCTCATCATTGTTACATCGCACCCTGACTGGCTCATCTCCTCCCCGAGACCCCTCTGCAAGGGGATCTCCAGTGACCTTATTTATATGGTTTTAAGTGGCTGATTTGTCATAATTGTACTGCCTTTCCTTCTCCTTCCTTTTCTTAGTCTGGAAACTCTACTCAAGTCTGTCCACCATGCAGGCCCTCTTAATATTTGAAATGCTGGTGGCATTGCTTCCAGTATCACAGAAACATAACACCATGGGATACAAGCTGGCAGAGAAGCAACTCCTAACAACAAAAGAAACACTCATCATGTTTTATGGAAAACTGGATAAATCTCCTGAAATAGAGTACTAAGTAAAAAGAATAAGATGAGCTCTAAGATATAATACAATCAAAGTAAATTAAAATAAAATTTATATAAAATACTACATAAAACTATATAAAATAATCATCTAATAAAACTACTATCTCTAGTACATGGATAATTAAGTATTTTTTAATTTCCATCCTAGTACCAAGTGGATACGAACTGTGAGAGGAGATAAATGATAAAAATCATGAAGAATGAAGAGAAAACTAACAGTAAAACAAAACAAAAGGTAGATATTACCAAAAATTAGGGTATTTATATGTCAAAAATGTCAGAATATGATGATCCTAATCCTTTTAACTCAAGATTTTAAGAAACAAAAGATAGAGAAAAAGAAAATTGCCAGAAAGCTATATATATTTTTTATTCCATACCATATCATCCATTTAGTAACTGTGTTAGTCCAGGTAGACTAAAGAAACAAATGCATAGACACTCTTGTGTGTATAAGAAAGAATTTACATACAAGAACAGTTGAATACTGAGAAAACATCCCAACCCAGTCCAGATTAAGTCTATAAGTCCAATATTAGCCCATATGTCCGATACCAATCTATGAAGTCCTCTTCAGACTCACGAAACACATGCAATGATGCAGAATTCAGGATGATCATAGTCCAGTGCAAAGTCTTTGGATCCAGTGGTGCTGTAAGCATCTCAGGACTGGCATTGGTTTCCATGTGTCTTCTCCACAGGGATATCTCACAGGGAGTGAGCCTTGTCAGTAGTGCGTCTCCAAGGGAGTAAGTAGAGAGAGAAAAATGTCTTCCGCCACCAAGGAGGAAATACAGGAGTTCCCAGAATTCTCTGGAGAAGGCCACACCTACACAGAGGCATCATTGGCTATGATCTGATCGATTCCACCCTTATACTCTTAATCCTCAAATTGACAAACGATTATAAAACTACCACAGTAACTATAATAAATGGGCATTTTAATATAATAATATGAATAGATATTGTCTAGTCTACCGTTTTGAAAATCATGAAAAACTGCTCAAAAATTCAATTCAAAAATAAAAATAGGAGCTGATACCAAGTGCTCAAATAGAAAGTAGATGTTTAGAAAATAATGATGGCAACATATGTACAAATATGCTTGATACAATTGATGTGTGGATTATTATAAGAGCTATAAGAGACCCCAAAAAAGTGATCTTAGAAATATATATATATATGAGCTAAAATTTTATTATAACTATCCATATTGTTTCTGTTTTTCTAAAGTAAATATAAATACAAGTGGTATAGGAAAAATCATGCTGAGCGTTTTACATCAAAATGTAAATTGGAGATACTTACTATACACATGGATTTGCATAAATATTTGTATTATATTTAAAGCTTTTTTATTACCTAAAATTTAGTCCATAATTGTAGTTACACATTTATTAAGAATAAAAATAATTATATATATTTTTAAATAAAATAAAATTTCAAAGTACAAATCTTCCATGTTCTGCAAAGAGAAAATGGATGCCAACTGAGCCCCCTCCTTGGCAGTGAGCACTAGTGATGCCCACAGTCAGGGTGCTCACATTATGTAGAAATCACTTTCCAAAGTGATCTGAATAAATTACCACCACCTCATCTATGAAACTGTCCCAGTTATTGTCAAGGAGAAGTGTGATATATTATGTAAAGTATTAAATAAACAATTCTAAAAATGTAGGCTGACATTTGTAATTATCTCTATAATTCCTAAAAAACATGTGTGGGACCTCTAAATAAAGATAACTCATGCGTGGATTCTTTCAATGACTGCTTGTACGCGTTGATCTTTCTATGGTAGACCGGGTGTTTTGTTGTTGGTTACTACAGCTTCCCTCTGACTCAAGGCAGCTCCCTGTGTACGAGAAGTGCTCCTAACAGCTTCCAAAGCTGGACCTTTCAGAAACACACTTAGATTTCCCTAACCAGTGGAGAAAATGCTGTGTCTGAATTGTGAAACAGGAGTACAGCTTAGGATAAAAAAAAGTTTTCCGGGCGGCTTATGAAAAGTGGCTGTGCCACACGCATTCCGCTCTGGACGTCTGAAAGTTGAATCGTTGTGATATTTAAAGTCAAATTTCAAGTTCACAACTCTTTCTCTTGCGTTCACAGGTCCAACAAAAGGAGTCTTCACACACGTGCCCCTGGCATCACAAGGGATAGGAAATCATTCTGCCAGGATTTGGAAGGAGGATTTGGAGTCCTGCCATCTTCCTGAAAGATGGGCATACATAGCTACAGTCCTACCTAGTTAGCTAGTTCTTCATATTATTTTAATGCATAAATTAAGTATACAAAGAGGAATGTTGAAAAGACTGATTCTGCCAAAAAATAATTCCATTTCCTCTTACTTAATTTTAAATTTAAAGGTTTTTGAAAGATATAATATTAAAAAGAAGATTTTTTCCCCTCCATTGTCCTGTGGGATCCAATCCTATGAATTCTGAAATCAGGAAAAGGAAACCAGCAGAATGGAAGACAAAAGGACCCCCTGTTGTAAGATACTGAGGCGAGTGAGAAGCACTTACCCAAAACCATTCATCAAAACTTCTGCTCTCCGAGGGCTTTCATACCTTTCAAATAACCATCGGAGATTCCAGACAGCTTTCATTTATGTGATAAACGCCTATTTAAAAAGTGAGAAGGTTAAAACACAGGGATTCACAAGCTTCCATTAGGCATCAAAGGGCTAACTGCATGAAACATCATGCATAGAAAATGACACTGTTCAGTGGAGAGACAGTAAGTGAAAAAGACAAATAACCTGTTAGTATTATTAAGAAAACTGTTTTGGCCTCTCAGCCCTTTTTAAATTGTTTTACAAACTCCCAGAGATCCCTAAAAGGGTTTGTCTATATTGCAGGGATTTGTACCCTTATTTAAATGGCCTTTAGACATTGCTGAAATGTGTCAATATAAGAATTATAGAATTTCACATATTGGAATGGGTTGAGCCTCCTTTTTTGTCTTTCAAGGCGAGTGTAATAAGACCAGACAGAAGCCAAATTGTTCTTTGACATCTGTGCTGGACACTCTCAGGTCAGCGCAGTCAGACTTGCATGGCCAAGGAGCCCACTCCATTCTGCAAGAATTAATAAAACCAGAGCTGCAGCTTCCTCGGCTTCTCCCCTCCCCCTGCCGCTTGCACAACTCCTCTTTTGCGCTTTTCCCACATAGGTCCCTCCCATCTACGGAAATGTGCTTAACTACTTCCCTAAAAAGTCTCACAAACAAGACGGGAACAACATGTCTTTATGTATTGAGCAAAGCTCTAGAATGTGGCCTTCAGCCAAAGTAATGAACTTGCATTGATAGAAAGGTCTGAGGCCAGATTGGTGGGAAATGTTACCTGACAAGAACTTTCACTAGGCAATTAATTATGCCAATAGCAACTATGTGTTTCTAGAGATATGCAGCCAGTCCTAACTCAAAAGGTCCTTGGGGAATTTCAAGTATCTAAGATTTCAGTTCACTGACATGTAGTACTTCCTCTGAATGTCAAAGTGAATTCTGGTGAATTCAACATTCATCTCTTCATGCAAAAGTGAATATAAACAAATGCTATTTAAAGAAATCAAAATAATAATCTATTTGTTAAATTAAAATAATATATTACATTACCTTGATATTTATTCATAATTATCATTAACATCTGTTAATATTAATATCCATGTAATGTAATCTGTGTTCTTTTTAAAATCATTTTATTGGGGGCATGTACAGTTCTTATCACAACCCACACATGCATCCACTCACAGTACATTTGCTAAATTGAGGTGATTTCCAAAACTTAGAGAAACTAACTGGTTTGATTGTGTTATTATTAACATTATTCAACTCTTCCTTTCTTCTTTAATTTTCAACAAATTTTTATTAAGCACCTACCAGCCACTATCCAAGGAGGTGTGAGCCCATTCTCTATTGCTTGACTGCTGTTTTTATGAGGGTTGATTGTGGATCCAAAGGATTGACATCCTTAACAATTCAATCTTTTCTGCAACTATTACGATGCTGTCTATTGTTTCAGTTATAAGGATTTTTATTTTCTTTATGTTGAAGTACTGTGCATACTTAAAACTGTATTCTTTAATCTTCAAACCTTTACCTGCAGCCAATAAGTTTCTGTCATGTTCATACTGCAGTTTGCTCATGAGTCTCCCTCTAATTCTGTCATAGCCCAGCTTCTCAGACCATTTCGTCAACATACAGACTGAAGAAGTACCGTGAAAGGATACGATTCTCCCGCACACCTCTCCTGATTTCGAACCATGCAACAACCCCTTGTTTTCTTTAAATTTCTGTCTCTTGATCTATGTACATGTTTTGTATAAGCACACATAGGTGTCCTAATTCCCATTCTTCATGATGCTATTTATAGTTTGCTACAATGTTCACTGTAAAATACCTTTGCATAGTCAATAAAACATAAGTAAACCTCTTTCTGCTATTCTCTGCTATCATCAGATGGATCTGATGTCAGCAATGATATCCCCCATCTCATTTCCTTTTCGTAATCTGGTTTGAATTCCTGAAAGTTCTCTGTTGCATACTGCTACAACAATTTTAAACTATCTTCAGCAAAATTTTACTTGCATGGGTTATTAGTGATATCATCCAAGAATTCTGCACTCTATTGGATCACCTTTCTTTGGAATGGGTGCTTGTGTGGATGTCTTCTAGTCAGTTAGTTGACTTCCAGATTTCTTGGCAGAGATGAGTGAGTGCTTCCAGTATTGCACGGTTTTAAGCATGACCTACAGGTGTCATGCATTATAATATTTTCCAGCACTGTGAGTCAGAATCAACTCTAACAGCGGCATTTCTTCCCACACAAAATGTTCTGTTGTATACTCTTTCTTCTTTCCTCGACACCAAACCCCTCGATGTCCCCCTTTCCAGACTGCTCTCTAATGTGATAAACCTTCCCTTAAAGCTCTCTCTCTCAAATTTGTTTTCCAAAGAAACTGGAAATCATCACTGCTCCCATAATCGCGGGTCTTCACATGCTTCAGCTGAGGTTTTCTGCAGTTCTCTGACAAACCAGCAAGCCTAAATTCTTCTAATGCAAGAATCTCTTTAAATGGTATGGAAAATGCTAAGCTGCATATGGCATCTTGTTGCAGATGTTTATTTCTTCTAATTCTAAAGACATTCAATGTGGTCACATTATAAGCCCAGTATTTAAATGTCATATATCCTGGATTCTAGCTTTTTATTTTTAACCTCATAATAATGTTACCTTAGTGCACTTACTCACCTTCATGACTATTGATATTTTGGTCTAGACAATTATTGGGGGTCGGAGTCGGGGGGAAGGTATCCTGGCACCGTAAGATGTTTAACAGTAATTCTGACCTCTACTCATTAGACACCAGTAACATCCCCCCTGTCATGACCACTGTTGTAAGGGCTAAAAATGTCTCCAGACATCGCTCCCAGTTGAGAATGACCGTGTTGTTGAGATAGTTCAGTGTCCTTATCTGTGAACAGAAGGGATCGCACTACCTATGTCAATTTAAAGTGTGGAAAAACAAGGTCACTTTGAGGATCAAAACGGGCCTGACCTCACCCATGGTATTCTCAATCACCTCATATGTATGGGACATACCTATGATGGACATTGAACAAGATCCAAGAGGAAGTGATGCATTTGAATTATGATGCTAGTGAAAAATATTGAAAGTATGCTGGACTGCCCAAAGAACACACAAATCTGTCTTGGAAGAAGTATGGTCAGAATACTCCTTCGGAGCAAGGATGGTGAGACTGTGTCTCATCTACTTTGAGCATGCTGTCAGGAGAAACTGTTCCTGAGGAAGCACATTAGCTTGGTCAAGCAGCAGGGCAGCAAAAAGGAGACAGGCCTTTGATGAGATGAACTGTCACCGTGACTGCAACAAGGGGCTCAAACACCGGAACAGGGTGAGGAAGACACAGGACCGGGCAGTGTTTTGTTCTGTCAGACACAGGGTGGCTGTGAGTCAGAACCAACTTGGTAGAAGATAACAACCCTGTGTCATGGTCTGATGGAGAAAATGAAATAAGATTATATATTTCAAATCACTCTACTGTTGTTTATTAGCATTGATATGCTCCTTCATGGGTTGTCAGTTTTCTATGATACGACGATTGTTTGGAGTTATCCTAACTCAACTTAGCAGACACTAACTAAACTTCCATCCACTATCCATGGTTATCGTTTAATCTTTTGTCCCCACTTGCTATTTGTTCTCATTATTTCAGACGTTAAATAAATTAATCTGGGTCTGTGCTGCGCTTCTACCACAAACAGAGTTACATTTGACATTCGGTTTCACAGCTAATCCTCTGATTACCCCACAATGTTTGATTCAAAAATGTCATATTCGGTTTTAGAAACACTCACGAGGTAGACAGCCGCCACTGTGTTTGACAGCGCCTTTTACATCTGGGCAGCTTTCCCCTTCATCTGCATTACAATTCAGCGGAGGATGATCGACCACAGCGAGAACCAGTCTGCACAAGCTTCTGATGAGCAAGAGGTTCCAAAGAGCAGTGTCTCCGCCAGGTAAGTGCCAGCCCTACCAACCTCTCCCGACCTTGTGGCAGCTGTGCCCAGGAGCTGCCTCACCACAGGGCTGTGACATGCCCCTCATTAGTTAAGATTTTATACAAAGGCTATTCAGTAATCAATCCATTTTTTCAGAGGTCAATATATATTGGCCCTTCCCAAACCATGCTGGCATCAATCCTAGGCCATAATTTATTGCCTAATAAGCAAGCAAGATTTTCAATTATTTCCTCTCCCCCAAATCTCACTCTCCATGATTTGACTGTCTTGCTGCCAACCCTCAGAAATCTGAAGCTACAAAGGAGAGAGAGGACGCTTAAAGAGACCGTCAATGCTACATTAAAAACTGGAAGGAAGGAATTCACCTCTGCTTGACTTGGTTGTGGTCCCCGCTGAGATTTCAGTGTTATTCACTTCTCTTTCTGGAAGTGTCTCTGTCCGCTGTTATAAAAGCTGTCCTCCTTTCACTGCTTATGCCACTCCTCTGCTCCCCATTTGTCCCAGATATGCTCCCCTTAATTCCACTCCCAGACCCCCATCTAGCCACCCTTGAGAAGTTGGTTCCTTAGGTGGCGCTGCAAGTCACATGTTGAACTCCTAATTAAAGGACTGGTGGTTCAAACCCACTAGCCCTTACCAGGGAGAAAGAGGTGGGAGCCTTCTTCCATAAAGATTTACAGCTGTAGAAATCCTCTGGAGAAGTTCTACTTGATCCTATCTAGGGTTGCTATGAGCCAACTCCACTTGATAGCAGTGAGGAAGATTAAGGCATGAGCTGGCTCAGCATAAAAGCCTGAGCCCTCACATGGGTGTTGCCACCTACTCATTGTACCTTTGCTAATGGCAGCTTCCCCACTGGTGTCCCTAGAGATGGGACGCCATCTTTTTATCCAGTGCCAATATCTACCATATGCCCTGCTCTTTCACAGACCCTTGTCATTTGGTACATCCTTACATCCAGCTCTCAGCAGCACCTACTCTGAACCCAGCTTCCTGTGACCTGTCCTGCCTCGATGCCACTGACAGTCTGAGGAAGCAACACAGGAGCTGGCAAGTGATACCAAAATAGACTTCCTTTGACAAAACAGCATCTGAGCATGTGGATAATTGTAAGCCAAAAGAATTGCATATGACGGAGAAAATAACTCCACATTCAGCACTGCAACTGAAAAGTCAGCTTTCCGTAGTAAGCAACAGTATCCCAAATCTTACCGTACTCAACAAGTATTTTCCTTTGAGCACTTGGGTAACATTTAATAGCTTATTTACGGGAACTCATTAGAGAATGAAAACTTAAGAATGAGGAAAATGTTTACAACATGTACAGAAGCAAACACATACACTATTTGGACATGTGTGCTATTGTGGAAGTTTGATAGGAAAAGAACAATGGAAGGACCCTTGACAGTTACAGCAGAACAAAAGACAGACTATAAAAACCGGCATTCTGATCTTCTGTCTGCCAGTAACCAAAGAGAAATCCCTGCCCACAGTAGCCTGTCAAGTGGGGATTTGAGATGTACCAAGTATAGAGATTCAAAAGAAAAGTGGGATTACCCAGCGGGCACTAGGAAGACAGTGAGAGATTGGTCCTGCTCCACCAGGGGGATGAAGCAGGCTGTCATTAAGAGGCCTCCGAGGGTGGTACTCATTATCTTTGTGGGATCAATCTCTCCTCCTGGCTCTGGCTCTTAGCCCAGACCCCACTTTTAACATGACCTCAAGGGTAAAACTCTCTATCAGGACCAGAGCTTTGTTATCAAGTTGATGAAAAGATACTGTGTTAGTCCAGGTAGACTACAGAAACAAATCCAGAGACCCTGATATGTGTGTAAGCAAGAACTTTATGTCATGGAGCAAGAGTACCTTAAGAAAACATCCCAACCCCACCCAAGTTAAGTCTTTAAATCCAATATTAGCCCATATATTCGTTACCAGTCTATAAATTCTTCTTCAAACTCACACAGCACATACAATAACACTGAATGCAGGAAGATCGCAGACTAGTGGATGGCAAGTCTTGTGGATCCAGTGGCAGTGGAAGCATCTCAGCACTGGCGAGGGTCTCCACACGGCTCCTCCAGCTCCAGGGCTCTAGAGTAGCTACATGTGTCTTGTCACCAGGAATACGAAGTTGAGAGTGTGCATCTCCCTCCTCCAGTGATAATAGTCTCAAATTGGCACTAGGTTATATAACTAACACAGATACATAAGATCGAAACGTGTATGTGTTATTATTCTCTGCTTGATTTTAACTGTGGATGTTTAGTTGAATTGGATCTACCTTCCCTGTGATCTCTGTCTTGCATGGGACACAGAGTTAGACACATAATAAGGAGGAATGATGCTTGCTTTAGCTGTTTCAATCATCAGAGCAGTAGGGGTTCCATGGTGGAATGGTCACCTTCCACTAGGGAGACAGTCCAAAGTCATGGTTAACACACTGATTATAGTGACTCTACAGAACAGGGTAGAATTGTCCCTGTGGATTTCTGAAACAAATTTTGCAGTTTTTAGTGTGGATTACACATCAATGAAAACAGCAGCTCCCCCCCACCCCACCCCCCAAAAAAAGAAATGAAAAGAGCACCCAACTCCTCACAAGCAACCCAATAGGTAATATTGTGCTAAATGGAAAAAATGGAAGTTATCAAGGATTTCATCTTGCTCAGGTCCACAATCAATGCCCATGGATGCTTCCAGCCAAAGAATTAAATGACACATTGGATTGGGTTGAAAAGCAAGCATGTTACATTGAGGACTAAGGTGCACCTGACCCAAGTGATGGTATTTTCCCGTTGCCTCATATGCAGGTGAAAGTTGGACATTGAATAAGGAAGACAGAAGAAAAGTCCATTCATTTAAATGGTGGTGCTGGCAAAAATATTGGCAGCCCTGGGTCCCACTAAAAAAATACACACATCTGTCTTGGAAGAGGTACAACCATAATGATCCTCAGAGGCAAAATGGCAAGTCTTCATCTCAGCTTCCTACATGTTGTCAGGAGAGACCAGTCCCTGAAGAAGAGCATCCTGCTGGGTGAATTAGAGGGGCAACAAAAACAGAGGAAAGCCCTCTACATGGCTGGATTGACAGAGTGACTGCCACAATGGCTTCAAAGCTTTGTGAGGATGGCACCACTGTGAGAAGGGCACAGAGGGAGGCAGTGTTCCTTTCCGGTATACAGAGGGTCTCTAGGTAAGAACTGACTCCATGGTGCCTGACAACAACAACAACAACAAAGCGTGAAACACAGGTTCAACTCTCGCCAACACACCCCTCAGCACAGCCACCACCCTTCTACCAGTGGAGGTTCGTTTGTTTGTTGCTATGATGTTGAGTAGATTCAGCCGGTTACAGAGTAAGGCAGACTACAAAGAAGTGTTGGTGGTCTATTGCTTGGGGGCGGGGGGCGGGCATGAAACAGCTAATGAAAACCCTATATGGGTCACCTTCTGCTATGCAGTAGCTCTACAGGAGTTGGGAGTGACACTATGGAAGCTAACCACAGCACCAGCCTTTAAAGCAATAGGCCATATTTAACACCCAGGCTAGCGCAAGATCAGCAGGTAGGCATTATGACCTTGACAACCACTAGTTTTACTGCAATTCCATCTCCCTTCATTTCTGTCTCCGTGGTCAAACGGTAGCAATGTCTTCTGCAAATCACCCTCCCCATCAGAGTTCGAGGCAGTGGGAGATGCAGGTTGTGGCACATCTTCATGAAATACGTCTTTCGGTGATGGGCTCTAGTTGTTCCTTACTCCTCCCATTGTCACATATTTCTGCTTGACAACTGGTCACAAAGACTTCAGCTTCTATAGAAGATGCAAAGACAAAATTCTTACAGAGACTGCTTCATCGTCTCTAAAAACTATATAAAGTGCAATCATTAAAACACATCCTAGTAGTTTTGTTTCTCTGACTGAACCCTGATTGGTATATAAAAATAGTAATTATAATCTCTTTCAAGCTCCTGAGTCTATCAGGCCTATGTGACATGCATATTCTTTCCCTGTAGACAAAATTATCTGGGAATATAATAATAACCAGAGGCCTGCTTAGAAAGCCTGGAAAGAGAAAAGAGAGTTAATTAGATGAATTAGATATTTCATGCAAAATAGATTTGTCTTCCTATAAGATCTTCATACCAGTAAGAGAATATTATTTCTATTAGCTAAGACTCTTCTCTGAATTATGTTGGGATTGTTAGCTGCAATTATGTCAGACTGAGACTGAGGGTCATTTAATGGACATTGGAATCACACTGCTCTAATCCACAGGGTTATCTTGGCATATTTCAGAAATAGATTGCCATGACTTTATTCTTGCTCCACCTTAGTATGGAGACTGCTGAAACCTGCTCAGCTTCATAGCAACGAGAGCCTCCACTGGTTTGGTGGGTGATGACTAAGCATGTTATGTACTGGCTGGGTACCAAACCCCGGTCTCTCACATGGAAGGCAAGAACTCTACCATTAATCATGGTGCTGGGACAACCAAAACCAAAAAGCCAAACGTGTTGTCATTGAGTTGATTCTGATTCACAGTGTTCCTAGAGGACAGAGGGAAATTACCCTAGAAGGTTTCCAAAATTATATGTATAGGCATACATATAGATATGTATATATGGAAAGACATAAATATATAAAGATAGGTGTATTTACCTAGCTACGTGTATATAATAAGTACAGTAGGGAAGCAGACAGGACTTTGGGCCTCTTCTTAAATCTTACATCAGCACATGAGAAGTTTGTTCTAATAATGTGGCAATGAAGGATACTTAGCTTCCCAACACAATTGCTGAAGACAAAACAGGTGCATAAGCAAATGTGGTGAAGAAAGCTGATGGTTCCCAGCTATTAAAAGATACAGTGTCTGGGGTCTTAAAGGCTTGAAGTCAAACAAGTGGCCATCTAGCAAGCAAACAACAAAGCCCACATGGAAGAAGCACACTAGCCTGTGTGATCTGGAGATGTTGACAGAAAAAGGTATCAGAAGTACAAAAGTAAGTGATCAAACTGATATGAAGGAACATAGGCAAGGTGGAGACCCAAAGTCCAGCTGTAAAACAATTGGACATTCCCTCACAAAAGGGTCAAACGGAAGGGATGATATATATCCACGGTGCAGTACAGCATGTGAGGTAGTTAGTTTATTGTGCCAACCTAGCCAATAAACACATGTCGGGTTAATTGAAGGGCAGAAGGATAAATGGCTAGGTGAGCCTTGCCTTTGGAGTTGTCCAGTCGCTTGCTTTGTGATGGTCACATCAGGGTGCAGCTGCCTTAGCAGTTCCCTACTTCAGCTTGCAAGGCTGACTTCCTGCAAGATATCCCCTAGGAGAAGCCACATGAAACTACCCCGATGCAGCCCTGGGTGCTGGAGCAGCCGTGTGGAGACCCCTGCCAGGGCTGAGATGCTTACACATTCACTGACTTGGCTTTCCTCCTACAGGCGGCATCATAGTGTGTGTTTTGTGAGATGGAGTAGGACTTAATGGATTGGTGTTGGGCATATGGATTAATGGGTTAATGCTGGACTTGTGGGCTTGGGCAGCACTGGGTTGGGATGTTTTCTTGATGTGCACTTATCCTTTATATAAAACTCTCTCTTACATATGAGTTTCTGTGGATTTGTTTCTCTAAAGTACCCAAACTAATACAGCATGGATGAAACACATAACTATCCTCTAGTTCTTTAAAATTTCCTCCTCCCACTATTACAGCCCTAGTTTTACCTCACTTATCTTGATAGTCCTGTGTATGTACCTGGCTACAACCAAGATCTTTCAATGCACAAAATTCAATATAGATTATCCCCTCAGAAACAGCCAGGGGAGTACGCACTTCCTGAGGATACAGGAAGAGAGAGGTGGGAAGGGGGAGGAGGAACATCGCTATGATGACTGTATAACCCCACTTGAAGGGAGCAAATACCAGAACTCAAGGAGATTGGATACATGGGATGGTGTTCATTAAGGCAGAAATAATAATGATATTATTATTAATATATCATATACTTAAGGTTCAGGGGGTGGTAGGATGGGAGAGGGAGGGAAGAAAGGGGAACTGACATCAAGGAGCTCAAGAAGAAAAGAAAATGTATTGAAAATGATGAGGGCAATAATTGTACAATTATACTTGATCGAATGGAACTATGGATTGTAATAATATCTCTAAGAGCTCCTAATAAAATGCGTTGGTTTTTTGTTTTTTTTCAATGTAAACCTTGACAGAAGAAACTTACCACATCTTTTCCCTGAGGAGGGGCAGGTAAATTCAAATCACCGACCTTACAGGTTTTCTCCAAACCACTCTTTTCCATTGTGCCAAAGTGTGACAGCCTTTTCAGTGCTTTTAAAAACATGTCTATTCCCCGATTGAGGATTTTCCCTTGAAGCTGTCAATCGCTTTTTTCTGGTCCAATCTATTTTTTTCTGGTCAGTACAAGGTGACAATATATTTCTCTTTTTCCTGATAAATAGATAGAAAAATGAAAAAAATAAAACTCACGAAACTAAACTCGCCACCATCGAGTCAACTCATGGACCCTACAAGGCAGGGTAGACCGGCCCGTGTACATTTCCAAGACTGTAACTGGATGCAGAAGTAGAAATCCTCATCTTTTCCCCTAAGTGGTTTTGAACTGCTGACCTTGCAATGAGTCGCCCAACTTGTAACCCCAGACACCACCTCCATCCGATAAGAATAAGAAAAGTAAAATGGAAAATAATAAAATTAAATTGCAATTCCTCCTGTTGCAAAATGTTTAAAATCAGAAAAGGTGTATGTCAGGCCTGTATCCTATCACTATACTAATACAATCCATATGTTGAGCAAATAATTTGAAAAACTGGATTATGTGAAGAGAACATGGCATCTAGATTAGAGAAAGCGTTATTAACAACCTGCAATATACGGATGACACAATTTTGATGGCTGAAGGGGAAGAGGACCTAACGCAATTATGATAAAGATCAAAGACTAGACAGCCTTGAGTAGGGATTATCCATAAACACAAAGAAAGCAAACGTCCTCACAACTGGACCGACTAACAACAACCTGAGAGAAGACTGAAGTGCCCAAGACTTCATTTTACCTGGATCCACATTCAACACCCGTAGTCAAGAAACCAAACTATCTATTGCATTCAGGGAAATTGTGTTGCAAAAACTTCTTCAAAGCGTTAAAAAAGAAAAGAGCAAAATGATCACTTCGAGGACCACTGTGATCCTGACTGAGGCCATGGTATTTTCAATCATCTCGTATGCGTGTGAAAGCTTAACACTGAAGAAGGAAGACAGAAAAAGTATTGATGCCTTTGAGTTCTGGTGCTGGGAAAGAATGTTGAATGTATTCTGTTTACCAAAAGAGTGAATAGCCCTGTCTTGGAAGAAGTACATCCAGAATGAGCCTTAAAAGAGAGGATGATGAGACTTGGTCTCAGCTACTTGGCTCATCTTATCAGAAAGGACCGTTCCCTGGGAGAGGACACCATGTTGGTAAAGTAGAGGGGCACCAATAAAGAAGAAGGCCCTGAGTGAGGTGGATTGACACTGTGGCTGCAAGACCAGGCTCAAACATAGGAGTGATCATGGGGTGGTGCCGGTAGCATTTATTTCTTTTGTACAAAGGCTGACTGTGACATGAAAATGACTAGACAGCACCTAACAATGACGTTAAAAGAAGGAAAAAAGACTCTCCCACCGTCCTCTCTTCCAGGATTTGTGTTATAGAATTCTAATTGAGAATTATTTCTGTCTCTTTTAGATGTACATAAACCTTTTAAAACCCAAATAAGCCTCTTGCCAGTTTTATAACACAAAAACCAAATCCACAATCATCCAGTAGATTCCAACTCAGAGTGACCCTATAGAACCGAGTAGAATTGTTCCATAGGGTTTTCTGAGACTGCAAAATTTTAGGAGCAGGAAAACTCATTTTTCTCCCAAGGAGCAGCTGGTTGGTTTGAACCACTGACCTCAGGGTTTCCAGACCAGCAACTAACCCACAGCACCACCAGGAGCATTTCTGTCAAAATCTGAGAGCCATTTCTTTGAAATGTAATCCTCAAGGAAGATAGAGCCTTTTTGTCTTACTCTGTGCAGAATATTTCATTCAGCTAGAGCTTTACTCTAAGTTACAAACCTACCTCCTGTCATAAGCATACAATAAATTTATTTTTCCTTTGGAGAAAGGCAATTAGCAAACACACTTGGCTTCCCCAATTACCAAATAAATTTAGGATGAACTATGTGTGACAAATAGTGCTGTCAACTCCGCTTAGTTGAGGACTAGTTATCATTTCTCTTGAGAACAAGAACATACCAGGTTGTATCTGCTTGGCTACAGAAGAGGGTGAGATCGCTTCCTGTGTGCGCAGTCTCTTTGTGGATTGCCTGCGATGCACATCGCATGCTGGTTTAATGCCAATTCAATAACAAAACTGTTTTTCTCTCTCCCACCTTTGTGGAGAGATTTTCTGGTCTGTCATGAGATGCTGTGTTTAATTACATTTCCCCAAGCTACAGTGTGGCCAAAAGAGTGATGACGCAAAAATCCAAATCTCTCTCTCACAGTTGAAAATCTTTCCTTCATTTTCTAGGTGGTATCAGTTCAAGATAAATTTAGCTTCTCAAGCAATCTCGTTTGTGAAGGGGATACTCCCATGGAGCTAGCAGACTCTCCTATTAGCGTGATTAAGTCCATCTGTTTGCTTGCCTCTTGCTGTGGTCAGCTGTTCTGAGACAATTGAAGCTTTAACAGAAAGTCAGGAAGGAAGAAAATGATTTTAGAATGCTGGGATCTCTGAGGTTAGAGAAATGAAGGCGAGTCGTCACAAGAGAAGTAGCAGTGTAATCATATAGGGCTTCCAGAGAAATGAGGGAGAAAACCCAAGATAATTTTACGTTGTTCTGTTTTAAATATCAAAAGCTGTAGTCACGGTGCTTCGATAGATCATTTAGACTAAACACCAGTTTCTTCCCAAATCTCAGAACTTGATTAAGAAAATTCGATAGTGAGTTCAAGTTCCCTTGCTGGAAGTTGAATCTGCTTGATCAATTCAATATGTCTGTCTAGAATTCTCATTAGTTCTCATTCGAAAAGCTTTGGCACAAAAGTGGGATGGTAGATATTTTGAATTTTTTAAAATAGCTGCAAATAGCAGCAATGATTGGGAAGACATAAAGGATCACTGCATTGTTGCTTGCCTAGAAGCTCTGAATTAAGTGCCAAATAGAACATTTCGCTCTGTGAGATCTCCAAATATTGGAGCTTATGTGGTTCTTAAAAATAATATTTTCAGCCCTGTGTGTGGGGGGCGGGGTGTCAAAAATTATTGGAATAAGGATGAAAGAGTGAAGATAACCATATTTTATAAAATTCCACTGTCAACCAACTTTACGAAGCATTTTATTTTGTGTAGAAACTTTGAAATAGCCTAAAGGCTTTCTTTGACCAGCTGTATATTCTATCTGTTAAATGTCCTCAGAGTGAAAAGATTCCCTCAGCAGAGGCACCTGCAGGATGTGCAACGATTCATTTTTACTCCAAATATCGGGTCTGTGGAAACATCAGCTCTACTGGCTCATCATTTACATTCACCATGGACATCTGGAGCAGCAAAATGAAACATGAAGCTTGTTTGTGTTGTCAAATTAAAAGGAAAAAGAGAATGGTTTAAAGTTCTGGGAGTCTCTATAACATTTAATTATGCTTTCGACTGCAGTCCAATCAAAAAAATATGCTTTTTCAGGAAAAAAAAAAAAAGGGCACTAAGAAAAAATATGCTTTGCTATTCCGATTGCTGCTAGGCCAACCTCTCCTTTCATCAGCTTCGAGCAAAGCAACCACTACAAGGGTTTTAGACTCTTTCCTCTGCAGAAAGCAGACTTCCCCGCTTTGCTCATGACTTTATTTCCTCCCGCTCCCTGGAGATGTCATTACCCTCGCTTTCCTGATTGAGGAAGCTGGCTCGTTGAAGATGGAACTAGATCTGTGAGGTTGGGCTGTCACTACGCCTCACCTGCCAAGTCGCAGAGGGTAAATCCAAGCTCAAGATTGTATAACTGGATGAATATTTGATCACGGAATGTTGTGCAACTTAAAGACTAATCGTTTGATCATTTCCTTGGAATTTTGTTTTATTCTAGGATTGATGTATATGAAAATGTCAGTAATTTCCAAAAGTATCCCACTGAAAGAAAATAGCTTTGCTGTGTATCCTAAAAAGAAACGGCGGTGGACAGCAGTAACGGTTAGCTGCTACCTAATGATCTTGATGCTGACTCGTCATAGTAAAATTATTAGAGGGATTTTGTCCTAAACCCCAATTAATTAAATCATCTGTTTGCTGAATGACTGGCAAGAAAGACTTCAATCAGAAGCTGATGCTATTGGTGAAAGGAGTAGCAGCAACTGCAGTCATGACATGAGCGCTTATTGCGCGTTTGTGGGAGCGACAACCTTCTCTTTCTCCGATGTAGAGTGAAGGCCAACACTTCCTCTACTACCTGACCAGGGCTCCCAAAGGGGCCATTCTTTTGAGCTGCAGAATGTAGGGCTCTGTCCTATAGGGTTGCCATGAGTTGGGATCCCCTGGATCCCAGGAGGTTGGTAGATGCTAAGTAACATGGGATTTTCAAAAAAGGACTTACAGCCGAGCTAGAAAGATAGAAATCATAAGGAGAAATGACTAGAAATAAACACTCATATTTCACACGGTTTGGGGAACAAAAGGAATTGAATTACTGATATCCTTACTTCAAACTGTCTACAAAATGTACATATATAGACATGCAAATCACTGACGGATCCAATGAGGCAATTGTTTTTTGTTGAAAACCTTACTTTAAAAACAACATGAAACTACTTAAAACTCAGTTTTTTTTAGAGAAAACTAAAGCAAATTAATAATCATGAAGTTGGATCCAAAACTCCTAAGATAAACATACTACAAAATAATGTGTGAACATTACCCAGAACTCTGCTTTATTGTGACAACTTGCCTCATGTTGTTTAAATTTAATATATTCTTTTCAAACGCTCATGTTTGTGAATAAATTTTCCATTGTCCTGAGTGACTTTACTTGTAATTTTTTGTTTAATCCTGTTATTTTAATATTATACCAGACCTCGTTTTCAAAGGTTAAGGGTTATTTGTGTTTGCTTTTCCCATTTCTACAACCATTATAATCCATGTCACCTGGCAACAACTCTGTGTCACACCACAGACTTTTATTTAGCAAGTGACATGAGGTTGGCACCGTGGGCAGGCTGGAAAATCTGTTCTTAGCGTCTTCGTGTTTCTTTGACATCCTTACTAACAGCTAGTCATTTTATTTTTTTAATTCAAAAAAGTATTTAGATTCTATTCTTAATGTTTCCCCCTCCACCTTAAGTTTTGATCAGTGTACAAGGTGGTGATGTACATCTGGCAGCATGTTGCAGCCAAACTGAAAGGTGACTTGTGATTGTACTGTGGGGGCAGGCCCTGAAGCATCAGTTTGGGGAAACCAACCGTTCTCATGGTGATTACAATAGACGCTGGGGGAGGGCCCTCTTGTCCCCTCTGTGGTCCTAGTTTCAGCACAGCTGTGCATCCCTGCCAAGCTGATGCAGTTATTAGACCACTCCAACCTGGACGTGTGCCGCCGAGGAGGTCCAAGCAGATGTCCTGACAGAATAAACAATGTTGAGAGCCAAAATTAATCATGAGAAATTATTCTGTTATTTCATCATATAACCCTCCCAACGGTTGTACCATGAAGTATACATTGCATTCGCCACCCTTCTCATGCACCTGATCAGTTAGTTGGATAGAAGAAGCACCTATAAAGCTGAAACTATCAGATTGTTGACCACCAATGGTTGGCAGTTCAAATCCACGAGCTGCTCTGAGGGAGAAAGATGAAGTTGTCTGCTCCCATAAATGCTGAGTCCAAACGGACTCCATAGCAGTGAGTTTCCTCTGATGGAGTGAGTCTTGAAGTTTAGCGCCTCTCAGAGTCACCAGGGGGTTTCCTGAGACCTGCTCCCCACAGTGTCTTACTCAGTAAGGTGGATTCCCTGAGTGAAGTAAACATGGCAAAGATCTGCTACCAAAAAGATCGGAGTTGAAGTCCTCCCAGAGGTGCCTCAGAGATGCTCCTGGCCATCCACTTGTGGAAAATCAGTCATAGAACACACTTGGATTCCACCACAGTAGGTCCCGGTGAGTCTCCACTGGCTCCACGGCGAATAGTACTGACATTCTGGGACTCATAGTTGCTGGACAGCCATTTCCAGCTCTTAGTGACCCTGCGCCCAACAGGGGCAGTGCAACCTCACCCTGCACCATCCTCACAACCGATCTTCTTGCAGCGACAGTGCCAGTCCGTCTCCAGAAGTTCTTCCACTTTGCCATTGACCTTCTACTTTACCAAGCGTGGTCCTTCTTGAGAATATGTGCAAAGTATCTGAGACCCAGTCTGACCATCCTCCAAACGGGACATTCTGGATGGATTTCTTCCAAGACAGGTGTAGTCATCCTTTGGGCAATCAGTTCAATATTCTTTGCCCACATATTGCCAGTTTGAACTCATCTAAGGGCATCTCAGGAAACAGACCTGACAATGTACTTCCTGATGTTCACATCCCTAAAATCTCTATGGTGCACTCTCCCTGCACACCTGGGGTCACCATGAGCTGGAATTAACTGAAGAGCCACTAACATCAATAGCATTGTTTCCAGATAATGTTGTTAGTCTACACTTTGAAGTTAATTGAAGGTCTCATGATTTTTACACTCATTCTAAAATTCACACGATCCTACAGTTAATGTCACAAGATTCAGTCTCAATTCTGGGAATATATATATATATATATATATATATATATATATATATATTCTCCAAAGCAAGAGCTCTCATTAAGAAAGTGTCCTCAGTCTCTTCTCTCTCCATTCATCTTTTCCCCGCCTTACATAATGTTGGTCCACATCCAACTCACCAGTTGTTAGGTGCCATCCAGTCAGTTCTGACCCATAGCAACCTTATGCACAGCAGAATGAAACACCGCGCCAGCCTCACAATCGTTCCTATGCTTGAGCCCATTGTTGCAGCCACTGTGTCAATCCATCTCAGTTGAGGGCCTTCATCATTTTCACTGCCTCTCTACCACAGTTGTGACCTAGGCAAAACCTCTCTTTTTCAGACAAACCACTCAATATAGAGGCTTTCTTCATAGGAACCCGCCCCCTCTCTTAAAGCAGCTTCATGTCAACTGACCTCAGTGTCTCCTGAGCTGGGCCATGAGCAAACCCGCTGCTCCAGTGTCCCTGAGGCGACTGCAAATGCACGCATGAGCTAGGTGAGTGACGGCTCTCTTTGCTACAGGCTGGATTCACTTTCCCAGGTACGATTCAGTGCAAGGGGTAACTCAACTATAGAAAGCTCCCAGACCCTGGTCGTCATCCTGTTCAGCTTCCTCCCCACCAGACATGTGGCCTGGTGGCATCAACAGTTGTGCTAATGTCTAAGGATCTGCTCTCAGAACAACGGTGGCCGAGGAATCCCGGTGGAGCAGTTATACTTTGTAACAGAGGGGGGCTTTTTCGTCTTCTTTTTTTTTCTTTCCTTTTTCTTTCTGGCCCACCAGGAATCTCCCTCAGCCGTTTCACTTCCGCAAAGTCTCTGCCTCCTGAGGATTTTATTTCAATATTCCTCTCCCACGCTGGCTCAGCTTTCTTTTCCTCTTCCTCGCCCTCCAGAAACACCATAGGCATGTTCTTATCCAGGTGACCTAGACCTGAAGCTTCCCGTTTTTCTTAGCACGAGTCTCTCGGTAAAGTCCAGTGGGCACTTCTGTTGGCATCTGTTGGCATCGAGCCCATATTCCAACTCAGAGCAACCTCGGATGTAACAGACAAAACATTACCGAGCATGGCCATCTTCATGACTGTGGGTGTGTTTGCATCCATGGTGTGGCTCCTATGGGCACCATCCCACTAAGGGTTTCCCTCATCTTCATGGGCCCTTTACCAAACATGATGTCCTTTTCAGTAATATCATGTCCAAAGAAACCAAAGAACATTCGGCTTATGCTTATTTGAAGACTGATTTGTTTGCTCTCTTGAAATCCTGTAGTATATCCAATATTCTTCGCCAATGGTGTGAATGCCATATTTTGTCTTAGCTCCTCCTTTTTCACACTCTCTTTTTAGTTACATTATCTCCTTTAACCTTTAGGAAAACACTGCGCAAAATATTATCACAGTAAATATGCAAAAATCCTTGAGCTTCTGTCCCATCTTCACAAAGTTAAGAGAGGGCTGCATGTATTCCCTATATCTCCGAGGTTCATTCTCCTATGATACACTAGTTTGCTCAGGTGTGTCCTCACAGATGGTGCCAGAACTAGAAGCAGGCCAAAGAGAGAGCCTGCCTCAGGAGCAGCCATGGCTTCACATCAGCCTCCCAGAATCAGCATTCCAAGGAGAACTGTCCTTGCTAGTGAGCCCGTAGCTGCTATCACCAGACTGTACTGGCCACCACCTTACATGATTCATTTCCAATTGCTTCTATTCCACATTTCCGCCAATTAACTTAAGCTGACCCTGGTCTGCACTATATTGAAACTAGAGGGGACAGAGGTTCTCTCCTGTGGAGGAACAAGGGTTTTGCTTTCTTCTTAGGCTGTGATTAGCTGTAATGGGAGTTGCGAATTTACCTTGTTTCATTTCCACGGGAGGAGGGAGCTAGCTGGATGGTGAATAAGATTACTTATTCAAAGCATTGCTCACAATGTCTATTAGCAGGCATGGTTTTTTCTCCTTCAATGTCTTTATGAACCAAATTTTGCTCAAAAGCCATAATGCTTTAGATTATCAGCCATATCAGGTAATGTCACCAATGATAAGCACCTGCTGTTAAAATGAATGCTGTCTTCGGTTCTGCATCGCAACTTGCTTTTAATGAAGACAGCTGGGGGCTTGTGCAACAGTGGGAATCCATTTATCGGCACCAGCAGTCTCTTGTTTACACATGATCACTTGGTAATCATGCCTCCTGTGTACAAGAAGTCAAGAACAATAATACATGTGGCTCAATCTACAAGAATGGAACAAGGGGTGGTCCTTTGTGAGGATTAATGTGCCTTTTGATAAAATGCCAAATAACCACGGTGGTCAGATTTAGAACAAGGCCCGCAGACAACCTTTTGGGCTCTTCATTTCATAAAGACTTTTCACAGGGCATGCTGAGCAATTTCTTCATAATCGCAAATCAAATGTATTAAGAGAGAGCGTAGCTATGCGTTCTTCCTGAAAACCCAGATAATCTCATTTATATATATATTTTAGGCCAAATAAATTACGTTCTACAATCCTGGAAGTTAGAAACACGGTCTCCATTGGCTCATAAACCCCAGTGTCTCCATTGCTTGTGTGCACTTTTCCTGAACTTGAACGCAGACTCCTGGTATGAGTACAGCACACAGAGGAGGCCATGGCCTATGTGACGTGACTTCAGAACTGCTGCAAAGCCCTGTGAGGCCCCAAGTCTTCCGCTCACCGTCTCTCTATGCTGACATGGCATTAACATAATATTTCCAAGATGACTGTTCGATGACTGTCTTCCCTGAGTCTTCCTCAATTCAACACATCTTGTTGGTGTCCCAGGAATGAAGTTCATGACACTCATTACCCAGGGCTGTTGTTTGTGAAGCCACCTTAAGTGGGGTGGGGGTGGCGGTGGGGGTCTCTCTCCCAGGACAAAGGGCAGGCTTTCTGGAACAGCAGTGAATTCCCCAAGTTCATTTTTTTCTCAGCTGTGATGTAAACCCACAGTATGTGAGGCATCCATCTGAACCATGTCGCATTGTCCCTAGGAGACTTGAGGCAAGGGGAATGGAAGCAAACATGCTGATGCTTATGCTGTTTTTCAAAGCCATTCATACAAAGTCCTTTTTCTACCAGCATCCGTGAAACAGCAATAGGCTAAGCTAGCTCACTAGTTGTAAGTGGGGTAAAGCCAAATCTTCTCCCCGGCACTCAGGTGTGTTGTCTGTGTGTGATCTAGGTACCTGGAAGGCCTTTGTTAAAGTAAGGGAAGGTTCTTCCAGTAGATCAGTAGGACGGAGTTCTTCATTGGATCGATTTTTCTTTCTTTCTTGGCTTGTTTAGCCTGACCACCAGAAGGCTGAGAATTGGCCGAATGGCGCATGGAGCAAGGAGGTTTTTAAAGAAAAGGCAAGACTGAAAACATGTTTTCTCTCAGATGCGAAGGTGGGAGCCCACAGCACCCGAATGGAGCCATTTATTGGAAGTTCATGGTTATGCCGGGGTCCGGAACAGGATGACACAGATACGTGTGAAGCTGAAACAAAAGGTTTCCAGCACTTTCTTGCAGAATCTGTAAAGTTATTTCCTGCAACACTAAACAGATATGATGTGCGAACGAGTATTTATGTTCAGGACTTCCTCTGTATCTAAATTCATAAAGAAACTGCTGCCTACAAAGGCATCCATTTTCCCAGCCCTCCTTCTTCTGAGGTACCAGAAGGAAGTGTAAATGAAGTACAAACGATTCACCTTTGGAGTAGCTTCTACGCAAATGGAATTATCCTGGAACTATCCGGGGAACGCTGCCCTCTCAGAGGCATAGTTGATAACTGGGTGGAATACAAACCCAAAGCCTTGTCTCCTCACTGGGCGATCCTATCTTCGAATAAGTTCACCCTAGAGGAAAGTGCAGCTACTCCTATAAATATTTACAGCCTCAGCAACCCTAGACAGGGTCACTCTGAGTTAGAATTGGCTTGATGACAGTAGGGTGAGTGGGCAGAGGAAAGCAAATGTGTCCTGATAATGTAATGGGTTACGTGTGAAGCTGCTAACCTCAAGGTCAGCAGTTCAAACCCACCAGTTGCTCCTTGCCAGAAAGATGAACTGTCTACTCCCATAAAGATGTATGGTCTCATTCCTAAAGCCTTCAGAATACGACAATCCTACAACAAGAAAGAAAAACCAAAACAGTAACCCTCTTAGAAGGTGGGCAAAGGACCTAAACAGACATTTCAGACAAAGGATGATACTCAAATGGCTAGCAAGCATTTGTTATATAATGCTCGTTACTGCATATACACTCTTATACACTACTAGTGGGCTTGTAAATATATAAAACCACTGTGAAAAGTGACATGGTGATTCCTAAAACAAATGACTATAGATATACCATCAGACCCTGTAAGACCATTGCTGGGCATATACGCCAAAGAAGCAGATCACAGGCAGACATTTGCTCCCCTGTGTTCATTGGAGCACAGTTCACAATAGCAAGAAGTTGGAAGCAGCCTAAATCCCCATCAGTAGAAAATTGGATTAAAAAAAACGTTGGTATATATACATAATGGAATACTACATATCCATAAAAAAACAGTGATAAAATACCTCAGGACATGGAGGGATCTGGAAAACATTATGCTGCATGATGTTAGTGCAGCACAAAAGGACAAATACTGTATGAATCCACTGCTATATGGACAAGCAACTGGACAGGCATAAGCTCAGGCTTGCAGGGCATTGAGCCTGGGGCCAGGTTGGCCAGACAGCATGGTGGAGAATCTGACTGCTGCCTATGAACCATGCGCCATCCTCACTAGGTTTGTATCTGGAAGGGCAGAAGGCTCCTCACATCAGCTGGGTCAAACTGTCAAGGTAGGGTGAGGGGATGGTGACTGCTGTGTGGCTGCCATGCAAAGTTATGATGTGGTCCCCCCGGGCAGGCAGACATCCCTATCAGAGGGATGAGAGATACTGGTGGGAAAGTCGTCAGGAGAGGGGAAAGAAAGCAGGCATATCTGAAAGAACACAAGTGCATATCTGCTGGAAGAAAAAGAGGAAGGACTGACCTCCAAGTTGTGGCCGGGGGGTGGGGTGGGTGCCTCAAAATATTTGTAAGCACCTTAAAGAGGGATTATCCCTGGTAACATGCAACAAATATGCCACCTTGGCTGAGTTTCTGGAAATACCCTGGGGACCCAGTACCATAGAACACTGGTGCATTGAATCCTGGTTCTTCAAGGTACACAACATGCTCCAAATGCCAGAAAAATCTGATGCAGAAACTCCACTAGGTGAACTGGACTCTTACCTCAAACACACGTAACCTGAGACTAAAGACTGAAAATTCATGCTGTTTGAAGATGCAGAAGACAGCTATACCAAGATTTTTGAACTGTCGTTAGGCAGAAATCATTGACTTAGTACATCAGTGCCTGTGGTAGCTACACAATCTGATGTCAAGTTTAGACTTAAGAGTAAAGGGTGGAGTTTAGCCTGTCAATCAGGGTGCAACTTGATGACCACATTTTGGAGGCACTACGGAGATTAATAGCTTGCTGGGGGCAGGACACACAGACTCTCTGCTTGGTATTCCTCATGACAAGACAGATGGAGCTACACTAGAGCCCTGGAGCTGGAGGAGCCACATGGAGATCTACGCCAGCTCTGAGATGCTTCCACCACCACTAGATCCACAAGACTTTCCACCCATTGGCCTATGATCTTCCTGCATTCAGCATCATTGCATGTTTTGCATGAGTCTGAAGAGGAGTTTATAGATTGACAGTGGACATATGGGCTAATATCAGACTTATGATTATCAGACTGGGCTAGGATATTTTCTCAAAATAAAATTGCTTGTGTATATAATGCTTTTTCTTATACACATATGAGCATCCTGGATTTGCTTCTCTAGTCAACTAAGACTAACACAATGCCCTACAGCTGCATTAAGATATATATTATTCTGACAGACCTGTGATTGACATTGTCAGTGAATAATATTGTAAATTTTGCCTGATGACCAACTCCTATTGTTTGGGTAAATAGCACCCAGTCACATAGGGATTTATTCTGTGCAGGGGGATAATTCAAGCATTGTGATATTAGTTAGCCTACACTGGTCCAATATCCCTCTCTCAACAGTGTTTTAAAAATTAATACCAGGGGCTAATCAATGACACTATTAACAGAAGATCCTTCTGTCAATCTGATACAGAAGAGAATAAAGTGGGGAGATGGTCAATAAGATTCTCTACCATAAATTAACAAGAAGGTCTCTCAGGAGTCAGAGGCAGACAAAAAACATAGATCCAGGAATGGATTTGGGGCTTGCGCTAACTCCTACCTCCAATTTAGGATCAATTAGTTCTTATAACATGGCCCTGCTTGATACTCGCCCACATGAAGGAAACACAGAAGAGATAGGTGCTATATCAATGTGTGGTGAAGAAAGTAGATGGTGCCCAACTATTAGATAAAGTAGAATCTGCGGCTTTAAAGGCTTGTTTCTAAAGCAGCAGCCATCTAGGTGAGATGTCAACTAAGTCCGCACGGAGGAAGCACACCAACATCAGTGACCGAAGGATTATAAATTTTATATACTCCAAAGCCAAAGGAGGGAATAGTTTAAGAGCTTAAATTTCGAGATTCTGGTTTCCAGAAGGCTATGAATCTCAGTGGAAGCCCAAGATACATACAGTAAATCTATATAGCAAATAAGCCTCTGGTGACTTCCCTCTAACCATAATTGAGGAAGGGGAATAAACTGGTTACCAACAATGGTTCTCAACCTTCCTAATGCAGTGACCCTTTAATACAGTTCCTCATGTTGTGGTGATCCCCAACCATAAAATTATTTTCATTGCTACTTCATAACTATAATTTTGCTACTTTATGAATCAGGAGACCCCTGTGAAAGGGTCGCTCTATCCCCAAAGGGGCCATGACCCACAGGTTGAGAACCTTTGGGTTACCAAGCAGAGAGTATTGGAGATAGGACTATAGGAGATCAAAATAATAAACCTGACATGAGTGGTTAAAACCTTGTCACTTGATTTTGCCCTCTGATACTAATCTGATTTTCATTATTTTTGTGCTTTTTGTACATATTGGGGTTTATCTCTGATATAGTTTGTCATTGTGGGTAAATCTTAAATCTTTGTTATGTGTTTTTCAGTATATGAAGCCCAGGATTGGTGAGCCAGTAGAGACCATTAGACTAAGGGTCCTGAGGGGTACAGTGCGGGAGGTGGAGAGGTAAAGGGGATCTGATATCAAGTTCAAAAAAGAAGAAAATGTTTGAAACAGCTGCTTTGAAATTGTGGTAGCAATTGTACAATGCTGTTTGATGTGATTGAACAGTGGAGTAGTATACTGGATTAGCTCCCAGTAAAATGGTTTTGAAAGAGAAAGAGACATTGTTCTCCCTTCACTACTACAGCTATGTGGAGTTGCCTGGTACTCGTAGAAACAAACAAACAAAAAAGAATCCTCAATGCCATTGAGTGGATGCCAACTCAGGACAGGGTAACACTACCCCTGTGAGTTTCCGAGATTGTGACTCTTTATGGGAATAAAAAGTCCTGTCTTTCTCCTGAGGAGCAACAGCTGGGGGGTTTGAGCTGTTGACTCTGCAGTTAGCGGCCCAACTGCTAATCACGCTACCACCTAGGCTCACGACTAGAAGAAAATTCAAATACGTTGAGGCTGCGGTTTTAGGACAGTGCGGCCAGACTCCCTGCCAGGATATCTCCCATTCAAGGAAAAGAGCTAGAGATCTCAGTCCCCAAGACACAAGGATAAAACGTATTTGAGCTTCAGCTATAAGTATTCAAAGTCCTTTTGTTGGACTTGGAGTTCTGAAATATACAGAATATCAGTAACACATGTCAGCCTCCCAGGATGAAAAATAAAGCAAGCATGGAGTTTACCAGAGTCAGTTTTTGCATCCAAGTTTTGTTCGGAAGGCCATTCTGTGAGTACGTCAGCCTCACCTGAGTTTTATTCTTTCGACTATAACAGTAATACACTGTGGAGCTCTGGAGAATTCTCCACATCCTCCTGCCCAGTCTATTTCAATGCCTATAGGCTCTTGGAGGAGACCCAGCGGTGCAGTGGGTTATGCATTGCGTTCAGGAGTTACAGTCTCAGAAACCCAGAGGGAAATTCTACCTTCCGTGCTGGGGTCACTGTGAGTCTGAATTAAGCAGAAGGCAATGGGTCTGTCTTTTAAGGTTTGTCTAGGCACTGTGGCTTTTCTGTTAAGAGATAACAGCTAAAGAAAGGATGACCCTCTCCTTTCTCTCTGCTTCCAGGGGTACCTGGTGCTACCCTTACGGACTGCACCTCACTCTCACTGTGTTGGACCATTGCTGCCTATTCTATAAGGACTCCTAGTGGCATTCTGAGTTAGGTGTCAGCCTGCTAGCCCCAAGGCCAGCAGTTCAAATCCACCAACTGCTCTTTACAGGAAAGATTAACCTGTCTGTTCCCATAAAGAGTTACCATCTCAAAACCCCTATACAGGGTCACTGTGAGTTAAAATCCACTTGGTGGCACTGGGTAGTTTCTATAAGATAGTGAGTTACTTGAAGGTAGGTCACATGGTCTCATTCATGTCTGTGCCCACAGAGATGAAACCAATCTTTGTTAATCGTTTCATAGAAGTTTGTAGGAGTGAATTAATTATGGACCTTTACTACTGAAACTGCGGAGGACATATACTCAGTCCTTCAAAGGTCTTAAGCATCTATAGCAGTAACCTTCCAATGTGCTGAACCAGAAATCACAATCAGATATAAAACGGACACCATAACCAAGAACATATATGTGTGTGTGTCTATGTGTATGTATGTATCTATGTATTATATATGTGTGTGTATACATACATACACAAGTAGGCATAGATTGAAAACTGAAACAAAAGTTTCATGAACATAATTTATTCTTACTATATGTGATAAAATATGAAACAAAAGAGTTTTCTTTTGTAAAAGGAATAATTTTATTGGGGGCTCATACATCTCTTATCACAACCCATACATCCATCCATTGTGTCAAACACATTTTTACATTTGTAGCATCATCATTTCCAAAACATTTTCTTTCTACTTGAGCCCTTGGTATTGGCTCCTTATTTTTTCCCTCCCTCCTCATGACCCCTTGATAATTTATTTAAAAAATTTTCATGTCTTACACTGATGAATGTCTCCCTTCACCCACTTTTCTGTTGTCTGTCCCCTGGGATTATATGTAGATCATCATGATCCATTCCCCCTATCTCTTCCCACCTTCCCCTTCCCCTCCTGGTATCACTATTCTCATTATTTGTCCTGGATTCCCTGTGTTTCTAGCTCTTATCTGTACCCATGTACATGCTTTGGTCTAGCCAGATTTGCAAGGTAGAATTGGGGTTATGATAGTGGGGGGAAAGAGGCATGAAAGAACTAGAGGAAAGTTGTTTGTTTCATCAGTGCTATACTGCACCCTGACAGGCTTGTTTCTTCCTTGTGACCCTTCTATAAGGGGATGTCCAATTTTCTGCAGATAGGCTTTGGGTCTCCACTCCCCACTCCCCTCATTCACATTGATATGGTTTTGTGTTCTGGGTCTTTAATGCCTGGTACCTGATCCCATTGATACCTCCTGATCACACAGGCTGGTGTGCTTCTTCCATGTGGACTTTGCTGCTTCCCAGCTAGATGGCTGCTTGTGTATCTTCAAGCCTGTAAGAGCCCAGATGCCATATCCTTTGATAGCTGGGCACCATCTACTTTCTTCACCACATTTGTTATGCACACATTGTGTCTTCAGCGATCGTGTCGGAAAGGTGAGTATCAAGGAATGCTCAGGTTATTAGGACAAAGTGTTCTTGCATTGAGAGAGTACTTGAGTGGAGGTCCAATGTCTGTCTGCTACCTTAATACTTAACATATAAATATGTGTACTGTACATAAATCTATTTCCCTATTGTTAAATATAAATATATTTACATATGTACATGCCCATTTTCCTCCTAGTTCTTTTCTCTATTTCCTGAAACAAAAGAGTTTTCACTCTCCTTTATTCTCTGCTATATCACTTGGGAAAAAGACGCAACTGACTCCCTTGATTTTGAGTCGCTGCAAATGGCCCGTGTTGATCAGTTGTGAACCAAATCTCTGGAGGGTTCCTCCATCCACGTGCACCTTGGAGGAAAGCCTGGTGTCTCTTTCTGAAAAAATCAACCACAGAGCACAATTAGACCTCCACACGCACGGGACCCCACGAGTGCAAGTCAGTTCTGCGGAAATGGTGCACTTATTCTTGCAACACAACTGAGTGACAAGATACAATTCCGAAAGCCGTAGTCGGTCATCTTGAGACCACTGCAGGCCCAGGAGGAGGGCGCACACATGTCGTCATTTCTCAAATGCCGTTCTGCAGAAGGTTAAGTTCAAGAAAGGCTCTGCAAAGAAAAGATGGCAGGGTTAGGGTGTGACTATTATGATTTTTTGCCTGCACAACATTATTCCCTCTTTTCCTGGCATGCACATTTTGGTTGCCTGTGAGAAGACGCCCTCTCCTCCACTCTCAGCCCATGTGGTTCAGCAGAGGCCAAACCATGGTGAAAACATGGTGGAGTTCGGCTCTGTGAAGTATTCCACCCTTCTGTTCTCCAAAGTTAGCTCCAGAACTATTATATCAGGGAGCTTCAAAATGATCATGGAGCAAGTTCACTATCTTTTAATGCCACGTGTCCATTAATCTTTTGAAGGCAACTCACATACCTAATCTTCACTGTGGACATTTTGAAGTTACAAGAGAAGTACAAAGTCTACTATTCAACTGTTTTCTTCAGTACCTGGGTTGCCTCCCCACATCCAGCCCTGCACCACAGGTCGATTAGCCTCACAGCTGAAGCAGCTCCCATCCCAGCACCAGAACCACAAGCCACTGTTACAGGTCCTCGTGTAAAAAGGGGGACTCAGATAGACTTTGAAGGACCCTTCTGAAGAGGGCCCTGGAGTGGCCAGAGAGGCCCAGGAGAAAGTGGAGTGAGGCTTGTTGGTGCTGTTACCCCCCTCCACTCAGGCATCCTGCAAGGACAAGTTCTGCACTGAGAAGAGCACAGGAGCAAACTCGGGCCTGTGGGTTGCTGTCGAAGCTGACCACCCTCCCTGTCCACGGCCAGACTGCTGAGCTTCTCCTCAGAACAGCTGCAGTCTCTCAGCTCTCCCTCTGGATTGCAAACTCCCCAAGAGCCGCAGTGTGCTGCTCATTTCCCTGGGTGCTCAGGAGGCAGGAGACAGGTGTGGCTGCAACAGGAGCAGTTAGGCCAGTGAGGGTTGGGCGTGGAGGCAGGCAGCAAACCCTACTGACGGTTTTGATTCCCAGCCCCATGGCTTGCCTGAGCACCAGAACCATCAAGGCACCTGATCCACCCAAGAACTCTCTCAGCTGGCAAGGCCTGGGGGGTCCAAGCACAGCAGGGCCAGAAGCACAGGAGTTCTGAGCATCCGCTCTGGGCTGCCCTTCTCTCCTCGCATGATGCATATCTTGCATAAGACCTGGTCTTTGGAACCTAATCACATGGATGAGTGAGGAATGGGTGTACAAGACCCCACCAAGTAACCAAGACTCAGTGAGGGAATGGCAGGGAAGTCACATTCAACCCACTCCAGCTATACAAGGTAGAAAGAAATAGGCTCCCCCACCTGCCCGAGGATGAGTCCTATGAGGCAGAGGTCAGACATGACTCCACCCTCAGCTTTGTGGCAGCAACTTCCCTCCCCAAACACTCCTTTGCTGGTGGGTTTGATAACCCATCGCAATGGCCACACAAACACCATGAGGGGCAGTTCTACTCACCCAACAGGGTCACAAAGAGTCAGCACTGACTCAGTCGCAGGGAGTTTGGGGTGAATTTAGGGGATAGCAGTCACTAGGACGGATTCCCCATGAGCCACATGAGAATCTTTCTAAAGCCACACAGCAGACTTGGTAAAACTTTGAGACTACGCCTAAGAAAGACTGGGTGATGTGCTTCCAAAAATGATCCAGAGTAAACCAATCCTCACCTGATCCTAGGGACCAGGCAGTCCTTAGTTCAGTTGAGTATGAGACGCGGGAACTGCATGAGTCAAGGACTGGAGCCATGGCAACTAACAGCAAAAGCAGCACGTCACTGTGCAACCCTGACGTTGGTGCAAGCCTATTGTCACGGAGGTGCTTCTACTGCCTGGTGACCCCGGCATGACTTAGAGCGGACCACTGTGCATAGATTTCTCAGTGGTTGTATTCTTACAGACTTTCGCAAGGTCTTTCTTTCGCTGCACTTCCAGGTAAATGCGAGGCACTGGTCCTGCAGTGAGTAGCCCAGCACAAACCCTGCGTGTTACCCAGGAACCCGAAATCAGTCACCTCTGGCCAGAGCCACCGCATGGGCAGATTGGCTCTGTTTTGACCTTGGACCACTCTGAGCTCTGCTTCCGTCAATGAAGTACGTTTGTGTGATGTGACATACTATTTGGGGGTGTTGCGTCATAGAGAAGCTTACCAGAGCCAAAAGAAATCCTGCTATAAACAAGAAATCAAAAGTTTAATTTCGTTGAACTTGGTATTTTCTGATGTTGCTGGCTGCTGCCAGTAAGTCCATTCCAAGTCATGAAGCTCTCAGACGTTACCAATAGAATTGTGTTTCTGTGGCTGTAATCTTGATCATTGGGATTTTCTCCCATGGTGCTGCTGGGTAGGTCTTAACTATTATTTTTCCTGTAGACTTATCATTGTTTTTGCTTGCTTGATTTTTAATAACACTTCCAACTTCTGATAAAACTGATGTTCTATGGACCATACTTGGAGGTTATTGGAATATTCCTTTTCCCACAAAAGCTATAAATTATGAATGTTATAAACTACCAATCAGAAAACCAAAAAAATAAAAATAACCAAAGTTGTGTGTGCACATCATATCTTTCATTCATAGAAACATTGCATGATGCTCCCTATGTGTCGGGCCCAGAGGAAGGCCCTGAGGACATAAACTAAAGGCTGGACATATTATAAAGAAATCCATGCTCTCCCATAGACCGTAGAAACACTTTGTCTAAAAATAGTGTTGTGTCTGTTTTACATAAGAAAGTTTGATATTAAAGTCTGACATGCTATTGCCATACTAGAACATAAAACAACTATCCATTTCCTTGACTTCTCCTAAAAACTACCAGGCAAATGCCTCAGATTATATACTGTCATGATCTTTTATAAGACAGCTAGCAATAGTTGAAATATCTAGCCTATTTAGAACATGAGAATAATGTAATTCTTGAATAGTAATACATAGAATAATGTAATTCTTATCAGATTAATGGTGCAGTTTTTATCCGAAGGGCTACAATTCGGACAAGAAATAAAACCAAAGCCAATACTCTTTTGTGCTAAATATTCTGAACAATATGTAAAAACTATCTTGCAATATTATAAGATGGCGGGGGGCCCAAACTCGCTACTCTGACTCATAGTGACCACCAGCCCCCACACCCCTTTGTGTGTTTCTGGGACTGTAACTGTTTACTGGAGTAAAAAGTCTAGTCTTTTTCCCAAAGAAGTGCTGGTAGATTTGAAACACCAGCAATCTGATTAGCAGTCGAGGGCACTGACCTTTTGCAGCACCAAAGGCCTCCCAGAATAAAATAGAGGTATCATTTCTGAAAAAGAAATGCAACCATGTCTGACTAAAACTGTAAATCTGGGAATGAACAAAGTTGGCTTATAGAAGGAAAAGAAAAGTCCAATCGACTTCCCCACAATATCTTCGCAATGCAGGTTTCTGCCATAGCCCCTGAGAACTCCTAATGTGTTTTGACATATTTCTCTGTGGGACTCTGCCATTGCATTAGCATTCTTCAAATTAGTTTTACATTTAAATTTATTTCAATTACATAGACATTTCAAAACATTAATATTCATTTGAGATATTTCTGATATCTTCTTGGTGTGCTAAACTTTTTTAGGCACTGGTTCATAATTAACCCACTCCGCATGTAGCTGCTGGAGAACAACCCTTTGAAATTCTGATTAGTGTAAGAGCCTTTTTTGCATATGCTCAAAGTTCCCAAATTATAAACATTCCATTGACAACGAGTTCACATATACTATTCTACCAGCATATCACCTTCAGGTTTTTCTATTGGCTGAGGAAAACAGGTTGAGATAGGGACTTTGCAACCGACACACTTCTAACATGACCATCAGGAGAGGAAGGGAGACTGTGGCTCCTTTAGGGGAACAGGAGAGGGGAAGAAAGATCTGGGAGAAGGTGACAGTAACTTGATCCCTTTCTGTTGATCCCCCTAAGGCTCAATGGCAACAGAAGAGATGTCCCATGGCAACATGTGGAAAAAAGAAATTGATTTATGCAAAATCTAGGCAGCACGTACACTTTCTGTGACACAGGCATTTACCATGGAAAAATTAATAGATCTTGTGGAGAGGAACCAGGGAATCTTTAGAGTTTGAAACCATGTTATCTAAAGTCTCATTGAAAAATCCAAAACTGGTGTCTGGGATACATGAGAATGAAATGAAATATGTAAATTCCTTAGCACGTTAAAGGCATTTAAGAAATGGTAGTTGAAGTTATTGCCTTATCTCATTTAGGCTCCACTACTTATCTGGCAGTTCAGTCAAAGGTTTGGGGGCTGTATTCCATTGAGTCCTGGTCTAAATGTGAAGTTAGTCAACACTGCCCCCTTGCGGCACTCCCCAGGAGCTACAGAGATCAACCTTAGGCATTATTTAAACAGATGCGTAGATCCCTTCCTCCATTTGTGTGAGTCAGGGACACACAGAGAAAGTTTGAACCTATTTTCCCCGTGGGGTAAGTTTGCATCTACGGCCTGGCGATTTCTCCAAATTGTACTCGACGATGGAGAGCTCCAGGGGTCCCAGAGGACAACTCGCTGTCACTGAACCAGTCCAGATGGAAATTGATAGACTTTGCTGAGCAACCCACACACAGTTCCAGGATAAGATCTGATTAGGCTTGACCATCTCTTGACAGAGCAGCCAAGGAGTGTTTAGGTGCCTTGGGAAATAGAAGGAAGGCAAGTTTACCTGGCCCAACCCAAGGTATCTTCAATTACCTCATATGAATATGACATCTGGACCTTGTAAAGGAAGAACAAAGAAGAAAGAACAAGTCCTGTTGGAGGAAGTGCAGCCAGAAGGCTCCTAAGAAGCAAGGAGCATCACCTCCTTGGGGGCCGTGCGCAGGCTGGAGAAAGGCATCGTGCTTAGCGAAGCAGAGGGGCAGTGAACACGAGGGAGACCTTGGTAAGACAGAGTGTCACGTCACGGTGCCGGTCATCATAGCCGCAGAACAAGCACCCATGTTAAGGATGGCACCGGATCTAACAATATATCTTCAAAGAGGAGGCCCTGGGTCAAACGAAAGGCAGTTCCTTGGAAAAAAGCCTGGCGATCCATTTCTGCAAAGGCGGCCGGTGAACATCCAGTAGAGCCTAGTTCTGCCGTGACATACAGGGCCCAGCCCCAAAGGAAGTCGGCTTTATGAGGGGTGGAACAGTTTTACAGGGAAAAATAGCAAGACCCCCCGACTCATTGAACTGGGAGAAAATCCATGCAAGCGGATATTGTGAATGAAGTTGACAGCATCGCAGGCGGGAAGCCGTGGCTCTCAGAGCTGAGCAGACTACAGCAAAGGCGAAGGTCCAGGGACTGATCGAGGTAGCACCTCAGAAATACTTGCCTTCCAGAGAATACCTTTCACAAGTGCACTCATTGCTCCCTAGCCAGGGACCCTACAGGGAGCCACATAGGAAACGGAGAGAGAAGAATGACTACTCTCATAAGGCTATCTCAGCCAGCTATGTCAGGTCAGGTTGGCAAAGTTTACAACCATTCAGTATGACCTTGCGGAGATTTAAAAACTTCACCAGAATCACACATATTTTTTTGGTTTGGTTTGGTTTGTTTTTTTTCCCAGAACAAAAATTAGAATCCAATGTTAATTTCTCTTTACTTATACCCATCTTTCCCCCTTAAAAAAACTATTCCTTTCAATATATTTCTGAACTATATTCATTTTAAAGTTTTTATTTTATTTTAATCACAGTTGATCAAGTAAGCTTCATTTAACTATTTTCTGGAGTTGGTGAGGATAGGTACCACATAAACAAAATGAATTCTATTTCTATGGGAAAATGTGTTATAAATTCCAAACAGCAAGTGTCCTTGCCTTATCTTATACCAAATTAATAATTAGGAGGGAGAATGCATTTGGATCAATTATTAAGTCCCATTAGGCAATAAGATATATCAAATACTTGGTATATTTTAATTTGCTTTGAAAAGGAAATGTTAAAAGATTTGATAAATTTAACTTAAATATATCTTCCAATACATAGCAAATTGATGAATTTATACATATTTCAGCTAGACCTTGTTGTGACAAGGCTTTGGTCTTTGAATGATATTTTCATCTTCCAGAAGGCTTTAGTCTATATTTCCAATGAGAAAAAATAAGCAGAATTTTAAACAATAGTTACATCTCTAAGAAAAACTTGGCATTTCTAATATAAAAGGCAGAGCAAAAGGAAAGCCCTCAAAGAGACGATTGCCACAGTGGCCGTAACAATGGGCTGCACCTCAGAAACATTGTGAGCAGGGTGCAGGACCTGGCAGTGAGTCCTCTATTGAATGAGAACCCACTCAATGGCATCGAACAGAATGTAAAAGAGCGCATGTCCATTACAAATAGGGAAACCCAACAATCAAGGTTGTTTGGGGGGAAATCAACAAGTGACTTCTAATTGTTCTCTAGAGTGACAGCATGGACAGTAATGAATGTAAGAGTTAGAGATCCACTGACTAGGCCTTCCATTAATGCCTGCTAAGTACAACTTTATTTCGGAATAACATAATATGAGATGTTTTATTTATTCATTTATTTATAAAAGTTAGCCTTCCCTTACCTGTATTTCATGGATCCTTCCAGAATAAAGTCAGTCCCACACAATTTACCTCTGACGTTGGGGCTTTCAACATTTCTGTGTGGATTCAGGAAGCCTATCTTGCAATCCTTCAGAGCACCGCCAAGAGGAGTTTCCATCTGGAAGCTAACGGGTCTGGGCAGACAATCCAGTCCCGAGGAAACCAGGTGTGGCTTGAAGACGGTGGCCCTTTCAATTCCCCAGGATGCACTTAGGTCAGAGTAGATCCAAGTGGAATCGGCACCAATTCATGGCGTCTTAAACAGAACAGAACAAAACGCTCTGTGCCATACTCGTGATCATTGTTAATGGGTGCATTCGATCCATCTCCCTGTCATCGAGTCAGCTCCGACTCACAGCAACCCTACCGAACGGCATAGATCTGCCCGGGGGGTTCCAAGACAGTGTCTCTTTACAGGATTAGAAGACCTCATCTTTGTCCAGCTGAGTGGTTTCAAAGCACTGACCTTGCAGGAAGCAACCTAATGAGTAACTACTGTATGACCTAGCAGTTAGGATTTTGTCCCTGTGTGATTTAAAATATGAAAAAAAGTAATACTAGAAATTAAGTGCCTACAAGACTGTTAAATGTGTTTGGGGAATAAAAAACAATAAAAACAAAGCAAGCCATTGCCATGGGGTTGATTCCGACCCCACGTGAGTAGGGGTAGAACTCTGTTCCATAGGCTTTCAATGACTATGACCTCTGAGAGGTAGCCGGCCTCCGTAGTGTTCCAGTTCTTTCTTCCAAGGCACTTCTTGTTGCTCAAGCCACCAACGTTTGGGCTAGTAACTGAGCTCTTAACTTCTGTACCAGTCAGAGTGTTCTGCAGAAGGGATACCCAGTGCCATCCAATAGATTACAACTCAACGACTTAATAGTTTCCAAGACTGACAGTCTTCACTGGAGGAGAGAGTCTCTTTCGCCTGTCGAGCTGCTGGTGGGTTTGAACGCTGACTTTGAGCCTAATGCCCAATGCCTACCCTGCAGCAGCATCAGGGCTCCTTGCTGGAGGAATAGAGGTCAAATAATATAACCTCCATCCCTCAGGGTTTGTCACCACCTTTCAGAGATCCGTAAGTGTGCAGGAAACACACAAAAATACTGACAGTTATAGGAGGAGCTTCTAGAACTGAGTGGGTCATTAAAATGACAATCATTGGAGGACTCGGCAAAGCTTCACATAACCTGAAGCCTATAAGCCTGACCATCCCTTTCAGAAAAGCAATAGTGAGTAAAACTGCTTCTATTTTACCATCCAAATTTCCTGCAAGGGCTTCTATTTAGGGAAAGAAAATAATTACATTCTTTCCCATATTTCAGGTGTTGGATATCCCCATGTAATTTCTAGGCTTCTATGTTAATCTGGGTCGACTAGAGAAACAAATCCAGAAACACTCATATATGTATAAGAAAGAGCTGTATTTGTATTTGTATATTAAGAAAAAACATCCCATCCCCGTCCAGATCAAGTCCATAAGTCCGATATTAGCCCATATGCCAATACTAGTCCATAAATTTCGCTTTAGAGTCAGGCAATACATGAAATGATGCTGAATGCAAAAAGATCACAGGCCAGTGGGTGGAAAATCTTGTGGATCCAGTGGTGGTGGAAGCATCTCAGCACTGGAGTGGGTCTCTACCTGGATCCTCCAGTTCCAAGCTTCTGGATGCATCAGTGTAACTCCATGTGGCTTGTCAGCAGGAAGATGAAGCAGAGAGTGTGGGTCTGGCCTCTAGGGAGTTATTTATCTCCTTCAAAGCTCCAAATGAGTTCATCAAGCTATTACCTGATTGACAGGCTAGACTCCACCCCTTCTCAAGTCAACAGGAGAGTATGTAACTGCCACAGCTTTCATTCCCTACAGTGATTTTGTCAGTAAAAGACTCCAGAGTCTTCTAAGAAGCATTTAGTGTTAGAGTCCCCAAAACCTGAATTGGTAGCCTAGCGGTTACCTAAGGGATTATATATACTATGAGGCTCAGCGCTCTCATAGCATGTAGGTGGGACTGAATGCTCATTCGCATTAACCTAGGTCACTCTCAGAGAACAATAATTAAGCATGTGACTATGACCCAAAGAGATGCAACTTTCAAAAAAAATAGGGACCACTCTTACCTAAAGGAGTGAGATGAAGCTTCATCAAAGAGGTGCCAGTACCTGGGCCAGCAAGGCATGAACACAACAGTGGACTCGGCCAGACCAAGTGATAGGTACAGAAACAATGGTGGCAGAAAAAAATTGGGGGATGAGTCCCTTAGTGAATCAGTTTAATTCTTCGATGCTCTCTTGCTGAGGCAGTTGTAATCAAGATCTGTTCCTTAGACTGAGAAGACTCCAATGGCTATTGAATAATTCAGAAGGGGAAGGGGGGCGAGGGAGACAAGGGTACTGGATGTTCTGCTATTTTGTAAATTATGAATTTGAATTGGTTTTCATTTAAATGTTCTTAATTTCTCAGATAAGGATGACAGGTCGGGTGCACTTATAGCCCTGGACTATCTTCTAAAACCCCAGGAAATTGTGGAGGTTCTTATAAAGGTATAAAATCCCATGGATGAAGAATTTTGGAAAGGCGACAAGAGCAGCACAATTTGAGAAGCCGGAAAGCTGCTGGATGAGTGGCTGATTACTTGGCAAATCTGAGAAAGCTGAATTCTAAGGCAGCAGGAGCGAAAACTGAGAAGTAACTTGGAAACACAGACTCTCCTAAAGACTTGAGATTGAGCGGGCCAGTGGCCTCTGGAAGAATTAGACGGAGGGGGAGATAAAAGGGATGGGGGTGAGAGACAGGAGGATTTAAAATAATCATTTTCAAGAAAAAAATTAGACCTATTGGCTCCTCATTCATTTTATGCAAATGAACAGACACTCCTCTTTCTCTCTGGCACAAGAGCAGTTGATTCTGCAGAGTAAACTGGGGGATTGCTATAAGAGACAGGGACTGCGGAAAACCAGGCATAGTAGAGGGCAGAGGGGTCGTGATGAAAGCCGTGAAATCAAGTGAAAGTTCTTATAGCCTATGTGAGAGACGTGACATTCCTTCTCAGCTCTGTTCCCAGAATGCTGGTGGGGAGTTATAATGCCCTTTTTCGGGGCAATAAAACAAATGCAGAGAAAAGCCTTAAAATAGTTTCATAAAGGATTTCCCAGTGAACCATACAAAGCAAATCACTCTCCTCCAAAACTCATACTACATACATACCCGTAAATGTGCAAATATTGCAAACAGCATATTTTGGCCTGGCAGATATGTGTGGCTAGCAAAGATATCTGAGACAAGCCTCTAAACAAATGAGAGAAACCAGACTAAACACCCAAAAAACAACCTGAAGGTAAACAAGACTGTAGTAGAAGAAGAAAAATATATATGTTTGAAATAAGGCTAAGATTCTCAGACATAGGAGATATTCTAGCAACAGAACAAAAGTGCTTTCAAAAGCGTGATATTTGCATTAAGGAAGGGTGTTATTGTTAAGCGCTGTTCAGTCGGTTCCGACTCATAGCAACCCTGTGTACAGCCAAATGAAACCCGTCCCAGCCCTGCGCCAACTTCACAAGTGTTATGTGAGATCCCACTGTCGCAGCCACTGTGTCAGTCCATCTCGCCACTGCCCTTCTCCTTTTCCAGTGCCTGGCCTCTTCTGAGAACATGTCCTGAGTAAATGAGACCCGCTCTTACCATTCTCACTTCTAGGAGCACTCCCAGACAGATCTCTTTGTTCTGTTGGCCCTCCATGGTACTTGCAATATGTTCCTCCAGCATCAAAACTGATTCTTCTCCAGTCTTCTTTATTCAATATCCAAGTTTTCCATGCATATGTGGCCATTGAAAATACTGTGGCTTGGGTCAGGCACACCGTAGCCCTCCAAGTGGCATCCGTGCTCTTCAACACGTGTGCAGCAGATTTACCGAATGCAACATCTCATTTGATTTCTTGACTGCTGCTTCCATTGATTGTGAAGCCATGCAAGAGAAAATCCTTGACAACTTCAATCTTTTCTCTATTTTCCATGATATTTCCTATTAATCCACTTATGGGGATTTTGGTTTTCTTTACACTGAGTTGTAATCCATACTGAAGGCTTCCATCCTTGACCTTCATCAATGAGTGTGTAGAGTCCACCTCGCTTTCAGCAATCAAAGTTGTGTCATCTACATATCGCATATCACAGCAAGGAAAGTTGTCATCTGCTTCTCTCAGATGGTCCATAAACCTGCCTCCCATCCTGATGCATGGATCTTCTTCCTATAGTCCAATTTCTCTGATTATTTGCTCAGCATACAGATTGAGTAAGTATGATAAGAGGATACAACCCTGATGCACACCTTTCATAAAGACTGTTTACCTGTCAAAGTCGAAACACCCTGGTATCTCAATGGCTTACCATCATAAGATATCTATTTCTCCTCCATATAAAGTCCAAGAATCCCTAAGTGATGAAAACAGTTAATAGATTGGGCTGCTAACTGAAGGGTTGGAGTTTCAAATCTACCCATAGGTCAATAGGTAGGAAAGTAGAGCAGTCTACTTCCCAAGAACCATCTTTGAAAACTCTGTAGAGTTTAGGTCTATGCTGGCACACATAGCTCATCACCCTAGGTCATGGCTGACTTCATAGAAACTGGTTTTGTAGAAAATCAAATTGTTTTTGTGATCTGCCTTTGAGTTATTCTTCCCTCAAAGCGACCCTATACAACGAGGCTGGAAAAATTCTACTAGCTTTCCATTTTATTTTTTCAGGACCATTTTGAAGCCCCCTAGTATTAATGGGAGGATATTAGTGATTCAGGTTTCCAGAGGTCCTCCATTAGGGAATCCTCCATCCCTTTGGTCCTTAGAATTCTGTCTAGTCGACTCACAGATGACAAAAGGAAGTGATAAAGGAAGCAAGCGTCCTTCTCAACCCATTGGTCTGGAAGAAGAGATCCTGCTTCCATTTGTTTTTCAAGAGCAAGACACGAGAGTAGCTCTGACGCAAATGTGCTCTCAGACTAAGCGGTCATAGTCTACCGGCAACTCTGTTTCAAGAAGAGGAAGCTGACTTCCTGCACGCTAGCATTAGAAGAAAAGGGGGGAAGACCATTTAGAGAACATAAAATATCGCTTAAAAAACATGTAACAGTTACTAAATAATGGACGTAAGATTTAGAAGAGATAAATTAGAGAAACTCTGGCAGAAAGTCATCATAGAGCAAAAAGCAAGGGATCGAAAATAGGACTGAAACATGTGAAAATTAAGTTGATCCATGCAGTCTAAAATCTAAATAATCAAAGTTCAACCAAGAAATACAAAATCATCCAACAAGTAATTCAAGATCAATTCATCTGGAAATAAAGGATATGCATTTCCAGAATGAGAGATATCATTGAGCACCTGATGTGGATAGAATAGAGGCGATGTAGTGAATTATTTAATATGGCTCCTCTAGCTATCATCTTTGTTACTCCCAGCGAATTGGGTTATCTGACTGAGCGGTGAGTGAAGTGACTGTTGACAGGGTTCATTGTGATTGCCATCCTCCCGGATACACGGCCAACCATCTCAGAAGCAGGAGTGGGGGTTTCACGACGAGTCAGAGCAAAGAGCCAGGAATCGAATTGAGATCATGTTTAGTTTCAGGGTTGGAAATGTGGGTGATGAAGTAGTAACTATTAGTATATATTGATTGAAAGCCAACTGAAGTAAAAAAAAAAAAAATTAAAGAGCATGTATAAAATACTAGTGATAGAGCAACTGAATGATAAGGAGCAAATGTCCATTCGGTGACCTGCTTCTCTATGCCTTAGAACACATGTCAATCACTTCACTTTCTCACATTCTGTTTAATTGCACGTTTTGGAGCACGTCCTGCATGGAAGGCAAGGTGACTTGCTTAGCCACTTTGCTGGCAGACCTGTACTACCTTTCCAGGAGTGGCTTAGGTTTCCCTTTCTCTTAATTGTTAGGATGCAGGGCTGAATTAAAATCATCTGGTGGATTCTGTAAAAATATTGGCAGCATTTTCAAACTTTTATTAAAATTTTGATCGTTCAGAGTTTTAAACTATGTCATTTGAGAAAAGGTATTGCCAATTCTCTGTAAAAGTTCTACAAAATGAAGTTATCCCTTAATAATTGAGAAGAAAGGCAACTTGGAGCTCTGCAAATGCAGGAGACTTACCTATCCATCTGGTGCAATTTGTGCCAACCACACCAATTAGTACAAATTTCATGCCCACCAGAAAATGTCTCTAGTAAGCAAAGGAATAAGTCAGAGCACCCTACTTTAATGTATTGAATATCAGGATCATCATCCCTAGCATATTTAGGCTTATGTGAGAGAACAATAAGATCTTTACCTTGTTCAAGGCAATCTACAACTGTGAAGCACCAAAATGCATTTATCCTTACTGCACATTGAAAGTTGAGCCACAAGGCAGGATGGGTGGCATGGGAAGTTTAGCATGGGTTTCTCGAAGGACAGACGTAAATGCTGAATCACACATGTCATGTTGTTAGGTGCCCTCAAGTCAGTTCTGACTCATAATGACCCTATGTGCAATTAAACGCTGCCCCGCCCCCTGCCATCCTCACAGTTATTCCTATGTTTGAGCCCATAGATAAGCCACTGTGTCGATGAATCTTGTAGAACGTCAATCCATCTTCCTCTTTTTCACTGCCCCTCTACTTTACCAAGCAGGATGTCCTTCTCCAGGGACTGGTCTCTCCTGATAGCGTGTCTAAAGTACACGAGATGATGTCTTGCCATCCTTGCCTCTAAGCGCATTCTAGCTGCGCTTCTTCCAGAACAGATTTGCTGATTCTCTTGTCAGTCCATGGTACCACATGAAATGTTTGTTGGAAATGAAAATTCCTGAATATCACCACAAAACAATTGATTAAAAAAAAAACGTGTGGATTGTTTAATGTGCATTAAAATGTCCATACATTCCATGTCATTCTTGTGCAGCTAAAAAGCGAAGATGCACCCATCTATGATATGAGAGCATAAAGTACAAGCAAAGGCAAGGGACTCCCATTCACAGAGGCAGAAGTAAGATGGAACTCCTTCCGAAGCAAGAGTCAGTGAAATTGGAGGAGAAGTCAACAACCTCAGTTATCGTCTTAGTTATCAGTGACGCTATAACAGCAGCACTACCAGTAGATGACCTTTACAAACAAATTTATTTTCTCATGATTGTAGAGGCTAGAAGTCTGAATTCAAAGTGCCTACTTAGGGAGAGGCTTTCTCTGTGTGTGTCTCCTGATTCTAAGAGATTCCCACTGTCAGCCCCCCATGTCCAAAGGATATGCTTTCCCTTCTTAGTAATAGTCAGTCTCTCTGATCTTTGCTTGTTTCTGTCTCTTTTAATCTCTTGTAAGAAAGGAGGTGTCATAAGCCACATTTTATTGAAACCACCTTCTTACATCTGATCCGTACTGTGAAGTGAGTAGAGATGCTGCATGCACCCGAACCCCTGACCCTTACATCACATCAGGGGTTGGACATATCACAGGGAATGATGACTTCATCACACAATTACCAAACCACTGAGAATCATGGCAAGATATTGTAGGGCAAGACAGAATGTAAATGTGCAGAGACTGAGGACCAAAGAAGTTGGACGTCTCAGGACAATAAGGAGCTTTGGAATTCTGCTGACTAGAGGGTGGAGGTTCTTCATACATTCTTTGAAATGTGATGTTATTTTATAACTCTTAAGACCTTCACTTTATGAATGTTACTTTTAAATAAAAGCATACAGCAGTGTAAAATGCAGGGTAGGTGTCTTGGGGTGGGGGGCCATGGAGGTTTACTTGATGGTCTTGTTTTGATGTTTTAATGGAATTGAATACAAATTATTTTATAAGAAAATAATAATAATAAGCCTGGCTTGAGTAAGGCAGGGGTTTATTTTCATCTTGCATAAGCCCTAACGGACTGTGAATGCCAGTGTGTTAGTCTGGGTACTTTAGAGAAACAAATCCAGAGAAATCCATGTATAAGAGAGAGTTTTATATAAAGGTTAAGTGCACATCAAGAAAGCATCCCAACACCGTGCTGCCCAAGCCCACACGTCCAACATTAACCCACATGTCCAACACCAATCCACAAAGTCCTCCTCCATGTCACAAAACACGCAATGACACTGCCTGCAGTAGGAAAGCCGAGTCAGAGAGTGTGTAAGCATCTCAGCGCTGACAGGGGTCTCCACAC
>NW_022103903.1:14815801-14817087 GCF_000313985.2 Echinops telfairi | reverse complement strand
ACTGGCTAAGGCAGCTGCACCCTGGTCCGACCATCACAAAGCAAGAGACTGGAGAACTAAAAAGGTGAGGCTCACTGAGCCATTTATCCCTCTGCCCTTCCATTAACCCCACATGTGTTTATTGGCCAGGTTGGCACAATAAAGTAACTAGCTCAGCCAGTGCCTTCAGGAGCCCAGGCGTCTTCCCGGGGTCTGCAACACCATTGAGATGGCATGGCGATTGTTTTCATGTTTACTTTATGACAGCTAGAGCTCTGCTCATCATACTCTTGTTCCAGGCAACAGACAGAGCCAGTGGCAATCAAATATTTAATACATTTTCACAAGTCCTTATGCAACAAGATCCAACTACATTTCATTAGCCAACTATCTTCTGTGAGCTATGCACAGGAGCCTGTAAAACAGTGGTTCTTTACATTCCTAATGCCGTGACCCTTTCATACAATTCCCCATGCTGTGGTGACCCCCCAACCATAAACTTATTTTTGTTGCTATTTCATAACTGTAATTTTGCTACTGTTATGAATCAGGCAACCCCTGTGAAAGGGTCGTTCAACCCCCAGGTTGAAAACCACTGCTGTAAAATATAGTTTGTGTGGACACATTGTAATCTCCTAGAAAACTGGGGTTCTGTGGCTCAGAAATGAGAGGAGAGTGGGTGCTCAGTATGAACCTGGCAGACCAGCTTACTCAAACACCTGCCTGAAGATTCATTAGTCTTCCCTAGGTCTCACTTTTCTCTCCTGTAAAATAGAAATTAAACACTAAAGTGACTGGGTTTTTATAGCACGTAGAGATGCATTTCAAGGCTTGGCACATAATAAGTGGAACAATTCATTAAAAATGAACAATTAATTAACTTCTAAACTGCATGTTCATAGTCACCAAACACTTCCATAACAAGGGTCATTTGTCTGATCATATGTAATACGCTCAGACCCTGCAGCTCTCTCAGACCGCCTTGCCAGCGTCCTTCTACCACTTCATCTCATTCCACTGCCATCGTCTACCTTCTGGGAAATACTGATGAGAAGTTCACAGACTGTCACAAAACTAGAAAACCAAGTATCTGGAAAAAACTTAAAAAACAATGAAGAAAAACAAACAAAGAACAATGAAGAATGGTACATACATACAATGGAGTACTATGCATCACTAAAAAGCAGCGATGAACGCATGAAGCACATCACTGCATGGGAAGAACTGGAGGAAATAATGCTAAGCAAAGTAAGCCAAGCACAAAAGGACAAGTATAACATGAGTCCGCTGAGGTAAGTTTATATATA
>NW_022103903.1:14799949-14813107 GCF_000313985.2 Echinops telfairi | reverse complement strand
GAGAGAGGGGGGAAATGAGCAAACGATATTGAGGGCTAAAGTAGAGGGCAAATGTTTTGAGATTGATGAGGGCAACAGGTATACATATGTGCTTGACTCAATGGACGTATGTTTGGACTGTGAGAAGAATTGTACAAGCCCTCAATAAAATAATTTTTTAAAAAAATAATGAGGGTAACAAATGTACAAATGTGCTTTATACAATTGATGTATGCATGGATTGTGATGAGTTGTATGAGCCCCCAATAAAATGACAAAAAAAATGAAGAGATTCATGCAAGTGCATTTGATGGACAACACAATTCCCTAAAATGCTTTGTTTTCCACCATCATAATAACCTTGCTAGCTCAATAGGCATTTTGTCTTATGACCATACCACAGTCCTTTTTTAAGAAATTACAATTCCGTGATTTTTCAGTAATGTTTCCAGAGGCTACAGATTCTATTTCCTACTTCTTGAGTCTGGGCAGAGCTTAGACTTTCTCTTTCTAACACATGGTGGCATGACATGACTCATAATGCCATACGGCATCAACAGGTGTCAAAGGCTCTGGATTCACCCACATAGGCCTCTGCTCCCAGCAAACCATTTTGGGGCTGCATGTCTAGCCTGTGCGAACGTAAATGTCTCAGAAAACAGCCAGAACCAACTGCCAGGTAAGCTGGGCCATCTGAAACCTTCTGGCCCCACTGCAGGGAACCACATGAGATCAACAGAGAAACCACCTGCCAACCAAAAATGAGAGGGGAGAGAGAGAGAGAGAGAGAATAAATCATTGTTGCTGCAAGACATTAAGCTCTAGGGAGATTTGTTATACAATCATATAAACTAAAACATTATACTAAAGAAAAATATTGAAGCTTCTATTTTCCATGCAATGGTCTTTTACCCAGGGGAAAGAAAGCTAATACAAGACTAGCACACAGTGGGTGCTCAATTATGGGTGAATCCCCTTTACTACATCATTAACCCTCCACCAGCGTCAATATCAGAGCACCATCCATTGGCCAGTTAGATAAGGTGGGGAGGCAAAAATACTGATGGGCTCACAAACTTAATGATTAAGGAGTGCTCTGAATGAGCTATAATGCATGTCTTAGAAAATTTAAAAAAAAACATTTTATAATCATTGACACGTTGGTTTTTTTTCTTCTTTTGTTATTAGAGCATATTCAATATGCAATGGCTTCCACACTTTTATTGCTATTAAAAAAATTAAGCTACCTCAACACCAAATTTATTTTTATAGACGCAAATCCTACAATATCTAAAAGGATTACTTCTAAATTTTCCTATACAAAAGTTAAAATTTAGTTACCTGGTGCATATTTTATACCTACCTAATGTAAGACATCCCCAGGGATATACATGACTCAAAAGTTTTAGAAGACATTTTGGAGGCTTCAGGGTTATCTAATGGAGAAATGCGTTGGGTTTTTTATGCTATTATTCTTGCTAGAGTAGAAGATTGAGAACCTGTCCTTTGAAATCTGTCCATGTTAAATTCACTGTGTCTCTCTTCTGTGATGTAGTGCCCTAGTGTCACTATTGTTCATTTGAGGGTTAGAATAAACACAAATTGTCTTCCTAGGAAAATTTTAGCAAAAATCTTATCAGATGCGTATCTATCTATCAGGTATTGCATAGCATTCTAGTTAGATTTGTATGCTGCATGAAAAAAAGAAAAGTGTTCATTTACTGCTCACTTTTTTAAGGCAGTAATTAGAAATGAGAGGAGTGCCAAGCATAGCCTCACCTCCACAGTTCATATGGTATGTTAATTGGTATTTAATACAAGAGTTCACAGCTTGAGCAAATTATCAGGTATCTCTTTTGGAAAACTGGCTTCACTATGATTAGGGACTTACTTTTCTAAGAAGGTTTCCTTTTACTATGGGCTTGGTGATTGTGGTAGTTACATAATCTGGTGTCAACTTGAGATTATTAAGAGTGAAGGGAGTGGAGGTTAGCCTGTCCATCAGGTCACAGCTTGATAACCTCATTTGGGAACACTACAGAGATAAATAGTTCACTGTTGGTGAGCTATTGCTCGCACCTTGCTGTGAAACATTCCTGATGACAAACCAGATGGAGCTATACTGATGGAGCCAGAGCCCTGGAGCTGGAGGAGCCATGTGGAGACCCAGATCAGCACTGAGATGTTTCCACAACCACTGGATCCACAAGACTTTTCACCCACTGGTCTGTGATTTTCCTACATTCAGCATCACTGAATGGCTTTGTGAGTCTAAAGAGGAATTTATGGACTAGTATTGACATATGGGATACTATGCCAACTGAAAAGGGGAGGAGTGAGAAAAAAATGACATGGGTTGCAGGTGAACAGGGCACAAACCCACCCAAGAAGAGGTTATTGTTTATATCTCCACAGGGAGAAAGGGACCAGACTTCAACCTGGTGCTCCAAGACATGAATGCAACAAACCAGCATAAAGCAGGGAACCAATGGAGAGGTCTAAGGACATTCCCCTCTCCCCACAGAAGAATTCACTTCAGAGGACAGCACTGAAGCTACAGCTCAGGGAGAGGGACATGTCTGATCAGAGCACACAGCAGCAAATGAAGGGGGAAGAAGAGAGAGTGAAGCACATCCTGGCCCACCAAGCCTTGAGGACAATATTCCTGCTCAGAGCAGCCAATCCACAGAGAGGACCATAGGGCCGGCCCCACTATGAGACATGACATCCCTCACTGACCCAGAGCCCTACAGGGGACACAGAATGACAAGTGCGCCTGATCTGACCTCACCACACCAAGGCTAAACACTAAAGGCGTGCAACAGAACAGCAAGGGTAGCAAAGCAACAAAATCCCCTGGGAATACCAACAATAGACTTTGGCAGCAGGGTGTGACACCCCATCAGACTTGACTGGATAACACTCCTAAAGGTCAACAGACCTTAAACTATTTACAGGCTTTTCTTTTTTTTAAATTGTTGTTTTGTTTTGTTTTGTTGATTTGTTTTGCTCTGTCTTGTTTTTTGTGCATATTATTTTCTCTGCAGGTCTATCTAGATAGGATAGACGGGATAAACAATCTAGAGGAGAAAACAATGGGGCTGACTTTTCTGGGAGGACAAGGGAGAAGGGGAGGTGGGGGAAAGGAAGAGGTTGTTAACAAACCCAGGGACAAGGTATCAGCAAGTGATCCAAAATCGATGACAACAAGGGTGTAGGAGGCCTGGTAGGGCTTGATCAAGGGCAATGTAACCAAGATGAATTACCCAAATGAAGGCTGAACATAATAGTGGGACAAGAGGAAAGTAAAAGGAAATAGAGGAAAGAACTAGGAGGCAAAGGAGATTTATAGAGGTCTAAATACAGGCATGTACATATATACATATACTTATTTTTGACAATGGAGAAATAGATCTATGTACATATATTTATATGGCAATACATTAAGGTAGCAGATGGACATTGGGCCTCCACTCAAGTACTCCCTCAATGCAAGAACACTTTGTTCTATTAAACTGGCATTCCATGATGCTCACCATCCCAACATGATCACTGAAGACAAAGAGGGTGCATAAGAAAATCTGATGAAGAAAGCTGATGGTACCTGGCTATCAAAAGATATAGCAACTGGGGTCTTAAAGGCTTGAAGGTAAACAAGCAGCCATCTAGCTCAGAAGCAACAAAGTCCACATAGTAGAAGCACACCTGTGTGATCACGAGGTGTCAATAGGACTAGGTATCAGGCATCAAAGAACAAAAAATCCTATTATTTTGAATGAGGTCTGGAGTGGAGACCCAAAGCCCATCTGTAGGTAACTGGACATCCCCTTACAGACAGGTCATATGGAGGAGATAAGTCAGTCAGGATGCAGTATAGCACCAATGAAACATACAACTTTCCTCCAGTTATTTAATGCTTCTTCCCCCTACTCCCCACCCACTATCATGATCCCAATTCTACCTTACAAATCCGACTAGACCAGAGGATGTACACTGGTACAGAGAGGACCTGGAAACACAGGGAATCCAGGACAAATAAACCCCTTAGGACCAATAACGAGAGTAGTGACACCAGAAGGGTAAGGGAAAGGTGGAGGGAGAGAGGGGGGACCAATCACAATGATCTACATATAACCCCTCCCTGGGGGACAGACAATATAAAAGTGGATGAAGGGAGACATCAGACAGTGTAAGACATGAAAAATTAATAATAATTTATAAATTATCAAGGGTTTGTGCAGGAGGGTAGAGGAGTGAGGGGAAAAATGAGGAGCTGATACCAAGGGTTCAAGCAGAAAGAAAATGTTTTGAGAATGATGATGGCCACAAATGTACAAATGTGCTTGACACAATGGATGGATGGATGGATGAACTGTGATAAGAGATGTATAAGCTCCTAATAAAATGATGTATAAATATATATATATGCAATCCCCCTTAATATAAAGTTCTCTATTACACACATATGCATGTCTATGAACTTGTTTCTCCAGTCAACCCTGACTAACCAGTGATCTTATGCCAGGGAGTCTATATGGAAAGAATTCCTTGCAGTACAGGGAAGATCCTGGTTAAGATTGGCAGAGCTCTCGCTAGGGATTTCTTATTACAATGTCAGGAAATATTCAGAGGTAACGAAGAGTGGTTTGGGATACTCTTGAAAGAGTTGGGGAAATTTACATTAAATACAGTCAAAATTATTTTTTATGTAATTATTATTAAAAGCTTGTGAGGAGGAGAGAAAAGAGAGAAACCTTGTAAAATTACCAAATCTGTGGGGGACTATCATGCTAATGCGAAGCACATGATGCATAAAGATTAAAAAAGGATAAGAAAGAAGCAAATGACCAAAATGATTGTCAGAAGAGTCTCTGAAGCTTGCTCCTGAATGTAGAGTAGGTAAATAAATGAAAGAAATGATGAAGTATAAAAGCTAAGCAAAGATTTGAGAGGCTGGCTTAAGAAGACACTATAATGAAAGTTGCAAAGACTTGGAATTAGAAAACCAAATAGAAAGAACACATACTCAGCATTTCTCAAGCAGAAAGAACGTAAGTAAAAATTCATATCTCAAGTTGTGGTATTAAAGGATTTTGAATAGCCTATCGAATGATGCAGGAGTTTCAAAAGAATATAGAAAAAATACAGTCACTGTACCAAACAGAATTGGTTGGTATTCAATAATTGCAGTAAATATTATATGATAAAGAAAGTATTGAAGGAAGGGTCCAAGCTCCACTAAAGACATTGATGGAAGACAGACTTTAAGAAGGAATAAAATACCAATTGAGCTGTTTAAACAAGTGGTTGCAAATGTTCCAGAAGTGCTCACTTATCTCTGCCAAGAAATTTGGAAGAAAGTTACTTGGGCAACTGACAGGAAACTTACACATAGACCAAGAGGCAGTTGTTTGAATAGAACAGAGATTCGGTATGGTTGGAATCAGGAAAGCTGTGTATCAGGTTTATATCCTTTCAACGTGCTTATTCAATCCATATGCTGATCGGATCATCAAAAAAGATGGATTATATGAAGAACATGGCAGACTCAGTAACAGCCTGGAAACACAGAAGACGCAGCCTTGCATGCTGAAAGTAAAGAGGACTTGAAGTACTTACTGATGAAGATCAAACGCTATAACTTTCAACATGGATTAAAAACTCAATGCAAAGAAAGCGAAAAGGTCCCAGAACTGGATAAATAAGCGTAATCACGATAAATCAAAAAAATATTGAAATGGCTGAACATGTCATTTTATTGGGCCGCCACCATCACCCATGGAAGTAGTAGGCATGAAATCAAACAACCATGTGTCCAATTCATTTCCTATTTTCTAGAATGTAGTCCAGAGTCAGACCATAATGTCTAAGGATAGATACATTGCATTTACCTAGGTAATGGCTATCACAAAATTTCTTTCAGTCTGAGCAATGTCCTTTATTTTCATCAGCACTTTCTACAACGTCCTTTATTTTTTTTAAAAAAGGTATTTCAAAGGTAATATAAATAAAAATGGGGTGTAGCCCCTTCTGATACTTCTTTCGTGGCTCCTATTCCCCTGATGATCTTGTATTAAGTTGCATTCAGCTGCAGTGGTTAAGAACACAAGCTCCGTAGTAATCCAGTAGCCCATTTAAATTATGGCTACCACTCAAAAGCATCTCCCAGACCTTGGTCAAGTTATTTAAATTCTCAAAGCTTCAATTTCATCATTGATAAAATTATGAAATAATAATTCCTTCATCAAGGTATTGTAGGAATTAAATAAAATATTATTTGTAATGTGCTTTATATACCAAAATACCCAAACCTAATGCACTGCCCTATAGGACAGAGTAGAATTGACCCCCAGGGTTGTAAATCTTTAAAGAAACAAAACAAAATGCTTCATCTTTCTCCAGTAGTGCAGCTGGTGGGTTTGACCCACTGACCTGTTTGTTATCCATCCAACACTCAACCGACTGCTCCACCAGGGCTTCTTATAAGTACTTATAAACCCACTCCCCACCTCCAGTGGCAATTCTAACTCACAGCAACATTATGTCAGGTTTCTGAGCCTTTACAGTTTACATCTTTACAGCAGTGAACAGGTGTATCTTTCTCCTGCAGAATGGCTAGTGAATTTGAACCAAGACCTTACCATTAGCGGCCCAGCACCACACCCACAGCACTAACAAGGCTCCTTAGTGCTTAACTTCGAACTGCCAAAGACAAAAGGCTGTATAAATTGTATTTATTATTGTATAGAACAAAATGACAGGTAACTGATCTTGGGGCATTAATGAATAATATTATTTAAATCATTGGATTAAATGCATACTTATTCTCTTTTTACTTAGACTCAAATTGAAGACAATAAATGGTATTCACAGTGCCTGAGAAACAGAGTTAGCTAAAACTATCTCAAAATCATCAGACTCATTGATTTATTTGTTTATAGCCAAATGAATAAAGTGAGACCAAGACAGTCAATGATTTATTTTTACCACCTCATTTGTTAGCAAGAAAGCCAAGAGCCAGATTGCAATCACTCTCACTTCCACTCCAGTGTTTTCCCAGCTTCACCACAATCCATTCACTATCCATGCCCTGATGAGCTAAGAAATCTTCAATGTCCTTTAAGAACAAGTCAGTAAAATTCAGACCAAAAAATCCAGACAAGGTGAGCAGGCCCTTCCTATCACATCAGGCTGGCTTCCTTTTTGTTTTGTTTTTCGTTTTTTATTTCATCAATGGCATCTGTTCTTATTGAAAAAGATAGCAAGGAGATAACTTATGTATTAGGAGATTACTAATATAGGGTATTAAAAATGTATTCCCTTTCTGAATACATTGAGCAAGAGGGGATCTTATCAGCCATCTGCTGCTAAGTCCTCTGTTGCCCTGCTTGCTTATATTTATGCTAATGAAAAACCGGCCCCCGGGCCTCTGAAAATATCTCATTCTTCTCTCTTCTTCTTACACACCCTATCCAGGGACAGGAATTGAGGACAAAATTTAAAAGTTGCAAATTCGACTTCAGTGAACATGTTTTTCAAAGACAAATCAGGAGCCTCCAGAAGGAAGGGAGCAGTTATCCTGGGAGAATTTCTCAAGGAATGATGGCTTTGGATTGAGCACCTGCAACCAAAAGGAGCTATGAGTTTGTGTTTGAATTCTAGTTCTGCTCTTACTTCTGTGGCCATGTGTTAGTCCCTCCCTGTACTTCAGCATTCACTGTCTCGTCCCGAGTGCTTTCCATATTGACCTGCAACCTTTCTATATCATTGTCACCCTCTAAAGATGAAAAGAATCAAATTGCTTCAAAAATAAAGCTCTATGGTTTCAATCGCTCATTACATAGCATCACAAAGACAACTCCAACATTATTGTTTTTATTTTTATTTTTCAAATCTTAGCAAATCAGGGGAAACTTTTTTCTTTTACAAATATTAAAGTTTGAGAAGAGTACATATCCTGTGTTATCTTCTATGTCATAGAAAGGAACCTTGTGCTCAGCAAAAAGGATGCATTATGCATTAGAGTTGCCTACATTAGCAGATCAAAGCAATATTAATAGTTAATGCACAGGAATGAACATAAGGGAGAAGAAAAATAAGACGTTTCTTGACCACTGCACATATAAAATGATCGTGTTTATGTTTTTCAAAGCATAGCATGCAGCAGATAGCATTGACAATTCCAAATACTGACTTTGTTAGAATCCATATTTTCCTCAAAGAATTGATAGACAAAGGGTACTTAGAGGCCAATCTTACTGGTATATTCTTGAGAATAGTTAATGTCATCTTATTCATTGTACTGCATTTAAAAATGAGACACCATGAAAAACATTCAAGGAGAAGTCTCAAAAGAAACATCAAGTTCCATCTTAATGTACTTGCATATTTATCAAAGTAGCATTTTTCAAGGCATCTTATAGAGATAACATTTAAAGCTCAAAGGTTAATCGTTATAAGGAATTCATCTTTAAGTTTCTCTTTTCTTTTTACATTTTTCAGTGTTGTAGTTGTATCCAAAGAACAATAGCATCAGGAAATTTATTTAAATGAATTTTAACCTCCTACAACAATAATTTGAATCCTAATTGCACAGTTGTTTGTATTGTTCGGGGCCATCGAGTCCGTTAGAACCTGTGGCAACTCCATGCATGACACAATGAAACTGCGTGGTCCTGCACCAGCCTCACAATTACCTGAGCCCGTTCTTGCAACCACTGTGTCAACCTATCTTGTTGAGAAGCTTCCTCCTTTGCACCGCCCCTCCACTTCACCAACCATGATGTCCTTCTCTAGGGACTGGAGAATATGTCTCTTCTGATAGGATGTCCCAAGTACCGAAGAGGAAGGCTTGCCATCCTTGCGTCGATATATAAATAGTAAGCAAACACCCATGTAACCACCACCCATGTCAAGTTCAAAAGTGTTGCTGACCCTGTGAAGACATCTGCAATGCTTATCTTCCTAACTAACTGATATGTCTTAGAAGTATGGCTAGAATGCTCCTTAGAAACAAGGATAGTGAGACTTCAGCTTACAAATTTTGTAAGGAGAGACTAGTCCCTGAATAAGAACATCATGTTTGGTAGTATAGCAGGGCAGAAAAAAAGAGGAAACCCCTCAAGGAGATGGATTGACATTGTGGCTACACCAGTAGACTTACGCATAGGAACAATTGTGAGGATGGCACAGGACAGGACAGTGTTTTGTTCTGTTGTGCACAAGGTCCCTATGGTGCCTGACAACAACTATCCCCTCCCTCCCTACTTGGAATAATCCCTAATAGACATCTATTCTCATATCTCCTTTTTCTTTACACTGTTATCAGCATATTCATCTCTAAAAATCACAGTTCAGTTTTGTCCAACTTTGATCAAAATGGATTATTCTGTACCATAATTATTTTTCAACACTATGCTTATATGTTTATACATATTGCTGCAAAGAATTTTAGTTTACATTTTATTACTGTGTAGAACTTCAAAGTTTAAACACATACAATGTGTTTATCAAGCTGATGCTGGTACTTGAACTGGCTCTAGTTTTTAGATGTCACAACAATTCTGCCCTGAATACACTTTCGCTGGCTCCTAGTGCATATGTGCACAGGTTTATCTGGGTGTTGAGAACTATGGAGCAACTGAGATCACACCATTTATAAATTAGCCTGTTGCAAGTTCATGGATGCAGGTAAAAGTCTTAAGACTCCTGATAAGAGGCCAAGGACAAGTCTATTACAGCAAAGGCAGAAACAAGAGAGTCAGCATTTGCATTGGGTCTGTGCACCCCACTTCTCACAGTGCTACATAAAAAGGAGCAGATAGATGCCGAGAGGTGCACACACTGAATTGCATTATAGGAAAGAAGCACTATGCGGAGAAAACATGATATAACATACATATATAGCAGACATTCTCCCAGAACCTTGCTTCAGAGGAAGACACCGTTATCTTGTAAGACTGTTTTCTGTACAAATATACCTGAAAAGATTTTAAAAAAAAAGGCAGTCCATGCCTCTCCCACCAAAATATGGAGAATTATTTTCCAACATCAGCATAATACTATTTTCATCAGAAAATTAACCTCGCTATATATTTTTATTTTCTTTTAACTTTTTAAAGTCTCTGGGAGGTACTTTTGAGTTTGAAAATATGTTGAGACTTCCACTTACAAATATCTGTAAAAATATGAAATACATTTTAGCATATCTAGTTTTAAAAGTTTAAAAATCATGGCTTAATGATATTTCAGAATCAAATATTTAAGGATATGTTTGTGTGGGCTTTTTGTTTTGTTTTTGGTTATTACTTGACTGCTGGTATATAGTATATTTCTACATAAACCTTTATTTCCTAAAATTCTTATGTAAAAATTTTAATTCCATGCTTCTGTTTCCTTACATCATTTTAGGTACTTGATTCCTGCATTTCATCCCTGTAAGTGAATGTGTTCTATGCATAAGGGATAGTAATGATTCTTTGTACTTGACTGAAATCCATTTCCAGCCCCAGCATGAGCCTCGGGTGATTGAACTGGAACGTCATCATAACCCTCTCCGCACGTGTTCTTAATTTCAATTTCTCCCTGATCCAAGTCTTCATGACAAACTATGTCAGAGAAGCTGTCCTTGAAACATATTACATTATGTCGTAGCCTTGCTCAAACATCTGTGTAATTCAATAAACACTGCATGTCAAGGTACTTTTTTTATTGGTGGTACTGGTTTTATAAAATAGTTGTATTGACATAATTAACATATCATACAAGTCAATTGTGTTCAATCATATTAAGAAGTGTGATGGTTAGGTATTTTTGTGCCAACAGGACACCTGTAAGAAGATATGAGTGGAATTTAGCCTGTTAATCAGGTTGCAGGTTGATGACCTCATTTGGAGGTATGGCAAGCCACTCTGAGACTTGCCAGAGCCCTAGAGATACATCCACCACCACCGGATCCACAACACTTTACACCCATTGGCTGAGGATATTCCTGTGGTCGATATAATTGTTTGTGATGGCAGGAGTCTGAAGAGGGACTTATGGACTACTAACGAACTTATGGACTTGATCGAGACTGAGTTGAGATGTTTGCTTAATAAATAATTGCTTCTTGATATAAAACCCTCTCATACATATATGAATGTTACTGGATTTATTTCTTTAGTCAACACAGCCTAATACACGAAGTGTTAGGCCAGATTGAATAGAGAAGCACTCATTAACACTCATATTTATGTAAGAGAGAGCTTTACATCAAAGAGCAATTGCCCAGACCAGATCGAGTCCATAAGTTCAATATTAGCCTACACATCCATTACTAGTCCATAAACTCCTCTCCAGACTCACGCAGCACATGCAATGATGCCAAATGCAGGATGATCACAGGCCAGTGGGTGGAAAGTCTTGTGGATCCAGTGCTGGTAGAAACATCTCACACTGGTGCTGGTCTCCATGTGACTTCTCAAGCTCTCTGAGTGTGGTTCCTCAACAAGAAGGTAAAGAAGAGAGAGGGGCTCCTCGCAGGTCTCAGCAAATCTTCCATGGTTTGTGGTTTGTCAACAGGAAGACCAAGGCAGAAAGAGAGAGAAAGTTCCCAGAGTCCTCATGAGAAGGCTGTGCCCACCGGTGGCATCATCAGACTGTGATCTGATTGACCGGCGAGACTCCAGCCCTTTACTCTTAAGTTTACATGAGATTATGTAACTACCACAGTATTTATCACCACAATCAACAAAGGGAACATTTTGAAGAAATGTACCTTTTGCTGTTGACTCCTCACTTCCCCACTCCCACCTCCCCTTCTGTTCCCCTAGATCATTATTAATCCAGTGGCTATCTTCATAGATCTACCCTGTGTTAGTCTGGGTAGACTACAGAAACAAATTCATAGACACTCATATGTGTATAAGAAAGAGCTTTATATACAAGAGCAATTAAATATTGAGAAAACATCCCAGTCCAGTCTAGATCAAGTCCATAAATCCGATATTAGCCCATAAGTCCAATACCAATCTATAAAGTTCTCTTCAGACTCACACAACACATGCAGTGATGCCGAATGCAGGAAGATCACAGGTTGGTGGGTGGGAAGTATTGTGAATCCAGTGGCAGTTTAAGCATCTCAGCACTGGCAAGGGTCTCCTGTGGCTTCTCAAGTTCTGAGGCTCTGGCTGTCATCAGCCTGTCTCCATGTGGCTTGTCAACAAGAATGTCTCCCAGGGACTTAGTCTGCATCCTGCCTCCAGAGAGCTATTTATCTCCTTAGCGCCTCCAAATGAGGTCATCAAGTTGCAATCTGATTAACAGGCTAAACTCCACCCCTTCAGTCTTAATCCTCAAATTGACCAACGATTGCATAACTACCACATGTCCATCCTGACTTCCCTGTATAGAAAACAAACAAACATACAAAACAAAGACAAAAAAGCAAAAGAGTATCCAACAGTAATGACTAAATAAAACAGAAAATATATTTCAAAAACAGAATAAATTCAAAATGGTTCAAAAGGGAGATCAAATGATAAGGTGTTATAGTCTAGTTATAGTTGTTAACATCTACTTTAAAATGTTCTTTTTTTGTTATTAAGACTATTCACCATCCAAAACTTAGTCAGTGGGAATTCACCAGAGTCAATCCAGGAGGGACCCTGCAAATGGATTTGGGGCTTACACTATCACTGCCAACATTCCATAAACTGGGTGTTTAGAATTTAGGCCCTGGTATCATTCCCTCCTCTGTGTTTGGATTCTATTATTTACAATCTTTATATCACACAGGCTGGTGCATTTCTTTTGTGTGGACTTAGCCAACTCCTCACTTAGATAGCTGCTTGTATTGAGACAAGTCATTAAGACTCCAGATGTTACTTTTTCTAACAGTCAGTGCTATCTGATTTCTTTGCCATACTTTACTTTATTACCTAGATCTTCTGTGATCTCCTTCTAAGGGGTACTGACCAGGTACTGATTTTTTAAAATCATTTAATTGGGAGTTCATACAACTCTTATCATAATCCATACAAACATCCATTGTGTCAAGCACATTTGTACATCATTATTCTCAAAACATTTGCTTTCTACTTGAGCCTTTGATATCTGATCCTTATTTTTCTCCTCCCTCCCCACTCCACTCTCCCTTTTGAACCCTTGATAATTTATAAATTATTATTATTTTGTCAT
>NW_022103903.1:14756560-14796791 GCF_000313985.2 Echinops telfairi | reverse complement strand
GTGTGGTGGGATCAGATCAGGTGCAATTCCCACACTGTGTTTCTGATGTTGTCCCCCACAGGGCCATGGGTCAGAGGGGCATCATGTCTCAAAGTGGGGCTGGCCATGTGGTCCTCTCTGTGGACTGGCTGTTCTAATTGGGTCATCGTCCTCAAGGCCTGGTGGGCCAGGATGTGCTCCAGTCTCTCCCCCTCCCCCATCACCTGCTCCTGTGTGCTCTGATCAGATATCTCCTTCTCCCGGAGCTGCCGATTCAGTGCCATCCTTTGAAATAATTCTTCTCTGGGGAGGGGCAGGCATCCACTTAGTATTTGGGACTTGGGCCAGCCCCCCAGACCTCTCCACTGGTTCCCTACTCCGTGCCAGCATGTTGCATTCACCCCTTGGAGCACTGGGTTTAAGTCTGGTCTCTCTATAAAAGAGCATTTTTAAATTGAGAAACCATCTCAGTGCAGTCCAGATCAAGTCCAAGTCTGATATTATCCATATGTCCAATACCAATCTATAAACTCCTTTTCAGATACACACAAAACAAGCAATTATGCTGGATGCAGGAAAATCTCAGGCCAGTGAGTGGAAAGTCTTGTGGCTCCAGTGTCAGTGGAAGCATCTCAGTGCTAGCAGGGGTCTCCACATGGCTCCTTTAGCTCTAGGGCTCTAGTGTAGCTCCATGCGTCTTGTTAGCAAGCATGTCTCGCAGAGAGTGAGCCTGTGTCTAGCCTCCAGAGAGCTATTTATCTCCTGAGCACCTCAAAATGAGGTCATCAAACTGCGACCTGCTTGACAAGCTAAACTCCACCCTTTTGACACCAGATTATGTAACTACCACACCACTGTGTATGTCAACTGGAATGGTACCTGTGTGGAGGCTGGTCGGAGTCAAACTTCTAAAGCAGGTTGTAGCCAGGGATGCCTCCTTGAGACCTTTTCATAAGAGAGACACTGAAAATGTCTCTCTCTTCCATCTCTTCAGCTTCCTGTTTGCTTGCCTTGTGTCTAGTGTCAGAAGAGAACCACGTGACCTGTGTGTCATACCTGGGAGGTATGGGGGCGCTGCAATTTTCCTGCGGACCTTGGATCCACGCAACTCTGTACCCATTGGCTTGTGATCTCCTACTCCAGCTGCTGGAGCTGAGGAGGGCTTCAGTTAGCATCTGAACCATGGAGTTGAGTTTAACTGGGCTGGACCACTTTGGGGATAGAAAATTGTTTCTTGATTATAAAGTTACTTTTTTATATGAGTGTCATTGCTTTCGGTTCTCTAGAAAAACCAGCCAAACACATCTTCCACATGGGAAAGACGTGCAGATCTGCTCCCATAAATATTAAAAACAAAATAGTCAGTTCTGACTAGTGGTGGCTCCATATGGTGCTTTTTGGAGACTAAGTAATGATGGAAGCAGACGGCCTGACTTTTGTCCAATGGAGCAACTAGTGGATTTGCTCCACCAACCCTGTAGTCAGCAGCCCAATGCCTAACCCAGCCCAGCAAACCCAGCGGAGTCGTCCTACCCTGTTGAATGGGCTGGTGTGAGTCCACATCAATTTGAAGATGTGACAGAGCAAAATTTCTTAATATGGCTCTTCTACCCACAGCTCTGCAGCTTCCAACAAATGATTAGGTGGGGCTAGGCAAACAGGTTATGTGAAACACTAATAGAAGTGATTATCCGGTTTTCATTACCACCACCCCTGACGATAAGCAAGCTAGAGAAAGAAACCCCATGGACCTTGGAAGAGCATGCCCAAGATGCCTGCCTGAAGGGGTGGCAGCCTCAGAGGCCAGATGCATCAGAGACACTGGCCCGGAGACTCAGAGAACACCACCAACACAGTAGATACCTTCTCCTCCTCTGACCTTGATCTATGGAACTGTGGGATAGCTTGACAGGCAGGCTGGTTTCCTGGCCACTGGAGGGGAGGGCTAGGGAGCAGGTGGTTGCAAGCCTGAAAGCTGAAGAGAAACGTGGCTGCCGGCTGAGACCAATGACTGTTTGGTGATCCGGACTTGCTGTCACCTATTAGCTTTCCTAATGAAAACCGGAACTCACTCCATAGCATCAATTCCAACTCACAGGGACCACACAGAAAAGACAGACAAGCCCCTGTGGTTTCCTGAGATTGTCACTGTTAGCAGGGGTGGACAGCCTTGCCTTTCTCCTGCGGAGACACTGATGCTTTTGAATTGCTGAACGGGGAGATCTCAGTTCAACACATAACCACTACACTATCAGAGTTCCTTGCCTTTCCTAATAAACCCCCTTAATTGTAGGTACTGTCTGTGAGTTCTGGGTGACCATTGCAACGGATAATCAGACCCAGCATAGATTACCCACCAAAGGTGTGTGAGAACCTTTGGCAATAAAGGATGTAGCATGGACACTTATCTGGCTCTGGCCTCGTGGCAGTAGGAAGGGCTGGTGGAAATCAGATATGCTCCCCTCCACGCTGTTTATTGCAAAGGACACCCAACAATAACAACATTCAGCATGGAGGGTAAACCCAGTTGCAAAAATATTTAAGAAGTGAAAAAAACTTAAATAAATTTATCTCTTACATGGAAGTTTTGTAAAAGGACAATATGGACTCAGATTCATTAGAGAGGCAGATTAACTATCTGGGAATTTGGGAGGAAATCTAACAGGAAGGTGATAAAGCAGTTATTACACCAGGAAAAGATGAAACAGAACAACCCAGACCTAAAAGAGAGCTAGTTACAGCTCGTTACCGTAGAAGTCAAAATGCACCGTCAAGAAAGAGAAATGTTTGTAAATGAGGGGAAAGAGGACAGAAAGTGATTACCATACTCTCCTTCCTGTCTCTCACACTGCTAATGAGAAAGGAGGCCTACCAATTTGAAAAGGTTGCAGGCAACCAAGGAGATCAAGAGAGAAAATGATAGGACTCTCTAAAGAAGCAATTCCTCTGAGAAGTATCGAGACAAGATAGTGACCCCTGTGAGAACCGGACAGAGGCTCCCATTTGGACTCAAGAGAGGAACACTTGTTCAAAGGCCTGTCACTGTTCATTAGATTAGGGCGTTTTCTTACCAGACAATGTTCCAAAGGCAGGGAACGGACTACATAGGCCAGATACAGAAGCATGGACTACATCTAACCAAGTTTGAGAGTGAACTTAGGGACCCTGTCCTGGAGGCAGGATAAGGGGGCAGAAGGGCAGACAGGTGCTTGCTGGATCATATGGGGGAACATCACTGAAATCATTGTGGAGACATAGCTCACTGATGTGAGATCTGGACTCCAAGGTAAATAAATCAGACTTGCTAAAAGTAAAGAAACAATATCTAGCGCTACAACAATTTTTGAGCCTGTAACATAGTCATTCAGTCAAAGGCTCTGGTGCTTTAAATTACCAGGAGCCATCAAAAAGATCCAGGGGCGAAAGAAGAAAGAGGATGCTAAGAGTCGCTGGGTGACGACACATGTAACAAAATAAAAATGCCAACACTGCATTTAATTTGTCTTTTTGTTGCAGTTATTGTTGGCAAGGTGACTGTTTCTTCTGTACAAAATAAATTATGCCCTTGACGTTGTATGATATGTACAAATGAGATTGAGAGTTGATGACATCAACATTCAGATTTCGGAGATTTGAGAGGCTCAGACATGATAGTCTCCAAATATATGGAGTTCATTTTCTGCCTCAGGACATTCACTCACTGCTTTTCCTCCTTCCCAGGGTAACTCCTCACCTGCCTCTCACAGGAACCGCCCTGGCCCTACCCCCACATCTTCCAGGAAGCTGTCCCCAGTTCTTGCTGACAAGCAGACTTCCTGGCTTTCCAACTCTGTTGGGGAGCACCCACGAGATTACCCTTTAATTGTTCACTAATTGCTCTGTGTTGCAGAGTTGTCCTTCCTCCACTGGGTCCTGGAGAAGATGTTTCTTATCTTTCTCCGTCCACCCCTTTTTAGTTCCCAAACCATCTAGAATAACACCAAGCACAGCATAAATCCCAAATAAAGTTTTGTTTGGAAAGGCTGCTACAGAATGACTTAACCAACAATATTCTCTCCTGTGAAAGTGGGAAGGTAGAGATGACAGAAAAGGAAGCCACTAATTAACAGAAGCATTGCTAATAACATGGCTTAAAAGGTTGAGGCCAGTTACCAAGGTTTTCCTGATTTGGCCTGGGCAATCATTGAACATGTAAGAGGGTATCCCAATGTAAGTAAAACCAGCCCCTGGGTTGGGGTGGGGGTGGGGGGCTCTCCAACAACCCGGGGGATGAGGGGCCACAAAAGCAAATATCTGCACTTCAGCCTATATTACAAATACGATACAAATGATTTTAAATGTCAGAGGGATGCTGAGTAATTTAGGGACGCTAAATATTTTAATTTTTTTCTGAAAAAGGAGTGGGAAGTTGAATAAATACAATGAAGGTGAAGGTTGGGAAGATGAGCTATCTGGAATCGGACTGGGCTAGAGGCTCCTATCATTTAATGAGTTTGTGCCATTAAGTAAAGTCATCTACAGCTAACCTTCTTCATTTATAAAATGAACATATCAGTGACACTTACCTCAGAAATGGATAAAGGGATTGAATGAGAAAATGTACATATATTTTAAAAGTTCAGTGTAGTTCTCAGTACACATGTTAGGTGGGTAGAACACTTTTCACCCACTAGCTATTTCAAATATATCTTTGGAATAGCTACAAATTGTAACCAGCACCAAAAGTATTAATTCACTGTTAAACATTACCAGATTATAAGATATAGTTATATTCTCAGCATGGTTTACACTTGGGTTAAGTGTAAAACATAAATAAATGGTCCAAAAACTTAAGACCCACCATGAGCATACAGATTCAATGTAAATTGAAATGTATGTTCTGCAAGTGATAATCATGCTAGACACCAGATAAGGACTTTTTTAAAAAAGGTTTATAAGAAATACTTTCTAAAATTGTAACAGGCAATCCTCTTAAGTCATAAACCTAGAGAAGTTGAACACCAATGCTTCAGCTCTCACTTCAATAAGTGTCGGGATGAGGGGGTCCCCAACACTTGAACGTGTCCTCAGGAGCAACTTTGCAATTGCGGAAATATTAAAGACAGACAGACAGACAGTGGGGCACAGGGGCTTCTTGTCCCATGTCAGGACTGAGAGTTAGAATGTATTTTCCAATGGGTATACATAATAGGGCCTACAGATCTTTCATAAGGCTATCCATCATATACATATACATCATACAGCTAACATATTACAAAGTTGAAAAGTGATATCATAAACAAATAACATAATAGACAATGAAGTGAGTCATCATCTTGACCTAGTGTTAGTTGACCTCGAGCCTCCCTGAGCCCTCCCTCCACAAGGAGTTGCTACATTTGTACTGGGTTCACTATTAACCTTAATTGCTCTTGCCTACAGATAACTTTTAGGCATTGTGAAGTAACCTCACACAGAAATGATTCCGCTTATATAGTCGCTCCTTCAAGACAGTTCTTTTATGGGAGGTCATTGGAGGCACTGTGTCCAGTCATTAGAGTGTATATTAAGATTTATTTATATCTCATAACTTCCCCCACTGGAGTCAGCTTTCCAGACCCGTAATTCTGAGCATGGGTGATTTAGCTCTATTACATTCTCATCCAGTGGCTCAATTTACCACAAATAAGTACCTTTTTCCTTGAGACTGAGGGTGCACAAGAAAATATGGAACCTGGCCACTGAATTTCAGAGGACAATCAAGTAGGAAAGTCAAGCAATTAAATTAAACAATTTCCAAAAGCATTTATTGTGTAAAGAAGGCTCTAAATGAGCAAAATTGAGCAAAAGGCAAGTAGGTCTGAACGATGAAGAAAGATTTGAGCTGGAATCCACCAGATGGCAATGAGCTTGGAGTTCATTGAGGTGAAGTCCGTGTGTTGGAAAGAAATCTCCAGGAGTTGGCTTTTTTTTATTTTATTAAGGAACATGGTACAAGGTCAGTCTGATTTGAGTACAGTGTATGTAGCAGGAAAGAATCAGACCAGCTTTGGGCAAATCCAGTAGAATCTAATAAAGGGTCTTCATTTCATCTTGTAGCAAAGGAGGAGTCAGGAAATATGTATGAGGAGTCACTTGACTTAATGAAAGTGATTACTCAATAAGAATGATACGTTTTCCACCTTCAGCTGGTATCAGAAGCGAGAATGGTTGGAAACCTGGTGCTAGATCAGGAAAACAGGAGGACCATAGTGGCATAAAGAGTTTCAATGAATTGAATATGCCCTGCCAAAGATAGGTTGACATCTTAACTCGAGGACCTATAAATGGGTTCCTGTCTATAAAACGAGTTTTTGAAGGTCAACATGAAGTCATAATGGAGTAGGGTAAGTCCTAATTCTGTAGGACTCTTTTTATAAAAGAGTAGAAAACTACATGGAGAGATTGACACAGACGGGAGGTTTCCCATGAAGGTGCATCTACAAACCAAGGAATGACCAGGGTCCCTGGGAGTCACTAGAAGTCCGGAGAAAGGTGAAATAGTTACTCTCTCAGAGTCCTCTCAAAGAATCACTATGGCTAATACACTGAGATGGACTTCTGGTCTACAAGGACTGGTCCTTGTTAATAACATGTTTTTTGTTCTTGACTACTTCTTCTATGGGCCTTGGAGGTGGATCCAAATAATATGAAATCCTTAACAACCTTAAACCTTTCTCCATTAATTAAGATGTTGCTTATTTGTTTATTTTTGCTTAGTGTTGCTTATTTTGGTGTCGAACCATGTTCTGTGACTAACAGGATCTCCAGTCACTAATTGTTGCAACTAGGCCAGATGAGTCTTTCTTCTTAGTCTGAGTAAATCCTTTTACATTTTTCTCTAGTACTTTCCTTATTCAAATAGTGTCATAATTTTCAAAAGTTTAATTGGCATATAATTCATACATCATACAATTCAATAGTTTGACCAAATGAAGAAGAGTTGTTCAAAGATCACTATAATAAATTTCAGAACATTTTCTTCTCATACTCACTTTTGTTAGCTCCTTATTTCCCCCTTACTTCCCCTGCCATGCCCCTCAAACCCAAAACAAAACTCACTGCCAGTGAGTCAGTTCTGACCCAGAGCAGCCAGACTCTGGGTAGAACTGCTCCTGTGCGTCCCCGAGACTGCAGGGGCTTACAGGAATGGAAAGCCCTGCCTTTCTCCCATGGAGCAGCTGACACCATTACCAGCTCGATGAGTAACCATTACACCAACTGGATTCCCAGACACCAGCTAAGGTCTCTGTAGATTTACCTGCCCTGGATTTCATATATAGAACATCATACAACACACACACACACACAAAGACCAATAACAATAACAAAACAAAACAGACAAAAACCTCAATCCAAAAAAAAGTAGAAAATACTAAAAACGGAAGCAACTTTAAAAGGGGTCAAAGGGGAAATCAAATGATAAGGTGTTACATTTTACCTAACTGCATCAGCCATAATGGGCTTTACAATGCTGTCTGTCTGGTACCATGGCTATCCATATTCCTGGACTATGTTCAGAGAGAATTCACTGGTGGCATAATCCATGTGGAGACCCTGCAAATGGATTTTGCACATCCACAGCCTTCTGCAAACTGGGTATTCGGAATTTAAGCTCTGGTACTATCCCTTTTTTGGATTTGGATTTCATCCTTTACAATTCTTGAGTCACACAGCCTGGTGTGCTTCTTCCATGTGGACTTAGTCGCTGCCTCACTGATTTAATATATACCAGGTGCACTTATCATTCCATGCATCCTCCTTAAATCCTACGAGATAAGTAAGCATAGGTATAATTAACCTCATTCTGTCAATGGGGAACCTAGGCATAGTATGCAATTAATATAATCATGTAGCAGATTCAGAGGTAATCACTGATTTAGCATTTACTTCTCAATATTCTACCCAACAAGCAAAAGGTTGCTTCCAACCTCTTAATTTCCTTAAAGGAATGAAGAATGATACTATGTAAATTTATTTTTGTTGTATATTGTAATTCTAATTCTCTTGCATTTCAATGCAATATAAGGTAAAAACTAAACTACAAATAAGATTAAATGCATCTTAATCAAGATTTCATTGCCTTTTCCAAACCTGACTCATTGTCTAGGATTATCTACAACAACCAGAAGGTGAAAGAGTTCAACACAATCCTAAAGGAAGATAATCCTACTGCTTTCTAATCGTCCGTGGCCGAATGCACTACTCAAATAGCACAAACCAGAAATAACGTGCTTGGACTCCATTACCAACTTTTGTCTGGACATAAGACTCTTATCATTTTAGAGGGTTTTTTATTAAAAATAGGGTCTGTGACAGTACAAACACTCAGGAGGGACACCATGCAAAGCAGCTTCAGGTCTACCAGGTGCCTACTATGTAAGTGTCTCAGGCTGCAGTCTCCTCACGTCTCAGAATCTGGGCAAAATGCATGCAATCAAGCCTCCATTCGGAGCTGAATGCTTCTGACTTACTAATTCTAAGAGACAAGATAAGGGAAAAGAAAACCTCTGAAGCATGTGACTTCCATTGTTTTAAAGTATAAGTAATTTTAACCCTGAAGGATATCTCACAAACCATTGAGGAGCTCTTGAATGCTGGATGGTGTTCTTCAGCTCCTCATTTTGAACTCCGATTAAGTATTCTGTATGAGAAACTGTTCCGAAAAACACTGGTTTGAAAACCTATGCCAGTTGTTCCCAACCAAGCAAGCAGATCTCTTAGAAGGAATAGGGTGATAAAGTCTGAAGTGACAAGGACATTAAAGGTAGAGCGAGTGAACAATATCCTGCAGTTCTAGAATGAGGTTGTCATTTATTGTTGTGAGTTGCTATCAAGTTGATTCAGGCTCATCATACCCATTTACCTACTCTCATTTACCTCAGAGGATATTTTAGGATAATGGGTGGAATAATGAATCTGCAAGCATAATTAATTCATGGCTGCTTTTCTAATTATGTATTATCTCATCAAAAGTCCTAAAAATACAAGGATCACTTGCTGTTCTCTTCTATGAGTTTGCTATTATAAATGGTTTTTAGAACCTCAAGAAAAGTTGGGTGGGACCTACTGCTTAAATCTTAAGGTGTGCAGAATATTGTATTTCTGGAGAAATTATTATTTAATGTACTAGGATTATTATAGGGGTGAGTTAGTTAATTGTGCCAGCCTGGCCGATAATCACATGTGGGTCTGGTTGAGAGGGATAAATGGGTGGTGAAGCCTCACCTTTCGAGTTCTCGGGTCTCTTGTTTTGTGATGGTTGCATCGGGTGCAGCTGCCTTAGCAGTTCCCTGCTTCAGTTTGCAAGATGGATTTCCTACAAGACATCCCCAAGGAGAAGCCGCATGGATCTATCCCGATGCTGCCCTGGGTGCTGGAGCAGCCATGTGGAGAGCCCTGCCAGTGCTGAGATGCTTACACGTTCACTGACTCAGCTTTCCTCCTGCAGTCGGCATTATTGCCTGTTTTGTGAGGTGAAGGACTTTGTGGACTGGTGTTGGGTATGGGATAATGTTGGACTTGTGGGCTTGGGCAGCATTGGGTTGGGATGTTTTCGTGATGCACATTTTCTTTGCATAAAACTCTCTCTTATACGTGAGTTGCTGTGGATTTGTTTCTCCAAAGTACCTAGACTAATACAAGGGGGGAAAGAAGATCCCAGATATCAAGTATAATTTATGGACAACATTTACTAAGTCTTAAACAGGACAAAGGCAAAGACAACTCAACCAGATTAAGGAGACCATCTGCACGAGGATATCATGGTTTCCAAAGATTTATAGAAAACGTCCAATTAAAAACGGAGCCCTGGTGGCATAGTGGTAATGCTAACAGCAAGTCAGCAGTTCCAAACCACCAGCCGCTCTGAGGAAGAAAGATGGAGCTTTCTACTCCTGTAAAGAGTTACAGTCTTGAAAACTTGCATGGGCAGTTCTACCCTGTAGTAGAGGTTTCCTATGAATCAGCATGGACTCCACGGCAGTGAGGGGTTTTGTTGTTGTTGTTGTTCTTGTTGTTGTTGTTTGGCCAACTAAATAGGATGTGAGAGTAAGGAAACTCACAAAAGTATAATTGGCGGCAGATCAATACCTCACAGCTGTAGGCGAACTACAGGAGTGGGACTGGGACAATGATCGGGGCATGTACATTATACTAGAGAGAACTGCTTGCAAGATTGATTTAGGGACCTCTGACCAAGGCAGTCAGGGTATGACACATGACTATGCAACCTTAGTGCCCCAATTTCCAACAAGAGCACAGCTAAGAAAGTCCCTGAGGGAGAGACTGCCCCCAAGCACTCTACTTAGGAGAGTGATAGTAATTCACTTTCTTCCTTTTAAAAAACATAGTTTTATTGGCATACAATTCACAGATCACACAATTCATTAGTTCAATCACATCAAGAAGAGTGTGCCACCATCATCCCATCACAATCAGTTTTATAACACGCCTTAGTTCCTGCACTCATTATTATTGGTTCCCCATGCCCCCCACCTCTCCCTGCCAGACCTCCAAGAGAGCATTAATCCATAGATCCTGGATTTCTAGTGCACTTTGGCTGGAGGTAAGACTATTCACATTGCTGCTCGCGAGTCAGAAAGTGACTCACAATGGATTTAAGAATTCCACTGCAATCTGTAGCCTAATACAAACTTAGTGCTTAAAAGTTTAAACTCTAATACATGGTAAGCAAAATGTTTTACTACTAGGGCTGCAGTTTGGATATGCGCGGGTTTATGACAAACAAGACTTGTTTAAACATGTCTCTGCAATCAGGGTATGGCTGCAGACAAGTTTTCTCAGTGAAACAACTCTCTCACTTCTTTCTGGCACTTTCAAAACAGAGTGAATCAAAACAGTTGCCTCCCAGGGTGCTGCTGTGTCGGTTCAACTGGGGACAGGGAGGTCAGCCCGTAGGTTTTGCTGACTATTGGGGGGAAACCCAAAGCGATAATTTCGACAGATTTTCTTCAAGGACACAGGACAATTACCAGAGTTTATGAAGAAGTTGTTTTAGGAAAAGTAATGCTACATTGGTGGAAAATGGCTTAAGAAAGTGGCAGCAAGATTTTTTTTTTCCATCACAAGGGACCTGCTCATTTTTCAAGGGTGGTCCTCTGAGAATTTCATTGGAAAACCTTACTCCAGCCACCTTACATGCCTGATTTTGACCCCGTCAGACATCTTTTGTCCCCTAAATTCAAACTAAATTGAAAAGAAACAAGATTGTGTTTTTCGAGGATGCCAACACTGACAATTCCTTAGGAAAAGTTTAGAGAGATGGAAACACCACCCTTTTCTTTCGTTCTTTTTTTCTTGCTTGCTTGCTTGCTTGCTTTCTTGCCGTTTTACTGGGAGCTCTTACAAATAGCATAACTTTCCACTGTTCAGTCACATCAAGCAGTTGTATACAATTGCTACCACAATCAGTTTCAAAACACATTCTTTATTCTTGAACTCCTTGATATCAGCTCCCCCTTACCCCCTCCCTCCCTCACCACGCCCCCAGGAACCCTTATTATTTTTGCCATATCTTACACAGTCCTATCTATCCATTTACATACAATTTTGCAGTTCCAGTGGGGTCATATAGTCATCAATGCTACCAGCATCCCACTCCCCCCTTCCAACCTCCCTCTCTTCCTGTACGCTCAGGGAACCATTACTCCTGCTACTGTTTCTGAAGTGTTATATGTCTTGATTTCCATGTACTGAATGATCTTAAATAGACAGATGAACGTACACAAACCTAGCATGCTTAATGAGGTAAAACAAATAAAGTCATAATCGTAAGGGGAGGAAATGTTAGATAACTATAGAATAGTGTGTGGCTCATCAGTGCCATACCTCAACCTGGATTTACCATCCTTTCCATGTGGCCCTTCTGTGAGGGACTGTCCAATTATTTTACAGGTGGGTTTGGTGTCTCCACTACATCCATGCCCCTTCACATCTATTTGTTTGCTGTTTTTGATTCTAATACCTCTTCCAATCATCACCTCATGATCACACTGGTTGGGGTGCTTCCAGTGTGGGTTTTGTTGCTTCCCTCCTAGATGACCACTTGTTTAATGACAAATCTTTAAGACCCCAGATGCTATATCTTTAAATAGCTAGATACCATCAGCGTTCTTCACCAAATCAGCGTATGCACCCATTTTTCAGCGATCATGTCAGGAAGGAGCACCACCATTTCTGAATGTGTAACCCTAAATGGAGGATATAGCAAGAAATAACAGTTGCATTTTTTGTTTACTAAAGGTTTGTATGATTTTGTAATTATACTTTTTATTGACCCTGGTATTGTGATTTTCATATTTTGTAAAAAGGTGGTTTGTCTTATTAATCAAAAATCAAGCATGAGAGCCTTATATAACAAACAAAACATGAGAGATAAAGAGAGAAAGTTTTTAAAATTTAGGTGTTACTATGAATAAAATATGTACTGTCTGGAAAAATTGAAACATAGTTACCTTATAATTTCTTTTTTAAGCAAATGTTTTTCAACGCTTCATTTTTATCATAACTGTGAAGTAATATCTGTAAAGCACATTGAACTCCTTTGAGAGAGAGCCTACGTAAAAAGCCAAGCATCACTATTATTACTCTCCTATAATGCCAGATAAGCTAACGTAGTAGGTAATGATGGGAGAGAGCAGGGGAGTAATTAAAAGTAATTGATATCTATCTCATCATCCTTGCAAGGTGCTGTTTTGGCTCTTCCTTAACACCTTCAAAGTCGTGTCAAGTGCAAAAAATAAATAAATAAAATGTAAACAAAAGCAGAGATCTGTCATGTCCTTTCCTTTATCCAGTCAGAGCACTGTGAGACACAATGTCATGAAGCTAAGATGGATCCCCCATGACTCATGGGTCCTGTTATTAACAGAGAATAAGATGTTTCAGAGCCTATGAGAGTCCCTAAGCCTTAGGGCCTAAGGTCTTTGTGCCTTTCCCATGAGGAATGATCGTTAAAACATTGCGCTTTACACAATTGATGTGTGTATGGATTGCAATAACAGTTATATGAGCCCCTAATAAAATGTTTAAAAAAAAAAAAACATTGACTAGAAATAACCTAAACATTTAGCTGTATGATTCCTTGGGCTATAAGTAAATTGTTTAGTGCTTGTCATGGATTGAATTTTATCCCTCAAAATTATGGGCCAATTTAGCTAGTCCATAATTCTCAGTAGTTTGGCAATTATGTGATGAAGTTTGTTGATGTTGGTGTAATGATGAACTACAGCAGTTATGTAATGAGGTAATAACACCCCGTGATGTGATCAATTTGTTGTAAAGAGGAGTTTGCTTAGGGGTGAGGCCTGCATCTATATATATATACATGGAAGATTCATAAAGTTCATAGGAAAATTATAGTATCTCTAATTCCATTTCTCCATGACTATTTAAGACCCCTTATATGCAGATATTCAGGTAAAGTTCTGGATACTGCATCTGGCTTATCATCATCTGACCTCCAGTTGTAGATAGTCATCAGCCTCTGTATCCTATGGGACAGTAGTCTACTGATTTTGCTTATCTTGGATTTTTCTATCTCCATAGCTACATATGTCAAGAGAGGCCTCAGCCCTGACACCTGGCCCACAGATTTAGGACTTGTCAGGCTCTTCTATCATTTGCGTCATCACACACACACACACACACACACACACACACACACACACAGGGATTTCATTAAAAAATTTGTGAAAAAAATTCCATTATCTAATAATGCCATTTTCCATGAACTTTTTGAAATCTCTTATATATGCTTCACTGATTTTGCTTCTCTAAAGAACTTGGCTTAGGACATGTTCAAAAGCATTTACTGCCTAATTATCTGAGATATGTGTGTGTGTGGGGGGGGTGATATAAAAAGTCTGTGAGCATGAAATCCTCTCACTTGCCTCCTCTACTTCCTGATGAAACCTCACCACCTGGTCTTTAAACCCTGCGGGGGGCGGGGGGTATTGTTGGTGTTTTGTTTGTTGTTTGTTTTTGCTGTTGAGTGCCAGTGAATTTATCCTGACTCATATTACAATGTGTTTTGAAACCATGCATAAGGCTTTCAGGGGTTCCCTCATCTAAATGGACAACCAGTCCTTCTTCCTTGTCTGTTCTAAGTCCGGAAGCTCTGCTGAAGCCTGTTCATTTTATATGACACTTCTGGTTTTTAAAACACCCGTGACATAGGTTCCAGCATCACAGAAACACACAACCGACAACAGGATGATGAAGAATCAGACCTAGAATGAGAAAACCAAAAGGGATTTGAATATTTGAAATGGAAAGAACTCGAGAAAAGATCCAAGCCTCCAGTTGCAATCTTCAAAGATTGGGTGGGCATTGAATGATGCAGGAAGCTTCCAGAGAAGAAGGAAAGAAAGCACAAAGCCACTGTCCCCCCCCAAAAAAAGTAGTCAATGTTCCATCCTTTCAGGAGGTAGCCTATGAGCAAGGACCACTGGTCCTGAAGGAAGCAATTCAAGCAGAATTCGTTCAGTGCATTAGCCAAAAATGAGGCTTTAGGAATTTATGGCACTGAAATGTTTCGAAAAGCTGATGATGCCAATAAAACTGTTTTAAAAAAAGAAAATTAGAGAAGAGAGTAAATGATATTAAATACTTATTAAGAAAGTAAAAGAGGAAATAAAATTTTTTAAAAATAAAATCATTGTGATCACCAAGTCATAGCACCCCTGTCTTTGGTTTTCCAGGCTGTCAATCTTCACAGGAGCAGACAGCTTCAAATGCCTCCAGAGAAGCAGCTAATGGTTGGCACTGCTAACCTTAAAATTGGCAGTCCAACACTGAGTAGATGGTCAATTAGCATAATTGTCCACATAAACTTGTAAGGATAGGCGTGCTAGAATGAATGTCTAACTGGACACAGTCCAGTGCCAGCAGATGACTTGCAGCAATCAAGGTTCTCTGAGTTATCCACAAGTGGTAGCTATTATTATTCTGTTATTGAAAAGCATTCTCTCACTAAATAGAAGTATTAATGACTGCTGAATTACCTACTGAAATTGCTCAACAGAGTTTTTGGCAGGAATTTCATCATTTTCTCTTTGATGTCCAATTACTTGGCATTTACATATACTCCTTTATATTTGAAAAGTGCTCCAATGTCATGCTCATTATGTATGCTTCACCGTATCCCTGACTTACATGTAGAATAAAATCAAGTCAACTAAATCAGAGGAATCTTGATACTGTTAGGTTTCCCAGGTGGGAAATACCTCAGTTCTTGGCTTCACACAAGAAAGAATTCATACCAAAGCCTATCCTTACAAGTTTATGTGGACAATTATGCTACTTAGCCAACTGCCTTGGAGAGATCTATATTTGCAGTCATTCCAAAGAAAGGTGATCCAACAGAATCTTCAAACTATAGAACAGTATCATTAATATCACATATCTGTAAAACTTTCATGAAAATCATCTAAAAATGGTTGCAGCAACACATTGACAGAAAGTTGCCAAAGATCCAGGCCTGACTGAGAAGAGGACATAGAGCAAGCGATATCATTGCTGATGTCAGGTGGATCTTGGCTGAAAGTAGAGAAAACCAGACAGATATTTACTTGTGTCTTATTGACTGTGCCAAGGCATTTGATTGTGAAGACGGTGATAAATTATGGGTAACCTTGAGAAGAATGGAAATTCCAGAACACTTGACTATGCTCATGTGGAACGTGTTTTGCAAACAGGACAGAGCATCCTGCATGGTTTAAAATCAGGACAGGTGTGTGATGGGGTTGTATGTATCCTCTCATCTTACTTATTAACTATCACCCCCAGAAACCCTTATTCTACTTGCTGTCTGCATAGATTCATCAATCCTGGGTTTCATATTCGGAAAACAGAAAAACTTGTAACATAACAAATATTCAAGAGGGCCACCCACAATGACAAAATACATTTGAGATAAACCCCAATATGAACAAACAAAAGGATATAGGAAACGTTGAAAACCAGATCAGGTCCAGTGTGCGCCGGAGGAGGAACCAACTGACAAGGTTTTAACCATTCAAGTCAGGTTCATCATTTTGATCTCTCCAACGCACTGTTCTGTACTCAGTTTCTTCCCATCCCTCCACTATGGAAGGAAGGACATCACAGGAGGTTTATTTCCTGTGTAGATCTCACAAATGTATCTTGGGTTCCCACTGTCATCCATATCTTTCTGCAGACCACAATCTCGCAGTTTAGGCTTATTTATACTATTCCCTCTTTCGGATCCAGATAATATGATTTACACTCTTCCAGTCGCTCACTGATGTTGGTGGGCTTCTTCCGTGTGGACTTGGTTGACATCTCACTTAGATGGCAACTTGCTTGCAAACAAGCCTATAAGACCCCAGACACTACTTTATCTAATACACGGGCACCATCTAATTTCTTTACACATTTTGCTCTAGCACTCATATTTCAGGTGATCCCTTCATGAGGGTGAATATTAAGCAAGGCCATGATGTAAGAACGAATTGTTTTTAAATTGAAGTTAGGATTCAGTATGTGCCCAAAACCCATTATTGGATCTATGTTTTGTTGATGTTGTTGTTGGCTCCCTTTAGAGACCTCCTTGTTAATTTATGGTAGGGAGTCTTATTGATCATCTCCCTTTAGCGTAAAGATCTTTCATTAATATTGACATTGATTAGCCCCCAGTAGTAATTGTTTAAAGCCCTGTTGAGAGAGGGATATTGGACCAATGTAAGCAAACTCCATATCTCAATACCTGAATTATTCACTTGCACAGAATCAATTCTTCCATGGCTGCACACTATACAAACAATGGGAGCTGAATGTCAGGGAAAATTTACAGTAATAATTTACTGAGAATTCCAGTCACATGTTTTCTGTTATAACATATATCCTAATATAGCATATAGGGCGTTGATAAAATGAGTCAATGATTATCCATCTACCGACAGTTCAATAATTCTGGTATAGCTGTCTTCTGCTTCTTCAGCTACCATGAATTCTTAAGTCTTAAGTCTTCCAGTTACAGTTGTTTGAAGTACAGCATTAGCTAGCGCCCCTACACATCCACAGTTATTTCTATTATAGCAACACTAGGTTGCTAACACAGTCACAAATGTGTCAAAGTCAGGACTGTAATGGATTAATCCAACGTTGTGTCATTAAACACACTTCTTCCCATAACACAACTAAATGGTCTGTCATACAGAAACAAAACTTCTCTTAGGGTACCATAAGTACGTAGCCTTCATGAACAATGACTATCTGCTTTCTGGGTTTTATTTTACTTCCTGTTCAGTGTAGGGAGGTTTTGGCTCTAAGTGCCTCTGACGACTATAATTAGAGGCTTCTGGAAACTGCATGTGAATAAGTCTGACCTTCAGGAAAATGATAGAAAAGATGAAATCTCCTCCCAAAAGAGAACAGAAATGCAAAAGAAAGGAAGCTATTATTACACTGCAGTCTTGTGAAGGATCCATCTACATGGGCAATTCTATATCAGTAAGTGCTATAGATGCAGGATCTCTGCCACTAAGAGACAGTTGGCTTTATTCATAAGCAGCACCTCTCAATTTGAATCTCAAACAGAGACACAGTACATACTTATCAATCAGATATTGACTTGCTATTCTGTTTTACCATATGCTTTGCCTCTTCCTGCTACACATTGACTTCCCACTCTTTCTCATCTTTGTCACCTTCTGTTCCCACCCCTGCTTCTTCTGTTCTTAATTTAGTGGTGTTAAATGTTTTAAGTGTGAAATAATATGCATCACACTGAGTCTCTTAAGAACAATAGAAATATATGCAGCTGCAGCAGTTTGCGTGTGTGTAGTAGTAATATACACAGTTATACAGGCTAGGACCCAAAATAAATATGGAATGAGTTAAAGTGTTAAAATCAGAAAATATGTATCAGGGTCCTCTGTCTTTGCTATCTATGTATCATTAAAAATTGGTGGGGGGCCCTCTGATAACTATAGTGCAGAATAGAGTGAAATTCTACTTGACTCTGAAATGCTTTAAATAAATCAGCATGACATCATAGTGTATAGTTGAGTAGGATATAGATAAATTAGAGCATGATGCATTTATTTAGAGACCCTCAAAGCACTTTATAGGTGAAAATTTATAGACAAAGATCTTCAGTTTCAATAATAAATTATGAGTAATATTTAAAAACTAGTGATGTCTATGATGGGTTTAAAGCACAATGATCCTAGATTAACACTTATCTTCCAGAAACAAAGGCTCACATATGAAAACGAGTGGATTGCAGTAGCTATCATAAACACAAGCTCAGTAGAATTAGCAAATAAGAACCGTGATCTATTTTGTATCAAACCAGTTCCATGCCTGAGAGACACAAACGCACATTCTTGGGTCCTGGATAACAGTCCAGTCCCTGGGATTTGGGGGAAGTGTCCTCCAGGGTTTTATCTTGTTTTGCAACTTCCAAGGGAAAATGGAACACCCAGACACTCAAGGGCTGGGAATAAATATGTCAAACTACAGAAAAAGAAGACAACTTCCTTTCCAGGACATAAACAGGTACATGTGAAGCATTTCTCAATGTCCCTTATATTACTTATTAGCAAGATCAATCATGGAGGTAGGCAAAGCAAGAAATAATTGCCAGTCAACATGATAAATCCTGCAAAATAGACACATGAAAATCTGCTATGGTGGCAAAAGAGAGGCTTACATCTTTAGCCTTGAGATCTGAGAATTTTAGCAATTTTCAGAAAAGCCCGTGGGTGATGTGAACAATTAACACATTCAATGCCTAACAAAAAGTTGGAGGTTAAGTACATTCTGAATCATTTTGGAAGAAAGGCTAGGCAATGTGCCCTCAAAAAATTAGTCATTCAATCAGAGCCCCAAATCCATTTGCAGAGCCCCTGTGGCAGGTACATAATCAGCGAACTTGCAATGGAATAGGGTCTAGCCTGTCAATCAGTTTGCAGATTGATTACCTCATTTGGAGGCGTAGTGGAGATAAATAGCTCACTGGAGGCCAGATAGACTCTCTCCCTGCAAGATATTCCTGTTGACAAGTCACGTGGAGCTACACTGATGGAGCCAGAACCCTGGACCTGGAGGAGTCATGTGGAGACCCATGCCAGCACTGAGATGCTTCCACCACCACTAGTTCCACAAGACTTTCCACCCACTTGCTGTGATCTTCCTGCATTTGGCATCATTGCATGTGTTCATGTGTTCGTGAGTCTAAAGTGGAATTTATAGACTGGTATCGGATGTATGGGCTTAGGGTGTATCAGACTTAGGATGTATCAGACTTAGGGACTTGATCTGGACTGGGCTGTGATGTTTTCATAATATACAATAACTCTTTTATATAAAACTCTTTCTTACACACATATGAGTTTATGAATTTGTTTCTCTAATCAACCCAGACTAACACAGACCCCATCGGGTATAAGCCACCATTGAATTCTCTCAGACCCTGGACCAGTGAAGTGAAAAGCAGTGCCCTCAGACAGACTACATCAGAAATGAATTAATGCAGATACAGTTAGGTTAAAATTTAATGTCTTATCATTTGTTTTCTTTTTTAATCCATTTCTAATTTGCTCTACAAATTAGAACTTTTATTAATACCTGCTTTCTTTTGGATTGAAAATACATAACCAATGTCCTTGAAAAGTTGTATAGAAATTGTTAAATCAGAACCTAATTTGCTGTGTATCTTACACTGAAAACACTATATATATTTAGGCCACGGAAGCCAATTCTACTCTGGCACAAATGGTGTTGTCATGAATCAGGATTGACTTAATGACAACTAGTTTAGTTTCATTTCCAAGAAGAGGCTCTGCTTGGCAGGTGTTAAATCATGAGATCGTCGTAGACAGGGTGATCGGATGGAAACTAGGTAACAGACATGGAGGGCATTCAGGAAATGAAAATGAAAGGAATGAAAGTATAGCGGGGAGGAGTCAGAATAGAGTTTGGTATGAAATGATAGAGCGAAGTCTTGAAATATTTTATGATATAAGCTATAGAGTTTGGGCATGGAAGCAAAGGGAACCCTGAAGCATTTTTTGGCAGAAGTGTGAGATGATCCAAATGATATGTTTCAAAGACAAACTCTGAGAACAGAATAAAGGATTAATTGAAGGTGATGTAACTTGATTTACTTTACTTCCTGTAATTAGCATAACACACTCCATGTCTTCCTTGAGGCCCACCTCACTCTATTAAAAACGTTTATTATTTGCTGCATGATTCAGGTACAAACATGATTTTTCCTTAAAGAGCCCCCATATAACTGTGAAAAGAATCCCCCAAAGCTAATCCCTGCTATCTGGACTAAGAGACATCCTGAGACTGGCCTAAGACTTAAATAACTTTATTGTTCTGCCTGCTTACTTATGGTCAACAACTGCGTCTGTGATTACCTTGAAACCTGGATTAATGTAAAACATCTGTGTACGACTCCTGCAAAATCGGAATTCCAAAGTGTAGCATATATAGCTTCTATTTATTCTGAGCACAGATGGATGCCATCAAGACAACCTATGTTTCTGTTGTTGTCACCTGTTAATAAACTTCACTTCTGCTCTCGTACTTGGAGTTAATTAATTGGCTCTGCCATTCCAGGACATGGACCTTTATGAGAGATAACAGTGGGGTTGAGACTTGGGGTAACAAATGAAATTATTGAAGGGCCAAGACTAAGGATTATAATAATCTGACTGTTACTTAAAGTATAGATAGAAAAATTGAAGAGAAATTCAGAAAGTAGAAGTACCTGGTAGAACTTGGATATGGCATGTTAGGGAGGAAAAGGAGATGTTGAGATTTTAGTTTCTCTATTTGAGGGGCTGAACATAAAACAATGCTTCTTTAATCCAAGGGAGAATATATACTATATACACAAGTATAAGCTGACCAGAATATCAGCCAAGGCACCTAGTTTTACCACAAAAACTGCATTAAAAATGTGCTGGAAAAACTCGGATTATACATGAATATATACAGTAGTCCAAATGTCCATTGTTTCAGTAGACTTCCACCTAACAGCAGAAGACCTCTCAGCTCGCTCTTCATACCTTGCTTTTAAAAATGTACCCACAGATCAGTGCCGGTTAGGGTCATTATATTGCACCTTCCATGTCTTTTATTCTATTACTCATGTGTATGTCATTCATATCTGTTGCCTTCAAAGCAGCTTGAAACAACTTCCTCATCCACCTCAAAAATATGCCTGTCAATTACTACATCAAGGACACTATGTCTAAGTGATCACAAGCATCTTTATTGGCTGGGTCTATTTAGAATTTTTTTTTAAAGAATTCTGGTGATATAGTGGTTAAGCATGTGACTGTTAGTCCAAAGGTCGGTGGTTTGAACCCAGCAGCTCTTCCATAGGAGAAAGGTCAGGCAGTGTGTTTCTTAAAGATTACAGACTTGGAAATCCAATGGAGCAGTTTTATGTCATCTGACAGAGATGCTATAAATCAGCATTAATTTAAAGGTGATTAGTTGAGTGTCCTGTGAATGTGCGCATACATACGTGTGTGTGTGTGTGTGTGTGTGTGTGTGTGTGTGTGTGTGTGTGTGTGTGTGTGTAGAGCATTTCTCCGGTCTTCCTTCTTCTAGGTTCCTGAACATTTTAAAACTATTGAAAATTCTCTCCTTTTAAAACACTCTTTCCCCTGCAACTTTTTACATAACTCAAACTGCCATCAAGTCAATTGATGACCCTATAAGGTCTGATGGCATCAAGTCTTACAGTGACCCTATAAGACAGAGTAGAATGCCCTCTATAACATTCTGAGACTATAAGTCTTTACAGGAGTAAAAAGTCTTTTCTATCTTTCTCCAGCAGAGCAGTAGGTAATATGAAATGGCTAACTTTGAAAATAGCAGCCTAACAAGTAACCTGGTACACCCTCAAGGTTCATGAGAAATGATACATTATGGAGGAATGAGGGCAAACCCATGACTTCTGGACCAGATGGCTTCACAGGAGAATTCTACCAAGAATTTAAGGAAGAACTGATACCAATTCTACACAAACTCTTCTAGAACATAGAAAAAGACAGAAAACTCCCGAACTCTTTCTATGAAGCTAGTATAACTCTGATACCTAAAGGAGGCAAGGATCCCACAAGAATGAGAACTACAAACCAATATCCTTAATGAACATCGATGCAAAAATCCTTAATAAAATACTGTCAATAGATTACAAAAGTATATAAAACAAATAATTAACCAAGACCAAATGGGATTCATACCAGTGATGCAGGGATGGTTCAACATACAAAAGACCATTAGTATTATTCACCACATTGACATAAAGAATTATAAGAACCACATGATAATATTGATAGATGCAGAAAAGCATTCGACAACATCCAATACCAATTCATGTTTGAAACACCCAAGAATATAGGAATGGAAGGAAATATAATATATTTCCTCAATATAATACAAGCTATATAAGAAAAACCAACAGCTAACAGTAGTCGTCAATGGAGAAAAGAAGAAAACAATCCCACTGAAAAAGGGGACCAGACAAGGATGCCCCTTGTCCCCACTCTTATTTAACATTGTACTGGAGGTCCTAGCTAACAACAGAAGGCAAAGAAGACATCAAAGGAAACCAAGAGTGACCTCATCAATGGAAGAATATCCCATGTTCATGGATCAGAATGCTGAATATAGTAAAGATGTTAGTTCTGCCCAAGACACTATATAAGTATAATTCTATTCCGATACAAATTCCATCATCCTTCTTCAAAGAATTGGAAAAACTGACAACCAACTTCATATGGAGAGGGAATAAGCCCAGAATTAGCAGAAAACTCCGCAAGAAGAAGGACTGAGTGGGAGGGCTTACTTTACACAGCCACTGTGGTCAAAAAAGTGTGGTATTGGTATAAGGACAGATACTCAGACCAATGGAAAAGAACTGAAAACCCAGAAATAAAATCATCAGCAAACAGACAACTGATCTTTGATAAAGGCCCAATAAATATCAAATGGGAAACAGATGCCCTCTTCAACAAGTGGTGTAGGAAAAAATGGTTATCAACCTGCAGAAAAATGAAGCAAGACCCTTATTTCACTCCATGCACAAGAATAAACTCAAGGTAGATCACAGACTTTGAGGTAAAACCCAAAATTATTAGGGCCATCAATGAGGGAATTGGGACAAACCTGAGAACTTTGGCACAGGAAATGCATAGGCTATCAGAAATAGGGAAGGACACAAATAGAGATGAGGCACAAATTGACAAATGGGATATACTGAAGATAAAATACCTGTGTACATCAAAAGAATTCACCAAGAGAATAATAAGAGAGCCCATGGACTAGGAAAACATCTTTAGCAATGACACATAGGACATAATACTTATCACAAAAAACTATAGTACTTTGCTAGCCTCCCAAAAGAAAAAAACAAATTGCCCACTGAGGAGGTGGGCAAAGGACCTGAACAGAAGTTTCACAAGGGCAGAAATATGAGTGGCCAATGAACATATGAGAAAATATCCGTGATCACCAGCCATTAGAGAAATGCAAATTAAAACAACTATGAGATACCCAACACCCTTGAAGATAGCTCAATTCAAAAAACAGAAAGTAACAAGTGTTGGAGGAGCTGTGGTGGGATAGGAACTCTCATCCATTGCTGGTGGACCTGTAGTTATGTACAGCCACTTTGGAAATCGATTTAGTGATATCTAAAACAGATGGAAATTAAGCTACCATATGACCCAGCGATCCCCCTACTGGGCATATACCCAGAAGAAGCAAGAAACAAACCACAGCCAGGCATCTGTGCTCCAATGTTCATTGTGGCACAGTTCACAATTGCAAGGAGTTGGAAACAAACCAAATTTCCATCAGCGGATGAATGGATAAAAAAACTGTGGTATATCCACAAAATGGAGTGCTCTACATCCTCAAAAAGCAGTGATGAATGCATGAAGCACATTGCAGCAAGGGGGAAATTGGAGTGATTTATGCTAAGTGAAGTAAGCCAAGCACAAAAGGACAAGTACAACATGAGTCCACTGAGGTCAGCTTCATGCACAAGTGGCAGAGGGAAAAGCTCCTGTATACATACATGCCTGAGATGAGGTCCAGGTAGTATGGTAGATGTCAGACCCAATCCAGGGACACATATGGGATATGAAAAGAAATAAAGGGGAAAACCAGGCATGGGTAGCAGGGCAACAGGACACTAACCCCATCTAAGGGGAGGGTGCTGTTTATATCTCCACAGGAGAGGTAGAGAGGGACTAGACTTCAAACTGGTGAACCAAGACATGAATACAACACACTGGCATGAAGCAGGGAACCAACAGAAAGGTCTGTGGGTCCAGCCCCAATATCTACTACACGGACATCTTACCCCTACTCCCAGAATTCACTTCAGATCACAGCACTGAAACTACATCTCAGGAAGAGGGCCACATCTGATCAGAGCACACAGCAGCAAACAAAGAGGGAAGGAGAGAGAGTGGAACACATCATGGACCACCAAGACCCGAGAACGATATTCTTGTTCAGAGTAGCCAATGCGCAGAGAGGACCATAGGGTCAGCCCCACCGTGAGACACGACATCTCTCATTGACCTATAGGGCTATGAGGTACAACACTGGAGGCACAGTGTGGAAATTGTATTCGATCTAACCCCACCACACCACAGCTAAATGCTAAGGACATGCAATAGAGCAGCAAGGAGAGCAAAGCAATTAAGTCCCTGGGGAATGCAGAAAATAAACTTTGGGGCCAGGGTGTGGCACCCCATCAGACTGTACTGGAAAATACTCTTAAAAGTCAACAAAGAGACATGGAACTATTTATAGGCTTTTCTTTTTCTTTTTTTTTGTCTTTGGGTTTTTGTTGTCATTCATGTGGTTTTTGTTTTCTTTTGCTGTTTGGTTTTGCTCTGTCTTGTTTTTGTTCTTATTATTGGCTCTGCATGTCTAACTAGATAAGATAGGCAGGATAAACAATCCAGAGGAGAAAACAATGGGACCGACAGTTCTAGGGGAGACACAAGAGATGGGCATGTTGGGGAAAGGAAGTGGGTGTTCACAAACCCAGGCATAAGTGATCTAAAATTGATGGCGAGGAATGTGTAGGATGCCTGGTAAGGCTTGATCAAGGGCAATGAAACCTGAATGAAGGCTGAACATGATAGTGGACAAGAGGAAAGTAAAAGGGAATAGAGGAAAGAACTAGGAGGTGAATGAACATTTATGCAGGTCTAAATACAGGCATGTATGTGTGTAAATATATTTATATATGACAATAGGAAAATAGATCTATGTACATATGTTAAGTATTAAGGTAGCAGATGGACATTGGGCCTCAATGCAAGAACACTTTGTTGTAATGACCTGGCATTACATTATGCTCACCTTCCTAATGCTATCACTGAAGAAAAACTGGGTGCACAGCAAATGTGGTGAAGAAAGCTGTTGGTACCCAGCTATCAAAAGATAGATCATCTGGGGTCTTAAAGGCTCAAAGATAAACAAGCATCCATCTAGCTGAGAAGCAACAAAGCCCACATGGAAGAAACACATCAGCCTGTGTGATCATGAGATGTCGATGTGGTGAAGAAAGCTGTTGGTGCCTGGCTATCAAAAAATAGAGCATCTGGGGTCTTAAAGGCTTGAAGATAAACAAGCAGCCATCTAGCTGAGAAGCAACAAAGCCCACAGGGAAGAAGCACATCAGCCTGTGTGATCATGAGATGTCGATGGGATCAGGTATGCAGCATCAAAGAGCCAGAACAAAAAAACATATCAATGTTAATGGGGGGGGGGGGTGCACGGAGTAGAGACCCAAGCCCATCTGTTGACGATTGGATATTCCCTTACAGAAGGGTCTCAGGGAAGAGATGAGCCAGTCAGGGTGCAGTACAGCACTGATGAAACATACAACTTTCCTCTAGTTCTGTAATGCTTCCTTCCCCCCACTATCATGACCCCAATTCTACCTTACAAATCAGCTAGATCAGAGCATGTACACACGTACAGATAAGGGCTGGAAACACAGGGAATCCAGGACAGATAAATCCTTCAGGATCAATACTGAGAGTAGCAATACCAAGAGTGGAAGCGGAAGGTGGGAGAAGAGAAGGGAAACCAATCACAATGATCTACATATAACCCCCTCCCAGGGAGACAGACAACAGAAAAATGGGAGAAGGGAGGCATTGCTCATTGTAAGACATTAAAAAATAATAATAACATAAATTATCAAGGCTTTCTGTGGGAGGGAGGGAAAAAATGAGGAGCTGATACCAAGGGCTCAAGTAGAAAGAAAATGTTTTTTTAAATTATGATGGCAACAAATGTAAAAATGTGCTTGACACAATGCATGTACGTGTATGGCTTGTGATAAGAGCTGTATAAGCCCCCAATAAAATGATTTTTAAAAAATAAAATGAAAATGAAAAAAAAAAGGAAACAATCATGAATTTTACGAGACCAGGCAGATTTTCATTTTGTTATATATAAGGTCACTGTCTTAGGTTGGTTCCCTAGAAAGAAAAGAAAAAGTGTGTGTGTGTGTGTGTGTGTGTGTGTGTGTGTGTGTGTGTATAGAGAGAGAGAGGTTTAGATTAAGAAAATGACTCATACAATTGCAGAAGTAGAGAAGTCCAAGTCCATGAAGATCCCTGTCCATAGGTCGGATGTGAAGCTGGAGACTTCTCCTAACTTAAATAACTGCAAGAGTTCATAAATGCGACATAGGTAGGAACTCAAAGGCTAGTGGCTATAAAGGCAGATGAATCCAAGGTCAAAAGTTCAGACCTATGAATACAAGATTGGCAGGTCATTTGGTAGGTTATTGACAACTCCCAAGATTGGTGGACAATATGGGAAGCCGTTGATTCAAGTCCAAAGAACGGAAAGCCAATGAGCCAGATGTGGGATACATACTCAGCAACAAGTCAATCAACTTTCCCACAATATCCACTTTTATTGGACACAGACCATACCCTCAAGGTGATTAATTGAATTAGGGCTGTAAGCTAGGCAAGGACATCACTTTACACCCTTGTCTTATCCCATTTTTGAAGCTTACAATTAACTGGCTATGATATACATTGCATCAGGCAAAGTCATGAGAGTTTGTTAGGTGTTTACTGCCAAACCCCTGAAAATCCTGGCTCAACCAAACTGACCCAAACCTAACGATCACAGTCACCATGAGTGGACGGCAACTAACAACTATGTCCCAGTCACTCTTCTAGCTGCTTGGGTGGGATACATCATTAAGAAAAAGAGACAATAATCCCTTAATTTTTAGTTGATGTTTTTTTTTACTTGATAGAAAGGTTAACATATATCTAATAAGCATATGTACAACATAGTATGTTAGAGAATTATAAACATGCTGAAAAACCTAAGCCAAGTAAAAGGGGATTGAATGTGTCATGCTATGGAGATGGATTACAATTTTAAATAGGGTGGCCAGGCTGAGTCTTATTGAAAAAGTGACATTTGAGCAAAAATTTAAGGAGGGAAAGGAATTAATCATGTAGAAATTTGATAAAGGAGCTTTTTGGTGGAAGAAGCAGCCTGTGTAAATGCCAGTGCATCCGAATTACATGAAGGAGGTGGGACAGAAATATACGAATCCAGAAAGGTAAGGAAGATTGACTGTGTGCTCATAAGCCATTGTGAGGATTTTGTCTTTTATTTTGAATAAAATTGAGAGCTTTGGGAAGTTTGAGCAGGAAAGTGACATAATCTCCAATAGAGTTTAATAAAACTACTTTGGCTTATATGTAAAGACGATTTGGAGTCAGACAAAAGCCAGAGGTCAGCAAAATATTGCACACATTTGAAAGATGAAGGGAGCTTACAGTGAATGTAGTAAAAAGTAATTTGTCTGTGGTTATACAAGGGGATTCCACATGTCCATGAAAAGTAGAATTAAAAGAGAGTGGATTTTTTTCATAAATGTTTTGAAGTCCCCTCGTATTTTGAAGCAGGATGGGAAAGTATTTCCTATTTTGGTTGACTGTGGGAGCAGAGAAAAAAATGAATCATTCCAAGATTTGACGCCTGAGAAGCTAGACAGATGATGGTTCAAAGTTCTGTGATGGGGAAGACAAGTAGAAAGAACTCATTATAAAGTCTATATCATGAAATTTTCTGCTGTGTTACAAAATTTGTCTCTTTGGTTCTACTACTTGAGATGGAATTCCTTATCACAGCACTGCGGAATTCTTGAAGTAATTTCATACAGTAATTCTCTTTGTTTTCATTTCTATAAGCATTTTTTGGAGATAGGTAGATAAAATAAATTTTTTACTTTACACAAGAAGAAACTAACTCAGAGAATCTGAGTTATCTACTGTGGGATACTCATTTTTAATGTATCTGTTTCTTAGAAATACCCAAGACTTCAGAATGAGGGTCCAATTTGACCCAAAGAATGTCCAATGGACCTTTGTTTTCAATCAGAAAAATGCCCAGTGGTATAAGAAGGAAAAAAGGAGAGAGTGGTTCTTGGAAGCCAAATAATGAAAGAGTAGCACTTCACTGTGCCAAGTGCTGCTATTTGAGCATGTAGGATGAAGCCTCACAACTATTATTCTAGCAGCATAAGATAGCTGCACCTAGACAAAGGCATCACAGTGTAGGGCTGGTTGCAAAAGCCCGACCAACCAGAAAGGTTGAAAACTTAAGAGAAGAGTGAACTTGGCAGCAAGTAGCTTATTAAAAGTCAAGAAGAAAAATGGAGTCAAGAAAAAAAAACCCATCTTTTTCTTTAAGATGTTGGAGAAAGCATGTGTATGTATTAACAGGAAAGGTCCAGCAAAGAAGAAAAAATGTTGATATAGAAGATGGAATGTGAATTGTTTGGAGGATATCCCAGAGCAGGCAAAAGGACAGAATCTAATGTACAAAGAGAAAAAATATCATTAGAAAAGAACGTAGGTCATTGTTTTTATAATGGGTGAAAAGGCAGACCATAATGGTAAAAAGGAGGGTGGGCAATGAAACAATTTCCAGAGTTCTCAGCTGAGTACTTTTGTGCATTTAGTGAAGGAAATAAGATCATATGCAGAGAGTAAGTATGAGGGAGAAGGCATTGAAAATTAGAGAGGAGAGAGCAAGGTGGCAAGCAAGTACTTCATACGAGAGGGACTCTGCAGAAACCAGTGCAGAGAGACCATGAAGTGGGACATTCTACACTCTCAGACCACAAGGTTCTCGGCATAAGGAGAATTAGACACACATTTATTAAAACAAAAGCAGCAATGCCTGCTGATTGACTCCCCTTTGTCATTGTCAATAGACCTTTTGTCATTGGTCTATTTGTCATAGATTCCCCTATGTCAAGCCAGTGGACCATAGCTTCCCAACTTTTCCAACTGATTTCTCCCAGTCCTGCAGACTGGCCAGCCATGCTGCAGCATAGCTCTACATGACCATGCTGGGGTGGATATAAGCACACATAGGCTTGGCTCATGGCCCAAGCCAAGGCTGCTCTGCTCTGCTACCCAAGAAGCCCCACCTTCCCAATAGCAGGGATAACACAGCCTGCAGAGTCTGCAGAGGGTGTGAATGTTGAATAAACTAACTCTCCACACCTGGGCAAGCTCCAGCTCCAAGGTAAAACAGCCCCTTCCTGAGGTACAGCGATGCATAGTCCCCCACCTTTTTAAAAAATCATTTTATAGGGAGCTCATACAACTCTTATCACAATCCATCCATCCATCCATTGTGTCAAGCACATTTGTACATTTGTTGCCATCCTCATTCTCAAAACATTTGCTTTCTACTTGAGCCCTTGGTATCAGCTCCCCACTCCCTCGTGAACTGTTGATAATTTATAAATTATTATTATTTTCTCATATCTTACAATGTCCGATGTCTCCCTTCACTCACTTTTCTGTTGTCCATCCCCCAGGGAGGAGATTATATGTAGATCCTTGTAATCAGTTCCCCCTTTGTACCCCACCTTGCCTCCACCCTCCTGGTATCGCCATTCTCACCACTGGTCCTGAAGGGATCATCTGTCCTGGATTCCCTGTATTTCCAGTTCCTATCTGTGTCAGTGTACATCCTCTGGTGTAGCAGATTTGTAAGGTAAAATTGGGATCATGATAGTGGGGGGTTAGGAAGCATTTAAGAACTAGAGGAAAGTTGTATGTTTCATCATTGCTGCACTGCGCCCTGACTAGCTTGTCTCCTCCCCATGACCTTTCTGTAAGGGGGTGTCCAGTTGTCTACAGATGGGCTTTGGGTCCCCACTCCGCACTTCCCCTCATTCTCAATGATATGATTTTTTGTTCTTTGATGCCTGATACCTGACCCTTTGACACCCTTGTGATCACAAAAGCTGGTGTGCTCCTTCCATGTGAGCTTTGTTGCTTCTCAGCTAGATGGCCGCTAGTTTACCTTCAAGCCTTTAAGACCCCAGACGCTGTATCTTTTGATAGCCGGTTTCCATCAACTTTCTTCACCACATTTGCTCATGCACCCGCTTTTGTCTTCAGTGATCATGTCAGGAAGGTGAGCATCATGGAATGTCAGTTTAATAGAACAAAGTGTTCTTGCACTGAGGGGGTGCTGGAGTGGAGGCCCAATGTCCATCTGCTACCTTAATGCTAAACCTTTAAATATATGCACACAGATCTATTTCCACATCCTCATATATAAATAGATTTACATATGTACATGCCTGTGTTTAGACCTCTATAAATTCCCTTTGCCTCCTAGTTCTTTCCTCTAGTTCCCTTTACTTTCCTCTTGTCCCACTATCATGCTCAGCCTTCATTTGTGTTTCAGTATTTCCTCTCGGTTACATTGCCCTTGCTGAATCCCTACCAGGCCTCTTACACCCTCCTCACCACTGATTTTGGATCACTTGTTGTTTCCTTTTCCCTGGGTTTGTTCACACCACTTCCTTTCCCCCACCTAGCCCTCTCCCATACCCCCCACCCCAAAACCCTTGGTCTCGCTGTTTTCTCCTCCAGATTGCTTATCCAGCCTATCTTATCTAGATCACTGGCAGAGTTAATAATATGCACAAAAACAAGACAGAGCAAAACAAAACAGCAACACAAAACCAATGACAAAAAAAAACCAAAAGCCTGTAAATAGTTCAAGGTCTGTTTGTTGACCTTTAGGAGTGTTTTCCAGTCAAGTCTAATGGAGTGCCACACCCTGGCCCCAAAGTCTATTTCTGGTACTCCCTCAGGACTTCTTTGCTGTGCTCTCTTTGCTGTTCTGTATGCATAGCCCCTGTCTTAAGGCACCCCAAAAGCATGGTCAGTCACAGACATATTTTAACCTGTTTTGTTAGCAGAGAACACACACCTGACCCATTGGAAATGGATGATCATAACAATACAAGTAGGAACTGCAATGGTTGTTTTACAAAGCCTGGGCAGGGAGTTTGGGCATGAGATAAAGACTGAAATAGCTTCAGGGCCTAGAAGCCTCTCCTGGGTGACTTACTGGATGGACCTAGCAATTCACCAGCTGTCCCATGACACCAGCCCCTGGTCGGCACCCCAAGCTGCTTGGATAAGCAATATTCCTTCTGAGTAGGCTAGTGCTTCAGTCCTCCCTTCTAGACTCCCTAGGTAGGTATAGACCCCACTTCTCCACACCCACTTGGTCTACTCCATCATCCAAAAGACTGGACCAAGTCCCTTCTGACCTGATCTACCAGCAGTCTAGTTCTTTAAGATAATTAAGCTAAATACAAGTTTAGAGATTAAAATTAAATAAGGAAAGTGAAAAAGAGAAAAGTACTAAAAATAAAAATAGAAAAAAAATAATACTAGTGGTAAGAAGCAGAACAGCTGTTTCTGTCTGTTTGGGCTCTGAGCTTTGCCCAGAAGCTTCGTCTCTGATATGGGCACTAACTTGTGGTTCGTGGCTTGAAGATGTGCTGAGACTCTAGAAAACAAACAAAGTAAATTGAAAACAAAAAAGTAAAATTAAAAAAATGTTGTGTGTGCTTTCATAGACCATCAGTAGGGGAAACACTGATTTTCTTCTCGCCAATCCTTCTCTTTCCTTCTCATCCTCATCAACCAAAAGCTGACATTACTCTTACAATATTTTTCTCTCAAACATTATTACCCATTCCTCTGTCATTACAAAGCAAGGCATTGGGGGAGGTGTCTAATTACCTTTCTTTTAACCTACCAATTAATACTACCTGATCCCCCTCTTTTTTGCTTCCTTTTTCCTTTCTTTCTTCCCCCTCTAACACTTCCTTTTCCGTTTTTGATGTCCCCACTAAAACTCAGCGTAACACTCCTACCTGGAGACTTAATATATAGTGTCTACACCCCTCCACTGCACCACCTAACAGAATTAACTAGCCCCACAAAACTACTCCCTAACACACCAAGATGCCATGGAAAAATAGAAGATATCGCTTCACACACACATACAGAAGGAGACACAAATAACCACACACCGCTCAGATTGAAATGAAATGCCTAAAATTGAACCAGCTATGCAATGGCCGAAAAAAAGAATTTAAAAGAATGATGATTGCACACCTACCGCAGGTGAAGAACAGTTCAAGAAGAAAAGTGAAAAAAAGAAAGAAAAGCTAGAGGTCTAACTGCATGCCTTACAAGAAAATTCCAAACAGAAACACAAAAGCCAAAACACGACAGTAGCAGAATCATACAAGACTAGAAAAGAACAGAGAAAATGAATTGCAGAGGTGAAAACAGGAATTAGTGGGCTTAGAGAAAAATCTCTAGACTCCAACCTGACAGAAGAACAAATAACAAAACAATGCCGAAGAGTCTTGAAAACAATGTGGGACACAATCTAGAGGACCAACCTGTGATGTCTCAGACGGATTCCTAAGAGGAAGAAACAAACAAGCAAAACCCATAGAGGAATAACTCAAGAACTTGTGCAAGAGACTTGCTTCAGTGCCTAAAGGATGAAAAGATGATGATTGGAGCCAGGTGTGTGTGTCGGGGTGGGGTGGGGGGGGACTATGGGTGGGGGGACAATGAATGCACAAGAGGAGAGGGAGCATTAGAAACGATTGTGATGATGTATACACAACTCCTTTTAAAAGAAATTTAACCCGAGAAGTCTGCGACATAAACACTCTCTCAAGAAGAGTACTACTACCCCAAAAAAGAAAAAAAACAAATTTGACCAGTGACCACTAGTGAAGGAGAAAGAGGTGTTGCTTAGGGGGCATTGAGTTTATGTTAATGGTGTTGGAATAATTTGGAAAAGATTATCAACAATGGTTGTACAACACGAAGAGTATAATTGTGGCACTGATTTACATGGAGAAGTTGTGGAATTGGATAATGTTTCGTTGTGCATACTTTGCCACATATAGGGAAAAAAATACATGAATAACAATGAGTACAAGAAAGAAGAAAGTGTAATAAAAGGAATTGTGATTATACAACTCATTGATATGGTGGAACTATTGAATGGTATGTGTGGATGAAGCGCCAATAAAACTGTCTAAAAAAAGGAAAATTAGAGAAGAGGAGAAATGATGTTAAATACTTATTAAGAGAGGAAGAGAGGAAAAAAGATAAAATCAATGTGATCACCAAGTCATAGCACCCCTGTCTTTGGTTTTCCAGGCTGTTAATCTTCACAGGAGCAGACAGCTTCAAATGCCTCCAGAGAAGCAGCTAATGGTTGGCACTGCTAACCTCAAAATTGGCAGTCCAACACTGAGTAGATGGTCAATTAGCATAATTGTCCACATAAACTTGTAAGGATAGGCGTGCTAGAGGGAATGTCTAACTGGACACAGTCCAGTGCCAGCAGATGACTTGCAGCAATCAAGGTTCTCTGAGTTATCCACAAGTGGTAGCTATTATTATTCTGTTATTGAAAAGCATTCTCTCACTAAATAGAAGTATTAATGACTGCTGAATTACCTACTGAAATTGCTCAACAGAGTTTTTGGCAGGAATTTCATCATTTTCTCTTTGATGTCCAATTACTTGGCATTTACATATACTCCTTTATATTTGAAAAGTGCTCCAATGTCATGCTCATTATGTATGCTTCACCATATCCCTGACTTACATGTAGAATAAAATCAACTCAACTAAATCAGAGGAATCTTGATACTGTTAGGTTTCCCAGGTGGGAAATACCTCAGTTCTTGGCTTCAAATGAGAAAGAATTCACGCCAAAGCCTGGTTTGTGATCCAAGTGAGCTTTTATAAAAGAAAGGAAGAAGTTTCAGGTTTTACAGTCACTGAACATGGTCAACTCCCTGGACTGCACACCCACACATGGTGCCCTGAGGCCCCAGAGAGACACTGCAGCACAACCAAGTGGAAGAAACAACTGGAGGTTCTGGCTTTTAGGGCCTTGGGCTAAAAAGGGGCGTGGTCAATAGTACTGGTTGACCCCATTGGCTGAATTAAGCCCACCTGGCCTAGTTTGGGCCCACCCGTCTCCGGGACCTGAATTTGGGGCATGCCCAGTTAGTCTTTATGGCTGGCTAAGGTGGGTCTTCAGGCGTGTTCTGCTACCTAACAATACCTTGTTCAATCCCTGTCTTGTCAGCAGAGACAGGCAGAAAGTATCAATCCTGGATTCACCAGTTTCTAGCAGTATTTCCTCTCACTATATTCCATGGATCATTAATCCCATTAGATACGCCATGAATCGATGATTCTATGGTCAAGCACAAAGCACTGGTGGTGCAATTATTAGTGTTTGCCTGTTAACTGAAATGGTAGTGATTCAATATCACAAGTCTCTCCAATGAAGAAAGATAAGGCAGTTTGATTCTGTTCTATTGAGACAGAGAAATCCTATTTATATGAGACAGTCTGAATCAATTTGATGGCAATGGGTATTTTTGACATATGGTCATATAAGAATGGGAATTCATATTCACATTATTCATACCATTCATAGTCACATTAATATAATATGAATTCAAATTTATATCAGCATCGATGAGGTGTCTGGTATTAAAGAGGCTTACTTAACTTTATTTGACATATTTTAATATTTATGAGATTTATTTGACCACAAAAATTATTTTTCTTTAATACAGATGTCTTTTTTTTAATGGGTATGTGGAGTAGTCATTTATAGAGTCCGTTCCCATATATTTTCACATATTTTATTTGTAACAAGATTCCAGTTTTAGTGGGGCATGCTGCTGCTTAACAGAAATCATTTTATTCCCTAGCCCCCTTTGCTGCTAGTCTGATCATGTTACTTAAATTCTGTGTAATGAGATGTAAGGGGAAAGATATGTACAATATCTGAGATATATCCTTGAAGGGAGGGACCACTCCTTTTTCTGGCCTCCCTTCCTCCTCGCAAGTGGCCAGAAGTAGAGGTGAATGGTCACAACCTTAGCATGTGAACCAGAAGGAAACTCACAAACGCAGTAAGATAGCAGGAACCAGTGTCTTGCTGGCTGTGGAGCCCCCATGCCAGTCATAGAGTACTTCTCCCACGGGAGAAATAACATGTGCACACAGTTGACTAGTAATCTACTCTTGAAAATAAGCCAATGGAAACCGTATGCATCGCAACAGAACACTGTCTGACTCCTTTATTTGGGGCACTTTATGAAGAGGGCCAATTGCCAGAAGAGGACATCATGTGTGGTGAAGCAGAGGACCAACAAGGGTCTGAGAGAACCTAGGTGGAATGGGCTGACGCAATAGCTGCTATGAAGGGCTCAACACACTGGAGATGCGAGGAGGATGTGGGAGAGACAATGTCTCTTTCTGTTGTACGTGGTCTTCGTGAGTCAGCGCCAACTCCATGGAAGCAAACAACAGCAACATTCTGCTTTTTCTGTCACTTAGGCTGAGTCAAACCCAAATAAGATAAGACATTATGTGATGAATTTCTGCCTTCCCTCCCCCAAAATACCTGTGAGGCCCAATGCCTGTTAGGTGAATGTGACATGGCTTAAAAATAAGTTCTTTCTTTGAAAGAGCTATCAGCTAAGCAAACTAGGTCCTATTCTGAGTGGTGTTTGATCAATGAGAGCAGAGACAGGGAGTTACCCAGGGGAAGATACCACAAGAAGATGCATCTGTAAGCCAAGGAGCAACCATGCTACCAAAAGAGATGGGGAGTGTTTTCCCTTCGGATGTGCACAAAGCACATTAATGTTCCAATTTAGCCCCCAGAACTGTGAGATCAGATATTTCTGTTCTTCAAGACATTGTTATTTTGTTATTACAGGAAACTCACATTGTTATTTTGTTATTGCAGGAAACTAAGAGATAGGGTAATACCTACCCTTTTCTCACAGAACCAATGCTGCTCACAAAATGCTTTTTGAAATGCTAGCCCAAATTCAACTACTAAGGCATCCTGCCTCCTTCCTGCAACAGCAATAGTTATCTGAGTTCATAAACATGGTGGAATTTTTACTTATGCTTGGCATTTATATTTCATTCTAAATATAATTTTGTAAATACTATAAACGGTAGGAAACTGAAAAGACAGTGGCTTGTGTCAAAATATAACCATTCTTGACCTTGTCCTTAGACAAGATTTCTTTCTCTTTTTTAATTAATAAATCATTTTATTGGGGGCTCTTATAGCCCTTATAATAATTCATACATCAATTGTATCAAACTTATTTGACATATGTTGCTATCATCATTTTCAAAACATTTTATTTCTACTTTAGCTCCTCTTTTTCCCTCCCTCCCTCCCCACCTTCCTACCCTCATGGACCCCTGATAAATTATAAATTATTATTATTTTCATATCTTACACTGTCCACTGGATAAGATTTCTAATGTCTGCATACCTTTATTTTCCTGGAGGCATAACAGGAATAGTACAAGGGACTTTAAAAATGTTCATGGAAAATATCATTATCTTTAATTCATTTTCTAGTAATTTCTGAAAGCACCCACATATACTCTGCTTCAAAAAATTGTTTCAATGTGTTACTAGAATTTGGGTTCTTGTCTTACTAAGAGAAAGATCTACTTTTGAAAGACATATGAGATCACAAGATAATTTTATTTAGAAACTCATAGGAAGAAAAATGTTGTCCAAGCCTGCATGGTTGGCCTCAGTAATTTTTGGCCCCCTGCATGCATACCAACCAGTTTTAATACAAACATCTATCTCTCTAAAAGGCACAAGTTAACTTGACAGGTAATTGACATAATCTTATATTAAAGATATAATAAGCAGCACATGTAGGGATAATCAAATTGCACTTATAGAAGGGAGGCTTATTGGTGGTTAATTCAGAAGGGTGACTAAGTTCCAGGTTCATTCCTTGTGTTAGACCTGATTGACTAGAGAAACAAATCCAGAGACATGTAAGAAACAACTTTATATCAAGAAGTAATTATGTATCAAGAAAGCATCCCAACCCAGTCCCACTCAAGTCCCTAAGTCCATAAGTCTCTCTCAGACTCATGCAGTCACATGCAATGATGAAGAATGCAGGAACATCATAGGCTGGTGGGCACAAAGTTGTGTGGATCCATAGTCAGTGGAAACATGGCAACTCTCAGGGCGGCCAGCAAGCAGGAGAGAGAAAGCAGAGAGGGAGATTCCTCAGGCTTTTCTTATAAGAAAGCCATGCTCATAAGGAGGCACCATCAGGCTGTGACCTGATTACAGGTTAGATACTACTCCAACACTTTATATAGATTAGACATTAGACAGTTGGACAGGTCTCAAACCAAATATTACTGTAGAGAAGTAAAATTCTCTATCAACAGTTCTCTACACTCATAAAACTATCACAGTCCTTTAGCTGGTTTAGCCAGCCAATTAGGAGCTTGGTCTCCTTCAACTGAGAAAGACGTACCTTAGATTTTATGCCAGCTAATTTTTCAGAATTTTATACTCTTCTCACTTACTCACTAAAGCAAACATAACCTGCAAGACTAGGGGAGAAGGTGATAAGCAAGGATTATAACAGGTGGCAGTGTGTGATACCAACGTAGTCAGAGTTGAGTGACTTTAGAGGATTTTGGATATCCTGGGTTTTGCCTGCAGTAAGCATTTTGGCTTTAAAATGTTAAAGTATTTCAGGTTCCTAAACTGTAAGCAGAGGATTTAATGAAAAGTAGGTAAAGTTGTATTAATGTTTGTTTATGAGCAGACTACTTCCCACCTGGTTTCTCAGAACTTATTAGGGAAATAGATAGGGTTCTGGACTTATCCCCACCTCTTATCATTTCTTTTTGATGTCTCAGGCAAATCTATAAACTGGGATGGCGTTATAAACTTATCTCTTAACACTTTTTTCCCTTAGGATTCTTAGGATCCTGCTCATTAGGTTTTAATAGAGCATCTAGAAACTTTTTTAAGAAAAGGCTATTGGGTTCAAACCCTAGTCATTAGACAGGTGGACAGGCCTCAAGCCAAAAATGAGAGAAGTAAAATTCTCTATCAGCAGTTCTCTACACTCTAGGATCTGGGTGGATTCTTAACCATGGAGGCTGAGAAGGTATAATATTCCAAAAGATTCTGGTGGCCACCCATCTTCTTGCCTGGGTTTGACACCAGTGTGATCTCTTAATAGTAAAGAACAGTGCTTTTCTTGGCCCAACACTCCCTCTTTCTCCTAACGAGGCTCATCATCTATGTTACTGGAATTCAGGCTCTTGAATTACCAAGATAAAGATTTGCTTTTAGAGGACATAAGGCAATGCAAGAGAATGGTATTTTAAAACATCTAGGAGAAAGAAATCCTTACCAGCCATGATATCTGACCTTGGTATTCCTTGTCCTCATGCATGCTTACCAAGGAACCCTGATGATATAGTTATTGCATGCTGGGGTGCTAAATGAAAGGCAGGCCATTTGAAATCACCAACGATCCTCAGGAGAAATATTGGGCTTTCTACTCCTGTAAAAAGTACATCCTTGGAAACCCACAGGGGGAGTTCAACCCTATCCTATAGGGTTGCTATGAGGTGGAATTGGCTCGATGGCAGTGAGTATACTTATGAAGCCATTTTTAAGGGTTTCCACATAGACACAAGATTCTCAGGAACTTCCATCAGGGTGGCAAAGGGTTCTGGGAAATATAGTCCAAAGATGTCATGGACTCCATGACAGCATGTTCTGTCCAAATCCCCACAGGGTAAGTCAAAAAGTATTGTTACTAGCATTCCAATTCACACATGCGTGGATTTATTCCAATCAACACCTGCAAGTTGCAAGATGCTCTATTAAAACCTAGTGAGCAGGATCCTAAGAATTCCACAGGAAAAAACAGTGTTAAGAGATAAGTTCATAATGCCACCCCAGCTTAAACATGTCCCCGTAGCCAGTGGATAGATGCACACAAGTTCTCTCAGTAATATGTTTGTCTTAGTCCTATTAAGGTGCTTTAAAAAAAAAAGTTTCAATCAAAACAGCGACTCTAAGGGTATCAGTTACTCAGAAGATTATGGAAATTGTTTGGGAGGATCCCAGAGGGGTAATCTTGATCATTTTCTCAAAGAACACAGGAAGTTCATGAGGACTTCTTGTGAAGAATTCTTTTAGAAAATTTAAAGCTACATCCATGAGGAAAGGCCAGGAAAGTTGAATTGAGGATTTTTTCCATAGCAACAATATATCCACTCTTTCTTCCAGATTAGCAATAACTGTCCACCAAAAATGTAATTGGGCTGCTCCTGGGCAGGTTTTTCCCTAGGCATATGGGCCAAACTTCTGCCCTATCAGTGTTACATAGCACAGGCTGGGGGTTTGTGTGTAAGACAAGTGAGCCATACACTCACTGCCCAGAGGGCTCTCCTGACTGAGGTACTGTGTAGACTGAGCAATCTGCCAGCTGTCTCAGGACACCAGTCCCTGGTCAGCACCCCAGGCCACTTAGATAAGCAAACTGCCCTCTGATTAAGTTACTACTTCATCCATCCCTCCTAGACCACCTAGGTAGGTGCCAGTCATAGGCCCCACTCCTCCAGCCTCACTTGGTCACATCACACCAAAAAAAAAAAAAAAATTAATCCCATCTACTCCGACCTGATATTCCCAAGGTCTATTCCTTTATGATAATTAACCTAAGTCAGGCACAGTGTGGGAATTGCACCCGATCTGATCCTGCCACACTGAGGCAAAGCACTGGGGGAGTGCAATGGAACAGCAGGAGAGGGGAGCAGCAAGATCCCCAGGGAATGATGAGGGTGCACATTGGGGATAGGGCATGGTGCCCCAACAGGCTAGACTGGAAAACACAAGCTTTTCTTTCTTGGTATATTTTAATTTGTTCTTTGTCAGTGGC
>NW_022103903.1:14751672-14755095 GCF_000313985.2 Echinops telfairi | reverse complement strand
GGCTCATGAGGGAGGGGGGAGTGGGGAGGTAGGGGAAAAGTGAGGACCTGGTGTTGGGGGTTTGCGTGGAGAGAGAATGTTTTGAGAATGAAGTACAAATGCGCTTTACACAATTGATGTGTGTATGGATTGTGATGGGAGTTGTATGAGCCCCTAATAAAATGTTTAAAAATAAAATTAACCTAAGTCAGGAGAATATAGGACTCTCAGTCCTATCAGACCCCAAGTAATTCTACTACTCGTAATCTCCACCCTCCCCTGCCATACTAAAAGACACATACACAAGACAGTAGAAATAGCACCTAGCAGACAGTGTCCCCAACTGCTCAAAAAGCCTCTGCTCCACAGAGTCCTGATTTCCTCCCAGGACAAAGTCTAGAACCCATCTGCTCTTTTGCTGGTTTGGCTGTTGCCGTGTGTTCTCTTTCCTACACTCTCCCCCTCTTTAAAACAAAGTCATGCACTATTCCTATAATTCATCCTTAATCAAGACTTTCTCATTTGTTGGTCTACGTAAGGACAAAAAATATATTATTGTTTTACTTTTTTGCTTTCAGTTTACATTATATTTTCTTCTAGTCCCTCAACATATCATCAATCTACATGTTAACACCCACATCAGAGACTAGCCTTCTGGAGAAAGCCTAGAGTACAAACAAACATACATTAATGTCCTTCAACTTCTTACTCTAGTATTATTTTTTTCCTATTTTTATTTTTAATACTTTGTCTCTTGCTCTTTCCTCCTTGTCTTCCTTTTTGTTCTGTTCTTCTAATCCACCCTTCTCTTTCCTTCTCATCCTCATAAAACCAAAGCTGACACTACTCTTACATTTTGTCCCCTTTTGTTCCTCTCAAATATTATTAGCCTTTCCTCCATCATTAGAAAACAAGGCACATTTTTGGTATAATTTTCTTTTTTTTTAAATCTACTTGATGGTTCTCTCTTTTTTATTTCCTTTTTCTTTCTTTCTCCCTCCTTTATAACTTCTTCTTCCACTCAATCTCCCTTCTAACAGTTATTCTAGCAGTTTCCCACAGATACTTAATATAAAGTCTCTACCACCCCTCCACAGCATCACCTAACAGAGTTCACTACTCCCACATAACCCCACCTCCTTAACACCCCAATACTTACAGGAGGATGCCAAGGAAGCAGCAGAAGATATAAATTCACACACACAGAGAGAGAGAGACAAATAGCCGCACACCAACCAGATATAAATGAAATACCTGAAATAAAATAGGCTACGGAATTATCAGAAAAAGAACTTAAAAAAATGATGATTGCACTCACACCACAGATTAAAAAAGGGAGTCTAAGGGGAAGGTGAAAACAAAGAAAAGAAAGAGAAAGTAGAAATCTCACTACATGCCTTACAAAAAAACTCCAAACAGAAACAAAAAAGTCGAACGCTACAATAGCAGAATTACAAAATACTAAAAAGAACTGAGGAAAAGAAGTGAACAGATGGAAACCCAAATTAGTGAGCTTCGAGACAAATCCATAGACTCCAATCTAAGAGAACAAATAACAAAAAATGCAAAAGAGACAGAGAAAATCTTGAGAAAAGTGTGGGGCACAATCAGGAGGATCAGCCTGTCTCAGAAAAGGAAGAAACAAAAAAATCCACAAAGAGAATGCTCCAAGAATTCCTGCAAGAAAATGTTCCTCAATGCCTAAAGGATGAAAACATTACTATTGAGGAAACTGAAAGAACCCCACTCAGGAACGATTCCCCACCACCACCACCACCACCAAATTCCCTGGAATATTGTAAGCAAGATGTCTAGCATCAATGGCAAGGAAAAAATTCTAAGAGCAGCCAGAGAGAAATGAACAAATACATACAAAGTTTCAGCAAATACAAAGCTTCAGCAAAACCTCAGATTACTCAGCACAAAACATGCAGGCAAAAAGGCAATGGAGTTCTGGAAACAAGGTCCTGAAGAAAAAAAACCTGAATTTTGTGGCCAAGAAAAATATCACTCATACCACAGATGAAATATGGTGGAGAAAAAAAGTATCCCCAGACAGGGAGAAATTTAAATAAGTTGCAAAAACAAGACCACTACTACAAAAAAATACTCCATGAAGTACAATGGCCAAAAATTTTTTTTAAAAAAACACACAAACCTGAAACCAACATACAAGACAAATTCCTCACAAAAACCAACACAACACAAATAGTGTTGGACAAACTGGATTTCCATATGCAGAAGAATAAAGCAAGACCCATATCTTTCCCTGTGCACAAAAGTAAACTCAAAATGAATTAATTAAAGACCAAAATATAAACCTCAAAGCTACCAGAATCATCAATGAGAAAGCTGGAACAAACTTAAAGGTCCTATTTCAGGGTATACATCGACTGTATACATCGACAGTATAATAAGAAAGCACACACAAAGGAAGACAAACAGTTGACAGGGAAACGATGAAAACACATTACTTATGTAGATCACAAGACTTCTTCAAATGAGTGTAACAATGGCCCACAGATTGGGAAGAAAATTTTACCAAGGACACATCAGACAAGGATCTGATTACCAACATCTACAGAACTATACAACATCGCAATAAGAAAGTAACAAGTGACCCAATTAAGCAGGAAACAAATGGCTAACAACACACAAGAAAAAACTCTCATGATCACTAACTATCTGGGAGATGAAGATTAAAACCACAGTGAGATACCACTTTAACCCACAATGTTAGCCCAATTTAAAAAACAGAAAAAAATAAATGCTAGAGAGAATGGAATTCGTATAAACTCTTGGTGGACCTGTAAATATATACAACCACTATGGAAAATGATATGGTAATACTTAAAGCAACTGGAAATTGAAATCCCATATGACCCAGCAATGCCACTATTATGCACATACCCCAGAGAAATAAGAGACACAACACAAGTGGATGTGTGATCTCTAATGTCTATAGCAGCACAGTTCCTAAGAAGAAGAAACTGGAAGTAGCCTAAAGGCACAACAATGGAAAAATGGATAAATAAATTATAGTACAAACACAAAATGGAATACTATGCACCCCCCAAAACAGTGATGAACACCACTTGACATCAAGGAGCTAGAAACCATTTTGCTGAGTGAAGTCAGTCAAACACAAAATATAATGTATGAGTCTATTACTACAAGGAGACACACCAGTTAAACAAATCTTAGAGACAAATTTGCAAATAAAGGGGTAGGAAGTCTGCCTACCAGCCATGAACCTTACATTACCTCCCTTTCTGGAAAACGCAAGCTTTTCTTGCTTGGTATATTTTAATTTGTTCTTCGTCAGTGGATTGATGTTGTTGCTGTTTTATTGTACATTGTTGCTTGGTTTTGCTCTGTCTTGTTTTTATGCATGCTGTCTCCGCAGGCCTGTCTGGATAGGACAGGCTGGATGAACAATCTGGA
>NW_022103903.1:14748233-14750237 GCF_000313985.2 Echinops telfairi | reverse complement strand
TGAGAAACGATGTACAAATGTGCTTTACACAATTGATGTGTGTATGGATTGGGATAACAGTTGTATGAGCCCCTAATAAAATGTTAAAAACAAACAAACAAACAAAAAGAACCATCTCAAAAGAGGAGACCTCACATGGCCTGGGGCCACTCCTTTAGGAGCAGGGGCAGGGGAGGGGGAGAGGGAGAGAAGACAATCCACTTGATGCCTCACAACACTGAGACAAATCAACAGACACTGCACAGGCATGAGCGGAGAATCTTACTGGAAAATCAAGTTAAGACTAGGAGAACGGGCATCTTCATTTCAGTGGAAGTCCTTATGCTGCTGTTGGTGGGTATGGTAGGTAAGTGGGAAGGGATGTTAAACAATAATTGTAGGGAACTAAGAGGATAATAAACCCAGTTCCATGTTCCTAAATAGACCCTTTGAATGAGTTTCTACCCAGTGCTTGGTGAACCCTGCCATAGACTACATACTATGATGGCCTTAGAGACTAGCCTCACTAGGAACATGGCATCCCCAAGGACTGCACCAGGACTCCACATGGAAGCCTGACTGAATGAACTGGGCCCGACCTCAAAACGACCTGCACCCTTGGATTTAGAACTGAAATTCCCTGTTGGGAGAGGAAGCAAAGGAGGCCACACCAAACCTGTGGATATAGCAGTCTTTGGACCTTGAGTGTGTCCTATGGCTTAGTAGGTCTCCAATAAAGAGGAAGCATAACCGCCATATATTTAGTACCTCAATGCTCCCCTTGCATTAATATGACAATTATTAATCTGTTAGGCAAGGATCTGCCATTATAAGAAATGGTGCAGGGAGTTTTCTCCTAGCACCAAGCCTCCTGTTCAATTGTAAACAGAGCTCAATCAATTAAGAAATCAATCTGTAAAACCTCATGAATTGCAGCTCCCCATTGGACTCTATTCAAATTAAACTCATATCAACAGTAGCTTAAATCTATATCATTGGATAAATTATTGATATTATCAATGCAATTGCCCTATACCCCAGGAGGACAATATTTTTCTTTTTGTTTCTTTTGTTTTGGGTTTTGTTGTCATTGTTTGTTGTTCTTGTTGGTTTTGGTTTTGTAATAATATGACCACCAAAGTAAAACCAGAGTCATTCAGAACTTGTGGACAAGAAGATGTATTCTGGCCACCCAATAAATTTAAGCCCCAATCCAAAAACAGTTAGCTCTTAAAACAAGGCTCTGCTCCATATTCACTTGCATAAAGAGATCACTAAAGATAAAGGTGCTACAGCAAAGTACAGTACGGTGAAGAAAACAGATTGTGCCCGGCTATCACTTGGAATAGTGCCTGGAGTCTTAAAGGCTTGCATTCAAACAAGCCTCCATCTACATGAGATGTCACTTCAGTCCACACAAAAGAAGCACACTAGCCTGTGGGAGCCAAAGATGACAATACCAAAATCCAAATATGATGGAGGGAAAACTATCTGAGATTAAATTGTGAACACCTAATTTGTAGAAGACTAAAGAGGATAGTGGGAGCCCAAAATCCATCTTCAGAGCATCTAGTCAGGTTAAGCCTCCGGCAGATCCCCTCTGGCCACAGGCAAGGGATACAAACATCTTTACTATCAGACAGAGATTACTGTAAACTTGATCATGGTGGATCGAACCATGATATAATATATTTGGTCAGTTGCCTTCCCCCTTGACCCAACCTGAATTTGCTCTAGGCTTAAATATTTCTTGCTTATTCCATGACAGAAATTTCTTCACTGGCTTTTTTAATATTACTGGTGATCTTTTCTTTCGTATTCTTTATTTTTATCTTTATGTTATTTTTTTTGGTTTAATTTTGTTTTGAGGTTTTTTTGTTTTTGTTTTTGTTTTTAATCAATTTATTGGGGCTCATACAATTCATCACAATACATAGATCAATTGTGTAAAGCACATCTATACATTCGTTGCCCTCATTATTCCCAAAGTTTGCTTTCCTCTTGGGTTCCCAGAATCAGCTCATT
>NW_022103903.1:14711856-14747435 GCF_000313985.2 Echinops telfairi | reverse complement strand
CACAGGCTCGTGTGCTTCTTCTCTGTGGACTTTGTTGTTTCTGAGCTAGATGGCCGCTTGTTTGCCTACAAGCCTTTAAGACCCCAGACGCTGTATCTTTTGATAGCTGGGCAGAGTTTTATAGTTTCTGTTTGGTTCCCAGTTTATGAAGCACGGAAGAAGTAGAGTCAACTAATGCAATGGTTTATTGGGGTTTGGGGGTGGAGGGAGGGGTGGCAAATTGAGGAACAAATAATGAAATCAGGAGGCAATTGAGGAACAAATAATGAAATCAGGACACTGGAACTGATTGTGATGATGTACATACAACCCTTTTAAAAAGACACTTAAGTGTGGAAGTGCATATGTGACTTTATATCAATGAAACCATTTTAAATTTCTTTGTCCAGAAACTTTACCCCATCCAACCTGTAGCACCAATCTTACCCCTTTAGACTTCATTATATACCCAAAACTCAAAAACAGTTAAAAGGGGCACTATTCAAGCCCATTAAAAGTGTGGAAACCTTCAGTAAAGGGTTAGTGAGGGAAACATCACCTTCAGAAATGTATACACTTAGATTGAGGATAAGTAGAGAAACAATGACTTCACATTTTGATATACTTATGAAAGGTTGGTATGTTTTGTTTTTGGTTTTGTTTTTTAAGTTGAACAGGGAAATTTAAGGAAAATTATTGTGGTTAAGGCAAAGGGCTGATTGGAATAATGAGGGATTGGCTAGTGATCTTGCAACTTAATGGAATTCCACTCTCTTGCGTGTGGGAAAGTTATTCACAGAGTCACCTCTTGGAGGCTCTCTTCTGTGGAATCTGAGTGAGAAACCCAGGAAAAGCCACCATGCCCTGCAGAGTAAGCATACCAGATTCTAGGGAAGCAAACACCTTTCTTCCTAGAATGCCCCTATCGCCCGCTACTGACAGAACCCAGCATAGTGCTAGTTGGCAAAAGAACAAGATTTTAAGGACCCAGATCAATTTTTGTACAGCAGACAAAATAATTGGATTTGGAGCTGAGAGAAAATATATGGACCACCACGGGGCTGCGGGTGGGAGTGCTGCTGGCATTTAGTGAGTATGGGCCAGGGATAGTGCAGTGGGTTAAGCAGTGGACTGCTAACTTCAAGGCCAGCAGTTCAAATCTACCAGCTGCTCCCCAGAAGAAAAATGAGGCTATCTGCTCCGATAAAGATTTACAACCTCAGGGCAGAATAGAAGCTACCCACAAAGGAGAGCAGCCTAGCCTGTGGTGACGGAAGTAGAGGTCATTGGAGGGAGAGGAACAGTGACCTTCAGCCAAGAGTAAAGCTAGCCAAAGCCAAAGCCACTTTCTCTGCGCCCCCTCCATCCCTGGCTCCCCCGCCCCAGGAAACAAAGCAGTAACCCCAGAACTACATGCTCTGGGCAATCCTCCCTTCTGGCCATTCAGAGCACCTAGAAATAGCCACACTCAGGGCACCCACCCCTGCACTGAAGGAACCCCATCAAAGGGCAGACTTGGCACATAGCCCAGATCCAGCATGCTGACGAAGGGGATAGGGCTATCCAAGGACTGGGCCAGTGGTGTCCTAAGGTGGTTCCACTGGCAACAACTTCAGACCATGGGCCCAGTGAGCCCTCAGGACCTTACGATTGGGCAACGTCTTCTCTACTAGATCTGTGTGAAGCTGGTGTTGGACACAGCAGGGAGGTTCAAGATGTCCAGCCTGTGAAGGCTCTAGAAGTAGTAAAGGTAAGCAAGGCCCCATTCAGAAATGCTTGGGTACCTGGCCAGTGGGAGCTCCTATGGTGAGTCAGCCAGTGGGTGGCAGCATCCCAGCATGCGAGGGCAGCGTCGCAGCGAAAGGCACTGGAGCTCCTTCAGCAGCAACAGCTGGGCAGGTCATTGTGGTTGGGGCATCCACGGGCACCACCTGGAACTTCCAGCAATTCCGAGAGAACTGCGCAAACCTGTCAGGCCCAATCGACTGCTGGAACTGAAACTTGATGAAGCCTCCTGGCTTCCGTATGAAAAAGGTACCTGCAGCATCTAGGTAGGAATGAACCCGATTTTCCTATTGAACCTTCACACCTGCTTTTGGAGCAAGTTCTCCTTCAGAGCCTGTGACCACGTCACGAAAGTGGTCAGCAACGACCTGGACCAGGACGGTCTTCTTCCCCTGACTGCCCTCAAAGAGCACTATCCTGCTCAGGCTGCGGATACAGGGCCTGATATGGGGTCTCCATACCAGAACCAACAGGCACAGGAATGCTGTGAGTGCTCCCCTACTTTTTGACTTACTTTCACCTTGATGAAAAAAAATCTGTAGCGCCTCCCAACCACCAAGCCTTGAGCTAACTGAAGCTTCACAGGTAGTCACACACACTCAACCATTTGTACCACACAGAGACTGCAAATGCTGTAGAGTATCACACAAAAGGCCTGGCTTTTATGATTTTACAGAGAGCTGCGTCTGAGAAGCCAGTGTTCGGGTCCTAGCACACCTGTATGTGAATGCTGAGCATTCAGTGAACCAAATCGCCTAGTTTGTCTCATTCTAATGTAAATTCTAAATGTAAATGGATTTCTTGGAAGCTCTAGGTGAGAATGTGGGCTAATTAGGCCTGCATCTCAAAGGTGAAATCATACTTAAACCCCTCTGGAATTCTAAATCCATTTAGTTTATAAAGACCACTAGGGAGGAAAAAAAGTCTGTAACTCTCCTTAAAAAGCCTATCTGAAGTTTTAACAGCTCTCCCTATAAGAAAAATGCTCCTTAGAATTAAATGTAAATTCCTTACCTTAATTTAAGTTCCATGCTCTCTTGTGCATACCTTTATAGTCAGCAAAAAACTGGTATTATTTGCTTTATATTCATTCTTTATGAGTGTGAAGACAGTCCCTAAAACAATTTTACTATGACTGGTGAGTCTAAAACTCGCACTTGTCATGGTAATTGTATTTTCCATGCTTAAAAAAAACATCATATGAGACATCCAACTCACTGAGCAGTGTCTGGCCAGATCAATATCAAGCTGGTTCCTAGCAGCAAGTGACCTCTAAACCTCCCCTCACCCCCATGTGGAGCTGACCAGAGCTGGCAGAAGCAACTAGCAGCGAGTGACCTCTGGACCTCCCCCCATCCATGTGCGGAGCTGACCAGAGCTGGCTAATGCAACCTGTCAGCAGCTTAGCAAGTCCTTTTTTTTGCACAGCCTGTTTTGCTCACAGCCCGTTCTGCACCTTTCACTAGGCACATTTTGCACATAGCCCACCCTACACCCAGAACGAATATACCCGGGACAAAGAAAATACCTTACATTCCAGAAACCCGGACATACCTATATCTCCCAATCCCTAACTACTTTACCTGATACAGACTCAGAGTAGCTCAGTCACATGTTCCCTGGCAATATAAACACCACCCCTATAGCCTGGGGTGCGACTCCCTCAGCCCTGATGCTGTGGACTGTGGGACATCGCCCAGGCTGGGTTTTTCTCCTTAAAAAAGCGTGTTTGCCTAAATTCAACTGATTTGATCTCTGATGCCTTTCGATCACCTTACAAGCAGGACTTTCATGAACATAAAAGAGGTACTTCACTTCTGAAGTTATGAACATTTAGAAATCTACTTATGATGAAAAGGAATTGGGTAACAAATTTGCAACTCAAAACATGTTTTAAAGCTAAAATGATCATTTCTAAATTAAGTAGCTGGAAAAAAATAAGACATTAGTTAAAATCGGTACATACATTATTCAAATGATATAGCTAACAATTAAAGCTTAAAATAAATGAAAAAACAAACATCTAATTGATATTCATTTATTCTTGTCACTATGTAACCAGAACAGTGCAAGCTAGTTTTGTATGGCATCATTCAAAGAAAGAGTGTTCCAACATCCCCTATGAAATTAAAATAATTTAAGATATTAATTTTGTTTGTTTTCAGTTTCTAGGACATGTCTGACATGTATTACTAGATATATTCAGTCTAAAACTTCTATTTTTATTGTAAATTCAATGAAGAGTGCTAACTTTTTACTCAGCAAACTCCATAAAATGATTGATTTTCTTAAACAATATGAAATTAGCCTAGTAAAACAGTCATTTAAAAACATTAATTAGATGTCTATGTTTGCTTATCAATGCTGATATCCTTAAGCCATTTAACTGCATAACTCCACAAAACTATAATTGTCTCTATTGACAAAATTACCTTCGTGAAGTATGAACAACTGAAATTTGTTGTTCAAATTCAAAAGTTGGAATAGGAAGAAATGGGTCAAAAGAGGAGAGAGCCTCTCAATGACCATCAAAATTGATTTTCAGAAGTAAATATATTATAGTGTTGGACAGAAATCACAGGTATCTTATAAGTTTATAAATAACTTCATACATATATGTGTATATATTACATATATACATATACCAACAACAATAAATGTACACATGTTTATTTATTATATGTATGTCTATTTGCTATTGTTGTTAGGTGGCATCAAGGTAGTTTGACTCATGGTGACACTATCTACAACAGATCACAGCACTGCTGGGTCTTGCCCCATCCACACAACCATTGCTCTGGTTGAACCCATTATTGTAGTCAGTGTCAATATATCTTCTTGAGGTTGTACCCTTTTTCACTGACCTCTATTTTGTTAATCGTATTCTCTAGCTACTGCTCCCTTCTAATACCATGTCCAAAGTATGTGAGATGAATGATCATCCTCCTCCCTTCTAAGGGCACTCAAATTATACTTATTACAAGACAAATCTGTTCATTCTTCCACCATCTATATTTGGAGCCCTGATGGTATAGTTGTGCTTTGGGCTGTGATCTGTATAGTTGGCAGTTCAAAACCACCAGCCACTCTGTGGAAGAAAGACTGAGCTTTCTACTCCATAAACATTTACAGTCTTGGAAACCCACAGGGGGTCGCTATGAGTCAGCATTGACTCAACGGCAGTGGATTTGGATTGGTTTTGGAGCTATCCCTGGTTTATTCAATATATCACAATTAAAATTCAATACACCATATTTCAAAGAATCAATTATTCCTTAGTCTTCTTTATTCATTTTAAATGCATATGAAGCCATGAAAGTAGGTCAAGTCTTCAAAGTAACCTCTTTGCTCTCTAATACTGCCAAGAAGTCTTTTGCAGCAGACTTTCCCATGTCATTCTATTTGGTGACTGCTGTTTTCATGGGCTGACATAAAATTAAACCCCTTACATCTTCAATCTTTTGTACATTTGGCATGATGTTGATTATTGGTCTAGTTGTGAAGATTTTTGTTTTCATTATTTTGAGATGTAATACATACTGTTGGCTGTAGTTTTTCACTTCATGTGTCAATGCTTCTAGTCCTCATTGCTTGCAGCGAGGAAGCTTGTGCTGCCTGTATATCTCAGATTGTTAATGATTCTTACTCCAGTGCAAATGCCACATCCATCTTCAAAATGCCCTGTTTCTTAAATTACTTTCTCAGCAGAAGGATATAATAAGTATAGTGAAAGGATCCTACCCTGGTGCATATATTTCCTGATTTTAGCCTTGTGGTATCCCCCTTGCTCTGTGCAAACTGCTGACTCTTGTTCTATATGCAGGTTGCACATGAGTCAACTAAGTGTTCTGGAATTTCTTCACAATGTTATCCATAATCTTAGTGCTTCAAACTAGATCCTGTTCAGACATACTATTACAAGTTAGTACATATTTATTTTGTGAAAATTTTTTAATCCATGCATGGTTCTTTCATAACACATTTCCACAAAATCTTTGAAGTCCATATATATATACACACACATATGCATATCTTACAAACAATGATTTTTTTAATTAGCGGACATGATGTTTCATGAAAAAAGTTCTTAGGTAAAACACAATAAGTGCCACACACATACAGCCATACACACACAAAAAGATCAGCTTATCTATCCACTTCAATATTAGGAACTTTTGTTCAATAAATATAACACAAATAATTTTTTAATCTACAGTGTACCAAAAGATATTTATAACTCAAACCAGCTCAGAAAAACTCTGTAGAAAAATGAAAACAGTCTAATAAAAAAATAGTTATGGAAATGAATGATGACAGCCAAATAACTTATAGAAATATAACAGATGCTTAACCTCACTGGTAATTAAGAAAATACTAGTTGAAACTTGTAAGAGGTCATTTTGAATTGAACAACTCAGGGGGTGGAGAAGAAGCAAAATATCATGTGTATTTAATGTGGATATCGAGAAATCAGCCATTCCTAGAGATACTTTTTCATATGTGACAGGACAATATGTACAGAAAATGCTTATAAGAACATTGTACCCTAAATGTCTATCAAGAAGAGATAACTAAATGAACTATGATATATTCACTGAATGAAGCACTGTATCACCATCAAATTGAGAAGATTAAAGGACAGACATCATCATGCTGTAGAGCTGAGTGAAAATAGTAATTGAACAGTCTGTATAATATAATTATACATGTATATAAAGCTCGAAAATATTCTAAGTCTGTGTGTGCTGCATCCAGTTAACATCCTCAGAGGCTAATAGAAAAGCTAGAAGTTCACACCAACAACCCACCCACCCACTCACCATCCAGGAATGCCTCAAAACAAGGTTTTGCCATCTACTCCTGAGAAATTACCTATTGAACACCCCTGGAGTACTGATCTACTCTGACACACTGATGGCTCACAGTCAACTCCACAGCATCAGGAAAGGAAATATTAAAAACAGTACTGTTTCCTTATGGACATAAACAGTCTTACTTAAAATGTCAAGACTTGCCTTTGTTAAGGCTGTTGTGATTAGGTTGCATCACGGTGGTTCCAATTCATAGCAACGCTATGAACAACAGAACAAAATACTGTCTACACCTGTGCCGTCCTCCTTACAATTAATCCTTTAAATACTAACTTGTGCACATCTCAGGGGAGGGAAGAACAGTCTCTCAATCAGAACATATACCCAAGGTTGCTCTGACTATGCGTGTGTGGTAGTTGGTTTCTGTGAACCGACCCTCCTTGCTAGAGGTGGAGTCAAACCTGCCCATCCAGTGGTAGCTCGATGACATGTCCTGGGGAGCATGGCCTTTTGTAGGAGAGTGAGGGATTCGGAGAACTGCCTCTCTCTTCTGCCTCACTAACGTCCTACTTGCTGGGACTCTTCCCCTGACCCTGAGAGTTGTTGGCACTCTACCATGTTTCCATCAACTTTGGATCTAACAACTCTGCATGCACAGGCCTGTGATCGTCCTACTTCCAGGTCACGGGCATGCTGGCTACAGGAATCTGCAGAGGGATAGATGGACTAGGATCGGATTTATGAACTTGAGTTGGGCTGGGCTGGGATGCCTCCTTGATATATGATTATTTCTTGATAAAGAGTTCTTTCTTATATGTAGATGAGAGTCACTGGATTTGTTTCTCTAGACAACCCAAACTTACACAATATATAAGCTTTATTTTGTTTTATTTTTTAAAATTAAACTATATCATGAAAAGAAGGCATGTCAGCTACATATGACCACCTCTGGCTTCAGTAGGCAGGAGCACCCATCTCCACACCAGTACAAGGCCAATTGCTACAAGACTGGAGTCTGTCTTGTCTTACCCTATTTTGATTCCAAAGATTCCTCCCACAGAACTACTATTTCTCTACTGGATCCGATAATCCATTGCATTTATCACACATAATGTTTACATCATCCCATGCACAAGAACAAATTTAAGGTGGATCACAGACCTACAGGTAAACCCTCAAATTATCAGAAAATCAGAGAGTAATAAATGTTGAAGGGGATGTGGTGAAATAGGAACCCTCCTCCACTGCTGGTGATCATGTAGATATGTACAGCCACTGTGGAAAGCAATCTGGTGATACTTAAAAAAAATGGAAACTGATCTCCCTTATGACTCAGCCATCCGTCTACTGGGCATATACCCAGAGGAGGTAAGAAATAAAACAGGACCAGTCATTTGTGCTCCCAATGTTTATTGCAGCACAATGCACAATCACAAAGAGTTGGAAACAACCTAAATTTTTATCGATAGACGAGTGGATTAGTAAACTGGCACATACACACAATGGAGTACTATGCAGCATTAAAAAGCATGGACAATTACATGAAACACATCATTCATGGAAAGAGTTGGAAGGAATTATGTTAAGTTAGGTAAGCCAATCTTAAAAGGACAAGCATAATGTGAGTCCCCTGAGGTAAGTATCATCAGCACAGTAGGAATAGAAGAAAAGACACTTATCTCACAATATATGGGTGGAAGCATAGGCAGTGGGGGTGGGGGGAGGTCAGACCAAACTCAGGGAGGTACATGTGAATCCAATATACAGAAGGGAAAAGGGGGAAGGAGGAGTGAGAATGGAGGTGAGGAGAAACTGAGATGATGACACGGGGGGAACAGGGCACTAACCCACTGAGGGGCAGGAATTGGTTGTGTCTCCACAGAATTGGAACGTGCGTACAGACTCCACCATGGTGCGCCAAACCAGGAGAGTAAAGTAACATGTGGAAAACTGCATGAAAAGACTGGACTACAGGGCCGGCTCAACCAGAACCAGCCTGACCCCACTCTGGAAGTGTGGACTGCAGAGAACAGCACTAGACCTTCTTCTGGGGGAAAGGAACTGACCTACCATACCCAGATAAGCAAACCAAGAAGGAAAAAGAGAAAGGGGCAGTCGGCCTAGCCTCCATATAGGCACATCAAGCCCAGAGGATGAGGCCCCTGCATGGAGCTGCTGGGGCACAGAGAGGACTGTGGGACTACCAACATCTCAAGACATGTTGCCCCTAACTGGAGCATAAGGAGACAGGGGACAATAATGGGGACACATGGCGGGGAGACAGTGTGGGAATGGAGCACAACAGATCAGCAATTGGAGTAAAGCTGAGTCACAGAGCCCCTGAGAAGCCCCAAGAATGGACTTTTGGCTAGGGAGAGCAGCCCCTGGATCTCCCTCAGGACCAAGGGGGAGGGTCTCATGGGAACCAGCAAACAGACCTGGACCTATGTAGGGGTGTTTTTTTCCCCCTTTCTCTCGTCTTTTTCACTTTCCTTTTCTTTCTTCAGCCATACATTTTCTTATTTTTCAGACTAGGACATTGATGGCTTGCCTAAGTATATGGGTTGGATCATGGGAAGCTCAGGAAGAAGGCAATGGGACCAATGGCGCCTGAAGGTAGAGGGGGAAGAAGGAGGTGGGGACAAGGGTATGGTGAGTAGATGCCATCGTGGACAGGGGAACAACTAGGGAATGGAACCAGCATCTAGGAGAGGGTAGAGATCCTGCGAGTATTAGAGCAACACCGAGCTAGTAGAGAGGAAGCACTAAGAGGTGGAAGAAGGGGGAAGGTGATGGCGGGGCAGGAGGAGGCAAAAGGAAACAGAGGCATAGATATGGAGATTAACAGAGGTATGCACTTATGTAAATACATTAATCCATAACAATAACGGTGTTGAACTATGTACATATATTTACAAGGCAATACACTGAGGCTGCAGAGGGGCCTTGGGCCTCGACTCATACCTTCCCTCAATACAAGACACTTTGTTCTAACAAACTGGCATTCTGTGATGTTCCCTCCCCCCACCCCCCAACACATACGCGTGCGCACACACACACACACACATGATCACTGAAGACAAAATGGATGCATAAGCAGATGTGGTGAAGACAGAGGATGGTGCCCAGCTATTAAAAGATACAGTGTCTGGGGTCTTAAAGGCTTGAAGTTAAACAAGCAGCCATCCAACAGTGAAGCAACAAGCCCACGTGGAAGAAGCACACCAGCTGGTGCGATCGTGAGGTGTCATTGAGACTAGGCAATGGGCACCAGAAGATTCACAACAAAAAGTAAACAAACAAACAAACAAAAAGCATTGGTGAGAATGGAGGGGGATTGAAGTGGAGGCCCAAAGCCCATCTATGGACAATGGAACTTCCCCCCACAGAGGGGTTGCAGGGAGGGGTTGAGTCAATCAGGGTGCGTAGAGCACTAATGGGTCACACAACGTATCTCTGATCCCTTGAGGACTCCTCACCCTCTCCTCAACCCCCCTACCTCCCTCCACCCCCACTATCATGACCCCAGTGCCACTTCCCAATCTAGACTAGATGGGAGTATGTACATAGGTATAGGCAAGAGATAAAACTCACAACACATGGAACCCAGGAACAGGAATGGGAATAGATATGCCAAAAGGGTAGGGGGAAGTGGGGGAGAGGTAGGGAGGGAGGGGGGGCACCAATCGCAATGAATGGCACATAACTAGACACCCCCATCCAGAGGAAAGAACAACAGAAATCAGAGGGGAAGGGAGGCAGCGGTTGGTGTGAGACTTGAAAATAATTAAAAATCTGCAATCTACCAAGGGGCCACGAGGGATGGGGGTGGGGGGTAAGGAAGAGAAAAAAAGAGCTGATCCCAAGGGCTCAATGGAAAATAAATGTCTAGAAAAGAACGATGGAATATCTGTGCGAATATGTCAGATACAATTGGTGTATGGATTGTAACAAGATTTGTAAGAGGCCCCCCAATAAAATGATTTTAAAAAAAGAAAAGAGGACTCCACAGGACCAAAAGAGTGGCTGAACCGAAAAGGGAAGGCAAGCTCAGGTCAGAGAGTGGAGGCCCTGAGCGGGCCCACGTACACTGCGTGTGCACACAGGAGAGATCTCACTCTCCAACCTGCAAGAGAGCACGAGAGAGAGGACAGCCCGCCCTCAGTCTCTATTGATCCCCTCCCATCCCCATTTGGTGGTGGGGGCGTGGTTGAGGGATTTTACCATCCCTAGGAGCTAAATTCAGGTGCACCTGTGACTTTGATCTGTGACCTTCACCTGCACCCAGGTGACTTTAGTCTGCAAATGCCCACTTTGGAATTTTCCCATAGATGTCTAATGTGTGCCTGATTTCGTTGCAACCCCTTTATTGTGGCACAGCCAGCTGATTTTCCCTTAGCATAGGCATTCAGTGGAGACAACCCCCTTTCTCCCTACCTGTCAATAGGCATGCTGAGCAGCCCAAACTGTTCAAAGCAGCCAGGGCTGGTCTGAAAATTCAAGAAAACAACCGGCTTACACAGTGTACTGAGTGAGGAAGGGGCAAGTGCAAATAAAGACAAAGCCCATAAATCCGGGGCTGACTTTGTTGACTACAGAGACCGAGGGTTTCCTTCTCCAGCAAGTGTTTCGCTGCAATGAAACTGGAATATTATGCGTGAAAATTTGTCCAATAGGATCTTCATTGCTAAAGAGGAAAAGGCATTGCCGGGCCACACATCTATGAAATATAGGCTCAACCTGTTGTTGTGTGAGAATGCTAGTGGGGATTTTAAAGTGAAGCCCATGTTAATGTACCATCTGGAAAACACACAGGTTTTTATGCAACAAAACATAATGAAAAATAAGTTAATTTTACTTACTGTATTGTGTTCTGATATTTAATACACTATATTTATTGTGTTTTAGGGGGGTATTTCCATAACTTGGGTCTGTTAACTTTGTGTTAAAGTCCTGGAAAAATGAATTTATAAGTGCAAATTTTGGGACTCAGAACCAATTATTTGATTTTCCACTATTTCTTATTAGAAAAATATGTTCAGTTCTGGAAATGTTCGGTGTTCAAACACGAATTTGGAACAAATTGAGATTGACAACCAAGGTATCACTGTACTAAGGACTACCAAAAGAGTCAGCATTTTTGTCTTGAAAGAGTTACAGCCAGAACTATCTTTAGAGATAAGGATGGTGTCTCATGTGCTTTGGACATACTATCAGGAGAGACAAATCCCTGGAGAAGAACTTCACATCTGGTAAAGTAGAATCGATTCCCAAAGAAAAACTCATAACACACTCACTGCCGTAGAATCGATTCCAAGGGACAGCAAAAAAGAAGGGACAGCAAGGGACAGCAAGAAAGAAGACAAGCTAAGTTGACACAGTAGCTGCAAGAATGGACTTGAAGCAAGAGCAGTAGGTAGGATGGAACCGGACATGGAGCCTAACAACAACATTAAGAAGGTAACAGGTTACCACAGTCAGAATCACAAAATGTTAAGGGTACAGTCTTTGGCCTGCACTAGTGTTTCCTCTTACTTGGCAACAAAGCCTCTCCCCAGCATGTCAGTCACATGATCCATTGGCCTCATCCTTGGGCCGGAGGCCGGGACACCTCTGTGCTCTGCTTAAACATCATGGTCTCTGTCTCAGTGATGCAGCTCCTCTGCTCTGATGCCTCTAGTCATGGTGTGGCATGAACCCTCCTGCCTTAACTACTTCAGGCAGGGATCTCAAAGAATGGCTCTTTTTACTTAATGGTGCTGGGAATCTCTCTGTTCCTACTGCTGGGGTTGCTCTCTTATACACAGGCAAATGGCAACCCAAACTGACTGGTCTCCTCTATTAGTGTTTCATACACCATATTTGCATGGTCCCATCCAATCATTTGGTGGGAGTTACAGAGACATGGATAAAAGCATATTTAAGTAATTTCACTTTCCCAAACCAAGAATGAAAGAATTTCATTTTATAGCATTTTCTGAAATTTTCAATAAACCTTAATTATGAAGAAATGGGAAAAATTCAAACAATTAAGAGTTGCCTTCCTCTGTGCTCCTTACCACCTAACTCTGGCATTAACCCCTCCCAAAGAAAAACTCATAACACACTCACTGCCGTAGAATCGATTCCAACTCTAGGCAGCCCTATAAAACACAGTATAACTGCTTTGGTGGGGGGGTGGCTTAGAGAATGTCAATCTTTATAGAAGGAGATAGCCTCATCTTACTCCCCATCTCTGGGATTAGGTGGACCATATTCATGGATTACACTGCTAGAATAGTGGGATTTTAAAAATATAATCTAAAGTTTTCAACCAAAAATCAATGAAAAGGGAATTAAATCCAAGACATCCATTTATAAGGAAAATACATAGCACAGAATCCCCCAAATCATGAAAAGGTAGGAGCAACTCAAGGCATCATTTTTCACTGTTAAATAAGAGAGGAAATCTGACAATAGTGCACATGCCAAACAGAATATTTATCTGGTTCTCTTACTCCAATTAGTTATTAAAGAGATGAAATGGCACTCAAAATGCGAAAAGTACGACTATGCAGAAATGTGTAAGGCATTATAGAAAATGAAAAGCTAGCTTTTCATCCTGAATTGAGAAGTTAAAAATTGTACCGAGGTGAGAAACTAAATTAACATCAGGTACTTCTATACCTCACGTTTGTAGTTCTCTGCAGAAGGAGCAATGACAGGTCAAGCAGTCACCCATCTCTTGATCCTCCATGGACTGAATTGCCACCAACAAAGAAAGAGAGAGTCAGAGCTTGCAGTCTTGCAAAAAAAAATGTGTTCAAAGAAAACATTCTCAAACCCTTTGATTAGCTACCCAATTTTTTTCTATTCTTCTGCCATTATTCATTCCTTGCTAGGTTTTTCAATCTTCCAAGGCTAAATAACAACATTTAGCACATTCTTTCACTGGAACAAGATGGGAAAGGCACAAATATCCTCAAATACTACTATCGTCACCTGCACAGAACTTTCTCCTTCCTCATCCTACATAGAGAGACACTTAAGAAAGGAGGACGATGTTTTCTGAATTCCTGATTGTGATAATTCGGTATTGTGTTGGCTTGGCTGGGCCAGAAGTTGCTCAGTCATTTGGCAGTAAGGCCTCCTCCATACTGTGGCCTAACAATATAATCCCCAGATGGGATCTGCCCTGTGTAGATTCAGGTGGCAGCCTGATGATGTCTCCTGGGGGGTGTTTCCTGTTTCATATCTATAGACCCTCTGGTGAACTCATTTGCTTTCTGCTTCTTCTTGGTGACCCGAATCCTGCACCTGGCTTCTCCAGACTTGAGCCAGAAGCCCCACCATGTAGCTTGTTGACACTGGGAGCTGTTGGTGGCCAGCCACGTTGCCTACTTTGGAACCACTTTACTTTCCATTCACTGGCCTGTGGTCTTGCTGCCTCCTGGTTCATACTTAGGTTTCCTAGTTTGTGGCCAGCAGCTATGTGAATGGGAAGGGCCTCCTGCTAAGCAACTGACCCATGGACTTGAGCTGGGCTGGGCTTGTCTGCTTTATGGCTGTATGGGCTGCATTCTTGATAGAGATGTCTTTCATGATGTAAATTTATTTCTTATGTGTATGTGTAGTCACCTGTCTTATTTCTCTAGAAAACCCAGCCTTACCACACTGATATTTTGCAGTTACATTAAAATTGTTTTTTTCTGTACATTTCATCAAGTTGTCACTATCATCTCATCTACTTTCTACACTATGCCTAAAGGGACAAAAAAAGAAAGAAAAGAAAATCTTAAACTACTAGTACTTACTCCTTTAAAATTTTGGATGTCATTGATGTGGGGTCTTGCATTACAGTGCAATTACTCTCAGAAAGTATCTGATACAATTCTAGACTTCCAGGTAAAAATGTAACATTGCATAAAAATCAAAGAGAATAAAACCTAATTAATTATGTGCAATGTGGTTCAATATCCATTTACTGACATTGATAGCGTCCTGCTCAAGTCAAGATATTTCTGACTGCTGTCTTACTTCTCAAAGCTGTTAAAAGGGTAATTTTCTGTTCCTGTATGATTCAAATCCCTTAAGATCCATTTCCACTTAATGTAATCCAAGAACAAAAATGAACAGTGCTCCCTACCATGTGTACCTCAAAGCATTTGCTCTTCAGGGGGATTAGCTAACAGACATGATTCAGGTAGCTCTGTCTCAATTAAGAGAGCAATTGTGATTGTGAGTGGGCAAACTTAACACAGGTGTGATTTCCTGGCTTTGGTAAACCCAGGCCTTCCAACCAGTTCATTCTGGTTCAGCCCACTTTTGAGAATTTGCATTTCCACTTCAGACATTCTGAATCAGAATCTGTTGTTTAAATGTAGATTTTAATTCAGGATTTCTAGGTGAAAATGCAGATTCTTAGGGCCTGAACTGAATGAACTGCTTTGATACTCTGGGTTAACCCAATCATCTATCCATTTGGTTGTAGTTTGGTCATGCATTTCAGTTTATTGTGATAGAGCAAGCTTTCAATAGAATCTTGTCAAAGTGATTTCACACAATGGATTGGCATATGTGTTCTGCATATTAGGAAAGGCTTTTCTTCTTAGCCAATAAAACTAATTTTTCATTCTGGATTCATTTAAGGCCCCAAATGCTTACCTTGGTAAATATCACAAGGAGAAAGTTAGCAATCATAGTCACAACTTTCAAAATATCTTGCCTTTGTACAAAAGTCCACAGAGACAGGAAATTTACTATACTGTATTCTATTTCTGCTGCTTGATCAGAGGATATTGATTAAGATTAGGAAAGGTGTCCTTATTTTTATTAATGGAAAAGTTTGACTGCATATAAATCTAATACTGCTTTGAATTTTCATTTCTTTATATATTCTATATGGTTTGAATTTTCAAACAGCACATCTTACTGTTGTAAATTTAAAATATTAAGAAAGCACTTGCCTTTGAATCATGAACATCAACAATGCTGATTTTTTTTAATTTAGCAAATATATATATAATACAAAAGAAAAAGAAATCCTATCATGCGTACCTATTTATCTAAATTACATTAGGATAGCACTTTTAATTGGATAATGCAATTTTGTTCTATATTTTTTCTCTTAAAAATACATATAATGATCATTCTATGCATATCTACAATATTATTTTTAATGATTGCAAAATATTCCATCTGAGAATTGAATATCTTAAAAAGCATTTAATTTCTTAAACACGTACATTTTGTTTGTTTCTAATTTCTCAATATTATAATGATACAATGCTTTAGTGACCATTCATGTACCTGTATTTTTTTTTAGAATCCATAGGCATATAGGGTGGCTATGAGTCATGAACAACTTGACAGCACACAACCACAGCAATTCATAGGATAAGTACGCTGAAAGGGGGATCACATATTGTATATTGTTCATATTGTCAGAATAGCATTAGAAAAGTTAAACTTAAAATTGACCATCAATTTTAAATGGCTCTCCTATTTTGCCATCAAAAGAGGCAAAATATTTACAATAGATTCTAGAGAAACTCCCAGAATAATAATGCCAGTAGCATCCTTATTCATCCCTCCCCACTCTTTGGGATGAAAAAAGAAACTGAATGGAATTTATTGAGTATCTTTAGTGGACCTACCACTATGCAAAGTGCTTGACAGACATTTCACACTGCCTTCCATAACAACTATAGGAAATAGTACAGATCTTCCTTGTTGTAGATAAGGCAATTGATGTTTATGAAGGCTTGAATATTTTGGTCAAAATTGCTGTTGTGGTTTCTTAGGAATGTCATAATAAATGTATGAGGGGCTTTCCAACAAAAAGCTCCATTGGGCAGAGCTTTTGTAGTCCACGTTTTTGCCCTCTAGACGAGCAGCAAGCAACTCACTGAGTTAGCGCACCCAGTGGAATTGCCTGGGAATGTTCTCTCTGGTCACTTGAGTCCTTTTGTAAAAGCAGTTTTGCACAAACCTAGTTTTTTGTGATGGTTGATTTAAGAGAACTGCATGAAGCTGTGAATTTTATTTTTTCTGCTCATGAAAAATGCCACAGAAGCTGTTGTGATGTTGAGCACAGCTTACAAGGACAGCATTATGGGGAAAACTGAAGTGTACAAGTGGTGTTGTTTCAAAAAAGGTGAAATGTCAATTAATGACAAACCTCCTCCTGGACATCCGTCAACTTCCTGAATGGACAAAAAATGTCAACTCACAGTGGATTTGGAGTTCATTCCACCAGGTCAGACTGATAATCAAGCTTTCTACTTAAAGGTTCTGAAAAGATTGTGTATCAGTAAGTGACAAAAAAGACCTGATTTGTGGCAGACAGGGGACTGGTTTTGCCACCATGACAATGTACCTGTTCACGCAGCCATCTCAGTGTGCCACTTTTTGGCAAAAATCAGCATGCCTATTTTGCCCCACACACCTGACTCACCTAACATCATCACTCCATGCAACTTATTTTTGCTTCTGTGAATGAAGAGGGACATGAAAGGACAGTGTGATAGGTAAGTTTATTGTGCCAACCTTGGTAACAGGAACATGTGGGATTAATCAGGTTGCAATTTGATTGGAGGGCAAAGAGATAAATGGCTTGGCAAGCCCCAACCTCTCTCTCTTGCTTTCTGTTGATCAGACTGGCATGCTGCTGCTTTAGCTAGATCTCTGCCTCAGCTTGTGAGCTATACTACCTGTGGGACAGCTAACCCATGGATTGTGTTGCTAGGAGCTTGAGGTTCCTTCGAGACCTGCTTCTTCGCCACACTGCTGGTGTATACATCACTTGAGCTTGAGACTGTTGGATGCTGTCAGTTTGCAACCCTTGAGTTTGATATTCCATCTGGGCCTGCTTCCCTCTCCCAGCTGTTTGCCACCTGTGGCTGGACTGCCTGCATTGTCCTGGGAAGACTCAGCTGTCTGCTTCCTTGACCTTGGACCCAGTAGCTCTTGTGAGTTGCAGGACTTCCAGTATATTAACTGTTCCACAGAAGTGAGTTGAACTGAGCCCTCTGTACTGCTGTGTGGACTACTTAGCTATTATAACCCTTCATGCTGTATCTATCTATCTGTCTGTCTGTCTGTCCATAATTACAAGTGTCCTATTTGTTTCTCTAGAGAACCCTGTCTAACACAGACAGCGATTTGATGACAGAGATGAGGTGAAGAAAACAAAATGAAGGAGGTGCTGTAAGCCATCCAAACAGATGAGTTTGAAAACTATTTCCAAGAATGGAATCGCAGATTTGACTTATGTATTAAATGTAATGGAGAGTACTTTGAAGGTGTATTAGTCTAGGTACTTTGGAGAAACAAATCCACAGCAACTCATGTATAAGAGAGAGTTTTATGCAAAAAAAATGTGCATCACGAAAACATCCCAACCCAATGCTGCCCAAGCCCACAAGTCCAACATTAACCCATATCCAACACCAGTCCACAAAGTCCTTTCCTTCACCTCACAAAACAGAGGCAATAATGCCGACTGCAGGAGGAAAGCTGAGTCAGTGAACGTGTAAGCATCTCAGCACTGGCGTCTCCACATGGCTGCTCCAGCACCCAGGGCTGCATCGGGATAGGTCCATGCGGCTTCTCCTTGGGGATGTCTTGTAGGAAATCCATCTTGCAAGCTGAAGCAGGGAACTGCTGAGGCAGCTGCACCCGATGCAACCATCACAAAACAAGAGACCCGAGAACTCGAAAGGCGAGGCTTCACCACCCATTTATCCCTCCACCTTTCAACCAGCACCACATGTGATTATCGGCCAGGCTGGCACAATTAACTAACTCAGAAGGTAATAAGGTTCTTTTGCAAAAAAAAATTAAATATATAGCATTAAACAAAACATTCCATTTATTTTGGGGGATACACCCTCGTGCCATAAAGTTGATGGTCTTGAAGAACAGAACTGTGTTTTCTCATAGTCTTAGAGGCTAAAAGTTCAAATCAAGTTCTTGTCCATTGTGAGTCCTAGATTCCACTCTCAAGCTTTGTTCTTGTGGTTGCCAACAATCCTTGGCATTTTTCTTTCTTATTTTGCTGATTATAGAAATCATTTGGTGTTTCTTTCTAGGTATCTTCCTTAGCCTCTATTTACAGACACAAATCGGAATGGACTAGATTTCGGACTCATTCTACTCGATGTGCCCTGTGGTAGTTACACAATCTGGTGTCAACTTGAGAGGATTACAAGTGAAGGGGTAGGGTCTGGCCTGTCAATCAAGATATAACCAATGGAGGCCTCTGTGAGGGCATGGCCTTCTCCTGAGAATTCTGGGAACTCCTGTATTTTTCCTCCCTGGAGGTGGGGACATTTCTCTCTCTCTGCTCACTCCCTGTGAGACATACCTGAGGAAGTCACATGGACCTACCCTGAAGCAGCCCTGGAAGCTGTAGAAACCCTCCCAGCACTGAGATGCTTACAACACCACTGGATCCAAAGAATTTCTACCCACTGGCCTGTGATTCTCCTGCGTTCAGTGTAATTGCATGTGTTTTGAGAGTTTGAAGAGGACTTTATAGATTGGTATCGGACATATGATCTAATATCAGATTTATGGGCTTGGACTGGACTGGGCTGGGATGCTTTCTTAATGTACAATTACACTTTATACAAAACTCTCTCATATACACATATGCGTGTTTATGAATTTGTTTCTCTAGTCTACCTGGACTAACATATTTCCCTTATTAACATACAAGGAAAAGCTCCCTTTTTTTTCCAAACAGGATCACATTCATAGATTCAGGGTTAAGACTTCAAAATACATTTTAAGGGGGCACACACAATTAATCCATAACAGTTACGTACATGATAAATTTCAGCCCTGGTATATGAAGGTAAATTAAGTGGCTATCATTTTCTGTTTTCATTCAGATTTACTCTTCCCCATAAGACTCCCAACTGTTTATCTAGTTGCTGACACACACCTTTGCTGAATTCCATAGAGTACAAAGTACTGTTTTCAGATCTAGAATAATAATGCGGTTCTCCATTGGCATCATCTAGAAGAAAACATTGAAGAAAACATTGCAGTTGTCAATGATTTAATTTTATTTTGATCAACAATCAGTATAGAAATAGCAGTCAATATATCAAATGGCATATTGCATTGGGCATATATGCAGCAAAAGACTTCTTAGAAAAAGCAGCTAGACCCTTAATGCTTCCTCCCCCCTACTATCATGACCCCAATTCTACCTTACAAATCTGGCTAGACCAGAGCATGTACACTACTACAGATAACACAGGAATCCAGGACAATTAAACCCCTCAGGACCAATAATGAGAGTAGCAATACCAAGAGGGTAAGGAGAAGGTGGGGGCAGAAAGGGAGAACCGATCACAATGATCCACATATAACCCCCTCCCTGGGGGATGGACAACAGAAAAGTGGCGTGAAGGGCGACATTGGACCGTGTAAGACATGAAAAACTAACAACAGTTTATAAATTATCACGGGTGCATGAGGGAGGGAGGGAGGGAGGCAGGCAGGGAGAAGGTGGGAGGGGAGAAAATGAGGAGCTGATACCAAGGGTTCAAGTAGAAAGAAAATGTTTTGAAAATGATGAGGCACAAAATGTACAAATATGCTTGACACAATGGATGGATGGATGGATTGTGATAAAAAGCTGTATGAGTCCCCAATAAAATGATTTTTTTAAAAATAAAAAGCAGGCAGAGTCTGGAGTGGCTGACGGTCGTCCGCACGCCCTTATGAGGGCAGCACGAGGGCGGGCCTGGAGGAGGACCAGCGCGCTTGTCTGCTGTGTGCTCCAGGAAGGTAGCACTCCTCGTCAGTGTCTGAAGGAAAGAAACTACAAGGCGTTGCAATATTCCTTTTTTGAATGTCAAAGGTCAGTGGTGAAGATCAGATCAAGATTCAGAGGAAGGAAAGGATATCGATGCCATCATCTTAAAACCACAGTGAAAACAACGAAGGCATTTCTCTGGTCTGGTCAACGGCACAGAAGCCCAGGAAGAAAAGACACTATTTGTTCTGTCCGCATGGGTTCATCTGATTTTACTCTCCACAGAAAACTGGGTAAGTATGATTTTCTTGCCCTAATATGTAGAAGAAAAAATTGAATGGAACAATTATGGACACAAAGTAAATGTGTCTTGAGAATTATTAGGGCCTTCTTAGAAGGCACAGAGAATGGAAAAATGATTGTGTTCAGACTTGACTCTTCAATCAAATGACATCATTTAGGAATGACATCAATTAAGAAGATTGGGACAACTCGGAGGGCTGCACATGTGCTGGCATGAAGGAGGACCAGGGCACATTAGTAGATGCACTTAATCAATATCTTGGAGCCTGGAGATAATATGTCGATCAGGAAAGTTTCGGCTAAAATTTTATGTTATACAATTGGCTCTAGTTTTAAAATAAGTTGTGTTTGATTGCTTTGGGGTGGGGGGAAGACTTCTTTAAAGCATATCGGGGGGTGAGCTAAAAACAAGAGCCCCTTCATGAGCTACATTGACATCGTTGCTACAACAATGAGTTCAACTAGATCTACTATTGTGAGTCCTGAGCAGTGTTTCATCCGGATCTACGTGAGGCTGCTATGAATTAAATTTAACAGCATTTAATTGCTACCACATACAACACTATAGTAACCAATTTTGGAGTGATTTAGAATTTTAGAAATATATATTTCACATAATTTCCAACACAGAATCATTTACATTCTATAAACATTTCAGTTTCAGCTGTAAAACTTTGCAAATGAGGGAGCGGGGAGGGAGGGGGAAAATGCGGACCTAGTGTGGGGGTTTAAGTGGAGAGAAAATGTTTTGAGAATGATGTACAAATGCGCTTTACACAATTGATGTGTATATGGATTGCAATAACAGTTGTATGAGCCCCTAATAAAATGTTAAAAATAAAAAAACAAAACTTTGCAAATGGGTTTAGAAAAAAAAGGCATTTTCAGCTACACACTTTTTCCTTTAACTTTTTAGAAGAAAACAACATTCACGTCTAATGGGACTCTACCTGCAGAAACAAATGGCAGAGAAAAAGAAAAATGAAGAGTGAGAGCTAAGCCACCAGTGACATACGATGAAAAGTGTCCACTTAAGAACAATAGTGACAATTTTGAAAGCATAACTCACAGCCCACACGCCCATATGAAAGGCAAAAGCTTCAACAATAGACTTAGCAGTCAATTATACTATCAGTTCTCACCCTTAGTGTTAATAAACCTTGAGTACCAGAAAAGGAGTGTGCATGTTTTGTTATAAATTTCATGGGTGACTTCATATATCTCAACTCTTTAATTCCCTTTGCTGACCACACTTTCAGCTTTTTTTCATGCTGAAGTTTCATTATAAAGTCATAGTTTTTGAAAGAGAATCACCCCCTTACAGCATTCATTCAATGCAGTATTATGCTATGATGTAATAAATTACATAACTAATTAGGTTCCCTACAAAAATGATAAGTACTCTTTAACGTGACATGCAGTAAACTGAATAACACAAAGATCGACTCTGCTGGTTATTTCCCCAGCCTTTCTCTCCTCCCTCCACATAATCAGGAAGCACAAACAAGTCTTAAATTAAAAACCTGCTGATTATGAACCCCACATTTCTATTTATTACAGTAATATATTTAGAGTGTCCTTAAAACACTGCAGTCTGTTTTTAAAAATTAATTTTTAATTCCTACAGAAATTTACATAAATTCAGAAGATGCTAGTTTTACCTTCTTTCTTTATAACCTTTAACTGATGACAAATTTTTAATTTTAAAAAATTCAGAAAACCAAAAAATTTCTTGCAGATTTACACTTGAGGAAGAGAAACCTTTTCCCTTGTTTTCTCAAATATACACAGAAAATAAACAATTAGGAATCATAGGAAGGCTGGTATTCTCATTTATTCTTATAGCTATTTGAAAAGCAGCTCTTTATTCTTATTTATCAATGCTGTGGGAAATCAATTTTGACTATGCTTTGATAGAAAGCATCCTCCAGCATCTTGACATTGAGTCACATGGGTAGTTACTTTCTATTTGAAAACAAGTCAACAGTGTCCAGGAGCGCACAGGCACTCACATAGGATGGGTATGTGTCTACCTTGCTCAAAGTGACTGGAATGCCCACAAGCACTCAACCTGTGTTATCAATGCACTAATCTCAACTGAAGCACTTTCTAGGTTACCATCAATTGTTAGAATTCACTGAAAGAAATCTCCCCCAATAAAAGAATACGTGAGTAGGATGGCATTATTTTTACTGTTTGGGGACTTTCAAGTTTTTTTATATCCAGTATGTCATTTAAAATGAATGGCTTTTCCACAGGGAATCCAGGATAGATGACTTCTTCAGGACCAGCAGTGAGAGGGGCAAGACCTGGAGGGTGAAGGGAATGTGGGGTAGAAGGGGGGAACCAATTACAAGAATCTAATTATAACTTCCTCCCTGGGGAATGGACAGCAGAGAAGAGGGCAGAGGGAGATGTCGGACAGTGTAACTTATGACAAAACTGTAATGATTTATGATTTATGAAGGGTTCAGGAGGGAGGGGGAAGAGGGAGGGAGGAAGGGGGAAATGAGCAAACGATATTAAGGGCTAAAGTAGAGGGCAAATGTTTTGAGATTAATGAGGGCAACAGGTGTACATATGTGCTTGACTCAATGGATGGATGTATGGACTGTGAGAAGAATTGTACGAGCCCTCAATAAAATAATTCTTTTAAAAAACAATAATGAGGGTAACAAATGTACAAATGTGCTTTATATAATAGATGTATGTATGAATTGTGATCAGTTGTATGAGCCCCCAATAAAATGACTTTTAAAAAAAATGAATGGCTTTTCTACCAATAGAAGGTTTGGATATTGCCAATGCACGAGTTCAGTCTTAAAGGATGAGGGGGAAAGGGGTGCGTATATTATTTCTGATTAATCCAAGCTGTAAAAGGCTCAGATAAACTCTGCTTAATGTAATTTGTATTAAACATCGATATTCTTTCAAATATTTTGGACATCCTGGGAAAATTACCTAGTCTTAGGCAATGATTTAGTTTTTGCCTCTGCAAAAGCAATATTTCAAGAAGTGAGGATTCTGTCATTAGAAGAACAGAAAATAAAGGTGAATTCTCTTCTCATAGTGCCTGGGCTTCATTAAAACCCCCAAAGCCAAGGCCTCTCATCAACCCCATTTCGGCAACTTTTATATACTTAACATTTAGAAAAATCATAAAAGAAGAGTAAATGGCCTTCAGGCTATTCCAAAATTACCCCGGGAGTGATAATACACTTCATTTCAGCAGAGTAGAGAATTCACTTACATTTTGCACAAAAGGGGTTCTGCTTTCCACTTTACTTTTATTGACAGCACCTTGGGTCTTCTCCTACCGAGAAGCAAGCCTGGGGGCATTTCCAATTAGAGCAGAAATAAGTTTCTTAACATTCTCTACGTGCCTTGGTCCCAATCCCCTCATATCCATGGTGTGACAGCACAAACATTGGAAGCTGTTGTTCACATAGGACCCACATATGCCTTCTTGCTGCATCACTAAAACATAGCATTGGAAAATTTAAAATCATTGCAACACTGAAAATCCTTAAAATTATCTGGGTGTTTTCCAATCATTAAAATTCTGTGGAGTCAGACTTGACATTAACCTTCAAAATGTATGTAAGGTCGTGTATAGCAGAAGAAAAGTAGAGGGACGTCCATGGATTTCCATTTGAGATAAGGACAGAAACCCACACTTTAGACCCCTGGGAATATTTCTCACCTTTCGTAAAGTAGAATTCCAGTATTTGAAATATTGTAAAGATTACATTCATTGTTTGCTTGTTTTTCAATCTGTTATAAAATGTCTATATGTAAGGATGGCACAGGGCCCAGCAGCGTTTCTTTTGGTTTTATATAGGGTCACAATGACTAGGCACCAACTAGCTGTCACCTAAACTTTCAGGAAAGCTTCCATTATCTTTCCACTTTTTAGATATACTCTTTGTATATGAATGAGCATATCAAGAGCAAACATAGAATGATTACATGCTACTAGGCACTTTCAGTATAAGTACTTAACTTATACTAACTTGCTTAAGCTTCACAAAATTCCAACCACGTTCTTCCCTTTTGGTTTTCTGACCCAACACATTTCAAATTTCATTATAATACTTTGTTTTCTTATTGAACCTCCCTTTCAACTCTTCTATTCAACCCTTTAACATTTCCTCCATTTGTTTACCTATTCTATGTTCAAGAGCAAGTTTGAGGTGTCCTTTTTTCTTTTCTTTTTAATGACATTTTTGCTTTCTTCATGTATGATGTCATTTCAAAACTTGTCTGAATTTTAGTCATTAATGTTCAAGACATCAAATCTATTCTTGAAATGGTCTCTAAGTTTGAGTGGGATATTCTCAAGGCCAGACTTTAGCTCTCATGAACTAGTTTTAATTTTATTCAGCTTCTTGGTGAACTTCCATGTGAGCAATTGATGATTTGTTTTACAGTTAGCTCTGTCCTTCTTCTGACAGATAAGATTGAGCTTCTCCATCATCTCTTGTCACAGATACAATTCATTTGATCCCTATGTATTCCATCTGATAAGGTCCATGTGTATAGACACTTTTTGTATGTTGCTGAAAAGAGGCATCTCCAGTTAATAACTCACTGATTTTGCCAAATTTTATCATGAGATCTGTTTTTATCACCAAGGCCATATTGTACAACTAATTGGTTCTCCTTCTTGATTTCTAACTTTGTATTCCAATCATCTCTGAATATCGATGCATTTTGAGTGAATGTTTGACCAATTTTTGATAATGACTGATATTGCTCTCTTCAATATCATTCCTGGTATAATAGACTACCTCCATGTTGTCAATCCATAAGTCATATTTAAAATGGTCAATACCTGTCCATTTCAGCTCATTAATGTCTAATAGGCAAAAGGAAAGGACAAGCTCAGCATTCCTGAACTGATGAAGTGAAGGAAAAATTCAAGACTTGTGTTGAAAACTGAAAGGTTCTATGGACCAAAAATTGAACAATGCAGAAAACATCAAATGATGGAAGGAATAGACAGATTACTTTTCCAATTCAGGAGGTAACATATGCTCAAGAACCGAAGGTACTGAAAGAAGCAATCAACAGTCAACATCCATGCAAGCAGCAGTCACGAAATCAAATGATGTATTACATTCAGCAAGTCTTCTGCAAAAAAAAGAAAACAACAACAAAAAGAACCACTTTACAGTGCTAAAAAGTAAAGGTGTCACTTTGAGGACTAAGGCATGTTAGACCCAAGCCCTGGTCTTTTCAATGTTTTTCACTTCATATGCATGTGAAAGGGACAGTGAACAAGGTAAACAAAAGAAGAAAATATGTATTTGAGTCATGTTGTTGGCAAAAAGCATTGAACATACAGTAGACTGACAGAGGAACAAACAAATCAGATCTGAAGAACTAGAAGATGCCCAGCTGCCACTACTGATAACTCTGAAAAGAATTACATTAGGAGATCCTACATGCAATGCCCTCCAAAAAGAAGAAAATTCAAATTCATTTAAAAATTCCTAGGCTTACTGATCAGATGTAAACTGATGCAACCCCAAACAATATACTATAAAGTGAACAATACAATAGGGAGATAGGCAATCCTTAGAACAGTCAACCATTAGAGATCAAAAGGTCAGCATTTACCAAGGACAAAGTTCAGAAGGCAGGAAATGTTAGGAAAGAAGGAGGCATGGAAATAGGAGACACACTAGAAGCAGAATAAGTGATGTAGACAGAAACCAACGAGGAAGAAGTACCACCAGCAAGTAGCCTGTCTTGGAAGAAGTACCGCCAGCCATTAGCCTGGATGGTGCACTTCGGACACACTATTAGAAGAGACCAGTCCCTGGAGAAGGTCAGGCTGCTTGGTAAAGTAGAGGATTAGTGATCAAGAGGAAGATAGTCAATGGGATGGATTGACACAGTGAATGCAACAATGGGCTCAAGCATAGCGATAATTGTAAAGATGGCATGTGACTGGATAGTTTATTGTTCCGTTGTACATAGGGTCACTATGAGTTGAAACAAATTCAACAACACCTAACCACAAAAATCATGTTCACAGACAAGTCTTATAAAAGAGGTCTTATTGTTCTCATTGAGGAGTGTCTGCATGTCTCAGAGCTCTATCAGAAAGTGTCTCAGAAGACAGGCCTTGTGATCTGCTTCCAGAAGGTCACAGCTTTGCAAACACTGTAGCTCTTTTCTTTATACCTGGGCCACCCTAAATTGGAATGGACTTGACAGCACATAACAACATCTTTGCTGTCATCACTATTTCACAAATTAGGAAATTCAGGGATTGCAGGACTTTTCCAAGGTCACACAGCTAGTAAATTGGAGAACTGAGTTCAAATCCATGCATGCTGGCTACAAAATACATATGTTCTACCTACTATCTTAAGCCACTATGGGAAACAGAAGGATTTCTCCCAAGTTGTCTCCCCCAAATATATGCCAAACTCAGCTGCTTGCGAATGACTATACACTTGGAGGTCATCAGGAGTAGCTCTCTAGAGCAAGCAGATACCACTGTTTATCCCACAACAAGTAGGGCCCACTCCCTTTTGATAAGGATAGTAGTTGTCTGTTTCCTTGTAGGAGACACCAGAGAGGTCAAACCCGTCCAAGGATGACCAAGGTTAGGCTTCCATCATGAATCTAGGGTCCACCCATCTTGTCACATGTATACCCCTAGACCTTCCCATTCCTATGGGCACACCCCTAGCTCATCCCCTTCCTGTTATGCTTATCCCCTTCCTAAAATATGTATGCCTATTGTACTGCCCCTTCCTGTGACGTGTGGTTACCTGTAATCATGTCCCCCTAATGAAGAGATAACCCTTGGTTAGCAATAAAGTTGGGGCTCTCCGGCTCTCGCACCCAAGGTTCTCTCCTGCTCTCATGGCCAGGCTCCCCCCACGAGGACCACCAAGCGGGGCTGAGGTGAACAATGCTACTATGAATTGTGTCTGACTCCATTATTCCAATCTCTCCTCTATCTCTCATGCTCTCTATGACTTTACTATCATCTTTACTTATTATCGCTGTACAATTGCGCCTACTGGACCTGTGATGATTTCTGGCGGACCCCTGTCCTCGCCCCACAAGCCACCTCTTTGTGTTTTGAGACAATTAATTAGAACATTAAAAAAAAATTATCAGAGTCAAGTCCAACTTATAATCACCCACGTGTGTTAGAGTAGAAGTAAAAAAGTGATGGCATTTTCAGTGGCTGAGTTTTCAAAAGTCGATCGCCACTGCACCTTTCTTCTGGCACGTCTGGGTGGATTGCACTGCGAACTTTTTACTTAGCAGCTGAGCACGTGAACTGTTTGAGCACAAATGATGCAGATATTTACTTATTCTCCGCTACAGAGTCCCTCTGCTCATCATCAGGGGTGCTGACAATGTCTGGGCGAAAGAGTCAAATAATGAAATTTTTATTTTCTTAGAGATGATACTGTAGATAGCATAAGTTATGTGGAACATTGTTCATTTGCTAAATAATAGCAAACAAATTTTGGAACTAAAATTGATGCACTAGCAAGTTGTGTCAAAGCAATTTTTTATCATTACAAGAGGTAAGATTTAACAGCCCAATGATTCTATAGTCAATTTATTTATTCATTTATTTATTTGTAACATCTAGAGCATATGATCTTTGATTAATTTTTGAAAATCATTTTATTGGGGGCATATACAACTCTTATCACAATCCATACATACATTCATTGTGGATTTTTAACTTAATTTTATAGATGAACAATCTCATAAGGAATAGGGAAATGAACAGATGGCATGATTCCAAGACAGGCCAGCAAAGTAAATAATTTTTGCATATAATTCAAAGTAAAATTCACGCAAAACCCATGCATATGAGTAGTTGGAGCAGGCAATCTTATGACTGGCTTTATAGGTAAAAGCAGAAGTACAGGCAATAAGCATATATTCCATGACTCCAGGGATGCTTCCAAACCCTCTAATTGGTGCCATTCTGTAGTAATCAATACATTACGAGCACCTAATAGGCCCTCTTGAAAATCCTGGGGAAACAACTGCAGCCAAAGAAAGCTCTGTACCCCTGAATATTCATACTCAAGTGCAAATGTTAATTCATGCAGCACTTGCGTTAAACTGGTCTAATTATCTACTGAAGGAATCTATTAAAGGCATGCTGTCAATCCTACAGATTGGGTTCAGCAAAGTGAAACTGAATTGCCTGCCTTTGCAGCTAATTACAAAATTCTGCCTGACATGCTTTTAAAGTGGTCCCCCCAAAAAAATTGCATGTGTGACCAGCACAAAGTTCCCTAGGGCACACTGCTTCTCCTCTCATCAGTCAAAAAATAAATAAAAATCCAGGACATGATGGCGGAAGAGAAACACAGACTAGGAGACTAGGTGTCTCTTGATGAAGTCAATTAGAGTTTATTTAGTATTCATACACATCTCACTAAGAAGGGATTCTGTTTATAGAGTCCTTTTTTGTTTGTCATTACTATTTAAATAAAAGTGAAGACAAACGTAGGGATTCCTAATTTCTGAAAGTAGGTTTCCTATTTTCCTGACTGCCTCACTTTCTCCAGTTTCAATGGATCTCAAATTTTTACTAGCTCATCCCAGATGGCAACTACCAAGTACACTGCTTGTGGAGAAAAGAAATGGTTTACAACATAGGAAAAACAACAACAGCATCAACAAAGAACCCACAATCATTGAATCAAATTCCAACTCCCAATGACCCCAAAGCACAGAGTAGAACTGACCTATAGCGTTTCCAAGGCTAAAATCTTTCTGCAGTGGAGTGACCAGTAGATTTTGGCCAGCAGGTGAGGCCTTTAAACACCCTGCCATAAGAACTTCTGTTCACAACATAGCTTCTAAATAACATTTCAAAATATTGTTGGCGTGGTCAGTTTGATGTCAAAATCAAACATATTTCTTATCTACCTAAAAAACACTCGAAAATCCTCATTTATTCAACTACATTCCCCATAACTTCTGAAACTCAATAGATCTTACATTTCACATCACTCATAAACCTATACTTAACCAGAATATTTTAAAATTCTATTTTAACTCGCTGACCCATGGCCCTACGGGGGACAACACTGGAGACTCAGTGTCTGGATTGGTCCAGTCTGACCCACCACACCGAGGCAAAACACTAAGGGCCTGTGTGCAGCAGAGCAGAGGGGAGGAGGGATATCACAGCAGGGAGGTCCCGAGGGAGTGTAAAGGATAAACTTTAGGGCCAGAGCGTGGCACCCATCCGACTCGACTGGAGGATATGCCTAGAGGTCAAAAATCAGATCTTGAACTATTTACAGGTTTTCCTTTTCTTTCTTTATTTTGGTCATTGATTTTCTTTGTTGCTGTTGTCTTTGTGTTCTCTTTTGTAGTTTTGTCTTGCTATGCCTCTTTTTGGTGAATATTAATATCTCTTCAGATATATCTAGATAAGATAGGCTGAATGAACAGTCTGGAGGAGAAAACAACGGGATCGACAGTTCCAGGGGGACATAGTAGAGAGGGAGGTGGGAGAAAGGAGGTAGTGTTGACCAACCCAGGGACAAGGGAACAACAAGTGATCCAAAATTAATGGCAAGGAGGGTGTGAGAAGCCTGGTAGGGATTCATGAAAGTCAATGTAATTGACAGAAATTACTGAAACCCAAATGAATGCTGAGCATGATAGTGGGACAAAATGAAAGTAAAAGAAAATAGAAGAAAGAACTAGGAGGCAAAGGGAATTTATAAATATCTAAATACAGGCATGTACATATGTAAATATATTTATATAGATTGGTCAGGAAATAGATCTACGTGCATATATTTATAGGTTTTGTATTAAGGCAGCAGATGGACATTGGACCTCCACTCAAGTACTTCCTCAATGCAAGAACAGTTGTTCTATTAAATTGGCATTCCATGATGCCCACCTTCCCGACACAATCGCTGAAGACAAATGTGTGCATAAATAAATGTGGTAAAGAAAGCTGATGGTGCCCGTCTAAAGCATCTGGGGTCTTAAAGGTAAACAAGCAGCCATCTAGGTAAAAAGCAATAAAGCCCATATGGAAGAAGCATACCAACCTGTGTGACCACCAGGTGTAGAAGGGATCAGGTATCAGGCATCAAAGGACAAAAAATCATATCATTGAGAATGAGGGGGGTACAGAGTGGAGATCCAAAGCCCATCTGTAGGTAATGGAACATCCATTTACAGAAGGGTCACAGGGAGGAGATGACCCAGTCAGCGTGCAGAGTAGCAACAATGAAACATACAACTTTACCCTAATTCTTAAATGCTTCCTCTCCTTCTCCCCCAACTATCATGATCCCAACTCTACCTTACAGAGGATGTACACTGGTACAGATAGGAACCAGAAACACACGGAATCCAGGAAAGATGATCTCTTCAGGACCAGTGGTGAGAGTGGCGATACCAGAGGGTGGAGGGAAGGTGGGTTAGAAAGGGGTAACCGATTATAAGAATCTACATATAACCTCCTCCCTGGGGGATGGACAACAGAAAAGTGGGTGAAGGGAGATGTCGGACAGTGTAAAACATGACAAAATAATAACAAATTATCAAGGGTTCATGAGGGAGAGGTGAGTGGGGAGGGAGGGGGAAAAATGAGGAGCTGATACCAAGGGCTTAAGTGGAGAGCAAATATTTTGAGAATGATGAGGGCAACGAATGTACAAATGTGCTTGACACAATTGATGTATGTATGGATTGTGAGAAGAGTTGTATGAGCCCCCAATAAAATGATTTTTTAATCTATTTTAAAATAACACAATTAAGCTATGAAATAGGCTAGATTACCATATTGTAGAAGATATGCAACTTTAAATTTAGAAGGTTTGCTCTCAACAATGGATAAGGAATTGATGATTCCATAATTCAGAAAAATCTATATAAGACATGTCCAAAATATCAGCAAACCCCTTTACTCTATCACCACAATCTCTCAAGACCCTATTCAGTTGCCACACCTCTATCTCTATGGTCTTGTTTATATTCCTGTTATTTCTTTTCTATGTCAATAACGTCAAAATGTGTCTTTCTCTTTCCACAGTTAGACCTTTTATACAAAGCTATAAAATAAAGGTAAGATCATTCTTGTCAGAAATATTTTTAAGAGGATGTCCAGTTGTCTACAGATGGGCTTTGGGTTCCACTTCGCACTGCCCCTTATTCTCAATGATATGATTTTTTGTTCTTTGATGCCTGATAACTCATCCCTTCAACACCTTGTGGTCACACAGGCTGGTGTGCTTCTTCCATGTGAGTTTTGTTGTTTCTCACCTAGATGGCCACTTGCTTACCCTTAAGACCCAAGACACAGGCACCGTCAGCTTTCTTCACCACATTTGTTTGTGCACCTGCCTTGTGTTCAGCAATCATGTCAGGAAGATGAGCATCATGGAATGCCAGTTTAATAGAATAAAGTGTTCTTGCATTGAGGGAGTGCTTGAGTGAAGGCCCAAAGTCCATCTGCGACCTTAATACTAAACCTATAAATATATGCACATATATCTATTTCTCCATCATCATATATAATATATTTACATATGTACATGCCTATATTTAGACCTCTATAAATGCCCTTTGCCTCCTAGTTCTTTCCTCTACTTCCTTTTATTTTCCTCTTCTCACACTCTCATGCTCAGCCTTCATTTGGGTTTCAGTAATTCCTCTCGGTTACATTGACGTTGATCAAACCCTACCAGACCTCTTACACTCTCCTCACCACTGATTTTGGATCACTTGTTGTACCCTTGTCACTGGATTTGTTGACACCCCTTTCTTTCCCAAGCCTCCCCCTCTCCCATGTCCCCCCGAAACCATCGGTCCCATTGCTTTCTCCTCCAATTTATTTATCCAGTTGATCTTATCTAGATAGTCCTGCAGAGATAATAATATGCACAAAAACAAAACAGAGCAAAACAAAGCAACAAAGCAAAATAGGAACAACAACAAAACAATGACAAAGAAAAGAAAAGCATGTAAATAGTTCAAGGTCTGTCTGTTGATCTTTAGGAGTGATTTCTGATCGAGTCTGATGGAGTGCCATGCCCTGGCCCCAAAGTCTATTTTTGGTACTCCCTCAGGACATCCTTGCTCTGCTCTCCTTGCTGTTCTGTTGCACACCCTTAGTGTTTTGGTTCGATGTGGTAGGATCAGATCAGGCACAATTTCCCCGGCAGCAAAAATCATTTTATGATTGAGGGGGGTCACCACAACATGAGGAACTCTATTAAAGGGTCACAGCATTAGGAAGGTTAAGAACCACTGCTCTAAGTAAAAGAAATAGAAAGAGGAATCCCATGGCCATCAAAAAAGAAGAGACACCATTAGAGGATGTACAAGATCCTTGCCGAAAGTGGTGAAGGCAACAGAGTCACCAAAGGCCAAAGCACTGAGACCAGGAGACAGAGCAGAAGAGCTGCTCTAAGACCTGAGGAAGAGGTGAGGCTGGGTTTCCTAGCTCATAGAATAAAGCAGAGGTCAAAGGAGCATGTGACTGAGAGGCCAAAGACCAGAGAGAAACAGAGTAACCAACATATCTGAGAAGAAGTTCTGTGGGAAAAAACCAAGCAAACTATAATCTTAAAATATTACAACTTATTCCTCCTCTTTCTGCCCCTTATTTTTTTTAAATCATTTTATTAGGGGCTCATACAACTCTTATCACAATCCATACACACATCAATTGTGTAAAGCGCATTTCACTTGACTTTCAGACCTATCGAATTTACTGAACTTGAAGAAAATACTGTTACTAAAGACTGATGAGTATAAATTTAAATTTTCATTATTTTTATCATGACCCATAGGAATAAAAATAAACAATGAAACACTGACTACCTGAGAAGTAATAATTAGCTTATACTTGTCCATTATGCCATCTTTTATAAAGTTAAATAAATTGACAAAAGGAAAAAATTATTACAACTTACTAGCTTCCTTAATAAACCCCATAATTTTGAGTATTGTCTGTTAGTTCTGTGTGACCATTATAATTAATTATTGAGATCACCAGAGGAGTAGGGTGGACCACCATAGGAGGAATAGATGTCAGAATAAAGAACAATGAAGGGTGAAGATATGTCTGACCTCATATGATTCCTCATAGGAATGAATCATTCTTGGGCAGATGTGGAGTTGAATTCTCCTTTGTACAGACAGAAGAAGTCAGATATGACTCCCTGCCATTTTCTCAAGAGTCTAGGGAATATGTTTCTATATGAAGTATAAAAAAATTTTGTCAATATATTCGACCTTGTATATTTTCTTTATGTATTCTGAGCTCACAATATACACAGACATATCTGGTGATATATAGCACAGTTTAACAAAGTTGTTCTGTAGCACAAGTGTTTAATTGTCTCTTTTCTGGTGGCACATTGTGAAGTAGTTATGAATTACAGGTTGATTAAATACATAAACACACATTAAAATCTGTCCATTATTTAAAGTTAAATTTATTAACGTTAGCCAACAATCCTGACTCCTAGTATAAATTGGTGCCAAGAGGCCTGTAAGGATAGGGGAAAATAGGTAGGTGGATAAATAAAGAGTAGAAACACAGTTAAGAAAACTAGCGCAAAAGGGAGGAAACAAAAGAACACTAAACTTGTGACAGAGAAGTAAATCAAAGCTTGTTTAAATTGTAATGAAAAAATGCAGAAATGTAATATAAGAAGTTAAATAAGGTCATTCATAAGAGAATATCTGTAGCATATTTTCAACCAACTGTGGAAGTAAAATTCATGAATAATATTACAGGTATTTACATGAGCCACTGTTCTCCTGAATAGTGTTTGCCTAAAGTAATGAGATCTGGATTGCACAGCAAAATATAAATTTGAACTCGTAAGAACTAAACCCGACTGCCCACGTTATTGAAAAATAAACAAATAAAAGAACTTCAGTGAATATAAAAGTTCATGTCAATATTATCATTCTATTCCATTAACAGTACAGATAATCATGATGTGATTAATACTCTATATTGCTGCTATCCATTATATAGGTTCTGTTTTCTTTTTATGTTAGCTTCATTTAAAACAAATTCTCATGATTCAAATTTAATTAATTTCAACATTTCTAACATTCCAATAGTAATTCACATAAGAAAAATATGGTATGTCTTAAGAATAATGGAATATTCTTTAATAAATTAAAATTGAACAAAAATATTTTTCTCTCAAATAACTGTAAACTCACTTATTTAAAACATACATACATACATCTCATTTCTTGTCAAATCTTTAAAGTGACAGAATTATATGTAGAAATATAAAAAGTAGCTAAAACATGCCGGTGCGGAGTAGGGAACCAGTGGAGAGGTCTGGGGGACTGGCCCCAGTCCCAAATACTAAGTGGACGCCTGTCCCTCCCCCGAGAAAAATTTATTTCAAAGGATGGCACTGAATCCACAGCTCCAGGAGAAGGATATATCTGACCAGAGCACACAGAAGCAGATGACGGGGGAGGAGGAGAGACTGGAGCACATCCTGGCCCACCAGGCCTTGATGACCCAATTAGAGCAGCCAGTCCACAGAGAGGACCACATGGCCAGCCCCACTATGAGACATGATGTCCCTCACTGACCCATGGCCCTGTGGGGGACAACACCAGAGACATAGTGTGAGAATTGCACCCTAACTGATCCCACCACACTGAGGCAAAGCACTGGGTGAGTGCAGCGCAACAGCAAGGTCCCCAGGGAATGCTGAAGGTGGACTTTGGGGTCAGGGCATGGTGCCCCAACAAAATGGACTACAAAACACTCCTAAAGGCCAGCGATCCTTGAACTAACTACAAGCTTTTCTTTCTTGTGTTTAATTTGTTCTTTGTCAGTGGTTTGTTGTTGTTGCTGTTTTGTTGTACATTGTTGCTTGGTTTTGCTCTGTCTTGTTTTTGTGCATGTTATTATCTCCACAGGTAAGTCTAAA
>NW_022103903.1:14705449-14710733 GCF_000313985.2 Echinops telfairi | reverse complement strand
TTCCTACAGGACCAGTGGTGTGAGTGGCAATACTGGGAGGGTAGAGGGAGAGTGGGTAGGAAAGGGAACCGATTACAAGGAACTATATGTGACCTCCTCCGGGTGGGACAGACAACTGAAAAGTGGGTGAAGGGAGACGTCATACAGGACAAGACATGACAAAACAATAATTTATAAATTATCAAGGGCTCATGAGGGAGGGGGGACGGGGAGGTAGAGAAAAATGAGGACCTGATGCCGGGGGCTTAAGTGGAGAGAAAATGTTTTGAGAATGATGAGGGCAATGAATGTACATATGAGCTTTACACAATTAATATATGTATGGATTATAAGAGTTGCATGAGCCCCTAATAAAATGATTTAAGTAGCTAAAATGTGTTCTTGTTTACTTAAAACATATTTCACTAGTGTATAAATTATATTAAACATTTGCGGGGGGTGGGCGCTGAGGACAAATTACTTTTTTAACCTCAGAGTTTTATAACAGTAAAATGTCCCACAGATTCTACTAGGATAGCTGGTGTCATCGGGTGCTGTCCAGTCTGTTCCAGCTCACAGAACCCAACGTATTGGATGATCCTGATAATCATTGCTAAATGTGAGCCCATTGTTGTAGCCACTGTATGAATCCACCTCTTTTTCACCAACTCTCTCTTTTACTAACTTGTAATTACTTTCTCTAGGGACAGACCCCTCCCAAAGAACATGTTAAAGAAGTCTTGTGCCGCAGATTTGCCTAATGTAATATGTCATTTGATTATTTTGACTACTGCCAGTATGAGTGTTAATTGCAGATCTAAGTCAAATGAAATTCCTGACTACTTCAATCGTTTCTCTGTTTATCATGATATTGTCCATTGATCCCATGTAAGGATTTTTTTCTTTCTTTTTTTCCTTTATGTTCAGGTGACTACAGAAGTCAGTAGTCTTTGACCTTCAATAAGTGCTTCAAGTTCTCTTATTTTCATCAAGCAAAGATTTGTTATCTCTATATTTCAGTTGTTAGTGAGGCTTACTTTAATCCTAATGCCTCATTCTTTTTCATATTTTCTCAGGATGCAGATTGAATATATAGGGTGAAAGGATACAAACTGCACATCTTTCTGATTTTAAAACATTCAATATTCCCTTCTTTTGTTCAAATCACTGCCTATTTCTCTATTTACAGATTCTACAGGGTCACAATTAAGTGTTCATCAATTCCTATTCTTCATGATGTTACCATTATTTGTTATAATCCACACAATCAATCGCTTATATAGTCAATAAGACACAGATAAGCATCTTTCTGATGTCAGCTTTTAAGCAAGTTTCATCTGACATCAGCAATGATGTCCCCTATTCCATATCCCTTTCTGAATCCAGCATGCATTTTTGGTAGTCCCTGGTCCATATACTTAAATTTCTTAAAATACAGCTATTTTTGAATTATCTCCAGAAAAGTTTTATTTTCATGTGATATTAGTGATCTTTTTTTAACAATTTCTGCATTTCGTTGTATCACCTTTCTTTAAAAAGTGCACAAATGAAAAAAAAAAAAAAAGAAAAAAAAAGTGCACAAACATGGGTCTCTTTCTACCAGTGGTCTAAGGAGCTATCTTCCAAATATTTTGACATAAACTTCCAAATGCTTCCAGAATTGCATCCATTTGTTGAGATATTTCACATGATGTTCCCTCAATTCCTGGAGACTAATTTTTTTTGCCCACGTCTTACATGAAACTTTGGCCTCTTCCTTCAGTGCCATCAGTTCTTCATCAGAGAGAAGCCACTGTCATCAAATCCATTCTGACTCATACTTATCCTGTGCCACTTCTTAAATAGTTAAACATCAAGTAATTCTTTTTTAGTACAGTGACTTTGTATTCCTTCTATCTTCATTTGATATTTTCTGTATCATTCTCTTTTCTTTCTTTTTAATTTTTGCCATATAATCAATACTGGAACATGAGGTTTGGATTATTTTTAGGCTTCTTTCAGCTTGAGAAATGCTGAGCTAGTTCTTCCCAACAACATTTCTTCCCTTTGGTTTTTCAAATTCCAGGTCTTTGGAAATTTGTCATTGTCTTCTTGATTAGTTCTTTAGACTCTTCTATTTACTATTTTGATTCACCATTTCTTTGATTTTCTTTAGCTGGTCTATGTTCAAGAGCAAGTTTTAGAGTCTCTTCTGGCATGAATTTGGACCTTTTCTTTATTTCCTACCTTTTAATGACCTTTGTTTTCTTCATGCATGTTATCTTGATGACATCCCATAACTCATCTGGTCTTTTGTCAATAGTGCACTGTGTGTTAAATATATTCTTGAAATGGTTTCTCAATCAAAGTGGAATGTTCTCAAGGTCATACTTTGACTCTCATAGCTTTCATATATCTAATGATCTTAATTATATAAATGAACATACACAAGTCTAACATGATTAATGAAGTAAAACATATAAAAACCATAATAGTAAGAGGAGAAAAATATTAAAGAACTAGAGGATAGTGATGTGCTTCATCAGTGCTATACTGCACCCTGGGTTTATTGTCCCTTCTATGTGACCCTTCTGAGAGGGACTGTCCAATTAACTTGCAGGTGGGTTTGGGGTCTCTACCACATCCCCACTCCTTCACATCGATTTGGTTGCTTGGTTTTGAACTTTTGACACTGAGATAGTTTATTGTGCCAGCCTGACTGATGGACACAAGTGGGATTGACTGAAGGGTGGAGAGATGGATGGCTTAGTGAGCCTCACCTTTCTTGTCTCTCGCTCTTTGATCATCAGACCAGTGTGTGGCTGCCTTGCTTGTTCTGTGCCTCAATTTAAAGGCTATACTACCTGTAGGATGCCTAGCCTATGAACTGTGTCACTGTAAGTGGAGATCCCTTTAAGACATCTCTGGAGCTGGGGACTGGCAGTTGGTGACCTGCCTTGTGATTGGCTGCTGTGCTGACATAGCCTAGCTCTTTCTATAAATAGAGGAAGATCTGGCAGCAGACAAGACTTGAAGGACTGCTAGACTCTCACAACTCTCTCTCTCACGGACGTGAGTTGCACTGAGCTAATTGTAGTGCTTTATAATTTAACTGTTTATTTCATGTATTATATATTTGTCTGTTTATAATTTAACAGTTCATTTCTTGTTATTTATCTAATTATCTTTATAAATAAATATATTAAATTATCAGAAATTTGGTTTTATCTCTCTAGAGAACCCTGTCTAACACATTTTGGCACCAGGAGTGCTTATAGAGAAATAAAATCATAAATATGGGCTTCTTAAATTGGCTCTCCAGCCTGATTAGTCTTAACACAAATGATGCTACTTCAACATCTCAAAGCATGGATAAGCCTGCCATTCTTCCTAATCCATGGTATGAAATACCAAAAATATTACCTAAAGTAGCACCACCGATAGATAAGTTGCTGTTAAAGGAGAGGCTCTGAGTGATAGTGAGATAGTTTATTGTGCCAGCCTGGCCGATAAACACAAGTGGGATTAACTGAATGGCAGAGAGATAAATGCCTTGGTGAGTCTCGCCTTTCTTGTCTCTCGCTCTTTGATCATCAGAACAGTGTGCGGCTGCCTTGCTTTTCCTGTGCCTCAATTTAAAGGCTATACTACCTGTGGGACCCCAGCTTGTGGACTGTGTCACTGTAAGTTGAGGTCCCTTTAAGACATCGCTGGAGCTGGGGACTGGCAGTTGGTGACCTGGCTGGCAGTTGGTGACCTGCCTTCTGATTAGCTGCTGTGCTGACATTGCCTAGCTCTCTCTATAAATAGAGGAAGATCTGGCAACAGATTGGACTGGAAGGACTGCTAGTCTCTCACAACTCTCTCACAGCAGTGAGTTGAATTGAGCCATTTGTAGTGCTTTATAATTTAACTGTTTCTTTCTTGTATTATATATTTAACTGTATATGATTTAACAGTTCATTCCTTGTTATATATCTACTTATCTTTATAAATAAATATATTAAATTATCAGCAGTTTGGTTTTATCTCTCTAGAGAACCCTAACACATTTTGGTACTAGGAGTGCTTCTAGAGAAATAAAATCATAAATATGGGCTTCTTAAATTGGCTCTCCAGCCTGATTAGTCTTAACACTTGTGATGCTACTTCAACATCTCAAAGCATGGATAAGTCTGCTACTCCTCCTAATCCATGGTGTGAGATAGCAAAAATAATACCTAAAGTAGCACCGCCGATAGATGAAGTGCTGGTTAAAGGAGAGGCTCTGGGTGATCGTATATTTGATATTTTCCAGGAGTTTTGTAAGGATGACAAGTATAGGGAAGCTGGTTGACTGGTCCTTCTTACAATGGACAATGTGATTAAGGAAAGAGATGATCTCAGAGCCTCAAAAGCGTGCTTTAAGTGCAGACTAACGGATTTAAAAACTTCCATCTGTGCTACAAAGGAGAGCCTTCTCTCTGCTAGTAAAAGAGCTGACATTGCTGAGAATCAGGTCCAGAGTCTCATTATACGAGTGGCTGAATTACAACGGCAGATGAATTGCAGATCTAGAGCAGTGTCTGAAGCCAAAGTGAGAGCACTGATCAGGAAAAGTTGGGACGCTGAAACATGGGATGGGAACATATGGGCTGATGATCCAGAAGAGGAGGATATTGAGCCCTTAGAAACAATTGACCCACCCCAGTCAATAGATCCACCCCTCCCAGCTGAAAGTATTAATTCACAATCCACACCTGAGCAGATTAGCCAAACTATGCAAGTTAATATGCCAGGTGGGGCTGCATCAATAGCACTGCCTGAGAGAGATTCCTTACAAGATTTTGCTAAGGGTACCCAGGAAACACCCTCACCACAGATTATTTCTGCTAGACCTGTCACTAAAATTAAGTCTCAGAAAGCTCCTAAAGGTGAGGTTGAGATGATTACCCAAGAAGAAGCACACTATACTCATAAAGATCTGCTCGAGTTTTCAAATACATACAAGCAGAAGCCTGGGGAATATCCCTGGGAATGGTTACTAAGGGTGTGGGATACTGGTGCACGAAATGTAATATTAGACTTGTCTGAGTTTCTGGATATGGGACCCCTAAGAACACACTCTTCTTTCAATGTCTCTGTGAGAGAGGCTAAGAGAGGATCTAATTCTTTATTTGGTTGGTTCAATGAAGCATGGACTGCCAGATGGCCTAGATTGGACCAACTTGAAGTACCTGACCTACCTTGGTACACTGTAGAGGAATGCATCCAAAAACTTAGAGAAATTGGTATGTTGGAATGGATCTATCAGGATATTCCCATAGACCCAAAAAGGGGGTGTCCT
>NW_022103903.1:14702938-14704069 GCF_000313985.2 Echinops telfairi | reverse complement strand
CGCTGTGGAGACTGGTCCTCCTCTTTCCTCTGCCACTTCTGTTATCGCCCAATGGGCACATGAACAAAGTGGACATGGTGGCAGGGATGGAGATTATGCAAGGGCACAGCAACATGGACTTCCACTCACCAAGGCTGACTTGGCCACTACCACTGCTGAGTGCCCCATTTGCCAGCAGCAGAAACCAACATTAAGTCCAAGATATGGGACCATTCCTCTGGGAGATCAACCAGCAACTTGGTGGCAGGTTGATTACATAGGACCACGTCCATCATGCAGGGGACAGCATTTTGTTCTTACTGGAATAGACACCTACTCTGGATATGGATTTGCCTTCTCTGCACGCGATGCTTCTACCAAAACTTCTACTATTCGTGGACTTACAGAATGTCTCATCCACCGGCATGGCATCCCCCATAGCATTGCTTCAGATCAAGGAACTCACTTCACAGCAAAATGCAGTGTGGCGATGGGCCCATTCCCATAGAATCCACTGGTCGTATCATGTTCCTCCTCATCATGAAGCTGCTGGCTTGATAGAATGATGGAATGGGCTCCTAAAGACACAATTACGGCGCCAACTAGGTGGCAACAACTTGTGGGGCTGGGGCAATGTTCTCCAGGAAGCTGTATATGCTCTAAACCAGCGGCCAATATATGGTGCTGTGTCTCCAATACCCAGAATTCATGGGTCCAGGAACCAAGGGGTAGAAGCTGCAGTGGCACCACTCACTATTACTCCTAGTGATCCACTTGCAGCATTTTTACTTCCTGTCCCAGCAACCCTGTGTTCCTCAGGCCTGGAGGTACTGGTCCCGAAGGAAGGAACTCTCCCACCCGGAAACACAGCACGGATTCTACTGAACTGGCAGCTGAGAATGCACCCTGGCCACTTTGGGCTTCTTATGCCTTTGGATCAACAGGTCAGGGAGGGTGTCACTGTACTGAGTGGTGTGATTGATCCTGATTACCAAGGAGAAATTGGACTAGTGTTACATAACGGAGGTAAAGAAGAATATGTCTGGAATCCAGGAGATCCCATAGGCCGATTCTTAGTGCTACCATGCCCTGTGATTAAAGTAAATGGTAAATTACAGCAACCCAATCCTGACAGGACTTATAATGACCCAG
>NW_022103903.1:14684403-14702323 GCF_000313985.2 Echinops telfairi | reverse complement strand
CTGCCTTATGATTGGCTGCTGTGCTGACATAGCCTAGCTCTCTCTATAAATAGAGGAAGATCTGGCAGCAGACTAGACTTGAAGGACTGCTAGTCTCTCACAACTCTCTCACAGATATGCGTTGCACTGAGCCATTTGTAGTGCTTTATAATTTAACTGTTTATTTCTTGTATTATATATTTATCTGTATATGATTTAACAGTTCATTTCTTGTTATATATCTCATTATCTTTATAAATAAATATATTAAATTATCAGCAATTTGGTTTTATCTCTCTAGACAACCCTGTCTAACACAGACACCTTTTCCCATTGACACCTCATGATCACATAGGCTGGTGTCCTTCTTCCAAGTGGGCTTTGTTGCATACTTGCTATATGGCTATTTGTTTGACTACCACCCTTTAAGACCCCAGCCACTCTCTTTTAATAGCCGGGCACCATCAGCTATCTTCACCACATTTGCTTATGCACACATTTTGTCTTCAGCGATCGTGTCAGGAAGGTGAGTATCATACAGTGCCTCAATATTAGAACAAACTGTTCTTGTATGGAGGTAAGATTTAAGTAGAGGTCCAAAGTCCATCTGCTTCCTTGTTGCATTTGCATTTATATACCTATATAAGCAAATATTTATATATTTAAATAATTATATTTACATATCTACATATATATACCCATATATTTTCTTTCTTCCTACTTCTTTCCTCATTTTTTTTCTTTCCTCCTTCTCCACTATCATGTTTGCCCATCATTCACCTCTCAGTAATTCCTCTCAGATACAATTCTATTTATCAAGTTTGACCAGAAAAGCTATATCCTTCTTGTCATCAATTTTAGAATCTTAACTATTCCCCTGTTCCTGTCATTATTGGTTCACTGCTCTCCTCCCCCCACCCAACCTCCCCTCCCATGCCCCACAGGAACCATCAGTCCTGCCTCAGTCTTTGTAGGATTGCCTATCTTGTATAGATAAACACACACAAAAAGAGCATGCAAGTAGTCACAAGTGTATCAGGGATCCTGACACAGAGCAGATGAATATCTCTCTGTTAAATATAGAGAAGGACGTATTGTAGTGCATTCAGTCCAGTCCCCTTTTCTTTCAAGATTCCGTATCCCAGGTCTCACTTTCTTAACACCCCATATACCCTTTAGGTCTTCAGCATTCATGTCTAAAAGGTACGCATCCTAAAAGTCCCTATGGCTATTCCTACAGTCAGGGATGGAGTGGTCTAGTGTCTCCTCCTCCCCCATTACAACTTTAGATTTTCAGTATGGCCCCCTTGTGACTAACCCCCAACCACTACAGAGGGGGTACCCTATGGTTTTCAATGGCTGTGAGCTATTGGAGGTAGATCACCAGGCTGTTATTCCAAAGAGCCTCGGGGTGGATTTCCCTCAACCGCCTACTTTGTAGTTGTGTTAGGCTTAGTTTTCTAAAGAAACAAATCAGTTATTTTTATTAGGTGCCATCTGAGAGGTTCCAGCACACAGCTACATTGTGTATACTAGTGTCCATCATCACAGTCATTTCTGCTGTTTGACCCTATCATTGAAGCCACTGTGTCAATCAATCCATCTTGCCAAGTTCCTTCCTCCTGTTTCCCTGGTCCTCCACATTACCAAGCATGAGTTCCTTCTCTAGAGACTAATCTCTCCTAGTAACATGCCCAAAGCACTGAGACAAAGTATCACCATCATAATCTCTAAGGAGCATTCTTCCAAGACAAGCCTATTTGTTCTTTTGGAAGTCCACACTACATCCAATATTCTTCATTAACCTCATAATTCAAATGCATAGATCTTTATTTGCTTTTCCTCGTTGATGTTCATCTTTCACGTGTGTATGAGGCAAGTGAAAATAGCATAGCTTGGGTCAGGCATGCACATTAGTCCTTGTGTTAATCTGGGTAATTTAGAGAAACAAATGCACAGAAACTCATGTATAAGAGAGAGTTTTATATAAAGGTTAAGTGCGCATCAAGAAAACACCCCAACCCAGTGCTGCCCAAGCCCACAAGTCCAACATTAACCCATATGTCCAACACCAATCCACAAAATCCTCCTCCATCTCATAAAACAGACACGGTGATGCCGACTGCAGGAGGAAAGCTGAGTCAGTGAATGTGTAAACATCTCAGCGCTGGCAGCGGTTTCCAAACAGCTGCTCCAGCACCTAGTGCTGCATTGGGGTAGGTCCATGCGGCTTCTTCTCAAGGATGTCTTGCAGGAAGTGAGTCTTGCCAGCCAAAGCAGGGAACTGGCTAAGGCAGCTTCACCCTGGTCCAACCACCAGAAAGCAAGAGACCCAAGAACTAGAAAGGCAAGGTTCACCAAGCCATTTATACTTCCACCCTTCAATTAACCCCACATGTGTTTATTGGCCAGGTTGGCACAGTAAACTAACTCATTCCTCAAAGTAACATTCTTCCTTTTCAACATTTCAGAGTCTAGTGGATCAGCTATACCTAATGCAATGTGTTGTTTGATCTCTTTACTGGTGCTTCGGTGGACATTGATTGTGGATCCAAGCCAGACAAAATCCTTGACAGCTTCGATCTTTTCTCCATTTATTGTGATGTTGCCTATTGGTCCAGTTTAGCTGATTTTTCTTTTCTTCACATTGATTTGTAATTCCTACTGAAGGCTGAAATCCTTCATCAGGAAATTAGGTAGTGTCATTTACATATCATAGGTTATGAATAAGTCTTCCTCAATCCCAGTCTCGCATTCTTTTCCATACAACCTAGCTTCTCTAATAATTTGCTCAGCACACAAATTGAATAAATATGGTCAGAAGATACAATGCTGACACACACTTTTGCTGATTTTATGCCCTTGTTCTGTTCACAGTTGTGAACAGCTGCTTATTGATTTATATACAAGCACAATGAAGTGTTCTGGAATTCCCATTCTTCTCAAGCTTATCCATAGTTTATTGTGGTCCACAAAGTCGAATGCCTTTAATAATCAATGTAACAGAAGTAAACATCTTTCGGGTATTCTTTGCTTTGAGCCAAGATCCATTTGACATCAGCAATGATATCTCTTGTTCCACATTCTCTTCTGAATCCAGCCTGAACCTCTGGCAGTCCTCTGTCAATGTATGGCTGCAATTGTTGGATGATCCTCAGCAAACTTTTATTTACCAATGACAATCATATATGTACAAAAAGAACTTTATATCAAGAAGGAATTTTATTTCAAGAAGACATCACAACCTAGTCCAATTCAAGTCCGTGGATCCAATGACATCCAGAGTGCTCTGTAGACTCACAGAGCTTCCAGTGGAGGCAGCAAGAAAACTAAGCAGGAAACTGGGAGATCACAGGTTGCTGGATGCCCAAATATGTGGATCCAAGATGTGAAGGGACGTAGCAGTGTGCCATAATAACTCTTAGAGTAGGCAGGCTGCATAGGCTGACAACCTCTGAGGCAGAACTAAAACCCAGATAAGGTAGAAGGAGAATAAGGACAAAACAAGAGAAGTTCTCAGTGCCTCTCTTATGAAAAGTCCACACCCTCAGAGAGGCAACCTCAGGCTGTGACCTAATTGATAGTTTGGCTTCACCCCTACCTCCACATCAAGTTGACATAAAATCTTATCATCACAGTAATTGACCCTCAACCATTTGCACTGTTCTAGCTTGGCTGAACTAGGAATAAATATTTAATAAGGAACAGTTCACTTTTTACCCTCAAACAAGGGTTATATAGCTTTACATATAGTTTACTCTGCATATATTAACTTCATTGTGGCTTGAAAAGAGAGTAACACAAACATTTATGTTCTTGACTCATAACTTGAGGGTTGGCAGTTCAATCCAATGTTGGGGTGCCTCCAAAATAAGCCTAGAAATCTGCTTCCAAAAGGATACAGCCTTGAGAACTTATGTAACATAATTCTGAAATACATGTGGGCACTTGCAGTCAATCAACTGACCACAACTGGTGCTAGTGGCACACCACAGAACCTCTGGCCCTTCTCATCTGCCCCTTCCTAATTTCCCTTTTTCATTTTGATGTTGTTGGTTGGTGTGTTGGCCAGGATTTTAACTATCTGAAGAAAAATCAACCTTATCTTTTCCACAGAAGCATCAGATGACTGTTAAGAAGTCACAAAAGTTTAATGTTCACCTTCCTGTATAATAGGGAGCTATATGAACTCCCCAAGTCATATTGGTAAAGTAATTTACCAATTACTTGCTGTTTTCATGCTCCTTTTGAACCAGATGCATTAGAAAAGATGTCTTCTTCTTATTACAGGTTTACCTAATTGATTCAGCAAATATTGTGCAAGGATACTCTGTACAGTGTGCTGCTATGTGTATTGTGGAAGATATGAAGCTCAAGGAACTCCCAAACACCCAAACTATTTGAGTTTTTGGATGACAATAATGTAGAAAACATATACAGATAGAAAATAATTGTGTAGAGTGACTGGCAAGAAAGCCTCTGTATATGTATTACATCAGATATTGAATCTGCAAAGAAGAAATTTACAATAAATTGATTGTTCAGAGGTTCCCATTTCCCCATACTTCTACTATTGTCCTGTTTAATTTAATTTCCAAAGACGGGGTCCATATCTTTACCCATCGAAACTGGATTAACCTTGTAACTTCTTTTGGTGGAACTAACATTTCAGAGGGGTCCATATGCAAGTTTTGGCTTCAATAAGCTGTCATCACTTCTGCTCTCTCCTTGGAACACGGCCACCAGCAAATGAACAAACCCAGGCTGGACAGCTAGTTGGTTATCTATATCTGGTCCATTCACGCCCATTAGCCCAACCAGCAACAAGCACACAGCCCGACAGGAGTAAAGCTATCTTAAGACATCCAGGTTTGATCTGCCAGATTTTCACAGATGCTTGAGAGAGCACAGCTGAGACCAACCGAGCCCGATTCGAATGAGCTGAACTGTTTATCTAGTCCACAAACACATGGGCAATAATAATGAAAGCTTATTTTCTGAACCATTGGTCCTAGACGACTTATTACCATTCTTCCAAGCAATAAATAAGTAATATAGGATTGAAGCATAATATTAGCAAATGCAAGAGGAGGCATAGCTTTTCTATTAATAGTAGGCAATTGCATCTACTTTGAGTAGTATATATAGTTAAATGTTGAAAATAGAATAAATGATATTTCACAAACAGAAGTGTAAGTTTAGGAGCATAGTTTTTTTTTTTCCTCCACAAGTATAATCCAAACATCCAGAAGAGTACCTGGCACAGAGTATGTGGTAAAAAAAATTATGAAAAATTTCATTTATACAGATATGATTTCATGTTTCTAATGTAAAGTAAAGTTACATAAAAGGCATTTATTTAAAGATTCAAAAGAAGTGAGCAGAGTTCAGGAGAAAACTTGAGGACTCTGGTGATAAGCCAGACACACTTTAATGAGATCTTTACTGAAATGGTGGCAGTGAGGGGAAGACAAAAGGACAAATCAATTTGGCCTTATTAAATGGCCAGAAGTGGAGTCCAGTCAATGTGACACATTAGAAACATGCACAGCAATGATCCTGTGACAAGAAAAACTCAAGAAACTAAGTAAAATGACCTCACGTTGCAGGATATCAAATGGAGAATTCAAGAAACAAACTGAGAGCCAATTGGAAGGAAAGGCAGAATGGCGCTGGAGGAGGAGCAGAGAGTTGTGATCAAACACCCTCTGCCTACCAGTGCAGACAGGTCATCATGTTGGGACCACATCATGCAACAAGGGATCTGGAAAAGTAAGCACATAAAAACTCAATGTGTGGCAGTGATTCTGTACAAACAGCCTCATAAAGAAGTTACAAAGTGAGCAGGATGTCACCAGGGGACACTATTTGAGTGGGGCAAGCACAGTAATATAGCTCTGAAACCAGAAAATCATGAGGAAGTGTCTCTCCAGAAAATGAAAAAGATTTTTTCATCAAAGCCTTACAAAAGGAAAAAGAGTACAGGGCATGGGTATTTGCAGGTGAGAACCTCCACACCTCTGGAGAGTGCCAGAAGAAAGGCAGCTGCATTTTAGTGCAGGAACTGCTTGTCAGTGAGAGCCCCCAGCAATTTATACCAGAGCCACCCAGTGAAAAGTTAGCCTAAGGAATAATTCTTAGAGGATCCTGCTCCCAAAACTGGCCCAGAACAATCAGTCACCTACCTGCCACCAGCATTAGTCAGTGCTCTGGGGCAATGCAAACCCTATCCACTTACTCATTCACTGAGACACAAGAGGTCCTAGCAGATGTATGCAAGCCCAGCCATGCTACTAATCCCTCCCTGAGGCACAAACATGACCATGACCACCACCTATTCATTGAGGTACAGGTTACTTGCATTTCCATGCATAAACGCAGCCATGCCTACCATCCCTGCCTGAGGTACAAAAGCCCCATGATTGCTCACCCTAGCTTTGAGTTGTTCTATCAACCTGATGATTACCAGCATATGCTCCTGCCACTAGACTGGCAACTGAAGATAATGGCAACCCCCAATACACACACACACACACACACACACACACACACACACACACACACTATCGAGAGTCCCAGGTCAATTTGGTGATTTACAATGTTAGTTCTGTGCCACCCAGCCAGGGACTGGTGACCCATGCACTTTCATCCCAGCCACCCAGCATATGGTGCACACATATGAAGCCTACCACAGAAAATATTGAGAACACACCCTGGACCCATGCCATAGTAATCAGTCTAAAAGACACATCACCCCATCAGGAATACCAATCACATCCTGATAGACATCATCTGCACCACTGCCAGATGACAAGCAGGAGCTCCTACTGCCTTCATCCAATCTGTGTGACTATAAGATCACAGATTCCACACCCAAACACTATGTGAAGACTTTCTGCACTTTCATTGAAACTCATTGATACTCTACTACTTAATAAGCCACCAATTCATGCATTCTCTGTGAGCCTACCTGGGCAATTTGGGCAATACAATCTTCCAGTGAATACAGAAATTTTGTGACCAGACCTCCAGAGAATGACAAACTGCTTGGTATAAGCCAACCTGGAAGAACACAAGGGCTATCATGGGGCTCAGATCACTCAACATGGTGTTCTGTATTAGAGAAAGAACCAGCTCACCTCACCTCTAGTCAACCTGGTCAGGGAAATCAAATGAATCTTACCACAGAATACTTTCACATGCATGAGATCCACAATAACCACTAGAGAGAAAAAATCACACTGAACCACAGACACTACCAAAACTATACATAGATCAGAACCACAAAGGAAGAACAATTAAAATAAGACAAAGAAAAACAACATTCTAAAGACAAAGAGGAGGAAAAGCTCCAACTATATCAAAACAAATGTTTAAAAGCAGCACGAAACAAATGTACATATTCTTTCTCTCTCTCTCTCTCTGTCATATATATATATACATATATGTGTGTGTCATATATATATATATACATGCCTTAATGCTTCAGATCAGCAGACAATAACAAACCAAATAAGAAAAACAATAGGATATATTGACGGAAAACTCCCCAATATAATGAAAGGTGAAGAGGTTTCTACTTAAGAAGTCTGATAAACTCATATAAGATAGACTTCCAAAGAACACCAAGACATATCATAATCAAACTTTCTAAAACCAAAGACAAAGGAACAATTTTAAGAGAAACTCATTTAAAAAAACAAACAAAATATAGCCTACAAAGGACACCAATCAGAAACCTACGCACTGATTTCTCTGAAGAAAGCATGTAGGCAAGAAGGTGATGGGATTGGCATGTATAAAACCCTGAAAGAACAGGATTGCCAACCAAGGATCATATATTCACTGAAACTGTCTTTCACATACAATAGTGAAAATAGGACATGTCCAGATAAACAGAAAGTGAAGGAAAATATAAAAACCAGATCAACATTAAAATAAATAGTAAGCAGAGTCCTTTGGAGCCAAAACCAATGACATTAAACATCAACCTAAGATTAAAATCGATGGCATCAACCCATCTAAAAAGAATTCTCAGTTAAAAAAACAAACAAACTCATTTTTCCCCTCCCTCCCCGCTCCCCCCTCCCTCATGAGCCCTTGATAGTTTATAAATGGGTATTTTGTCATATCTTGCCCTGTCCGACGTCTCCCTTCACCCACTTTTCGGTTGTCTGTCCCCCAGGGAGGAGGTCACACACAGTTCCATGTCGGTTCCCTCTTTCCTACCCATTCTCCCTTTACCCAAAATGAGGACCTAATGTCGGGGGTTTAAGTGGAGAGAAAATGTTTTGAGAAACGATGTACAAATGCGCTTTACACAATTGATGTGTGTATGGATTGGGATAACAGTTGTATGAGCCCCTAATAAAATGTTAAAAAAAAAACAAAAAACAACAAAACAAACAAACAAACAAAAGCTGTAAAACTGAAAACAAGGAACCAGAGATGTCCATCTGTAAATAACAACTTGAAAACAAAAAGGGAAGATGAGTAATTGAAATGTCTTATTTAATGTTCTCTATCTTCTTTAGTTTCTAATATTCATTGCAATGACTATACAGAAACTCACAAAAGCCATGATTAAAGGGCTTATTAAGGAAGTTAACAAGTTTAATTCCAGGAGACATGCTCAGGGTGGTTATGTACCAAGGCATGTTACACAATTTCAGGTTTGCTAATAAATGCCCAAAGGGACATACCACTCTGCTATGAGCCTCAACCCAAAGGTTTCCAGCTCAAGGTCCCTGGGTCAGCAAACCCATCACCCTGAATTCAGTGCCCAGAGACATCTCACTCTGCAAGCCAGCCTCTTTCACAACACTCAGCTTAACTTGCATCTTGGGTGTGGAAGTCTATCACTCTGTTCCATGCTCTGGCTCCTGGTTCTGCTGCTTCTAACCTTATGGTATAGCCGTCATCTGGATCCAGGATGTTTGTTGCACAGGGATCTGAGGTCCAGAGGGTGCATGCCATTTCTAGCTCTTGCTGATCATGAGCTTCCTCCACCTGCTTCTTCAAGAGCTCATTTTATAAACAACAACATGGTACTCCAGGTTATCCTAGTCACAATTACTCACAGGTGAATCCCATCAGTATCTCCCCCCATGTAATTACCAGACCCATACAAAGAAAGGTCATTTTGTGTGAGTTAGAGACTTCAGCTAGAAGAGCCACATTAAATAATTCACTGTCCCTTGCAATCATGTAGCTATAAGAACTTCCATACAGTGAGAAAATCAACATATAACACACGGTTTTAAACTTGAGAATGCAGATCATCTTTAGAGTAAATACAAAGAAAATTAATAAATCTACTCACCAAAGTAATTTTAAAAATTATAGGCTCAGTAAACAGAAAATCATCAACAATGAAGGACACACACACACGCACAAAAATCCAAAGAACGAGTCAAGATGACATCTAGGTAGAATCACCCAACCAACACTCCTGTTGAACTAGAAACTTGAGAGGTAAGGAGGTCAATACTGGGAGACTAGGTGCTAAAAATAGATTCAGTGTACTAGAGTCTGATTCATACCTCCCCCTGGGATATTTACCCATGAAGCGAGTTGAGAGCTCACTAAAACACTCTAATTTCACTGTGTCTGCCCTCAGGCCCCATTAGCCCCTTGCCAGGTCCAGTGGGATGGCATCCAGCATCCTTTCCTCTACCCAAGACCTGAGTCCTGAAGCAAGTAGTGATTTCCCCAGGCTGCTGTCTAAAAGCGGTCATAATCCCAGGCTCATGGAGAGCCTCTGAGAACTAGCCACAATACCTCACACCAGAGTTTCCTCTCTGCTATTCTCCCTGCTCCTGCAGGCCAGGAACAGACTGGCTCAGAAACATAATCTGTTGCCTGAAAAAGACACATCTTAAATTTTCAGACAAAAATTGACTAAGACTAAAAGGCTGACAGAAAATATAGCAGGAAAATGGCAACTTTTAAAAAGTAGGGTTGCCATAGCCCTACAGGGGACAACACTGGGTACAAAGTGTTGGAATTGCGCCCGATTTGACCGTACCACACTAAGGGTACCACACTAAGGGCGTGCAACAGAACAGCAAGGGGAACACAGCAACGAAGTCCCCAGGGAACACCAAAAAATTCTTAGGGGTCAGGGTGTGGCACCCCATCAGACTCAACAGGAAAACACTCCTAAAGACCAACAAACAGTCTTTGATCTAGCTACAGGCTATTTTTTTTCTTTTCTTTCTTTTTTTTGGGGGGGTGGGGGTGTCATTGGTTTTTGTTGTTGTTTTGTTTTCTTTTGTTGCTTTGTTTTTCTCTGTCTTGTTTTTGTGCATGTTAATATCTCCACAGGTCTGTCTAAATAAGATAGGCTGGATGAACAATCTGGAGGAGAAAGCAACGGGACTGACAGTTCCAGGGGACATGGGAGAGGGGGGAGGTGGGCGAAAAGGAAATGGTGTTAACAAACCCAGGGACAAGGGAACAACAAGTTATCCAAATTGGTGGTGAGGAGGTTGTAGGAGGCTGGTAGGGCTTGATCAAGAGTAATGTAACCGAGAGGAATTACTGAAACCCAAATGAAGACTGAGCATGATAGTGGGACAAGAGGAAAGTAAAAGGAAATAGAGTAAAGAACTAGGAGGCAAAGGGCATTTATAGAGATCTAAATAAATGCATTTACATATGTAAATATATTTTATATGAGAATGGGGAAATAGACCTATGTACATATATTATAGCTTTATAATTAAAGTAGCAGATGGACATTGGGCCTCCACTGAAGTACTCCCTCAATGCAAGAATACTTTGTTCTATTAAACTGGCATTCCATGATTCTCACCTACCCACCAGGATCGCTGAAGTCACAGTGGGTGCATAAGCAAATGTGGTGAAGAAAGCTCATGGTGCCCAGCTATCAAAAGATATAGCATCTGGGGTCTTAAAGGCTTGAAAGTAAACAAGTGGCCATCTAACTCAGAAGCAACAAAGCCTACATGGAAGAAACACAGCAGCCTGTGTGATCAAGAGGTGCTGAAGGGATCAGGGATCAGGCAACAAAGAACAAAGAATCATATCATTGTGTGCTCACCTTCCCAATACAATTGATGAAGACAAATGGGTACATAGGAAATATGGTGAAGAAAGCTGATGGTGCCTGGCTGTCAAAAGATATAATAACATCTGGGGTCTTAAAGGCTTGAAGGTAAACAAGCGAACATCTAGCTCAGAAGCAACAATGCCCACATGGAAGAAGCACATCAACCTGTGTGGTCACGAGATGTCGAAGGGATCAGGTATCAGGCATCAATGAACAAAAGATCAAATCATTGTGAATGAGGGGGATACAGATTGGGGACCCAAGAACCATCTGTAGGCAACTGGACGTCCACTTACAGAACGGTCGCCGGGAGGAGACAAACCAGTCAGGGTGCAGTGTAGCAAGGATGTAACATACAACCTTTCTCTAGTTCCTAAATGCTTCCTCCCCAGCCACTATCATGATCCAAATTCTACCTTACAAATCTGGCTAGACCAGAGGATGCACACTGGTACATATGGAAACTGGAAACACAGGGAATCCAGGACAGATTATCCCTCAGGACCAGTGCTGAGAGTGGCGATACTGGGGAGGGTAAGGGGGTGTGTAGAAAGGAGGAACCGATTGCAAGGATCTGCATGTAACCTTCTCCCTGGGGCATGGACAAGAGAAAAGTGGGTGGAAGGAGACATCAGACGGTATAAGATATAACAAAATAATAATAATTTACAAATTATCAAGGGTTCATGAAGGAGGGGGCAGGGGGGAGGAAGGGGAAAAAATGAAGAGGTGATACCATTGGCTCAAGTGGGCAACAAATATTTTTAAAATGATAAGGCAACAAATGTACAATGTGCATGACACAGTGGATGTATCTATGGATTGTGATAAGAGTTGTACGAGCCCCCAATAAAATGATTTTTAAAAAAAGAAATAACCAAAAAACCCTTCAAAACCAAAACAAAAAAAGCAGGGTTGCAATCTTAATCTCTGACAAAATTTACCTCAAAGTGCAAACCATAATGAGAGAAGGATCGGCACTATCTAATGTGCAAAGGATCAAAAGACCAGGAACCAGTAAGAATAATAAATATGTATGCAGCTAACAAGAGACCTGCAAAATTCATCAAATGAACTATTCAAAAAAAGAAATCACAGATTAAACAATCATAGTAGGTTACTTTAATATACTGCTATCAGAGAAAGATAGATCACTGGGAAAGAAGCTCAGCAAGGAGGCTACAGAATTAAACACTACAATTAGGTGACTGAACTAGATATTTATAGATCTCTCCATCCAAATGCAAAAAAAAATCACATATTTTTCAAGTGCACATGGCTTATTTTCGAAAATAGAGTACATTGTGGGACACAAGTCAAGTCTCAGCAAATTCAAACACATAGAGATCATTCAGACATCCCTCTTGGACAGTAAAGATGGAGATCAACAAAAGGATGACCAGAAAAACATGGGTAAACAATTGGAGGATGAATAATGATCTTCTGTGACATGAATAGTTATTGGCTCAGATTAGAGAGGAAATTGGAAAGTTTCTAGAGACCAATGAGAATGAAAATACAATGTACCAAAACCGATAGGACAGCAAAAGCAAAAGCAATTATCAGTGGAAGTTTGATAGTGATTAATGCAAACATGAAAAAGGAGAGACTTATGACTGATACGCTACCACAAACCCTCCAGCAACTAGAACAGAGTCAACAGAACAACCCATCCAATAGCAAAAGAAAAATAAATAATAAAAATCAGGGCAGAGTTAAATGAGTGTGGAGATAAGAAAACAATGCAAAAAATCAGTGCAACAAAAAGCTGGTTCTTTGAAGGGATAAACAGAATCAACAGACCACTGGCAAACCAAACCAAGGAGAGGAGGAAGCAAACATCAATAGCCAGGATGAGGGATGAAACTGGGGAAATCACAACAGACCCCAAGGAGATTAAAAGGATAATTGCAAAGCACTATGAAAGTCTGTATTCTGGACAACTAGCTGAGAAGCAACAAAGTCCACATGGAAGAGACACACCAGCCTGTGTAATCATGAGTTATCGATGAGATCAGGTGTCAGGCATCTAAGACCCAGAACAAAATCATACCTAATGTGAATGGGGGGAGAGGGCCATGGAGTGGAGACCCAATGCCCATCTGTAGACAATTGGGCATCCCCTCACAGAGGGGTCACAGGGAAGAGATGAGTCAGTCAGGGTGCACTATAGCACCGATTAAACACACAACTTTCCTATAGTTCTTTGGTGCTTCCTGCACCCCACTATCATGACCTCAATTTTACCTTACAAATTGGATTAGACCAGAACATGCACACTGCTACAGATAAGAGCCCACAACACAGAGAATCCAGAATAGATAAACCCCTCAGGGCCAACAAGGAGCGTAGAGATACCAGGAGGATTAGGGGAGGAGGGAAGGGGGAATCATTCACAAGGATCAAACTAGAACCCCCTACCAGGGGCATGACAATGGAAAAGTGGGTGAGGGGCAACAGAGAACGAGGTAACTATGAAAATAATAATCTATAACTTATCAAGAATTTGTGAGGGTGGGGCAAGAAATGGGGAGCTAATATCAGGGGCACAAGTGGGAAGAGAATGCTTTGAAAATGATGATGGCAGCATATGTTCAAATGTGCCTGACACACTGGATGAATATATGAATTGTGATAAGAGATGTAAGAGCCCCCAATAAAAATTTTTTTTTAATTTTTTTAAGTCTGCACAGCCACTGTGGCCAAAACAGCATGTACTGAACTCAGACCAATGGAAAAGAACAGAAAGAAAACCAGAAGCATATAGACAACTGATCTTTGATAAGGGCCAAAAAAACATCAAGTGGGAGATGGATTCCCTCTTTAACAAGCGGTGCTGGAAACAATGGATATCCACCCGTAGTAAAATGAAACAAGACCCTTATCTTACCCCATGCACAAGAACAAACTCAAGGTGGATCACAGACCTAGAAGTAAAACCCCAAATTATGAGGACCATCAATGAAGGAATCAGGATAAACTTATGAACCTTGGCACAGGGAACACATAGGCTAATTTTAATAGGGAAGGGTACCCACACAGATGAAGCTGAAATCGACAAATGGGATATACTAACAATAAAATATATGTGTGCATCAAAAAACTTCATCAAGAGAGTAACAAGAGAACCCACAAACTGGAAGAGGATTTTTAGCAATGACACAACAGACAAAGGGCTTATTACTAAAATCTACAATACCTTCCTAGTCTGCAAAAGAAAAAAACAGTTAACACCCTGGGGAAAGGGGCAAATGACATGAACAGAGTTCCACTAGGGAGTAGAACTGAATGGCCAATAAACATATGAGAAAATGCTCCTGGTCTGTAGCCATCAGAGAAATGCAAATTGAAACCATATGAAATACCACCTAACACCCTTGAGGATAGCCCAAGTCAGAAAATCAAAGAGCAACAAATGTTGGAGGGGATGTGGTGAGATAGGAACTCTGCTCCACTGCTGGTAGTCATGTAGACACATACAGCCACCGTGGAAAGCTACCTGGTGATATTTAAAGCAAGTGGAAATTGAGCTACCTTATGGCCCAGCTATCCCTCTACTGGGCATATACCCTACCCACAGGAGTTAAGAAATAGACCAAGACCAGTCATCTGCACTCCAATTTTTATTGCTGTGCAATTCACAATTGCAAACAATTGGAAACAACCTAAATTTCCATGGATAGACAAGTGCATTAGAAAACTCTGGCACATACACACAATGGAGTGCTATGCATCATTAAAAAGAACTGATGATCACATGAAGCACATGTCTCATGGGTAGAGTTGGAGGAAATTATGCTAAGTGAAGTCAGCCAATCATGAAAGGACAGGTACAACATGAGTCCACTGAGGTAAGTATAATCAGCAAAGTAGGTATAGAAGAAAAACCACTTACCTCACACTATAAGGATTGAGGTACAGGCCAAACCCAAGGATGGACATGTCCAAAACAAAGAAGAGGAAAGAAGGTAGAGTGGGGAGAAATGTCGGGTGGGAGAGGAACAATGGCACTGGGGGGATCAGGGCACTAACCCACCCAGGGGGAGGGTATCATTTATGTCTCCACAGAAATGAGAGTATGTATACAGACCCCAACACAACGTACCAAACCATGAGTACAATGTAGCCACATGGAGCAACACATGAACAGAGTGGGCTACAGGGCCAGCCCCAAACAGAGCCAAACTAGCCCCTCCCTAGAAGTATGTGCTACAGAGGACAACACTAGATCTACAGGTTGCAGAGAGGAGCTGGGCTGCCATGCCCACATGGAAGCAAACCAAGAAGGAAAAAGAGAGAGTGTGGGTCTAGACCCATATGGCACACAAAGTCCTGAGAACAAAGTCCCTGCATGAAGCACTAAGGCACAGGGAAGACTCTAGGGCCAACAACAGCTTGAGATATTATACCCCCTCTCTGGAACATACTGCAACAGAGAAAAATACTGGGAACAAATGGTGGGGGAGTGAGTCCAGTCTGAATTCCCCACAGTGGGGCAAACCAAGAAGGGAACATAATAGATCGGCAATGAGAGCAAAGCAAAGCCACAAAGCCCCTCAGGAGCCCCCAAAATAGACTTTAGGCCAGGAAAGGCAGTTCCAGGAACACGCCCACCCTCTCAAGGACCAGTGGGGAGATAATTAGTCATAAAGATCCATATAGACCTGGAATTATGTATGCTTTGGGGTGGGAGTGGGGGGGATGTTGCTAGGGTTTTCCCCCCTCTTTTTCTTCAATCTTTTTTTGTCTCTGTTATTGTTGTTTTGCCTACCAATATAAGATAGGCATGAGATGCAAGCCCAAGAAGAAAGCAACAGGACAGACGGTTCCAGAGGGACTTGGGGTGGGGGTGGGGGTGGGGGTGGGGGAAGGCAGGCAAGGGAACCATGAGCAAGCAGTGCCATAGATAGGGGAACAACTAGGAAATTAAAATCAACAAGGAGGATGTAGAGATCCTGGTTGTGTTGGAACAACAGCAATCTAGCTGAGAGGAATTACTAAGAAATAGAAGAAGGGTGAGCATGCTGGTGAGGCAGAAGGAAGGTAAAAGGAAACATAGCAAAGATCTAGAAAACAAAGATATGGATAGAGTTATAACACAGATGTGTACATATGTAAATATATTCATTTGTAAAAATACAGGTATTGGCCTATGTATATATATATTTATATGGCAATACATTGAGATAGTGGATGGACTTTGGGTCTCTGCTCAAGCCCTCCCTCAATGCAAGAATACTTTGTTCTAATAACCTGGCATTCTGTGATGCTCACCCTCCTGGAAAGATCACTAAAGATAAAATGGGTGCACAAGTAAATGTGGTGATGAAAGCTGATGGTGTCCAGCTATCAAAAGATAGAGCACCTAGGGTCTTCAAAGCTTGAAGTTAAACAAGCAGCCATCTAGCAGAGAAGCAATAAGCCAATACAGAGGAAGCACACCAGCCTATGTGATCATGAGGTGCTGATAGGATCAGGTAACAGGCATCAGAAGATTCAAAAAACATACTGTTGCGAATGAAGGGATCTGGAGCGGAGACCCAAAACCCATCTGTAGACAATAGGACATACCCTCACAGAAGGGTCAAAAGGAAGGCATGAGTCAACCAGGGTGCAGTACAGCTCTAATGAAAAGCACAATATTCCTCTGGGGAAGCTTCATCACCCCCCACTATCATGACCCCAGTCCTGCCTTGCACTGTGGGTTAGACCAGAGCATGTACACTGGAAGAGCTCACAACACATGGAATCCAGGTCAGATAAACCCTGCAGGAACAGAAATGGAAGTAGCAATATCAGGAGGGTAGGGGTAAAGTGAGGAGAGGAGAGGAGGAAAGGCGGAGCGATTATTAAGGAGTCACACGGGGGGAGTGGGGAGAGAGGGAAAAAAGAGGAGCTGATACCAAGGGCTTCCTCCAATCCTAATGCCACATCCTTCTTCATATAATCCAGCTTCTCTGATGATTTGCTCAGCATATAGATTGAATAGCTATGGTGAGAGGATGCAACCCTGACACACCCCTTTCCTGAAAGAAAGTTTAGAAAATAACGATGGCAACATATTTACAAATAATCTTGATACAACTGATGTACAGATTGTTATAAGAGCTGTAAGAGCCTGCAATTAAATTATTTTTCAAAAAATATTTCCAGTCTCAGACACCCCACATAGAAACTATATTATGAGTTGGAGTCAACATTGGTGACTTTGGGTTTAGTTTGGGTTTTAATGGTTAGTAACAGGAACCCTGGTGGTACAGTGGTTCAGAGCTTGGCTGATATATAAAAGGTTGGTGATTTGAGCTCCACATCATCTCAGTAGGAGAAAGATGTGGCAGTAAATATTTCAGTAAAGACTGCACTGTTAGAAACCCTGTGGGGCAGGTCTGCCCTGTCTTATAGGCTCACAATGAATTCAAATCAACTTAACAGAAAGGGGTTAGGTAGCTGACTGCTTGAACGCTAACTGAAAAGTGAGAGGTTCAAGTCCGTCTTTGAAGAGTTGGCATGGAAGAAAGACCTGGCAACCTACTTGGGAAAAATCAGCTACACACACAGAGGCGCCATGAGTCGAGACCAATTCAGTAGTAACTGAATGGTACCATGCTTTTCTGTACTGTTACACTGTAGCCAGGGAGAATAGAATGAAAAGATAATGGAATTTTCCTACGAACTTTTTTGTTTGTTTGTTTGTTTTTTAGTGTGTTTTTTTTAAATCACTTTATTAGGGGCTCATACAACTCTTATCTCAATCCATACACACATCAATTGTGTAATTTGTATCAATTTGTACATTCATTGCCCTTATCATTCTCAAAACATTTTCTCTCCACTTAAACCCCCGGCATTAGGTCCTCATTTTTCCCC
>NW_022103903.1:14672449-14683341 GCF_000313985.2 Echinops telfairi | reverse complement strand
TTTGCATATGTACATGTCTTTATCTAGACCTCTATAAATGCCCTTTGCCTCCCAGCTCTTTCCTCTATTTCCCTTGATTCTCCTCCTGTCCCGCTATCATGCTCAGTCCCCACCAGGATTTCAGCACTTCCTCTTTGTTACATTCCCCTTGATCATGCCCTACCTGGTTCCTAAGAACTTTTTAAGCCCCTTGACACATAACTTGTGCTTTTCCTGCACCAAAACGGTGTGACTTTTATTTCCTCTCCTCTTCTCACCAAGTCCATATATGTCTTCGCTGACTATGGCTGTCAGAGTCTTCTGGGGAGTTTTTCTTCTGTTTTTCAAAATATGCATGACCAGGCATCATCCTAGACTTACTGAATCATGAAATGGAACTCACTTGCTGAAGATTTGAGTCCTTTATTGATGTTGTTGTTTGTTTGTTTTTTCTGGATAGTATTTGGTTTTCCCAACTTTTTTGTGTGAACATTTTATATTGATGTTCTTTACATGTTTTTGTTTTTATTTTTTCAAATAAGAATCATAGGTGCTCCATAAATTTTAAAAGGATAGAATGAAAGCAGAATAAAATCCTTGCACAAACTTTTTGAAGGCCCCTCGTGTCTGGACATTCTGGCAAATCTCTCTAGCTATTGTTTGCTCTGAACCCCGAATCCAACTTGTCACTATCTGGTGGCTCTTGGGACGTGAGCCACTAGCCTGCTATATTTCCTGCTGATCTAGAGATCCATCAGCCTCTACAGCCCATTAGCCAGCAGTCTGACTATGTTCATATTGACTTTGACGGCCCTTGCAGCTTAATGGCTCAGGAGAGGCTTCCAGTTGAACATCTGACCACGGATTTGGGACTTGTCAGTCTTACGATTGCACAAGCTGTTTTCTTGAAATAAATCTGTGTATTTACGTATATACAAGTCACTAAAATAAAAGAAAAAGAGAGAGAGAGAGAGAAAATCCATTAAGAAAAAGAACCCAGGCCAGAAAATTAAGTGAAATAAAGAGATCCTCAACCACACACACACACATACACACACACACACACACACACACACACACACACACACACACACGAAAGTATAACAAAGGCAGCAGTAAATCCATGCCTATTAACAGCCACAATGAAAATAAATGGTTGAAATGAAAATATTACAGAGCATGTTGAAAACCAGATCAGGTCCAGCGTACCTTAGAAGGGGGATCCACTGACAAGGTTTTAACCATTCAAACTGACAAGGTTTTAACCATTGCTCTTCTATACTCATCTCTCCAGTGCACTCTCTTTGGTAACTGCTTTCCTCCCATCTCTCCATTATGGACAGAGGGAGCTCACTGGAGGCTTATTTCTGTTGTAGTTCCGACAAATGTATCTTGGGTTCCCAGTGTCTTCCATAGCCTTCTGCAAACCGGATTGTCACAATTTAGCCTCTGATACTATTCCCTCCTTTGGCTTCAGATTATATGATTTATAATCCTTTGGTTACTGATGTTAATGTGCTTCTTCCATGTGGACTTGTTGACTTCTCACTTAATGGCTGCTTGTATGGAAATAAGCTTTTAAGACCCCCAGATGCTATTTTATCTGATATCTAATTTCTTCACCACATTTTGCACCCATAACTTCTGTGTTCCCTCCCTGAGGGTGAGTATCAAACAGGGCCATCATGTAAGAACTAATTGTTCTTAAATTGGAGTTAGGATTTAATGTGAGCCCTTTCTTGAACCTATGTTTTTTTTACCTGCCTTAGGCTCCCTTTAGAGGACTCCTTGTTAATTTCTTGTAGGGAATCTTATTGATCATCTCCTTTGGGCATAAAGATCTTCCTTTAATAATATTATCATTAGTTAGGCCCTGGTACCAATTTTTTTAAACCCCTGTTGAGAGAGGGATATTGGGCCAATGTAGACGAATTATTATTCACTTGCACAGAATCAATCCTTTCATAGCTGTACTTTATTTACACAAATAATGTGAGTTAGTTGTCAGGGAAAATGCACAATAATATTCACTGAGAATGTCAGTCACAGATTTGCCAGAATAATACATATCTTGATATAGCATTTGGGCATTAATGTAGCAAGACCATGTTTGTCCGCCTACCAACAGTTCAACCTTGGCACAGCTGTCTTCCCCTTTCATGGACACCAAGTATTTTCTGACTTAAGTCCTCAGGCTACAAGTGTGTCTGAGGTAGAGTCCAATTCACCCAATGGAGTTTCCATATTGGATCTCATTGATGCAGCCTCTTGAGCACGCTGTGTGCCTTGAAGATCCAGGATTCAATGTCCAAGCATTCCACAGCACCCATGGGCCAGCTGTTTTTGACAAAGAACCGAAGTCCATTCAATGGAAAATAAATCCTCTCTAACATTGGCAAAACTGGGTATTTGTATGCAGAAAAAGGAATCATCATGTACAAAATCTAACATACACTGGATCCAAGACCTAAATTTAAAGCTAAACTATAAAGTTCCTAGAAGATAGCATAGGATCAGAACAGTTGTTGGGTAACATCGAATTGGCTCCAACTCCTGGCACCCCTATAGAGACGTTGAGGGTCTCGTTCTTGTCTGCTGACCATCTACTTTATCAAGAATGATGTCCTTCTCCAGGAACTGGTCTCATTTGATAACACTTCCAAAATATATGAGATGAAGTGTGACCATGCTTGCCTCTAAGGACCATCTTGGCTATAATTCCTCAAAGTCAGATTTGTTTATTCTGAAAGTACATAGTACTTTGCTATTCTTTGCCAGCACAACCACACCAATTCTTCTCAGGTCAACTTTACTCATTGTCCAGCCTTCACGTGCATGTGATTGAAAATACCCTGGCTTGGGTCAGGAAGACCTTAATCCTCAGAATGACTTATTTGCCCTTTCACACTTTATTGCCCATGATGTTCTTTCTCAGGGATAGGCCACTGCTGATAAAATATTCAATGTGTGAGATGAAGTCTCAATCATCCTTGCTTCTAAGAAACACTCTGGCTGTCCCTCCAAGAAAAGTTTGTTTGCTCGTCTAGCAGTCCATAGGGCTTTCAGTATATTTTGCCAACACAATATCTCAAATGAATCAATTTTCTTCAATCTTCCTCATTTATTGTCCAGCCTTTACATGCACACGAGGTAAGTGAAAATATTATGGCTTGTGTCAGAAAAACTTAGTCTTCAAAATGACATCTTTGATTTATAATTCTTTAAAGATGTCTTTTGCTACAGATTTTCAAAATGCAATAACGCATCAAAACACAAGTAAACATCTTTATAGTACTCTGATATTTTTTTCATGATTAAAGGTTTTATTAAGGTAGTTAACAAGTTGTAATGCCAGTGAAAAATGCTCAGAATTGAGTTGTTCATCAGGACATATTACAAATTATTTCAGGTCTGCTAATAAATGTCCAACAGGGCATATTACTCTGCTAAAAGCCTCAACCCAAAGGCATTCAGCTCAAGCTGTGTGCATCAGCAAACCCAGTTCCCTGAATTAAGTGCCCAGAAGTACCCCACTTCAGTAAGCCTCAGCCCAAAGTCATCAACTCTACAAGCCAGCCTCCTGCACAAAAGAACTTAACTTTACTTGCTTCATAGGCTGGGAAGTGCATCACTCTGTTCCATGCTCTGGCTCCTTGTTCAGCTGCTGCTTCCTTGCATAGGTATCTTGGGTCAAGAGGACACACTCCACTCCTGGCTATTTCCAGTAATGAAATCTCTCCCACTGCTGCTCAGAGGGCTTATGTTATACACAGAAGGATGGCTTTGCAGGGAATCTTGTTCACAATTACATATAGGTGAATCCTATCAGTATCCTCCCCACCTTCTTACTGGACCCATGCAGGAAAAGATCTTTGGTGGAAGTTAGAAACTTTGGCTAAAAGAGCCACATTAAATAATTCACTGCCCCTGCAACTCTTAACTATTTTTATTGATGCAATTAGTTCATTTTTTATTGTTATTTCTTTAACCCCTAAAGAATCAGTGCTTCTCTTTCCCTACCAAATATGCACACTGAACCCATTTATTGATTTAGAGTGCTGAGTAGACATGGACAGATCAGCAGGCATGCAAAGTAAACCCAGATGGCAAAGGCAATAAAAGCATCTGAGCAAAGATGGGGGGGGAATGAATCCTTCCTCACTGGTTAACCTGATGATCTGAATTAGCAGCCGCATCACAGCACTGGTTTCTTTCTTAGTTAGAGAGGGCAGCATGGACAGAAACAGGAAGTCAGGCAGTCAGCAACACACACTGAGCAACCACTGGTGCCTATATTCCTTAGGCGTCAATCAAAAAGGTTTGGAGGTAGAACTGCTCTATTTCAACTGTTCTCAACAGATTGAGAACATTAACTAGTTCCCAGTTGTTCTATGAATATTGATTGTAGAGCCATGTAAAATGAAATCCTTGACAATTTCAGTCTTCTGTTGTGGATTGGTCTAGTTGGAAAGATTGTCGTTTTCTTCATATTGTCCTGCAATCCATACGGAAATCTATAGCCTTGAGTTTCATCAGCAAGTGCTTCAATTCCTCCTTGCTTCCAGCAAGCAAAGTAGTGTCATCTACACATGGTAGGTTGTTAATATGCCTTCCTACAAAACTGTTGCATTCTTTTTTATATAATCATTTTATTGGGGGCTCTTACAACTCTTGTCACAATCCATACATCAATTGTATCCAACATATTCGTACATATATTCCATCATTCTTTTCTAGATATTTACATTCCATTGAGCCCTTGGGATCAGCTCTCCTTCCTCCCACCCGTCCCCAACCCTTGCGACCCCTTGATATATTGTAAAGTGTTAATTATTTTCAAATTTCACACCGACTGCTGTCTCCCTTCCCTCCTTTTTGGATTTTGTTTCAAAGCTTCTTGGTTTGTTTGTTTGTTTTCCTCAACATACAGATTGAATAAGAATGGTGAAAGGACACACCCATGATGCACACTTTCCTTCATTTTAAACTATGCAGTAGTCCCTGTTTTGTTTAATAGCTGCCTCTCGGTCTATATACAAGTGGTACATGAGCAATATTAAGTGTTTTAGAATTCTTATTCTTCAAAATGTTATGAATAATTTGGTATGACCTAGTCAAATGCCTTTGTATAGTCAATAAAACACAAGTATTTCAGGTATTTTCTGTTTTTAGCCAAGATCCGCCTGGCATCAGCAATGATAGCCCTCATCTTGCATTCTCTTCTAAATCTGGTTTGAATTTCTGGCAGCTTGCTGTGAATATACTAATGCAGTCATCTTTTATGTTATCTTCAGCAAAATTTTACTTGCATGTGATATTAATGGTATTGTTGATCATTGCTGCGTTCTGCTGGGCAGCATACTGTTTGGAAACACACAAATTTCTATCTCTTCCAGTCAATTGATTAGGAGATTCTCATCCAAATTTCTTTTTGTAGATTAGTGAGTTCTTCCAGTTCTATATCAGCTTGTTGAAATGCTTCAATAGGTATTCTGTCAATTCTCGGGGCCTTGTTTTCATTAGTGCCTTCAGTGCAACATGGACTTCTTCCTTCAGTACCATTCGCTATGCCATATACACCCTCTCGAAATGATTGAATTTCAACTTTTTTTTTTTTTGGTAGAATGACTCTGCATATTCCTCCTATCTTCTTTGATGTTTCCTGCATCATTCACTATTTTGCACATAGAATCCTTCAATATTTCTATGGGAGCCTTGAAATGTTTCTTTAGTTGAGATATGCTTAACTTAGTCTTCCTTTGGTGCGTTCATACTCCAAATCTTCACTCTACATTGTAACATTTTGCATTGTCTTCTAAAGCTACACTTTAAAGATTTCTAGTCAACTCTTTTACTTCATCGTTTCTTGAGTTTGTTTTATCTACTCTACATTAAAGACAAATTTTAAGCATTTCATCTTACAACCATTTTCACCTTTTCTTTATTTTTTTTCTTTTAGTGACCTTTAACTTATTTATTCATATAGAATATCCTTGATGTCATTCCATGATTTACCTCTTCTTCTGTCATTAGTTTCTAGGGTGTCAGATCTGTTCTTGCTATGTTCTCGGAATTCAGGTGGGATATACCCAAGGTCATATTTTGGCTCTCGTGGACTTCTTTAGATCTTCTTCTACTTCAATCTGAATTTATGTGTGAGCAATTCCCTGACTATTCCACAGCTGAGACCTGGCCTTGCTTTTGCTGATGAAATTGAGCTTCTTCATCCTCTTTCCCATAGATGTAGTCCTTTTGATTGTTGTGCATTCCCTCTGGCAAGTGCCCTGGGTCACAGTTTACGTTAATAAAAAAAGATATTTTCAATAAAGAAGTTGTTGACTTGCAAAATTCTATCATGTGATCTCCAGCTTTGTTTCTATCACCCAGGCCATATTTCCCAATAACTGATTCTTCCTCTTTGTTTCCTACATTTTCATATCCATCACCAATAATTATTAATGCATCTTGAATACATGTTTGAGTAATATCAGAATGAAGAAGTTGGCAGAATTCTTCAATTTCTTCGTCACAAGTTTTAGTGGTTGGGCATGAATTTGAGTAATGTTTATATTAACTGGACTTCCTTGTGGGTGTATAGATATTGTTATATCACAGACAGCATGGTACTTCAAAGTAGATCTTGAAATGTTTTTTTAGATAATTTGACATCACTCTTCTTTAATTTGTCCTTCTCAGTATAGTAAACCATATGATTGTCAAAATGGCCATTTCAGCTCACTAGTGAGTAGAATATATTAATGTCTTCTATTTCATTTGGCTGACTTCCAATTTTCCAAGATTCATAGTTGTACATTCCATTTTCCATTTATTAATAGATGTTTCTTCTCCTTTTGAGTCAGACCTCTCAGCAAATGAAGATCCTGAAAGATTTACTCCACCCACATCATTTAGCTCAATTCTACTTTGAGGAGGCAGCTCTGTGTGTTGTGAGTGCCTTTCAACCTGCAAGGTTCACTTTACAGCACTACATCTGAAAATGGTTTGCTGCTATTCATTGGGTTTTCAGTGGTTAATCCCTCAGAAGCAAACAAACTACGCCTCAATAAAGATGTGAATGAATGAACAAATGCACTCAGAAAAGAATTTTGAATCTGGATTTGAATCAATAAAAATTATATTATCATATACTTGGGAGGTAGTTAGTTTATTGTGCCAACCTGGCCAATAAACACATGTTGGGTTAATTGAAAGGTGGAGGGATAAATGGCTCAGTGAGCCTCGCCTTTCTAGTTCTTGGGTCTCTTGCTTTGTGATGGTCAGACCAGGGTGCAGCTGCCTTAGCCAGTTCCCTGCTTCAGCTGGCAAGGCTCACTTCCTGCAAGACATCCCTGAGGAGAAGTCACATGGACCTACCCTGATGCAGCCCTGAGTGCTGGAGCAGCTGTGTGGAAACCCATACCAGCACTGAGATGCTTACACATTCACTGACTCGGCTTTCCTCCTGCAGTTGGCATCATTCCGTCTGTTTTGTGAGATGGAGGAGGACTTTGTGGATTGGTGTTGGACATATGGGTTAATGTTGGACTTGTGGGCTTCGGCAGCACTGGGTAGGGATGTTTTCTTGATGCACACTTAACCTTTATATAAAACTCTCTCTTATACATGAGTTTCTGTGGATTTGCTTCTCTAAAGTACCCAGAAGGACACAACTTGTATCTGGGACAATTGATGCAAGGAGATTGAGTCAGATTAGTATTGTTTAAAGTGAGAACAATAGACAATGTTAGTTGCCAAACTGTCACCTGTCCTCAATGTGATAAGTAGATATTAAAAGGAAGTATTTGAACCACCATCGCTGTAGCTAAATGTTAGAAACAACTAATATACAACAGATGAATAGATAAAAAAATGTAGTATATAAGTATAAATGTAATATGTATAAGCTAAATACTATTCAGCCTTAAAAATAAATTAAATTCTGGTGATTTTAGCAATATGTATAAAATTTAAAAGCATTATTGAGAAAAATCAGCCAGTTACGACTCTATTTCTCCACTTATATGACATATATTGACATTTTGTCATATGACATACATTGGTTTGACTCTGGGTCAAACCAATGATAATTAGTGGTTACTAGGAATGGTAAGGAGGGATAACGAGGAAGTTTTTGCTAGGTGGACATTGAGTTTATGTTAGTGGTGGTAGAATACTGTGGAAAATAATAGCAATAGTGCCTAAAAAATATGAAAAACTGCAATGTGATTACATGTAAATGTATAAATTGTTATGTTGGCAAATGTTTTGCTGTGTATATTTCCAGCACAATAAAAAAGAGTAATTAATTGGAAAACATTCTTGCAAAAACAATAGGATGTTCATGTCTATTGAACTCAATGATAAAGAAGTTTGTATGTTCTTTGTCTTTGATTTTGCTTTGAGTTTTTTGTTTTGTTTTCTATTTTAATTAATAATTTTTAAGAAACTCCTTTTTCTCTTATTTCCTAAAAGTTTTTGCCTGTAGAAGATTGGATATGTTGAAAAGAAAATAAAGACTTTCAAAACTCACCACACTCAACTTAAGCATTAAAATAAACCATTGGGAGAAAATTTTATCATGGTACCTCTTTTACCTATTCTTCCTGCTACTCTTCCTTCTTGTCCATTTTGATAAAGTGTATTTTACTGCCTCCCTGAGATCCTAATAATAAATTACCAGACGGCTCATCTGGGTATGTTTCCAAATTCCTATAAATTTGGGGCAGATTTGTCTTAGTTTTCGTTTTAGAATTCGCAGTAGCTTGCTTCTCCAAGGTCAACCCCGTATGAAACTCCACGGAGAAGACCTATCTTGCCTGGAATCCTGACACACAGAAAATTTGAGATAGTAAATATGTTGCTTTAACTTGCTCACTTGTGGTAATTTTGGCATAGAAATCTAATACCATCAGATAAGTGATAATTATTAGATTCAAGTACAGTGAACCCTCGTTTATCGTGGTTAATCGGTTCTAGACCCTACCGTGATAAATGAAATTCTGCGAAGTAGGATTCCTTATTTGTAAATCAAATATTTTCGTAGTTAGAGCATAGAGGACATGAAAAAACACCCTTTAGTCACCATTACACTCGTATTACCCAATTTATTAAACGAAAAAGGGAAAATACAGTAAAACATTTTGGACGTTACAATTATCATTTATTATTTATTATATTATTTATGGCGTTTACAGTATTACATATTTCACATACAGTATTATTATACATAGTTCTTACAAATACTATAATCAATAGCCTATGAAATGACTTAAGGGATGTACTCTACAGGTGGGTCGCCATCTTTTTCCTCTGAAGGAGCAGGTGTAGGCAGTGGGTGCTGATACGCAAAAACCGCGATAGAGTGAAGCCGCGGAAGTTGAAGCGTGAAGTGGAGAGGGTTCACTGTAATGAGAAATTGGAAAAATGGGATACTAGTGGTGCTGTTTCTATCATTCAAGACAAGAGGAAAATAAAATATTTGATGGGGTAATAAAAAATATTTTGGATAGGATAATTTAGGGTAACAAGAGAATATCTAGATAGAGGTTATGGTTAAAATTTAGAAGAGCCATGAGTTTGTTGCCAAGGATTTGAAGCATTCATTTTTTAATGAATTATGAAATAAAACAAGAACACAAACAAACAAAACACCCAAAAAAACCTCACTGCCATCGAGTCAAAGCTGACTCACCGTGACCCTATAGGACAGGGTAGAACTGCCCTGTTTCCAAAACGAACTCTGTCCTGCAAGGAGGAAGCTCCCGCAGAGCTGCGAGTGGTTTGAACTGCTGATGTATCAGATGAAGCTCAGACGTAAGCTTATGCCACCAGGGCTCCAAAACGAAAGCACAGGGAAGTTGAAGAGAAGAATCATATAGAAGATTAAGGAGTCATTGAGCAGTCATGGAAATTAGGGTGAAAAAATCATATGAAGAAGAAAAGAATTGGTAACAAAATTACAGGATTTCAAGAAGAAGGACTAGGAAAGGTAATTATACTTCTTCCGTTCTTTTATAATAGGAGAAGGTCACTGGGGCCTTTTGAGAGAATACTTTTAACAGGGTTGAAGCATCAAAATCAATTCTGCAGGGAGTTAAAGAGATAGACGGCATGAATTTATAGATATTGGATATAAATAAATATGGCAACTTTTGGAAGCTAGAGTAAGAAAAGATGTTTACAGGAACTTGAGTACTGCCGAATAAAGTGGGTATGTTTCAGCATGCACAGATAAAAGCATATAGTGGTGCTGGGAGAGAGATGATTAAGACATCTCATGTGGAGCTAAAGGTAGACATTTTAACCATAGAGAAAAATGCTTTTTACTGCCACACCATTAAGATATAGACAAAAGGATAGGTGAAGAGGAGCAGTAATTCTTGCTGTTTGTTTTTAAGGATTTTATAGGGCAATATCTCCCTTATTGATAAACTTGAGGGAAGTGGTCTACTTCCAAATGAGAGGAAGGATGGGCTCCAGAATTGGAAGTCAGTGAAAGCTCAGAAGGACTCTTGTGCAGACTGCGTTAGAGGATCAACAAGAGATTAATGAGAGAATTAAGAAGCAATTAAAGTCAGGCAGCGTGAATTGGTAGTAGGCCAAGTCTGCAGTTTTGCTTGAAATCTGTCACTGATGCTGTGTCGCAGCTAGAAAAGAAGCTGGATTGATGGCAAGCCGGTGGCTCATAGAAAACACAGCTTGCATCAATAGGATGGGGCTTGCATACATCACGCCATTTGAAAAGGACAGCCAGGGAAGGGAGATTTTAACACCAGATGATAAATGTACTCTCAGCCATCGATGACACGGGTAAAGTTTTTTTTTTAATCATTTTATTAGGCGCTCATACGACTCTTATCACAATCCATACATACATCAATTGTGTAAAGCACATTTGTACATTCATTGCCCTC
>NW_022103903.1:14669478-14671299 GCF_000313985.2 Echinops telfairi | reverse complement strand
ACCTATAAATATAGGCACATAGATCTATTTCCCCATCCTCCTATATAAATATATTTGCATATGTACATGTCTTTATCTAGACCTCTATAAATGCCCTTTACCTCCCAGCTCTTTCCTCTATTTTCCTTGATAAAGTTTTAAAAATTCAACCAGTAGAAAACAGAAAATACTCTAAAGTATTTTAATCACAGCTTCTTTTTTGTGTTTTTTTTTATTCACAGCTTCTTTTAGTACTGCCCTTAATAGTCCAGTTAATTTCCTTAAGCCAGTCCTTTTTATGCTTCAATTCCTGTATATTTCATTTAAAAATACATTTCAGGAGTTGCATTTCTCAAAATGCTTAAACATCGATGGCATGTTCAACTAGGAATTTGCATTAAGTGTGCAGTATCTTCATAATGTGAATTACTAGTTGCATTGGGAAAGTTATTTCATCTCCCTATGTCATATGAGTTTCAACACAAATAGAGATGGCAATTTCTAATTTAAGGTGACCAGACGTCCCACTTTTGGCAGGACAGTCCCGAATTTTAACAATTTTTCCCACGTCCCATGGTATTTTAAAAAAGTCCTGAGTTTAGGAAAGAATGCACGACAAGCTAGGGTATATGGTTTTCGGCTGCCATGTGGCTATTTCGCCAGGATGAGTTTTATCAATGGCGTCCCACTTTACCACTATTAAAATCTGGTCACCTTACTCTAATTCCTAGTGAGGATCTGAGAAATAAATAAGATGATTTATGTGATCATAGCTGGTACCATGGCATCTATACTGCACAATTAAATAATATTAATGACATTTTTGCATACTGTTGTAAACTACCTTCTTATCAACTCCACTTCACAGTGATTTTATGTAAAAAGAATAAACATTGCACAATTCTACATTATCTTCGTGATGATTGCTGTGTTTGAATTCATTACCACTGTGTCAATTCATTTCACCAATGGCTTTCCTTCCCCTTGCCAGACCCCCAGTTTACCAACCACAGTGTTCATTTCTAGTGACTGGTCTTTCCTATGATAGATATGTTAAGGCAAAGCTTGCTAAAGTCTTACCACCTTGGAATTTATTGAGCATCAGGTAATAGTTCTTCTAAGGATGACTTGATAATTCTTCCGTTAATTTACAATATATGTAATAGTCACCAACACCACAACTAGAATGCATTAAGAAGTAATGTATCCAGTGAGGGAGGGGAGCTGACCTACCACACCACACCCAGAGGGAAGCTGGGACAAAGGAAGGAGGAGGAAAGGAGTGGAGCACAACTGGGCCCACCAAACTCAGAGGACGATGGCTCAGCTCAGAGGGCCCAGTGTACAGAGAGGACTGTGTGGCTGCCCCCACAGCGAGATGTGGCGTCCTGCGCTGACACATGGCCCTGCACAGGACAGCACTGGAGACCCAGTGTGGAATGGGTGACTGAGCTGACCCCACCACACTGAGTCAAAACACTGGGGCGTGCAATGGAGCGGCAGGGAAGCAGAGCAAGGAGGTCTCAAGGGAAGACAAATGATGGACTCTGGGGCCACGACGTGGCACCCCATTAGACTCATCCAGAAAACGCTCCTAAAGTTCAACACACAGACCTTGATCTACTGACAGGCTTTTGTTTGTTTGTTTTCTTCCTCTTTTCATTTTCTTTTTTTTTTCCAGCCTATCTGTTCAGGGTTTTTTTCCTTTTTCCCCTTCTTTTAAATTTTGTATGTCAGTGGCTTTTTTGTTTGTGGGCTTGTCAGTGCTGCAGCTGTCCTTGCCAGGTTCTTATGAGCCGCTTTGGCGCTGTGCTGTCAAAGCAAATCCCAACTTTATTCACA
>NW_022103903.1:14666465-14667963 GCF_000313985.2 Echinops telfairi | reverse complement strand
AAGCGAATTTTGGGAATAATGAGGGCAACAAATGTATAGATGTGCGTTACACAATTGATCTATGTATTGTGATGAATTGTATGAGCCCCAATAAATTGATTAAAAAAAAGAAGTATTGTAATTTTATATAATACTTTAATTTTATAAAACAAGTTAATAAGGTGATATTTAGAAAAACAGGAAAACACAGAAAAGAAGGAAAGATTAAAAAGGTAGAAATGATGAAGAATCAAGCATCCAAGCATTCAAACTCAATATTTTGATATGAAAGTTTTATACCTAAGGAGATAGTGTACTGTCCATCAAATTCAACTCCTGAACATGAGAGATGTCAAAACTGAAGCCTGAGAATACAGTTAGATTTTCTAAAGGCACAGTAGCACATCTGAATTACCCTCACCAAATGACAGAGTGGGGACATGCAATAAAGTGAATGGTACTTTAATGAGGAGATTGGTCAGTATCGCTTTCCATTGAGTATAATGTGAACCATCTCAAAAGCAAGAAATCCTTCTCTCAACTGTCAAGAGAAGAGGGCTAGGAGTAGAGTGCATCTGAGATCCTTGTACAGAGAAATGATAGTCACAGTAGTAGCAACGAGACTCTAAGACAAAGCAGTGGGTATCACCAACCACAGAATAAGTAAAGCTGAATACCTTTAAACATGAGGCTGACTTGGGGTAATTACCTTGGGGTAATTATCTGTGCTAAAGTAGCTTTGTAACATTTTCCAAGAGCAGAGGCTAAGGCATTACATGGCTAAGAGGTGTGTGCCTATGGACATGAGTAAGAACAGGTGCTCCGGATAAAATACCTCTAACCTTAATATTTCTGATTCTGTTAATTCTGTTAATTTCCCTAGAAAACCTCATATTTATAACTATTGTCTGTGAATTCTGTGTGGCCATTGCAAAGAAGCATTGAGCCCAGCAAAGAAGCAGAGTGCAGTGAGGCATAGTTGGGGTCAGGATATGATAAAAAGAAGACTGAGGATGCAACTAAATCTTGTCTCTAGCTCACAGGAATCATCTATGGACAGATGAGCAATTGGATTCTTCTTCCCTCTAGGAATTCAAAAGAAGTTGGAAGTGACCCTTACACCCTTTCCTCAGTACATACTAATTAACTATAGAGTTAGAGCTAAAAGTGAGGTCTTTTGCCTCTAGTACTTTTCCAGTGACTGTCATGAGAGACGTAGAAACATTACACTCTCAACACCCAACATTTATTTGGGACAAGAGAAGCACAGGGCACTCACTACTCTTGTTGCATAATCAGTATGAGTTAACATCTATAAGAAACAAACTGAAAGTTTAAATGAGCATCAGCGGAAAGACAACCCTACATGGAAATTTTCTATACTTGCAGCATAAGCTGTATAAAATTCATTTTACCAATTATCATAGTTTTCAAAAAGTATATTTTCTTTTCATTATTTTTTTTAATCATTTTATTAGGGGCTCATACAACTCTTATCACAATCCATACATACATCAAT
>NW_022103903.1:14659870-14664796 GCF_000313985.2 Echinops telfairi | reverse complement strand
GCTGCACTCCCCCAGTGCTTTGCCTCAGTGTGGCGGGATCAGATCAGGTGCAATTCCTACACTGTGTCTCTGATGTTGTCCCCCTCAGGGCCATACATCCCTTATTCTTGCTATTGAAATTTGTTCCCTACTTTCTTTGGTTAAATTTGCAAGTGGTCTGTTGATTCTGTTTATCCTTTCAAAGAACCAACTTTTAGCAGCATTAATTTTTTCCATAGTTTTCTTATTTTCCCTCTCCTGAATCTCAGCCCTAATTTTTATAATTTCTTTTCTTTTGCTATTAGTAGGATTGTCCTGCTGACTCTGCTCTAGTTGTTGTAAAATTTGTGCTAGCTTATCAGTCATGAGTCTCTCTTCCTTTCTCAGGTGTGCATGTATTGATATGAAGCTTCCTCTGATGACTGCCTTTGCTGTGTCCCATACGTTTTGGTACGCCATCTGTTCATTCTCGTTGGTTTCTAGAAATGTCCTAATTTCATCTCTGATCTGCACCAGTACGCACTCCATTTGCAGTAGAGAGTTATTCATCCTCCAATTGTTTGCTCTTGTTTTCTTTGTCTTCCTTTTAATGATTTCCAGCCTCATGGCACAGTGGTCAGAGAGAGGTCTATATGATATTAATGTGCTTAAATTGATGTAGATTTGCCTTATTCGCCAGCATGTGGTCTATCTTCGAATAAGTGCCATGGGGACTTGAAAAGAATGTGAACCTCTTTGTATTTGGATGAAAAGCTCTGTAAATATCTATCAGGTCAAATTGTCTAATGGTCATGTTTAGATCTCTAGCTTCCTTGTTGAGTTTCTTTTCCTGTGATCTATCTTTCTCAGAGAGTGGTGTGTTGAAGTCACCCACTATAATGTTGAAGCTGTGAATTCTTTTTTCATCTTTTGGATTGTTTGATATATTCCGCGGTTCTCTCATTTGGGGAATATATGTTTACAATGCTTAGTAGTTCTTTATCTACCATTCCCTTGAGCATTATATAGTGTCCCTCCTTATCTCTTTTTATGGTTTTCACTTTGAGGTCAATTTTATCCGAGATTAGGATTGCAACCCCTGCTTTTTTTTAACTGCTGTTTGCTTGGTGTGCCTTTCTCCAGCCTTTGATCTCAGCCTATTTTTGTCTGTAGCCTTGAGATGTGCCTCCTGTAGGCAGCAGATTGATGGGTTGTGTTTTCTAATCCAGTCTGCTAGTCTTAGACTTTTAATGCCTGAGTTCAGGCCCTTGATATTCAGGGTTATTATCTCCACCTGTGGTCTCTGTGATGTCATCTTATACCTTTTGTGTTGGGTGTTTTCCTACTTTCCCTTATCATTAGTGTGTTGTGCATTTGTGTGTGTGTATCATTCTTGGCTTCTTTCCATCCTTAAGCCAATGCTATCTTCGGGTCTGTTTTCTCTTTGTTGCCCTCCAGGTGAGATTTTTCTATGTGGTGGTCTCTTATTTATGCTTGGTGAGTGTTGTTCTTCTGCCCATACTGGGTCGGCAAGGATCTTTTGTAGGGCTGGGTTTCTTCTAACGTATTCTTTGAGTTTTTCCTTGTCTGGGAAGATTCTTACCTCTCCATTTATCTTGATCAATAATTTGGCTGGGTAGAGTATTCTTGGGTTTGCGTTGTTTTCCTTCAATTTTTGGAATATGTTACTCCACTCTCTCCTCTTCTTCATAGTTTCTGATGGTAGGTCTGAGAATATTCTTATTTGGGAACCTTTATATGTGATTGCTTGTCTTTCCCTAGCTGCTCTCATGATTTTCTCCTTTTCCTCAAAGTTGGATAGGTTAATTATTATGTGCCTTGGTGACTTCTAGGGATTCAGTCTAGCTGGTGTTCTTTCAGCCTCTCATTATTTATTTTTATATAAATAATTTTATTGGGAGCTCTTTTAAAAATCATTTTATTGGGGTTCATACAATTCTTAACACAATCCATACATCAATTGAATCGGGCATGTTTTTACATATGGTGCCCTCATTCTTTTCTAGACATTTACTTTCTATTGAGCCCTTAGTATCAGCTCTTTACCCCCCTCCCCCACCCTTATAACCCCCTGATAGATTATATTCTCTTATTATTTTCATCTCTCACACCAACCGCTGTCTCCCTTCCCCCATGTTTTCTGGTGTTCTTCCCCCTATTGAGGTGTGTATGGTTATGTGCCGATCATTGCAATCGGTTCCCCCTTCTCCCTTCCTCTCTCCCTCTTCTCACTACCATTCTGGTATTACTATTCCCACCCCTGTTCCTGGATTCTGTGTGTCATGAGCTCCCATCCCTTTCTATACCTGTGTACATGTTCCAGTCTAGTCTGAATTGGGAAACAGCACTGAGGTCATGGTAGTCCGGGCTGAGGAATCCTTAAGGAACCAGAGGAATGTAGCGTGTTTCATAGATGCTTTACTGTGCCCTGGTGACTCATCCCCTCCCTGTGGGCCCACTGTGGAAAAAGTATATTTTTACAACAGAAAAATAATAAAAATTTCAACTATGCTGTAGCAAGTGAAGCATGATGGCTACAAGCCATCCACTTAGTAAGCTCTTAAATTCAGTCCCTAGGGCTCTTGTCACTTATCAACAAGCCTAAATATTGTAAATTAGTCTGTGGAAAGTTCAGAATAAAATATGTTTCCAAGCTGTTAAAGGCCTCAAGGCTAGCCCACCAACTTTCTGCTTAGCCTGCTGTATGCGAAGACTCACGTTAGCTCTTTGAGGTGAACAAGGTTAAAAGAAGTAAAGTGTGGACTTCAGGATGATGTTCCCTCAAGGTCTATGGTTGAGCTCAATTTGCAGATGATAATTTTGTAAGGAAATAACTACTGTAAATTCTCTCATAAGGACTTAGAATTAGGTCCTCAAATCTTGTTTCCCAACGGAAAAAGAAGACATTTATACAAAGAACATTTCTATCTTCCTCTTTTAAAACATTAAGATATTGAGAGTTAAGTAAGCAGTATAACAAGTGTTACACAGGCCACAAGTTTAGGCATTATAATTTCAGCTCAAAATGTCTGTTTATGGGGTATCTGTACTGTGGCACAATGATAGATATTTAGTTAGTGGAAGACCTTTTTCATTTCAAATAAGAAACCCTAATTAGGTAGCTACCTTCTATGTGACAAGGATGTATTTCAGACCCTTGATGAAACAAAACTTAGCAAGCCCCAATCTCTTTCTCTTAGAAGCCTGTAATTATTTGGAAGGAAGAGGGATGGATATGAGATATAATATGGCTTCATTTGGGGGGGGGGGGAAGAAGCAAGGGTAGGGGTGAAGTGGGAATTTAGCCTTATCATGGATTTAAGTTTCTTGAAGAAGAAAATCATTATTGTATTGGAGAAGATAAATGTAGAGTTAGCAAAGTGGTGACGTGAAAAGGAAATCTAGGGTGATTCTGGGAACCACAGGCTATTGTAACATTAACAATTAATAGGGAAGTTGAAAGCAGAGAGGTAAAAGAGATCAGGATTAAGAACTTCATTAACGCAGATTTTAGGCTTGCATTTAATTTTAGCCCCAAGCTTAGAAAAATTAGTTCTTATGACACAGCCCTGCCTAATGCTTGCCCTCAGGAAGAGATCTCTGAAGATATGGGTGTTATAACAAAGTATGGTGAAGAAAGCAGATTGTTCTCTGCTATCAAAAAGAATAATCTCTGGGGTTTTAAATGCTTGTCTTCAAACAAGTAGTCATCAAAGAAAGGCATCAGCTAAGTCCATATGGAAGAAACATACCAGCCTGCGTGATCTAAGGACTGTAAAAAACAAAATCCAAATTCAAAGGAGGGAATGGTATCAGAACTTAAATTGGGACCACTACATTTGCAGAAGTCTATGAATGACAATGGGAGCCAAAAATGCATTTGCTTGGTCCCTGCATGGATAAAACCTCTGGTGAATCCCTTTTGACTGTAGTCAAGAGATGTGCTATGTCCAGTTGCTAACAAAATTGGATTGATTCTGTAGACTACACAGAACATTCAGTGTAGAAGGCTGGTATATACTCTGAGGGCATGTGGATGGTGAATGTCAAAGGGGCTGGGCTAGAAGAAAAGGAATGCGTTAAGTACAGTGAGGTAAGTGCCCAGTTACTAACCAAAAGGTCAGTGGTTTGAACTTACCAATCACTCCATGGGAGAAATAGGAGATAGTGTGTTCCCTTAAAGATTAATAACCTTGGTAACCCTCTGGGGCAGCTCTACTCTGTCCTACATGTTTGCTAGGAGGTGGAATTGAAACAATGGCAGTGGGTTGGGTTTGGGGCTTTAGACTAGAATGAAGGACCCAAGTAGGAGGAAATTACTGTGGTACAGATGAGCTAAAATGTGATGGTGCACATGAAAGGAATTAGTGAAGGAAAGAGTGACAGGAGAGACCAGTTTAGTGGGATTGGTCCTATGTCAAAGGATAACCCCATGGTTGGGGGGCGAGGGGACCGAGTTCCTTTGGGGGCATGTTGAATGTGAAGTGTTACTATTTTATTTAGTAATATTTTATTTTTCTCTTCTTGCCTGATGGACTTTGGACACTATTTTCTGAACTCTGAACACTTTTATATCAGTGTTATTGTGACAGGGTTGACCTATATTTGCATCTAATCCTATTACGTGATGATCAAGTCACAGAAGCTTATTAAGCTTTGGTACCTTATCTAGAAGATGAGGAAGCATGTTTAAGCATCTGGCAGGTGATAGGGAGACATTAAACATGATTTCCCTTCCTGCCCACTGGTCTTGGTTCTATCCCTCTTCTCTTCCTCATAATCTACTTCATTCTTCTTCTGCTGCTTGCATATGTCCTGGATGTTAAAAATCTCACCACTTTATTATTATTTTTTTTTAGTTCTAGAATTTTTATTCTTTTTTTTTTTTTAACATTTTATTAGGGGCTCATACAACTGTTATCCCAATCCATACACACATCAATGGTT
>NW_022103903.1:14656340-14658378 GCF_000313985.2 Echinops telfairi | reverse complement strand
AGACAGAGAAAAACCAAGCAACAATGTACAACAAAACAGCAACAACATCAATCCACTGACGAAGAACAAATTAAAATATACCAAGCAAGAAAAGCTTGTGTTTTCCAGTCTAGCCTGTTGGGGCACCATTTATTTCCCTCCTCCAGTTCTCTAGCCTCCCTCTTCTCCCCTCCGTATTTTCCCTCTGGTTTCATATTCCTAGCACAAAGATAGGGTAGAACCATGGAGGGAAGCTCATATACTAAGACACGTACAGTCATAATATATTTTTCTTCTTCGGTCCCTACTTCCTCTCACAAACAAAGAATCCGTGAGCAGAGAGCTGTCTATCCTTGATGTATTTCTATACAGAAATACCCCAAAAGTAGGTACTTGTAAAGCTTTATAAATCATTACTGATGTGTATCTCAGTCAATTAAACACAAGTGGGCCTCTTTTTCTTCGTCTACCAATTCTCTGTGTTGCGCTTCTGGTTCTCTTACTATAAAACAAAGGGGTACAACTTATTAGTACCTATGTTTCTCAGCAGTGTCCTGAAATGCCTTTTCTGTAACAGAAAGGTTGCAAGTTCCTTTCTGAATTCATTAATATCAAGCCTGTGGCTGTGCAGCTCACCCCTGAAATTAAATTACGTAGATTCATAAGATCCCAGGTCTCGTAAATTGTTTGCTGTTTCTTTAACCATGCTTGAAATGAAGGGAGATATCTTGTGTGCTGTTTAATTAAAGCATTAAGGAAGTGGCATTCTCCCCCATAGGCAAAACTCTTATTTCTGCAAATTCAGAGTATTTGGTGGCACTATCAGTTAAGACACTTTCAGCTTCAATTAATAGAAACTTGACTAAAAGCCATTTAAAATTTTATCTCACATTTAAAATACAATCTAGAGGTAGAGTTCATTTACAGCTAACTCAGTGGTCAGTGTTGTCATTAAGAATGCAAGTGCTTTGCATTGCTCTCATCTGCCATCTCCAGCACGTCAGCATTGACATCGCTCATGATTGTTAGTTATCAAAGCAATCAAAGTCTTAAAGAACAAGGATGACATTTTGAGGACTAAAATGTGCATGACCCAAGCCATGGTATTTTCAATTACATCATCTGTAGGTGAAAAATGGACAATGTACAAGGAAGGCCACAGAAGGACTGATGCATTAGAATTATGGCATTGGCAAAGAATATTGAAAGTACTTTGTGTCTCATACCCTAGATATGTTATCATGAGAGACCAAACAAAAAACTAAAACTCACCGCAATGGAGTCAATTCTGACTCAGAGAAATATTCTAGGGCAGAATAGAACTGCCCCTGTGGGTTTTCAGGAGTGTAACTCTCTATGAGAGTAGAAAGCTCCTCTTGCTCCCATGGAGCAGCTGGTACTTTTGACCTGATGACTTTTGGGTTAGCAGCCCAACCCATAACCCATTATGCCAACAATGAGAATTTCTACCCCTGTCAAGAGTTATAGTCTAGGAAACCCAAAGGGGCAATTCTACTCTGTCCTATAGGGTCACTATGAATCGGAATCGACTTGATGGCAGTGAGTTTTCAGGAGAGAAGAAGATGTCATGCTTGGTAGAGGGTCAGCAGAAAAAGAAAAATGCTCAAGATGCATTGAGACAATGACTGAAATAATGGACTGAAACATAGCAACAATTGTCAGGATGGTGCAGGACTGGACAGTGTTTTGTTCTGTTATGCAAAAGGTCAGTCACTAACTGAGTGAGAAATTGGCTCCACAACATCTAACAACTAAAACAGCTGCTAACAGCTGGGCTGCCTCCTGGGTGGCTTGATTAAGAATTAGTGGGTTTATGATGCCCTCACTTTTAAAAAAAATCATTTTATTAGGGGCTCATACAACTCATCACAATCCATACATATATCAATCATGTAAAGCACATCTGTGAATGCATTGCCCTCATCATTCTCAAAACATTTGTTCTCCACTTAAGCCCCTGGCATCAGCTCCTCATTTTTCCACTCCCTTCCCAATCCCCTCTCCCTCATGAACCCTTGATCATTTATAAATTATTATT
>NW_022103903.1:14653432-14655095 GCF_000313985.2 Echinops telfairi | reverse complement strand
CCAATTTGGATCACTTGTTGTTCCCTTGTCTCTGGGTTTGTTATCTCCACTACCTTTCCCCTCCCCCTCCCCCTCTCCCATATTCCCCCAGAACTGTAGGTCCCATTGTTTTCTCCTCCAGATTGTTCATCCAGCCTATCTTATTTAGACAGATGAGTGGAGATAATAACATGCACAAAAACAAGACAGAGCAAAACCAAGCAACAAAATAAAACAAAACAACAACCAGCCAATGACAAAAATCAAAACAAAACACAACAACAAGAAAGAAATTCTTCTAGATAGTTCAAGGACTGTTTGTTGGCCTTTAGGAGTGTTTTTCAGTTGAGTCTGTTGGGGCGCAAAGCCCTGGCCCCAAAGTCTATTTTTGGTATTCCCTAGGGACTTCATTGCTCTGTTCCCCTTGCTATTATGTTCCACGCCCTTAGTGTTTTGCCTCGGTGTGGTGGGATCAGATTGGATGCCCTCACTTTTAAAGGCCATTTGCCACCCACCATCTAGCCATGAATATGGGATTTTCCAGGTTTCTATAATAGCAGAGTAAGACCCAAAGTGCAAATTCTATCTTATTGGTCAAAACAAATCACAACACAAGAACAAACTAAGAGTTGCTGCCACAGACACAGAGTGAAATGTGTGTTAGTGTGTGGGTACAGATATGTATGGTCATTTTTTCAGTGTAACACAGGAAGAGTTCTTATTTGAAGTTGCCATTAGTAGTCTACAAAGTATAACCGGTAACTTATGTAGGGAAGGCCTTTATTTCGACCTCTATAAATGCCCTTTGCCTCCTAACTCTTTCCTCTATTTCCTTTGATTTTCCTCTTTTCCCACTATAATGCTCAGTCTTCATTTGGGTTTCAGTAATTCCTCTTGGTTACATTACCCTAGATCACGTCCTACCAGGCCTCTTACACCCTCCTCACCACCAATTTAGATCACTTGTTGTTCCCTTGTCCCTGGGTTCGTTAACACCACTACCTTTCCCCCCACCTCCCCCTCTCCCATGTCCTCCCGGAACTGTAGGTCCCATTGTTTTCTCCTCCATATTGTTCATCCAGTCTATCTTATTTAGACAGACGTGTGGAGATAATAACATGCACAAAAACAAGACAGAGCAAAACCAAGCAACGATATACAACAAAACAACAACAACAAAGCAATGACAAAAAGAAAACACATACACACAACAAGAAAGAACAACTTGTAGTTAGTTCAAGGAGTGTTTGTTGGCCTTTAGGAGTGTTTTCCAGTCCAGTCTGTTGGGGCACCATGCCGTGGTCGCAAAGTCCACCTTCTGCATTCCCTGGGCACCTCACCACTCTGTTCCTCTGCTGTTCTGTTGCACCCCTTTAGTGTTTTGCCTCAGTGTGTTGGGATCAGATTGGGGGCAATTCCCACACTGTGTCTCCGGTGTTGTCCTCTGGAGGGCTATGGATCAATGAGGGACATCATGTCTCATAGTGTGGCAGGCCATGTGGTCCTCTATGTGGACTGGCTGCTCTAATCGTGAACATCGTCCTCAAGACCTGGTGGACCAGGATGTGTTCCACTCTCTCCTCCTCCCCCTTCATTTGCTCCCATGTGCTCCGATCAGATCTGTCCCCATCCCGGAGCTGCAGATTCAATGCCGTCCTTTGAAATAAAGTCTTCTCAGGGGAGG
>NW_022103903.1:14633501-14650431 GCF_000313985.2 Echinops telfairi | reverse complement strand
TCATCGTCCTCAAGGCCTGGTGGGCCAGGATGTACATCAGTCTCTCCTCCTCCCCCGTCATCTGCTCCTGTGTGCTCATACCACAGCTTTTTAATCCACTTGTCAGTTGATGGAAATTTGGGTTGTTTCCCACTCCTTGCAATTGTCAACTGTTCCGCAATGAACATTGGAGCACAGATTTCTGGCCTTGGTTTGTTTCTTGCCTCTTCTGGGTAGATGCCCAGTAGGGGGATTGCTGGGTCGTATGGCAACTCGATTTCCATGCTTTAGATATCACCAGATCAATTTTCATAGTGGCTGTTCATACTTACAGGATGGTGAAATAGATCTATGTAGATATATTTATAGGTTTAGTACCAAGGTAGAAGAAGGACATTGGGCCTCCACTCAAGTACTCCCTCAATGCAAGAATACTTTTTTCTATTAAATTGGCATTCTATGATGCTCACTTTCTTTACACAAATGCTGAAGACAAAGCAGGTGAATAAGCAAATGTGGTGAAGAAAGCTGATGGTGCGCAGCTATCAAAAGACATAGCATCTGGGGTCTTACAGGCTTGAAGGTAAACAAGCAGCCATCTAGGTGAGAAGCACCAAAGCCCACATGAAGGAAGCACACCAGCCTGCGAGCTCATGAGTTGCCAAAGGGATCAGTTTTCAGGCATCAAAGAACAAAAAATCATATCATTGTGTGCTCACTTCCATGATACAATCGCTGAAGACAAATGGGTGCATAAGCAAATGTGGCGAAGAAAGCTGATGGTCCCCAGCTATGAAAAGATATCTGGTGTCTTAAAGGCTTGAAGGTAAACAAGCAGCCATCTAGCTCAGAAGCAGCAAAGCCCACATGGAGGAAGCACACCAGCCTGTGCGATCACAGTATCAGGTATCAGGCATCATCAGAACAAAAATCTTATCATAGTGAATTAGGGGGGGCAGTGCAAAGTGGAGACCCAACGTCCATTTGTAAGCCACTGGATGTCCCCTTATAGAAGGGTCTCGGGGAGAAGATGAGCCAGTCAGGGTGCGAAGTAGCAACGATGAAACCTACAACTTTCCTAGTTCCTAAATGCTTCCTCCTCCCCCACTATCATGATCCCAATTCTACCTTACAAATATGGCTCGACTAGAGGATGTACACTGGTACAGATAGGAAGTGGAAACACAGGGAATCCAGGGCAGTGTATCCTTCAGGACCAGTGGTGTGAGTGGCGATACTGAGAGCGTAGAGGGAAGGTGGGTTGGAAAGGGGGAACCGAATATAAGGATCCACATGTGACCTCCTCCCTCAGGGATGGACAACAGAAAAGTGCATAAAGGGAGATCTCGGACAGGGCAAGATATGACAAAATAATAATTTATAAATGATCAAGGGTTCATGAGGGAAGGGGGAGTGGGAAGGGAGAGGAAAAAATGAGGAGCTGATGCCAGGGACTTAAGTGGAGAGCAAATGTTTTGAGAATGATGAGGGCAATGAACGTACAAATGTGCTTTACACAATTGATGTATGCATGGAATGTGATGAGTTGTATGTGCCCCTAATAAAACAATTTTAAAAAAACATGTAGGGAAGGATTCCAAGGTTGTTGGGGTGGCTGGTGTAGCTATAGATGAACCAGAGGAAACGCCTTTCTATTTATAACAAAGGTGGGGGAGGTGTCATTCACAATAGTTGTTCCGAAAGTAATATTTGAAAATCTGCCCTAGAGGTGACATATGACAGTGTCTATCCATGCACCACAAGGAGAGGGAAAACCCTGAAAACCCACGCATCTCATCTTGTCTCTAAATATCTAGTTACATGAATACAACCATTTTCAAAGCCCCTAAGCCAGTTTTGGTTGTAATACAGTCACACTCATTCATTACCTATTGCCTGGTTTTTCTCCTGCTAGTGTCAGAGCAGAAGAGAAGCAACGGAGACCAGATGGGCTGCAGAGCCTGAGATATGTATTATTTATCCCTTAACAGAAAAAAAAGGCTGCCAACACCTTTTCTAGAGGAAGAAAAGTGACTATCTGCTTTCAGCTTCTCTATTCCCTTTCATGCCTGGTCCTTTTACTGAAAGCTCCTTCCTTGATCGACAAAACCTAAAATAATCTTCTCTCCGTACCCACCTCTGTTGCTGTGTGGAAAGGATGTACTGTGTGTTCCACTTCACAAGTAGCATGTCAGGCAAATCATGCATATAATTCACCTTTTAAATGAGTTAATTATTTAAGTGCTCATCTTTTTTCCTGTCTATCAGCCAGCATTACAACTCAGAAATGAATAACCAGGAGGGCATTGCATACTCCTCCCCCTATCATTCATTGAAAGCATTTTGGAGACTCATTAGTTTGGAGCTTAAAAAGCCTGTATGGCAGGTTGATTAGATGCCAGACATCACTTTCCAAACAACACTAGTGTCGCCTAAATATGGAGGGAGTGAAATTCCTATCGCCTCAGTAGAAATTAACTGTGACTCAGCCCCTCACTGCCTTTCTCTAGCTCATCCCGAAAATCCAATTCCATCTCTGTGATTTATTTAAATTGCTGAGGGGAAATGGTTAAGTGAATAAAGCACTTGGATGCATAAAATGATGTGTCACTTGCGTGCCATGGACTGCATTCTGTTCTATCATTGGGAGAAAAAAAAAGAGTAAGAGAAGACAGGGAGGCTTTAAAGAGATTTTAAATCAGAACACTGTATGTCCCAAGCCTCTCTTGGCTCCTGGATGCTAGCTTTTATGGCATTAAGATGGAAGAATCCTTCTCATACTTTAAATGCACTTTCCAAAACACACTGTCACTTTTTCACAGTCCCTCCAGCCATGCCACTGGAGCAACATCTGCAGAAAGGCACACAATTGTGCACACCCCATTCAGATACCCCTCCTACATGTATGTGCTTGTCGGCGCTCCCTCTATTCTGATAACGTGTATCTTGTAGCAGTGCATGGGGCAGTGACTATAAGAAGTGCCTTGTGTCTGGAAGCTTTGGGGGACATTTTATGATAATTAGCTTTTATGGCCTCTAGCAGTTCTTCTGGTAATGGCTGGCTGTTGTGTTCACTTGGGGGTTTATTAAAAAGAACATTCTATTTCAATAAAGAAGAACGCACTTAAGCAGAGCAATGAGGGAGGGGTTTGTGCTTCCATTTTAAAAAATAAAATGCCACGGTCTGGTGAATTAAGTGAAATGAGGGCCTTTTGAATGTTGGGAGTTTTTGCACGTACTTTTTGAATGTTCCAAGTCCCAGGAGTTCAGGTTACGTGCCCAAAAACAGTGGGGCATCTGTCAGTGAAGGTGGAACAGATTAATTTGCAGACTCCTAATAGCAGCTTCATGTTCCAAGGTTTGGGAGTGTGTGCCTGGTGGGGAGAAATGTTTATTTTGGCAGGGAGGGGAAAGGGCAACGGATTGGAGCCAATCTGAACTGAAAAGCATAATGGAGCCTTGCTCAGCTGCTTAAATTAAAGTCTGCCTACCGCCTACGAAATGGTAGCACTTGGCCATGAAGCCCTTCTAATGGGAAATAATGAGCTTCCTCATTAAAAAGTAATAGTTTGTAAAGTAAAATTTCAAATCATAATTAATGAGCTTATGAAAAGTGCCAAGAAACAGAAGCCTTAATGTCAGTTTTGAGAGTTACACAAGTTTATACAAGACAAGGGATATTTGCTGGCAAGATCTGAAGGTTTATCAAAAGCCTCAAACTGTTTTTTTCCTTTTATAGAAATATTTTGCCAGTTTCTATTGATGATCATGTCCCTCTGGTATATTTTAATTAAAACTTTGAAAAACACATGACATCATGTAAAAAGCATCAAGTGTACTCTTTTACAGAGCCAATCATTGCATGCTTAAAAACCAAACAAACAAGCTCACTGCCACTGAGTCAATTTTGACTCATAGAAACTCTAGAGGACAGAGGAAGACTGCCCTTGTGGGTTTGCAAGAATTTAACTCTTTTTTATCCCCTAATTTGTTTTATTGTGCTATAATTAATACATCATACAATTGATAAGTTCACGCATATTAAGAAGGATTGTACAATCCCCACAATCAGCTTTGGAATATTTTCTTCCTTCTTGTCCCCATTTGTGTTGACTTCCAATTCCCCCCATCCTCCATATTTGCACTTCCAGGAAATTATTACTTCAGTTAATGTCTTCATATATGCTGGCTTCCTTATACATAAAAACATATGAAGCAAGAACAAAAAATAGGGGGAAATTTTGTTAATGGACCCAGCAACAATGATCACATAAAACAGTGAAATCTCAATGTAATGAAAATCAAATATTATTAAAATTTTAGGATAAATTGAAAGTGGGTCCAAATAGAAATCTAATGGCTAGGTGTTACATTCCAATCTAAGAACAGTCCCTTGTGTCTGAAAGCTTTGAGGAGCATTTTATGATCATTAGTTTTTATGAACAGTTGCTAAGATAGTTGCCAAGAACAGATGCTAAGAAACTTTTATAAAGGCTCTTTATTTGATATTATGGCTGTTCACATTCCTATTCTGTGGGGAGTAGAAATTCGTCTGGGACTTAATCCACAGAGCGACCTTACAAATAATTTTAGGCTTCCACTAGCATCCATAGAATTCTACAAACAAACGTGTTTAGAATTTAGCCACTCGTACCATTCCCTCCTCTGGGTTTGGATGTTTCAAACCTTGGATCACATATTCTGTGTGGATTTAGCTGACTCATCAATTAGATGGCTGCTTGTTTTGAGACAAGACTTTAAGACCCCACATGCTATTTTTGCCTCCAACAACTAGAACAATGTAAAAATTATAAAACCGGCAACAGATAGAAGAAAAGCTATTATAAAACTTAGAGCAGAAATAAACAAACAGAAAAACATTGAAAAAAAATCAACAAGGCAAAAAGTGGAATCTTTGAAAGGATTCTCAAATAGATAAACCTCTGGCACAGTTAACCAATAAAAATAAGATGCAAATAGCTAGAATTAGAGGTGAAAATCACAACATAACAACAGACCCTAAAAAAATAAAAGTAACAACATGCTACTAAGAAAGGTGTTACATTCATGCTCAAAAAGAGTATTTCAAGATCTATCTTGAAGTACAATGCTGTCTGTAATCGGATTATATCTATCCATATTCAAAGAAATCCAACTAATACAATTATTCAAATATATGTGCAAACCACCAAAGCTAATGGTAAAACAATTGAAGATTTCTATTGATCTTCAGTCTGAAATTGATCAAACATGTGATCATGATACATTGATAATTACTGGTGATTGAAATCCCAAAGTTGGAGACAGAAGAAGGGACAGTAGCTCAAAAATTTGACCTTGGTGGTAGAAATGAAGCCAGAGAACACATGTCAGAATTTTGCAAAATCAATGAATTATTCATGGCAAAGACTTATTTTCAGCAACATAAAAGGGTACTGCGCACATGGACTTCTCCAGATGAAATACACAGACATAAAATTGTCTACATCTGTGGGAAGAGATGATGCAGAACCTCAATATCAGCCATTAAACCCAGGCCAGAAGCCAACTGGAACAGACCATCAATTGCTCATCTGTAAGTTCAGGAAAATTAAAACCAATCCACAGAGCCAAAATATAACCTTGAGTCTATCCCACCTGAATCTCAAGAATAGATTTGCTTCACTGGACACCAATATTAGACAGAAGGCCTGATGAGCTGTGGGAGCACATCAAGGACACCATCCATGAAGAAGGCAAAAGGCCACTAAAAAGACAAGGAGGAGGAAAAGAGATGAAGGTAGATGACAGAAGAGACTCTGAAACAGGTTCTTAATCATGGACTAGCTAAAGCAACTGGAAGAAAGGATGTAGTAGAAAAAAGCTGAACAGAAATTTTCAAAGGGCAGTTGAGAACACAAAGCAAAATATAACGAAATGTGCAAAGTCCTAGAATTAGAAAAACCAAAAGGAAGAACACACTCAGCATTGTAAACTAAAAGAACTCAAGGAAAATTCTAAAGCTCCAGTTGTAATATTGAAAGATTCTATGGGCAAAATATTGAATGATGCAGGAAACATCAAAAGTCGATGAAAAAAATACACAAGGTCAATGTACCAGAAATAACTATTCAACATTCAACCATTTCAAAATGAGCAAGAACCAGTGGTACTGAAGGAAGAAGTTCAAGCTACACTGAAAGAATTAGACAGAAACAAGGCTCTAGGGATTGATGGAATACCAATTAAAATATGTTTATGAATCACTAGAAGCACTCATTGGTGTATGCCAGGAAATTTGAAAAGAAGCTACTTGACCAAGTGACTGGAAGAGATTCATATTTGTATGCATTCCAAAGAAAGGTCACCCACCAGAATGCCCAAATTATAGAACAATATCATTATGATTACATGCAAGTAAATTTTTATTGAAGAACATCCAACAATGGTTGCAGCAGATTCAGGCTGCATTCAGAAGAGGTGCTGGAACATGAGGTATCCTTGCTAATGTCAGATGAATCTTGGCTGAAAGCAGCGAATACCAGAAAGATGTTTGCTTGTGTTTTCTTGACTATACAAGGCATTTGACTGTGTAGATCATAAAAATCTATGGATAGCTTTCAGATGTATGGGAATCCTAGAACACTACATTTTGCTCACGTGGAAGCTGTCCATGGCTCAAGAGCCTGATGTATGAAGAGAACATGGGCATACCGAATGGTTTAAAATCAAGAAAGTTGTGCTTGTATCCTCCCACCATCCTTAATCCATCTGTATGCAGAGCAAATAATCAGAGAAACTGGATTATATGAAGAATGTGGCATCCAGTTTGGAGGAAGGCCTAGTAATAACCTGAGATAAGCAGATGATTAAACTTTGCTTGTTGAAAGTGAAGAGGATTTAAAGTACTTGCTGATGCAGCTCAAGGATTGCAGCCTTCAGTATGGATTACAACTCAATGTAAACAAAATCAAAATCTTCACAACTGGACCAGTAGGCAGCATCATGGTAAATGGAAAAAAGATTGACGTTGTCAGGATAGCATCTTGTTTAGTTCCACAATCAAGGCTCATGGAAGTAGTAGTCAAGAGACCAAACAATGCTTTGTATTGCATAAATCTGCTGCCCAAGACCTCTTGAGATTATCGAAAAGCAAGGATGTTATTTTGAGAACTAAAGTGCTCCTGACTCAAGCCATGGTGTTTTCAATGACCTCATTTTTTGTGAAAGTTAGACACTGAATCAGAAAAATTGAAGAAGAAGCAATGCATTTGAATTTCAATGTTAGTGAAGAATATTGAAAGTACCATGGACTACCCAAAGAACAAAGAGATCTATATTGGAAGAAGTACAGTCAGAGTGCTCTTTAGAGGCATCAAGGATAGTAGAATATCTCACATACTTTGGACATGTTATCAGGAGAGACCAGTCCCTGGAGACCAAGCTCTACATTATTCAGCTTGGTAACGTAGCAGGACAGTGAAAAGGGGAAGACCTTATATGAGATGGATTGACACAGTGGCTGCAGCCCTGGGCTCCAGCATGGGAAGAGTTGTGAGGATGGGGCAGGGCAGGGCAGTGTTTCATTCTGTTGGACATAGGGTCATTATGATTCAGAACTGACTCAACAGCACCTATCAGAAACAACAGCATCAAAGACTGTATACCAGCAAGTATGATAACCTAAAAAATGGCAAATATCTACCTAGTACACTATCTAATTAAGTGAAGACTGTAACTTTTTGTTGTTGTTGTTGTTTTTCCATCAAGTTGCTTAAAGAAGTAATTCTTTGAGGGACAAAAGATCTCATCTTCCGCAGAGCATCTGTGGTTTTCTAACTGCAGCTCAACCTGTAACTCATTCTACCACCAGGATTCCAATAAGACAGAGTAGAACTCCCCCCTTTTTTTTTCTTTTTTAATCATTTTATTAGGGGCTCATACAACTCCTTTCACAACCCATACATACATCAATTGTGTAAAGCGCATTTATACATTCATTGCCCTCATCATTCTCCACTTAAGCATTAGATCCTCATTTTCCCTTCCCTCCCCGCTCCCCCCTCCCTCATGAACCCTTGATAATTTATAAGTTATTATTTTGTCATATCTTGCCCTGTATGATGTCTCCCTTCACCCACTTTTCTGTTGTCCGTCCCCCAGGGAGGAGGTCACATATAGTTCCTTGTAATCGGTTCCCTCTTTCCTACCCACTCTCCCTCTACCCTCCCCGTTTCGCCACTCACACCACTGGTCCTATAGGGCTCATCCGCCCTGGATTCCCTGTATTTTCAGTTCCTATCTGTACTGAGTGTACATCCTCTAGTCTAGCCAGACTTGCAAGGTCGAGGTGTCAAAGGGATCACTGAAGACAAATGGGTGCATAAGCAAATGTGGCAAATAAAGCTGATGGTGCCTGGCTATCAAAAAGTATACCGTCTGGGGTCTTAAAGGCTTGAAGGTAATCAAGTGGCCATCAAGCTCAGAAGCAACAAAGCCCACATGGAAGAAGCACACCAGCCTATGCGATCACGAGGTGTCGAAGGGATTAGGTATAAGGCATCATCAGAACAAAAAATCTTTACCATAGTGAATGATGGGGGGAATGCGGAGTGGAGACCCAAAGCTCATTAGTAGGCCAATGGAGATCCCCTTGCAGAGGGGTCTTGGGGAGCAGACGAGCCAGCCAGTCAGGGTGCAATGTAGCAACCATGAAAAATATAACTTTCCTCTAGTTGCTAAATGTTTCCTCCCCAACCCCACTATCATGATAGAACTCCCTTTTATGATATTAAAACAACAAAATTATTCTCCATAGCGTTTCTACGCTATAAATCTTTAAAAAGCAGACTACCACACCTTTCTCATGAGTAACTGCTGGGGTCTTCTAACCACCAACATTCTGGTTAGCAGTCAAACACTTTAGCCCCTCTGCCAGCGGTGCTGGTAGCTGGAGTCCAACTGATTCTGACTGATAGAGACCCCAAGGACAAAGGGACAAAACATGGCCCAGTCAGGTACCAGCCCCACAATTTGTGTTATGTTTGAGCCCATTGTTGCAGCTACTGTGCCAATCCAGCTCATTGGAGTTCTTCCACTTGTTCATGACCTTCTACTTTACCAAGCATAACAACCTTCTCCAGGGACTAAATTGGGCTTACATGTCCAATGTAGAAAACATCTTACCATTTTCAACTCTTAACAAGAATTCTGTCTATACTTCTTCCAAGACAGATTTGTTCATTCTTCTTTGCCAAGACCATAACTCAAATATCTACTTTATTTATTGTTTAGCTTTCTTATACATGAGTGATTGAAAATACCGTGGCTTGGGTCAGGTGCACTTTAATCCTTAAAGTGACACCTTTGCTTTTTTTTTTTTTAAACACATTATAGATGTCTTTTACCACAGAATTACCCAATGCAATATGTCCTATGATTTCTTGACCGCATCTTCCGTGAGCACTGATTGTTGATCCAACTAAAATGAAGTCCTTGGAAATGTCAACATTTTCTCCATTTATCAGAATGCTGCTTGATGGCTCAGTTGTAAGGATTTTTGCTTTCTTAATATTGAGTTAAAAGTCTATACTGAAGGCTGCTGTCTTTGATCTTCATCAGAAAGTATTTCCAGTCTTCTTGACTTTCATTAAGCAAGATTGTGTGATCTGCATATTGCAGGTCATTAAAGAGCTTTCCTCCAACCATGATGCCACATATTTCATCATATCATCCAGTTTCTCAGATTATTTGCTCATCCTAACTATTGGATTAACATGGCAAAAGGATACAACCCTGACACACATTTTTCCCGACCCTAAATCACGCAGAACCCACTGTTCTGTTTGGAAAAGGCTCCCTGCTCTGTGTGCATGTGCTCCATGAAAACAGTGATGTGCTCTGGAATCCTCATCCTTCACAGGTGATCCGTATTCATCATGGTCTGCACATTTGAATGCCTTTGCATGGTCAGTAAAACATGGGTAAATATCTCTCTAGTATTGTCTGCTTTCAGCCAAACTCCATTTCACATCAGCAATGATGTCCTTCCTTCCATATCCTTTTCTGAGTCCAGTTTGAATTTCTGGAAATTTCATTTTTATGTCCTGCTGCATTCATTTTTTAAGTATATTCAGAAAAATTTTACTTGAATTTTATATAAATAATATCATTCAGTAACTTCAACAAGTTGTTATATTGTCTTTCTTTGTAATGGGCACTAATATGGATCTCTTCCTGTTGGCTGGTAAGCTGTCTGCCAAGTTTCTTGGCACAGATGTTTAGAGCAGAATGATTTAATTTTCTACATTATAACTTTGGACATGGTCATTCATTGGGGTGAGATCTTTGAAATCAGGTGGTTTCAGAAAATCCATGGTGTTTGGTTACTATAATGTCAAGTTAAATATAATAAGTGCCTCTACTCCTCAGAAGTATGGTAAACCACGGTAGCTATTAGGTTTGTCTACCTAGTTTAGAATCATTCCTTCCTCATTTTCTGTTGAGAATTACTGACCAGTCCTCATACCTTACCAAAAGTAAATAAATAAATGAAAAGAGCAGTGAGGGCTTGACGTCTATAGTTGATTAACTGATTGGTAGAAGATCAAGCAAGGCCCATCAGTTCTTAGTAATCGTGGGAATACTCTCCCATTTGAAAAAAGATAGGCTCTCTTGTCTCTCGATGCTAAGCCGGTATCCGGCAGGCCTGGGTCATCAGCAACCATCATCCCTGCTAGAAGAAGAAAGCCGAGCAACAGGAGGGATTGAAGTTGACAAACAGAGAGAAGACGGAAGCTGAGTAGAGAATAGAGAGAGGATTGAACATACCATTTGCACACTGGATCTAGATGCAGTCTCTCCCAGATGATAATCAAGAAAGATTTTGTTTTGCTTCAATCCTGTGTTAGTCTGGGTACTTTAGAGAAACAATTCCACAGAAACTCATGTATGAGAGAGTTTTATATAAAGGTTAAGTGCGCATGAAGAAAACATCCCAACCCAGTGCTGCCCAAGCCCACAAGTCCAACATTAACCCATTAACCCCTATGTCCGACATCAATCCACAAAGTCCTCCTCCATCTCACAAAACAGACGCAATGATGCAGACTGCAGGAGGAAAGCTGAGTCAGTGAATGTGTAAGCATCTCAGTGCTGGCAGGGGTCTCCACACAGGTGCTCCAGCACCCAGGGCTGCATCGGGGTAGGTCCATGTGGCTTCTCCTTGGGGATGTCTTGCAGGAAGTGAGCCTTGCCAGCTGAAGCAGGAAATTGCTAAGGCAGCTGCACCCTAGTCTGACCATCACAAAGAAAGAGACCTGAGAACTAGAAAGGCAAGGGTAACCGAGCCATTTATTCCTCTGCCCTTCAATTAACCCCACTTGTGTTTATCGGCCAGGTTGGCACAATAAACTACCTCAGATTCATTTGGCTTGTATCCCGGTCACTTATAACTTGAGAAGACCTGCCCATTTATCGATCAGCAAGATAGTCTCTCATAATAAGTGTAAGATGCAGTTGTAATGAGAATGTTATTGAAACGCTATTTAATTAATTTCATAACCACTGTATATAAAGGACTATATAACTTTCCTATTCCTAGTTACAATAAGGAGGTTGTTAGTTGGTGAAAAGGGAAGATTAAAGATGTCTATCTTCAAAATAGAAGTGCTATATGTACCTATAGTAATGTCCAGATCACCTTAGAGTGTCTGAAGAATTTTATGTAAGAATAACAAGTTAAAATTATAAAACAAAGAAGAAAAGCTATAATAATTTTATGGATTTGGGTCTTTTGTAACCTTCCAGGGTTTATTATTTCAATACCTTGTAGATATTTCTCCACATTGATGAAAAGAAAACTCTTCAGAGTAACTCCCTGTCAACAGAGAGAAACATGCTTGAAAGTAAATCCCTATCTAGAGTTAGGTAACCAGAACTCAAAGAAAGAAAAGCTTTTAGATCATGATTTTAAGGTTGCGCAATCTTAAATTTTGTTATATATCCATGTTGACAGCACATGCACTTCCTCAGCAGCATAGACCATAACTGAGCCTAGTTAGCAAGACAAATTAGTCACAAAAAGGAAGCTACCAGATGGTGTGCATTGTTAATAACGCCCATCTGTGAATTACAAAGCTGATTTGTGGGTGCATTTGTTGCTTCTTTTCTTGGACAGCAAAATTGCTAGTTATGACTTTGAAGAGGTGCCTGATTATCCTAGTAGCTTCACAGGTAACTTTCGTGTTTTTTTTTCAGGCTGGTATTTTGAGGAAAAAGTTTCTCCTTTTAGTCCAATTAGACTTTGTACAACACCCAAGAAGCAAAATGTTTCGTCAATACTTGAGAGTATAGTGACTTGTTTCCCTCTTTCAAGGTGGAAATGAGTAAAAAGACTAAAAGTTTCAGAATGCTAAACATTCGCCTAGAAGAGGACATCTCCTTTTTTCCATGAACTTCTTGATGTATATATATTTTAAGAAGTTCATGGAAGATTCTGCTATCTTATAATTCCATTTTCCAGACTTGTTGATGCCCCCCTGGAAGTAGGCAGTCATTCAATATCACCACCTTTTGGAGAAAAGACTTGGGTCTTGCCAGAAAATCGAGCTTAGGCCAGTCTTGGCAAAGCCTAACATTGGCAGTGCACAAAGAAGAAAGAGCCTTCCTTTTTCCAGGATCCCCATAAGGCTATGCCCACCATGGAAGTGGCAAAAAGATCCCAAACAACTGACATTAATTCTTCAGGTAGGTACATAAATGTCCCCAGCTATTTTGTTCCGATATCCTAAGAAAGCTCACTTCTTACAACACTTGGTCTCTATCTTTGCCTGAAGCAAGAGGGAATAAGAAGAGGAAGTAATTGAGTCCATGAACCATGAGCCCAGAAGAACAGATGGTCCCTGGCTAACACTATGGGACAGTTTGACCAAAGATTCAGTATAAGAATCCTAATGAAAAGGAGGGGGGGGGGGGCTTCAGAATGCAGTACAGAATTTCAGCTTTTCTAGAACCATGGAGACGGGATGAACCCCCACACTAATGCCCTAAAATAATCTTTAAATCTTAGCCATACCGAACCAAACCAAAGAACCTGAAATCTTCTTAAAATCAAACAAGAGGTTAGCTTAGTTTGTAAAAGATACCTGTCTTGGGCATTGTGCTATTTTAAGATCTATCTGTATGGGATTTCATTACAAACAGAAACTTGAAAGATTAGATAGGAAAGTGAGTGGGCGGGGAGTTTATGATCGTGGGAGACAGACCGTTCAGAAAAGGAGGTGAGAATGGTTGCACATCTCCAAGAACGCATCGATGCCACTGGCTTGTCCATAACTGGAGGAAGGGCTGCCCTGGTGTGTGTCCTAGGGCATACAGTCTCAACAGAAAATAGAAATAAAACAAACTGTTAAAAAAAGATAAAGAAATGAAAGTTTGATGCTAATGTTTCTTGCTCTGATTCCATACTCACCGAACAAACTTCTGGCTTCAAAGTTGGTCAGCCTATCTGGTAGACTTTTTCTTTTTTTGGAATCTCATTTCTTTTTATGCAAATGATGATAGTTTCAAAATGAAGAGAGTTTATTACTATCTGCCTTGTGACTATATATACTTGCGTACTCTGCCTTTTCCACTAAATATTATGTTAGTAGAAGTTTGCTATATTCATTAAATAAACCTTACTTAAATTTTCACTTTCTACTGACTCGTGTCTGTTCATTGACACACAACTATTGGCCCCCAGCTGTTCATGACGAATAGCTCACAAACAAGTCTTTGGTCAGGCTGCCTTCTCAAGAAGACCTACCCTGACCACTCTGCTGCTACCAGTCCCAACTCTCAACCTCCATTATTCTGCTTTCCTTCTTTGTTCCCCCCTCATAGTACTTGTCAAAATTTAACAACACACAATTTTATAATTTATTTATGGGATCAATTTTTATCTCCTGGAATGTAAGCCCTTTGAAAACAAGTAACCATTGTGTGTTTTGTTCATGTACTCTGAGAGGGGCCCTGACAGAGTAAGTGCTCATTACATATGTGGTCTATTGAGTTTCCCTCTTACTTTTATTACAAATAGTAGTTCAACTGATATTTCTGTATGTAATACAGAACATCTGTTTATCTCTTTCACACATCTTCAAGGGAAATGGTTAGGTCAAATGTGTGAAACATCTGTAAATTTCCCACTATTAATAGTTTTCCAGGACATTTTCCAGTACTTTCTTAAGGAAGGTAAGTTTACCAGCTTTATACTTTGAACACATTATCAGGAAAGATTTATTATAAAAAAAGGGACATTATGTTTGTTGAAATGAATGGTTAACTCAGGCAAGAAAGGCCCGTTGTGATATAGATTGACAGTGCCTGAAACAATGGATTCAAACACAACTTATGAAGATGGCGCAGGAACAGACAGCATTCTCTTCTGTTAGACAGAAGATCACCATGAGTTGAAGGCAGTTTAAGATTTTGATTTTAACAACAACCTAGTAAGGGGAGGGAAATCTGCAAGCCATCATTCAGGCTTCTGCTACTCTGTCTGCCATTGAGCTAACGATCCTTCCTGAGGAATTCTGATTCATCCAAACCCTAAACCCTGTTGGGCAAAACATAATAAGTAGTAAATGAGGTGACCATGCATTAAAAGAAATGTACCATGACAATTCCTCTAAAGTGGTTATCTATATTTGAATGTCTCCAACAATTATATACTCCCTAAAGGAAGGATTTCTTCCTTAATTATTCTTTTGGCTCAGCCTATTCTTTCCAGGTTCTAGATGCATGTTTCTAAAACTTAACTACCATTATAAATCCAGAAACCACAGAATTCTTTAAATATTTGAATATACTTCTCATATGAGATATATTTTAAATATTCCACCATCTTGAATTTTCATGCTTGAATTTTCCCTCATGTGTTTCTAATTCTTACACAATTTGTCAGTATAGAAGTGCTCAGTTGCAAACCTAAAGGTCATGCATGTATGTATCCATGGGCCACTATTTTTCACTATGTGAAAAATCTGTCAGTCTGCATCCATAAAGATTTATGTCCTTGGAAACCATGTGGGAAAAGTCCACTGTATCCTATAGGTCGTTATGAGTCAGATTCAATTCTAGAGCACTGGGTATATAATACAGTGATATCCTTGAGTGATGCAAAAGTCTAATGCATCGGAATGTTAATGGACAGATTGGTCATTTGAATCTACCCACTGGCACCACAGAAGATAATCTTCTTGGTAATCTACATCTGGAAAACCATGCATTGGCATATACTACTTAGTATTAATGAAAGCCTGCTTTGAAACCCGGTGTTTATCAATGAGACAGAGCCCATTCAACAGGCAGACCACATTTGCACAATTGGAAATAGTGGATGAAGGCACAATTGATGTGTACCAATAGCAGACAGGAATATTCTCTAAAGATGGAGCTTGCTACTTTACTCCAGTTGCTGTTTCTACAAACCCAGAATACAATTATAAACTACAATATATTCATACCCTATCCTGAGTACTACAGTATAGTTTTGTCTATTCTTTCATATCCCCCCTGTCCATTCCTTTATTGAACATCAAATGATTGGTGCATATGCCCAGGCATATTACTTATGTTTACTTCAACTAAATAGCCACTGATATATTTTGATCAACAAGAGGATACGGGTTCTGTGGAAATTCCCCCCTTTCATTTGTAACAAGATCATTTAGCTCTTATTTTTATATTCTAATATATGGTTTCACATTCATTTTTTAACAAAAGAAGACAAAAATCTTTGCATACATTGTAAAACTGGATTATTTTAATTTTTTCCAGTTATTGTAAAACCAAAGGCAAATTTTTAAATCATTTTATTGGGGTCTCTTACAGCTCTTATAACAATCAATATGTCAATTGTATCAATAACATTTATGCATGTATTACCATCATCGTTTTCAAAGCATTTTATTTAGACTTGAGCCACTGGTATCAACTCCTCTTTTTCCCTCCCTTTCCCATCCTCCTACCCTTATGAACCTTTGATAAATTATAAATTATTGTAATCATCATATCTTATACCATCTGCTGTCTCCCTTCACCCACATTTCTGTTGTTTGAACCCTTGGGGGTGTACATTGATCATTGTGATCAGTTCCCCCACAAAGGCAATTTTATAACTTTTTTTGTATATAGCTGTTTTTGTGCAGGGTAATCTGTCTTTAAGTACTGGTAAATTGCTCTTATAGTTTTCCCTCAAATTATTAATTAGCCACTGAAAGCCCTATAAAACACAGTTCTACTCTGACAAACCTGGAGTTACCATAAGTGGAAACAGACTTACTGGCAACTGGTTATTTAATGCAATAAACAGAATATGATGTATGGGCAAGTATGTAGACTACGGCTATCACCTTCTTCTATCCAGATAGTCTTCTCCTACCAAAACTCATTAGTTTTATGGGCTGCCACACATCCTGTTGGTTTATGAAGTCTTATGCTGCATATGTCTCCTATTTGTAATGACATCCAACCTCCTCTTCGGAATCTGTATCTCTAGAGTCAAGATACGTTATTAGTGCTGCTGGAAAAGACCATTATACAGACTATAATGAACATTGGTTCATTTCTAATTTTCCCAACTTCACTGTGATTTCATGTTTGTAAGAAGCATTGTTCAAAAAGAAAACTAGGTATAGTATTTTTTGTGGGGGGTACATGCCATACACAATCAGCAAAATATTTTTCAGCATTTTCTGTAGCAAAATCATAAGGCAATTTTAAAGGATGCTGACTGGGGAAAACTGACACAGGAAACAAGTCAGCAAAAGAAACTAAAACGCGGGACTTCCGCGAAGATGGCGATGGAGTGACACGTACCAGAGGGACTCCGCAGAATCCAGCCCAGGAGAGCTGCTTAGAGGGAACTTTAACACAACTAGAACACAGGAGGAGCATCATAAAGATAAGTAGGCACAGACCCAAGGGG
>NW_022103903.1:14608045-14624989 GCF_000313985.2 Echinops telfairi | reverse complement strand
CTAAAACGCAAAGGACAATGGAAGTTTTGAGCGCAAAAAATGGCAATATGAGGTGGCTTATAAATGTGGAGAAATTAGAATCTTCAAGCACCTGTCAGTCAGATCTCAAACCTGCACCTGTTTCACAGACAGAAGTTTGCTGTCTAAATCTCATGTAAACAGTTTAAGAAATCAAAATATATCTAGCTCTTTACCTTAGTAGAGTACTTTTGGGAGAATTCAATTATAAGAAGTCCTATAAAAAAAAGAAGAAGAAGAAGAAGTCCTATTTGGGGTTGATCTGAAGGTCTTCAAAGAGAAGACCCTTATCTGAGAAGGGATTATGTTCTGGACTCCATTATTGAATAAACTCAAAAACTCGCCACCATTGAGTTGATTCTAACTTATAATGACCCTACGGGACAGCATAAAATTGCCCCTGTGGGTTTCTGAGACTGTAACTCTTCAGGAGTAGAAAGCCTCATCTTTGTCCCACAGAGCAGCTGGTGGTTTCACACCACTGACCTTGTGGTTCTCAGCTCAACATGTAACCACTACGCCAATGAATATAGGCATTTATAAGTGAAATATTACTGTAGCAAATCCCAGGAAAAGAGAAACGGAGAATCTTTATCACTGACATTTAAAGAAGTGAGCTTTTCTTTAAATGCCAGGAACCAGACAGCTGGCTAGTTAATTAGTACTTTGGCATAAAATAAGGATTGTTATTATAGACAACCTATGCATTTATCTTAGGGGAAGCTCTGAATAGTTCCTTAAACTCACAATACTCAAAATGCTCTCATCTTGTGCTTTAAAGGGAACATTACACAAACCAGTGACCAGTATTAGTCTCAATGGAGAGAAATGCGAACCAGATAAGGTTGATGTTTATTGCCATTCCTATTAAATATTGTGCTGGAAATCTTAGCCAGAGCTATATAGCAAGAAAGTGAAACTCAAGGAATCTGAATTGGCAAAGAAGTAAAACTCTATTTACAGATTATATGCATTTTAAAAAAAAGCCCTAAAGTTTTGGCAAGAAAATGTTGGAACCATTCTTTGAAAGATTCACCAAAGTGACAGTGTACAAAAATTAACATTCAAAAGTCAGTTCGATTTCTTTACACTAATCAAGAGAACTCTGAAAAGGAATTAGAAAAACAATACCATTTACAATAACCACCCAAAAGATTAAATACTTAGGAGTCAATCTAACGAGCAGAACAAGAAACCCGCTGCCCTCCTTTCCGACTATTAGCAGCCCTGAAGGGCGGCTCCGAGTACTTCTGGGTTTCCAAGGCCATACGTCCTCATGGGAGCAGAAACACACAAACAGCAAAAGACACCCTCGATGACTGGGACTTTCTAAACCCTGTACACGTATGTGCATGAAGACATTTCACCCAGAGTGACGAAGAGAACCTCGGGAACAGGGGAGATAAATATTAGCACGGACACATCAGACAACAAACTAATCTCCAAATTTAATGAAACCATCGATCCTGTAACAACAAAAAGACCAATAATCCAATTAAAAACTGGGCAGAGAACATGAACAGACACTTTACCGAAGAAAAGGGACTGACGCAGTGGCTGCAATGATGGGCAAAGGAACAATTGTGAGGATGGCACAGGACCAGGCAATGTTTGTTTCTGGTGTGTGCAGGGTCATTATGGGTTGGAACTGACTCAACTAAACTACATCAGTCAGGAGTTTGGGAACAACTTAAATTAACTGAATTGTCTGGTTTAAGTCTTTCAACAAGCTATAGATTAAATATCGCCTATAGTTGTATCATCTGAAGGCTCAACTCGGGCTGTAGAATTCCCTCCATGAGGGCTCATTCATATAACTGTTGGCCAAAAAGAAGTGTTGCCATAAAGTTGATTCTAATTCATAGGGACCCTATAGAGAATTTCAATGGTTGCAGTACATTGATAGGGAACTTCCAGAAGTTCAAATTGGATTCAGTAAGACGACATGAAACAAGGGATGTTAGATGGATGTTGGCTCAAAACAGAAAGATGTTTACTTGTGTTTTATTGGCTGTGCCAAGACTTTCGAGTGCATGGACCATAATCAACTAGGCATAACCTTGAGAAGAATGGGAATTCCAGAACACCTCATTGTGTTCATGAGAACCTTGTGCTTGGATCAAGAGGCAGTTGTATGCATAGAACAAGGGGACTGCATGGTTTAGCACCAGGAAAGGTATGTGACAGGGTAGTATCCTCTCACCATACTTGTTCAACCCGTATGCTGAGCAAATAACCAGAGAAACTGGATTATAAGAAGAAGAATGTGGCATTAGAATTGGAGGAAGGCTTATGAACAACATACAATATTCAGATGACACAACCGTGCTTGCTGCTGTGGAAGAAGTGCGCATGGCTCTCAATGCCACCTGGCTACAACATACAGGGCTTCGGAGGTTGTAACTCTTAGTGAAGGAGATTGCCTCATCTTTCTTCTGCAGAGTCACTAGTAGGTTTAAACTGCTGGCCTTAGCATTAGCATCCCAATTCTTATCTCACATCACTAACCTGGTGGTTGGAAAGAGGCTCAATTGCTTGCCACATGGGTGGGCCACTCTACATGGCTGCTTGCATGCTCTCATGCTGTGTCACCTGGCTTTCACCAAAGAAAGTCATCCAGTGGGAAATGATTGAATCTAGCGTATCTCTAATAACTTTGTAAATTCTATATAATGTCCAAAATGTTCTAATAATAAGTTAAAAAAAAGTTGCACAGTGTAAGAGTGGTTTTGAATGTGGAGGTAGGGTAAGGAGTTAATTGTAGAACTAAACATTACAAATGTGCTTGACACAATGGATGCATGTATAGATTGTGATACGAGTTGTATGATCCCCCAATAAAATGATTTTTTTAAAAAAAAACTAAAAATGTATTGAAACAATACCTGAGTGAGAACTGCTCAGGAGCTTCTGAAAAAAGCAAACATCAACAATTATATACAGTGCGTGAAAAGCCCAACTTGGAATACTAAGGAATGGCAATAGCATTAGGATCTAGAACACACAATGAACCAGAAGTTGTGACACCCCAGAACATGGATGGGAGTCCCTGTTAGACTGGAAAAGTCAACCATAGCATGCAAACACCATGGTTCTGGCCAACACACGAGCACCAACGCAGGTTTGTGGGATCACTTTGAATGATATCCAAAGGAGAAAGATGGGCTGGGAAGAGATCTCTAATTTCTAGTCCATGCACTAACTTTTCAAAAAAAATACTGTCCTCTCCATTTTATAGAAGAGGAACCAGTATTCAGAAGTCCAAAGAGTATGTTTCTTACTCATTTCAAAGTCAGTGTTCTTTCCACGACAGCACATCTTCTCCTCTAAGGTCATCTTGGACACTGATGAGAGAATAAGGCATCAGTGGAAGATCTGAATGTGCAAGGGCATCATTTGCGATTCTAAATGTGGACTCAACGGAGAAAACAAATCAAGGTACCACAAACTTCACATTTATAAGTTCAGTTATGACAGCTTCTGTCAGTCCTAATCTCCCCTTCATATCTCCAAAACAACATTTCTTAAGCTTCATGAGGCTAAAGAGACTCTGTAGAGTTATTTTCTCCTGAAGGATTTACATAGACAAGGGGTCTTCGGAAGTTCATTTTAAAAATTCTATTCCCTTTTCATTCCATTTTTGCACAAAGATTTTGAGCTGCTCGTATAATCGCCGAATCAAGAACAGAACATAGAGATTGCTCTGCAGAGTGGGAATGTTAAGACTTTCTTTCTTTCTTTTTTTAAATCATTTTATTGGGGGCTTGTACAACTCTTATCACAATCCACACATCCATCCATTGTGTCAAGCACATTTGTACATTTGTTGCCATCATCATTCTCAAAACATTTGCTTTCCACTTGAGCCCTTGGTATCAGGCTCCCCCTTCCCTCCCCATCCCCTCCTTCATGAACCCTTGATAATTTATAAATTATTATTTTCTCATGTCTCACATTGACAACACTTCCTTTCTTGTACTAACCCTGAAAACATAGCTTGAACTATCAAGGAAGCAGTAGCTAAGGATTTGTGCCAAATAACTACAATTTAGTCATCCCTATTGATAAATAAGTGAAATACAATTATTTGATTCCTTTTAGGAAAATTTCACATATTGTCATACTCATGATTATTTAGTGAAATTGGACTAGAAAATTCCTACTTTTAGTGCCAGATAGCTTGACTATTAAAATAGAATGGTGATCTTGGGAGGGAATGAAGGAAGGAAAGTATGGCATATATTTCCAATGAATTTCCAAAGAAAGTGGTCCTTACAAGGAGCCCTGGGATGTAGTTGGTTAAGTGTTGAGCTGATAAGCCCAAGGCCAGATTCTCAAACCCATCAAAGAGCAAAATAAGGCCTTCTGCTCCATAAGGGTTTATAGCCTCAGAAACCCAGAGGTAGTTCTACCTTGTCCAAAAGGGTCTGTATGGATCAGAACTAGTTTGGTGGTAGTGACTTTGGCTTTTTCACTTGAATGGTCCCCACATCGATATTTCCAATACTCACTCTTTGCAACATTAAGGGACAAGAAAGACTAAGACAACCACTGAAAAAAACTATGCCTCTAGGAACAAAGTAAATGGTCTAGAATATTCATCAGAATCACATCCCAAGGTTTTCTATGGAAACATCCTGCAGCGGTCCAGGAAATGAGCACCTGCCCTAGTTTTGAATTAGAACTCCCATGTTCTGCTGCATGATATTAAAGGAGTGTAGGTGATGTATAAAATGTTTGACAATGGTTTAAAAGTCAGAGAAAACTTCATTAACTTGCAAAATAAATGCAATTTCAACCTCAGCTTGCTCTTTGTCAAAAAATTATGTATGCCTATCCATAAATCATAAGCCCACTAAGCACAGCTTTATAATCTGACACTGATCTTTTCTCTCGAGTCATTATTCAAGTTCTCATTTTTGAAAGATAATGGTGACATTTTTGCTAAAAAAAAAAAAAAAGAACTCATTTTAATTTTAATGTCAACCCATCGTGCATTTTAAACTGACACTGTGAGTGTCTTAGACCTGGAGAAGCCAGGCTAAGGGGAAAAACTGGAAAGAAAAGAGAGGAAACACCTGTCAAGCCCGAGAAGGCCCAAGGGTACGCAAAGTAGGCGGAAAGGGCTCAAAGAGCAACACAAGTTTTTGACAATTGTCACATCAGTTTTGTGATCTCCCATTTGCCAATTTTGAGCTCTTGTCCTATTTGAAGGAGCCTGGCCTGGTGACCCAATGGTTAACCGAAAGGCTGATAGTTAAATCCACCAGCTGAGAAAGACATGGCTGTCGGTTTCTTTAATTTACAGCATCAGAAGCCCTATGGAGCAGCACAACTCTATCCTAGTTCAACTCTTTCTCTATAAATTGGAATACACTCAGTGGGTTTTAGATCATGCAAGCATTTGATCATTAAATTCTCAATTTTGATGGGAAAAAAGAGCAGAGACTGTATTTATTCTGCATATGCCTAGCTCTGGTTTGCCAAGCCGGTTTCTGAATATCAAAATTCTTTTCACATGGAGATGTACAAAGACTGCCTGTTGGTCTTATAAAAGATAGGAATTGAGCCAAAATGCCCTCAGAGTAGGTTGGCAGGGGATCCAGAAGGTATATTGCCACTTACGTAGCTGTTTAAGCTAATTTAGCTAGGAACCCTGACAAAACAGCTAGTTGCTTGGTGATTGCTCCTCTGCAAATGCAGGATCTTAAGGAGGGTAGAAAGGTGTTCTGCTCTTGATAACATGTTCCTTCCAAGGTAACTCCCCAGTGAGGCAGCCTGCCAGCATAATGCATGGCTCGCTGAGCAACACATGGGGATTCACTTAGCAACATTGGGCTTATTGTGAAACACTTCGGAGTAATTAGGCCTTTGAGGTATTTTAATCTGGCAGTGCTAGAAGTCTGTGACATTAGACAGTAAGAGTTGAGAGCATATCACACTCAGGGGGGAAATATTCTTACAGTACAGGATGAGGTATATCATCAGTACCTTGCACAGTTCTTGAAATAAGGGCTATGATTGCACTAAATTGGGGAAAATGGTAAATATTGATAAGGCTTTTTCCACAGGGAGCTTCCAAATAAGGCTGATATTTTTTATACATCTTTTTGCCCCTGAGGCTATCTTTCAGAAGATACAATGAGCCCAAAAGGAGACGATGCTTAGCAAAACAATATGTAATCAGACAGCCAGAGGACCAGGATCGATGCATTCTATCACCCCGCCCACAATCTTCCAATCCCTAAAGCTTTATGAAGGTTTAGAGCACACAAGGAACAAAAATCTCTTAAGAATTCTGAGGGGAAATGCAGATTTGTCATCTAATTGAGCTAGATATTTAAAAGATGATACATTGTTATGTTTATAAGTGTGCTGAAGGCTATTTCTTTGAAGTATTTTCATCTGACAATGCTAAGCGTCTGATATTAGACAAGAAGCATTGAGAACACACCACACTCAGGACAGAAAAATATATACTGTGCAAGATGAGATGTATGATTCATACCTTGAACACTTCTTGAAATTAGACTCGTGATTGCACTCAATTTGGGAATTGTAAATACTAATAGAATTGAGTCAGAAGAATGGGCATAAAGTAGGTCAGGAGGCTGAGCCAATTATCTTTTATGACCATTGTTCCTGGATGAGGTTTACTGAATATAACTTCCATTCATCCACTCAGTTTTCACTCAGTCAACCTTTAAAAAGTGTTCATTCTACATATACTACATACGATGCTCCAGACATTGATCTAAGGTGTCAGAGATATGAGTGGGATACAGTTTCTGCCATTAAGGAGTTCACCAACTATTGGCCTCCCTTGTAGCTCCTAGGATTTTTCAAATTACAGAGATTAAGCCTGGGTAAAATAAAATAACAAAGTTCGTGGACAAAATGACTGATCATCTAAAGTAACAGTGTCACTTGGCTAAATGAAAATCATAATTTTAAAATACATGATTGTCAATTCCCCTATGAAATGCCAATTGTGTGAAAGGTAAATCAGTTTAATAAAAATGCACAGTAATTAAAAAACAAAGTCAAAATGAATATGTGTGTATATTAATATATACTCATACCTAAACATAAACATAGGTAATCTACCTTTTTATAATTGAGTTGATAGAAGAGTATCTTGTATCTACACTAAAATATCTAATCAAAACCAAACTCACTGCCATAGAGTCAATGACTCTGTGAGACCGCAGAGGACAGGGTAGAATTGCCCCTGTGAGTTTCTGAGACTGCAATTCTTATGGAACTAAAATGCCCTGTCTTTCTTCTGTGGAGTGTCTGGTGGCTTCAAACTGCTGGCCCACCAAGGCTCCAAGATGTCATTAAAGGTGTCATTAAAATCAGTCTTAGTACATGAAAAAAAATGTTTTCTAATAATTTTATTGGGGGCTTGTATCACTTTTATAACAACCCATACATCCATATATCCCCTAGGAAAATATTATAAATTATCAAGGGTTCATGATGGAGGAGGGTGGGGAAGGGGAAAGAATGAGCTGATACCAAGGGTTTAAGTACAAAGAAAATGTTTTGAAAATGATAATGGCAACATATGTATAAATGTGCTTGGCACAATGGGTGGATGGATGGATTGTGATAAGAGCTATAAGAGCACCCAATAGAATGATTTAAATAAATAATAAAATCCGTCTTAGATTATTTCTAGCTTGGGGGACTAAGGCAGAGTAAAGAACACTAATTTGAGAGCCTCAGTATGCACTCATACTCTAACCATAGCTATACCACTAATTTACTATGTGAACATTGTCAGAATCTCAATGTCTTTGAGGAGTCTCTGGGTAGTTCAACTGATCAACACATTCAGGTTCTAACTGAAAAGACAGAGCTTCGAGTCCACCTCAAGGTATACTAGGGGAAAGATCTGTTGACCTACTTCCAAAAATCGATCGTTGAAAATCCTATAGAACATGATTCTACTCTGATGCACACGGTTGTCATGGGTAAGGGGAGACTTAATAGCAATGTCATTGAGGCATCAGTTTGCTTCACTGTGAAGCCCAAAGAATAGAATATCTGATCAGATTTAGTTATAAAGTTCTATGATTCCTTGAATCTTCTATTCTTGATCAACCTGTAATGGGTATAATCAGGAAGTAATAAAATCCATCTAGCCTTCAATCCTTGAGGCTTTTGTTATATCTCTGCTAGCAACGTAGCACACACAGTCGTCATCATTTCACATCCAAATTAGCCAAATCCCAACTACTTTGTTTGTTTGTATTTTAGTTCTTTTCTATGTCATCTCTGTGGTACTTGACTCTAATGATCAAGTGCTCTTTCTTAAAGTTATATTTCCACATATGATTGAACTATTGAATTGTATGGTACGTGAATTATATGCCAATAACACTGGTGGGGGGTTGTTTTCTCCTTGATAACTATAACACTACCCTGCTTCTCTTTCATCAAACTATTCCTACAGATTCAGGTTCACACATTGGTTCACATCTATTCTGTCATGCTTAGCTAGGGCTTTCCATTACATGCATTGTGGGCATGACTTAAATTTCACCAATCACATCACTGCTTACTTCCCTCTTCCTGAAGCCTGAGAGATCCCCATCCTACTCAAGGATTAATTTTTCACTTATATATACAGGGTTGCCAAAATGTGACTCTAACTCTTATAACTGAAATTCCAATCATGTATCTCTAATTACCTGTCAAATAGTTTTACTCGGATGTGCACCTGCCACCTCAAACACTGCATGTCTAAAATCAACCATTTGGCCTTTCAAAGTAGCTCTCTCTTGATTTTGTTTTCCATCAACAGTTCACAATCCATTGTCCAAAACCAGGTGCTGTTTGAAATGAGATATTTTCAAATATTAGAAGAGTATCATGCTCCATAGGCATCCACGTGCAGTGCAAACTTTTAAGCACTTGACTATTAGCCATAATGTTGGCAAGTTGCACACAAACAGAGATGCCCTTGGAGACGAGACTGGTGATCTGCTTCCGAAAAGTCGGTTTTGAAAATGCTGTGCAGCAGTTCTGTTCTGCATATGTGGGTCCTCATGAATTGGAGCCAATTTCAGCAACTAAACACGACCAATAATAATAGCATGACTCTTCACATTTATGTCTTAACTTTGCAACTGATAAACACGTAATGAAAGGAAAAGTAATCTGATGCTTCTTTGTGCACCCTACAAAGTACACGTTTATAACTATAATGCAGATAACGTTAGAAGTTAGGATGAGAAGACGTCGTCGCATGTACTTTGGATACGTGATCGGAGGAATCCGTCTCTGGAGAAAGACATTTTAATTGGAACAGGAGGATGGTCAGAAAAGCAGAAGACCTCGCAGAGATGGATGGACACTGTGACTGCAATAGTGGAGACAAACATAACAAGGATTGTGAGGATGGCACAGCACTGAGCAGTTGTTTGAGTCAGAATTGCCTCAATGGTACCAAACAATAACAAAATGGTAGAATCCTATTCAAAGTGGCAAGATTACCAAGGTGCTCATGTAACAAGGACATGTAGTAAGAAACACTCAGCCTCAAGTCATTTATGTTATCTCGCTCCAGTCTACACACTCAAATGGATGTCCAATAGATGCTCTTTACCCGTGTGCTTCCTAACATTAAATGCTTGTTCACAGACAATCTGAAGTTATCTCCTGTGGCGGACAGAACTCCAAGGTGCTTTGAAGTTCTTCATGTTTAATGGCCTATACATATATAATGCCCTCATATGGAATGAGGGACAGACTTGTGATGGGATGGGATATTATTCACATGAATGGGTTACTGATCAATTGATTGTGAATTAATCAAAAGACAGTTTCCTAGTTGAGAACAAGGGGGGTCGGGGAAGAGACCCAAAACCCATCTGTAGACAATAGGACATCCTTTCAAAGAAGGGTCACAAGGAAGGGATGAGTTAACCAGGGCACAGTACAGCACCAATGAAACACACAATATTCCTCTGGTTGCTGGAGACATCTCACTCCCCACTATCATTACCCCAGTGCTGCCTTTCAGTTCATTTCTGGCTAGACCGGAGAATGTACACTGGTACAGATAAGAGCTCTCGACACATGAAATCCAAGTCAGATAAACCCCTCCAGTGCAGAAATGGGAGTAGTGATACCAGGAGGGTAGGGGGGCTCAAATACAAAGTAAATGTTTAGAAAATGATGATGGCAACATATGTACAAATACACTTGATATAATTGATGTCTGGAATATTATAAGAGCTGTAAGAACCCCCAATAAAATGATTTTTTTAAAGACATTATCGTAGGTGAGCCTTCTCAAAAGGATAAGGTGACCAGATTTTAACCTAGGATAAGGTGACCAGATTTTAACATTGGTAAAGCAGGACACCATTGACAGGGGTGGGGTGGGGGGTGTTCTTGATTAAAAATTTGGTCTACATGGACCAAATAGACCGTTCCCATGCTTGTCATGCATTCTTTCCAAAAACCGGGACTGTCCCGCCAAAAGCGGGACATCTGGTCACCTTAGCTAGGACTTTCCTGAAGGAAGAAGTGAAGAGATTTAGTGTGAAAGGGTCTAGAGGGTCATGTAGTAAGGGCCCAAGAACAGCTTCGAATTGCTGAGGGTAGTCTTGTCTAGGAGCAAGCATGAAAAGAGGACATGCGATCACACAACAGCAAGGAAATGAATCCTGTCAATAATCTGAGAGTTCAGAAACTGATATTTTGCTAATTGTGCCTCTAAATGATGACACACATGGCTTAAACTTTGATATTAGCCTTCTGAAACGCTGAAAAATGACCGAGCTCAAACATTCGGGATTCTTGATCCACAGAAACTCTGACATAATAAAGTTATGTTCTTTGTAGCTGGCAAGTGTGTGGTGACTTTCTAGGCAGGTATAGAAAATGAATATATTTGTTCTCTATGTACAGTAGAACCCCGGGCCTCGATGCTAATCCGTTCTAGAAGGAGCATCAAGATGCAATGGCGTTGAGTTCCGAATCAATTTTTCCCTTAAGAAATAATTGAAAACAGATTAATCTGTTCTCAACCACTAAGTTTTTACCCTATCTTTGCCTTTTTATACAAAACATTACCCAGAAATTTCAAAGTAAATTAGAGTTAAATAATACAATTTAAATAAGAAAGACAACATTTAAAAAGTTTTTAACAACTACAGTATGGCCCCTACCTGGAGATTGATGAGGATGTGGATCTTTGGACATGGAGGTGGAGAGGAGGTATGGAGAAAGAAGCATTGTGTGGAAGGGGCATCCCCTTCCACAAAATCAACTGTTAGCTGATTTTCAGGAGTTTTTTTCCTTCTTTGCCTTTTTTCACTAGGACCTGGCTGGCTTTCTCTTTAAAAAATCTGTCTAATGTGGTCAGCTGTTGGCATTTCCTTACCTGTTTCCTGAATGGGCTTACAAATTTATCATCAACAATTTGATAATAGAGTTAACCAGTTCCTTACCATGATGATTCTTTTAAAAAAAAACTCTTAGGACCCTTTTTTTTTTAAATCTAAGAACAGTACAAAAAAGCCACTAAAAACAGATAGCAAAACGGTTGGAACACAGCCTCAAAAAGTTTAAACAATGCGTACTAATAATGCCAACTAATGCCGAGAGATGGGAGCATGTTTTGTTTGCAAAACTTATTTGCTTTGGGTAGGTTTCCAATGTTTTGTTCAAGCTCCGATGCAAAATGTTCTAAATGTTCTCAACATTTTGCATTGAAATCCAATGATGTTGAGTACTGATGCGGTCGAGTACCGGGGTTCTACTGTAACAGGCACTGTGATAAACACTTTGCATTCATGATCTTTTAGTTATCCTATAGTAGAACTGAGACCAGAAGTTTAAAGAAGTTACATAATTTGCCAAAAGTTACTTAACTAGGAGGTGACAATGCCTTCTTAACAAATACCTGTTTCTTCATGATTGACAGGGAACAGGACAGGCCTCTCTGGTCTTACTACCTCAACTAAAGTTTGGAATTGCAGGCTCTGTGTGCTTTTAACAAGTTCTCTGTAAAAATAATAATAATAAAATAAAAAGCAAGTTCTTTTTGAGTTTATGTGAACTCCTCTCTGCCAAAAAATCTCTTACTTTATTGGCCGTGAAAAAAATTAATCCACTAAAAAAATATCCACTAAATATTTATGAAGCACCAACTATAGCAAAGCATTAAATTAAATACTAGGGGTGTTAAAAGATTGATAACACAGCTCTTGTACTTACACATTTCTTGCAAAAGAGTGACAAAGCAAAACTAAATACAAAAATCACCAAAAAGTAAAGACATTATATGAAAATTACAAGACAAATCATTTATGTCAACTTGTCAGATAAAGGAACATTTATAGACTATGATGCAAAAACACATGTGTGTCCTCTTCTGTTGAGATTTTATATGAGGCTTCAAAAAGTTATTATTTTTTGACCATTTAAAAATTTATTTTCCCTTTAATTTCCTTTTTTTTAAATCATTTTATTGGGGGCTCATACAACTCTTATCACAATCCATATATACATCCATTGTGTCAAGCACATTTGTACATATGTTGCCATCATCATTTTCAAAGCATTTTCTTTCTACTTGAGCCCTTGGTATTGGCTCCTCATTTTTCCCTCTTCCTCCCTCATGAACCCTTGATAATTTATAAATATTTTTTTCATGTCTTGCATTGTCTGATGTCTCCCTTTACCCCCTTGTCCTGGGAGGTAGGTCATTGTAATCAGTTCACCTTTTCTCCCCCCAACTTCCCCTTGCACATGGTATGGCTATTCTCCTGGTAGAGCTACTCTCAATATTGGTTCCAAGGAGTATATCTGTCATATATTCCCTGTGTTTCCAGCTCTTATCTGTATCCATGTACATGCTCTGGTCTAGCCAGATTTGTAAGGTAGAATTAAGGTCATGATCGTGGTGAGGGGTGGGGTCAGGAAGCATTAAAGAACCAGAGGAAAGCTGTATGTTTCATCAGTGCTATAGTGCACCCTGACTGGCCCATCTTTTCCCCACGACCCTTCTGTAAGGGGATGTCCAATTGCTTACAGATTGACTTTGGGCCTCCCTTCTGCACTCTCCCCCTCATTCACATAATGATTTTTTTGCTCTGGGTCTTTGATGCCTGATACCTGATCTCATTGACACCTCATGATCACACAGGCTGGTGTGCTTCTTCCATGTGGGGTTTGTTGTTTCTCAGCTAGATGGCTGCTTGTTTGTCTTCAAGCCTTTAAGACCCCAGATGTTATATCTTTTGATAGCCAGGCACCATCAGCTTTCTTCACCACATTTGCTTATGTGCCTGCTTTGTCTTCAGTGATCGTGTTGAGAAGGTGAGCATCTCAGAGTGCCGGATTATTACAACAAAATGTTCTTCTGTTAATTGACTAGTTGAGTAGAGACCCAATGTCCATCTGCTTCCTTAATACTAAACCTTTAAATATATGTATGTAGATCTATTTCCCCATCATCATATATACATATATTTAAATATGTATATGCCTATATTTAGAGCTCTATAAATGCCCTTTGCCTCCTAGTCCTTTCCTCTATTTCCTTTTACTTTCTTCTTGTCCTACTATCATGTTCAGCCTTCATTTGAGTGTCAGTAATCCCTCTTGGTTACATTGTCCTTGATCAAGTGCTACCAGACCCCCTACACCCTCCTTGCCATTGATTTTCGGTCATTTTGTTCCCTTGTACCTGGGTTTGTTAACACCCACTTCCTTTTCCCCACCTCCCCCTCTCCCCTGACCCCCTGGAACTGTCTTTCTATTGTTCTCTCTTCTGGGTTGTTTATCCTGATTATCCCATCCAGATAGACATGCAGAGACAACAATATGCACAAACACAAGACAAAACACAGCAAAGCAACAATAGAAAATAAAACAATAGCTACAACAACAACAAAAAGCCAATGACAAAAGAAAAGCCTGTAAATAGTTCAAGGTCTACTTGTTGTTCATTATGAGTGTTTTGCAGTCCAATCTGATGGGGCGCCATGCCCTGGCCCCACAGTCTATTTTTGGTGTTCCCTGGGGACTTCATTGCTCTGCTCCCCTTGTTGTTTTGTTGCATGCCCTTAGTGTTTTGCCTCAGTGTGGTGGGGTCAGAGTGGGAACAATTCCTGCAGTGTGTCTCCAGTGTTGTCCCCCATGGCGCTATGGGTCAGTGAGGGACGTTGTGTCTCGTGATGGGGCCAGCTCTATGGTCCTCTCTGTGCATTGGCTGCTCTGAGCAGAAATATTTTCCGCAGGGCTTGGTGGGCCAGGATGTGCTCCACTCTCTCTTCCTCCCCCCTCATTTGCTCCTGTGGGCTCTGATCAGACACATCCCTCTCCTTGAGCTGTAGCTTCAGTGCTGTCCTATGAAATTAATTCTTCTGGGGGAAGCGGGAAGGCTGTCCACTTAGTTGGTAATGGGGCCTGCCCCTCAGGCCTCTCTATTGGTTCCCTGCTTCATGCCAATGTGTTGCATTCTTGTCTTGGAGCACCAGGCTGAAGTCTGGTCCCTTTCTCCCTGTTGAGATATCAACAACACCTTCCCCTTGGGCGAGTTAGTTCCCTGTTCCCTCAGCTACCCATGTCTTTTTTTCCCCCTTTCCTTTTAGTTGGCTACCATATGTATCCCTGGGTTTAGTCTGGCCCCTGCCATATTACCTGGACCTCACCCTAGGAATGTATGTATACAGTAGTTTCTTCCATATGACCCTTTTGGAGTTCGAAATTTGGGTTGTTTCCAACTCTTTGCAATTGTGAACTGTGCCACAATGAACATTGGAACACAAATGTGTCTGTGGTTTCTCGTCACTTTGGGGGTATGCTCAATAGGGGCATTGCTGGATTGTATGGTAGCTCAATTCCCATCTATTTTAGATATCGCAAAATCGATTTCCATAATGGCTGTATATACCTACAGGTCCACCAGCAGTGGACAAGAGTTCCTATGTCTCCACAGCCCCTCCAACACGTGTTACTTTCTGATTTTTTGAATTGGGCTATCTTTGAGGGTGTTAGGTGGTATCTCATAGTTGTTTTACTTTGCATTTCCCATAAGGCTAGAGATCTAGAACATTTTCTCATATGTTTATTGGCTATTTGGATTTCTTCCCTTGAGAAATTCTGCTCAGGTCCTTTGCCCACCTCCTCAGTGGACAATTGTTTTTTTTCTTGTTGTAAGTTAGCAGAATGCTATAGATTTTAGTTATAAGACCTTTGTCTGATGCGTCATTGCTAAAACTGTTTTCCCATTCTCTCTTATTACTCTCTTGAGTCATTTCGTTGTACACAAGTGTTTTATCTTTAGTATATCCCACTTGTCACTTTGTGACTCATCTGTGTTTGTGTCCTTCCCTATTTCTGATAGCCTATGTATTCCCTAAGTTAAAGTTCCCAGATTTGTTCCAATGCCCTCATTGATAGTCCTAATAGTTTGGACTGTGATCCACCTTGAATTTATTCTTGTGTATGGAGAGACGTAAGGGTCTTGCTTCATTTTTCTGCGGCTATGTATCCATTTTTTCCAACACCATGAATTGAAGAGGGGATCCGCTTTCAATTTGAAATTTGGGGGGCCTTTATCAAAGATCAGTTGTCTATATACTAATGATTTTATTTCTGGGTTTTCCATCCTTTTCCATTGATCTATCTATCATTATACCCATACCACACTCTTTTGACCACTCTGACTGTATAGTAGGTGCTAAAGTCAGGTCAAGCAAGCCCTCTAACTTTGTCCTTCTTGAGGAGTTCTCTGCTAATTTGGAGCTTCTGCCCTCTCCATATGAAGTTGGTGTTCTGTTTTTCCAATTATTTGAAGATAGATGATGATAGTTGGATCGGGATAGCACTGAACTCATATAGTGCCTTGGGTAGAACTGACATCTTTACTATATTGCATCTTCCGATCCACGAGCGTGGGATGTCCTTCCATTTGTTGAAGTCACTGTTGGTTTCATGTAATAGTGTTTTGTAGTTTTCTTCTTACAGATCTTTTGTTTTTTTAGTCAGATATATTCCTAGATATTTCAATTTGTGTTTGGCTGTTGTGAAGGGTACCACCTTTTTTATCCCCTCTTCTGTGGCCTTATCCAATGTGTATAGTTGTCTGATAAACTTCTGTTTGTTGATCTTGTATCCTGCCACTTGCCATATTCCTCTATTGCTTCCAGTACTCCTCTCATGGAACTTTTAGGATTTTCCTAAAATTATATCACCCGCAAATATCAATAGTTTCACTTCTTCCTTCACCAGACTAACACCTTTGATGTGTTTTCTTTGCTTTATACTGTTAGCCAGGACATCGAATGTGATATATAGGCGTGGGGGAAAGGCACATCCTTGTCTAGTCCCCTTTTTCAGAAGAATTGATCTCGTCTTTTCTCCATTGACTCACATAGGCTGCTGGATTTTCATATACAGTTTGTAATATATTGGGGAATTTTCTCTCCATTTCTATCTTCTTGAGTATCTTAAACAGGAATTGGTGTTGGATGTTGTTGAAAGCTTTTTCCGCCGCTATCAATATTATCATGTGGTTCTTATAATTTTTCATGTCAATGTGGCAAATAATACTAATGGTCTTTCGTATGATGAACCATTCCTGCATCCCTGACATGAATCCCACTTGGTCATGGTGAATTATTTGTTTTATATATTTTTGAATTTTTTAAAATTGTTTTATTAAGGGCTAACACAACTCATCACAATCCATACATACATCAGTTGTGTAAAGCACATTTGTGCATTCATTGCCTTCATCATTCTCAAAACATTTGCTCTCCACTTAAGCCCCTGGCAAATCAACTCCTCATTTTTCCACTCTCACCCCCCTCCCTGATGAACCCTTGATAATTTATAAATTATTATTTTGTCACATCTTCCCCTGTCCGACTTCTCCCTTCACCCATTTTCTGTTGT
>NW_022103903.1:14589164-14606617 GCF_000313985.2 Echinops telfairi | reverse complement strand
AGTATTCTTGCATTGAGGGAGTACTTGAGTGGAGGCCCAATGTCCTTCTGCTACCTTAATACTAAACCTATAAATATATCCACATAGATCTATATTTGAATATGTACATGTCTTTATTTTGACCTCTATAAATGCCCTTGGCCTCCAAGCCCTTTCCTCTATTTCCCTTGACTTTCCTCCTGTCCCACTGTCATGCTCAGTCGCACCAGGGTTTCAGCAATTCCTCTTGATTACATTACCCTTGATCATGCCCTACCAGGCCTCCCACACCCTCCTCACCACCAATTTGGATCACTTGTTGTTCCCTTGTCCCTGGGTTTGTTAACACCACTACCTTTCCTCCCACCTCCCCCTCTCCCATGTCCCGCTGGAACTGTCGGTCCCATTGTTTTCTTCTCCAGATTGTTCATCCAGCCTATCTTATTTAGACAGACCTGTCTTATTAGACAGATAATAGCATGCAACAAAACAAGACAGAGCAAAAGCAAGCAACAAAATAAAACAAAACAAAAACAACCAGCCAATGTCAAAAATCAAAACAAAACACAACAACAAGAAACAAACGCTTGTAGTTAGTTCAAGGACTGTGTGTTGGCCTTTAGGAGTTTTTTCCAATCCAGTCTGTTGGGGCACCATGCCCTGGCCCCAAAGTCCACCTTCAGCATTCCCTGGAGACCTTGATGCTACATTCCCTTGCTGTTCTGTTGCACCCCCTTAGTGTTTTGCCTCGGTGTGGCGGGATCAGATCAGGTGCAATTCCCACACTGTGTCTCTGGTGTTGTCCCCTGTAGGGCTATGGGTCAGGGAGGGGCGTCATGTCTCATAGTGTGGCCAGCTGTGTGGTCCTCTCTGTGGACTGGCTGCTCTAATTGGGAACTAGACTTTTGTATTCTATTGGCTAATTTTTTAAAAGGATTTTTGCTTCTATGTTCATTAAGGCAATTGGTCTGTAGTTCTCAATTCTTGTGGGAATCTTACCCGGTTTAGGTATCAGAGTTATACTTGCTTCATAGAAAGAGTTTTGGAGTTTGCCTTCTTTTTCTATGTTCTGGAAGAGGTTGTGTAGCATTAGTGTCAGTTCTTCCCTAAGTGCTTGATAGACTCTCCTGTAAAGCCATCTGGTCCAGGGCATTTTTTGTTGGTAATCTCTTACTAACCTTGTCTGTTTCATCTATTGAAATGGGTCTGTTGAGATTCTTGACGTCTATTGGGGATAGTCTAGGGAGGGATTGTTTTTCCAAGAATTTGTCCATGGCTTACAAGTTTTTGAACTCTTTGGGAACAGTCCTTCATAGTACTATGTAACTATCCTTTTGATTTCACTAGGGTCTGTTGTAATGTCCCCTCTTTCATGCCTCTCCTTGCTATTGGAATTTGTTCCCTCCTTTCTTTGGTTAAGTTCACCAGAGTTCTGTCGATTCTGTTTATCCTTTCAAAGAACCAACTTTTAGCAGCATTGTCCCCCATAGTTTTCTTATTTTCCCTCTCCTGAATCTCAGCCCTAATTTTTATTATTAATTGGATTGTCTTGTTGACTCTGGTCTAGCTACTATAAATTTTGTGCCAGTGTATCAGTCATAAACCGCTCTTCCTTTTTTATGTGTGCAAGTATTGCTACGAAACTTCCTGATGACTGCCTTTGCTGTGTCCCATAAGTTTTGGTGTGTTGTGTTCTCACTCTTGTTGGTTTTTAGAAATGTCCTAATTTCATCTCTGATTTGGGCCAGTACCCACTCCTTTTGCAATAGAGAGTTATTCATCCTCCAATTGTTTGCCCTTGTTTTGCTCATTTTCCTTTTGTTGATTTCCAGACTTATGGCACAGTGGTCAGAAAGAGAATTCTGTATGATATCAATGTGCTTAAATTTATGCAGATTCAACTTATGCCCTAGCATGTGGTCTTTGAATATGTGCCATGTCGGCTTAAAAAGAATGTGAACTTATTGAATTTGGGTGGAGAGCTCTGTAGATATCTATCAGGTCAAATCATCTAACTGTATTGTTTAGATCTTTAGCCTCCTTGCTGAGTTTCTTTCCCAGTGATCTATCTTTCCCAGACAGCGGTGTATTGAAGTCACCCACTATAATTGTTGAGGCTGTGATTTCTTTTTTCATCTTTTGGAGCATTTGATTGACATATTCTGCTGAACACTTGTTCAGCGAGAAAATGTTTAGAATGCTTAGTGGTTCTTGGTATATGGTTTCCTTGAGCATTATGTAGTGTCCCTCATCTCTTTGTTATGGTTTGCACTTTGAGGTCAATTTTATCCGAGATTAGGATTGCAACTCCTGCTTTTTTTTAATTGCTATTTGCTTCATATGTTTTACTCCAGCCTTTGATTCTCAGTCTATTTTGGCCTGTAATCTTGAGATGTGTCTCCTATAGGCAGCATATCGAGGGATTGTGTTTTCTCAGCCAATCTTTTAGTCTCTGTCTCTTAAGGCCTGAGTTCAGTCCATTGATATTCAGGGTTATTACAGCCTCTCTGAACTCTGTGTTGTATTTTATCCCTATTGTGTTGGGTGTTTTCCTGCCTCCATTTCTTTTCCATGGGTTGTGCATATGTATGTTTGTGGTTCATTCTTGCCTTCTTTCCATCGTTGAGCCAGTGTTATCTTGGGGACTGTTTTCCCTTTGATGGTCTCTGGGTGGAGTTGTTCTGTGTGGTGGTCTCTTGTATGTGCTTGGTGAGTGCTGTTCTTCTGCCCATACTGGGTCAATGAGGATCTTTTGTAGTGCTTTTAGCATATTCTTTGAGATTTTCCTTGTCTGGGAAGACTCTCACTTCTCCATCAACTTTCATAGATAATTTGGCTGGATAGAGTATTCTTGGGTTTGTGTTATTTTCCTTAAATTTTTGGAATATGCTGCTCTACTCTCTCCTCTCCTTCATAATGTCTGCTGATGGGTCTGAGCATCTTCTTATCTGCTTGCCTTTATATGTGATTGCCTGTTTTTCCCTAGGTGCTCTCATAATGTTCTCCTTTTCCTCATAGTTGGATAGTTTAACAACTATATGTCTTGGTGACTTCTTCTTGGGGGTCAGTCTAGCTGGCATTCTTTTGGCCTCCTGGATAGTTGCTTGTTTTTGTTCATTAAGTTAGGGACGTTTTCCTCCAAGCATTCCATCAGTATTTTGGATGTTGATTTTCTTGATGTGCATTCCTCAGGCAATGCAATAATAGTGATGTTGTTCCTTCTCAAAGCATCAGACTTAGCTTTGACATTTTCTTCAGCTTCTCTGATGGACTTGTTAGACTTTTTCTCACATTTATTAATTTCTGTTTGTAAGTCCTCTAGGTCACTGATGAGGTTCTCTGCCTCCTCCATTCGCTAGGTGAAGTTTGTGAGTTTGCTGTTAGTTTTTGTTATCTTACCCCTTAGCTCTTGTATTTCCCTTTGGTACATGGCCTTAATCTCCTCTATCATTTCATCCTTTGTCTGTAATGCTTCCCTCGTGTCCTATATTATTCTAAGCAGCATTCTAATGATTTCTTTCTGTGGGAGGTCAACGTCTGCCTTTTCTGACTGCCATTAGGTCCAGGTGGTCCACTGGCATTGGATTTTGTTTCTCTTTTCTTGTTGAAGCTGTGGAAGCAGCTTGCTGGTGTTTGGTCGATTTATTGGAACTAGTTTAAGTTGTCCAGACGTCCCGCTTTTGGCGGGGCAGTCCCAATTTTTAACAATTTTTCCCGCGTCCTGTGGCGTTTTTTAAAAGCCCCAATTTTTGGAAAGAATGCATGACAAGTTAAGGTATACGGTTTTCGGCTGCCATGTGGCTATTTCGCCAGGATATGAGTTTTATCAATGGTGTCCCGCTTTACCAATGTTAAAATCTGGTCACCTTAAACTAGTTGCCATTTTCCCGGGTGTCTCAGAGTCCTAGGCTCTCTCTTTGGGAAGATAGTGTTGTTGTTTCTGTAGGCTGCCTATAGCCAACTGCATTGAGGGGCTGTGTTTCACCTTTGTTCTGCTGAGGTTTCCCTCATACCTTGGCCTATGTTTTGTGCTCCAGCCACCCTCAGGTCTCTTTAAGGGCTGTTTTCAGCTGTGCACGCTGCAGTCTGATGGAAAGTGTTGGCCCAAGCACAGGGGAGTGTATTTAGGGGATAGGTTGGGGATTGGGTGATCTGTTTCCAGATAGGGGCACTTCCCACAGGTAGGCGGGTGGGAGGGAAGGCCACTACTTCTGTTAGCGTGCAGATCCACTGCTCGGAGGACAGAGGGGGAGTGGAGGATTGAGTAAGGAGAAGGGAGAATGCAGTTGGCAAGCCCCAGAGGCTAGGGTACTTATGACGCTGGTGCAGAATCTTCTGCCAGACTTGTGCCTGATGCCTTGCAGGCCCCGAGCATTGTGGCAAGATGGGAAACTCTGTGTGTGTGGCAGGAGGTGGGGGGGGCGGCTGGCTGAAGGGTCTTCCCAGAGCACCAAGGCAGAGTGGAAGCCTCCGCTGTACTCCTGGCTGCTCTTTGGCGCCAGAAGGAGCACAGTGGGTGTCCTGAGCACTGCAAAAGAGACCACTGGAGTGTACAGGAGTGCAGGCAATAGGGTGGAAGTCAGCTGTCAGCTTCTGGTTCAGAGAAGTACTCTGAGTGGTCTTGGGAATTGACAGACAGACTTGATACCCCTACTCGGGCCCCCAATTTCCCCACTCACTGATCTCCATGGAGCTCTGGGCATGAGCTACCTATCTGGTTGCCATCTTGGCCCTACTCCCCGAAAATTTATTATTTAATTCAATTATCTCACAAACTTTTTGAAGAGTCCTTAGATTTAAAGAAACTTCCTAATTCTATAGAGTGCTTAGTTCTAACACTCAGGAAGGTAATAATAATAATAGCTTCATTTATGGTTCACTCACTATGATCTAAGTAGCGTACTAAGTACTGAGAAGTATTACTTCATTTAGCTCTCTCAAAAGTCTATAATATAGATATCATCATCATCATTTTAATGATGAGAAAACTAAAATAAAAAGAAGTTAAGTAACTTGCCTAAATTCACAAACTAGAAATTGGCATAGAATTTAAAGCACGTTGACTCTGATACATACACCATTAACCAGTCTATGACATGACACTACCATGTCATTAAAAAGGGTGATGGGGCAAGGTAACAGAAGTGAAAGTCGTGAGGAGAATGGAGTAGGTGAAGAGAGATAAACAGATAATAGCTACAATTAACTATGGCATTTAGCTACACATTTCTCAGGACCCAAGGCAAAATGAAAAAAATGTGATCTACATAGTCTCATAATGTGAAAAACATTCACTGAAATTTAAGAGAAGTTAATAATTAAGGTCCTTACCTTGGGGAAATTTTAAATGGTACAATATACAATATATATTGGAGGTTTTTTTTTTTAAACAGGCTGAAACTGAGACTCTTACTTAAACTAAGACTAAATTAAAGTTTTGTGAACACATATGGAACTGAATTAATATAGTACAGTTATAAACTCTTTTACTTATCTTGACCCAGAAGAAAATAGCTAGAGAGCAGTGATTTATAAGGAAATAGCTAGAGAGCAGTGGTTTTCCTAACTATTGATCACAACCATTAGTGGGTTATGAAATCAATTAATTAGGTCATAGTTTTTCAAATTGTGTATATGTGTGTGTGAGTGTGTGATTAAAACTGAATAGAAAATATCAGTTTGTATCTCAGCTTTACAGATAAATATTGTTTAACATATTTTTTATGCCCCCAGCTTTATATGTGTGTGTCCTCTTATAAACATGTTTTCTTTGAAGAAAAGGGAAAAAATGGGGCACCATTGCCATGACATAGACTCTTGGTCTTGCCTGTCAATTGTTTCAGCTGGTCTCTTGTGAAAAGCTCTACCAAGATTTTGAAGTTAAAGTCATTAGCAACTGCTGGAGTACAAAGTTTTGAGTTGTTGACTAAAGGGAGAATGCTCTGTATTGTAAGCATACAATTGGAAAGGAAGGTGTTTTGTAATTAAAGAGGTTTTCATTTGTGCCGACCTGGGGGAAATATCTTTGCTGAGGGGGATTTGAGGAAAGTAGACATGAGAGACAACAGCTCTCATGAAGCATACTTTGTCTCTCCCCCTCACCCCCACCAAATCTGGGGCAATCACATAGCTTGGTGTGCCCAGGACAGTCCTGTTTATATCCCTTTCCAGGGTGTAATTAATAGCTTTCCCTTCCACTCAAAAATTTCCTGGTTGGATGATAAATTACATGACAGTTCTTTCCAACATGCAGTGAAGAAATGCCCCCGGCTTGGGGGAAAAAAACCAACACACTTGTAAAGAAGAACTATACCAAAACCTGTGTTTCTTTCTTTACCACCTAGCCAACTCTCTATTATGTACAAGGGGTCTTCAAAAATTATGAAAAATTAAATTAAAAGATAATGGAATTTTGTTCATGAACTTTTTTAAGTCTCCTTGTCCGTATGAGAGGAAGCTAGCTCTGTATCAATGAAGTGCTGCTCTCAGCACTTCTCAGGCATAAGCTCAAGAACTTGGGGTTCACAAATAATGTTTAGGGACTAAAGTTCCTTATGAGGATGTGGACAATTTCATACATCAATTTGAAGTTACTCTAAGTTTTATAAAATAGTTTGCATCGTGTGCTCATCATGATGCAATTTCCATGCTTAACAAGTTGTTTAGGTTTACCATCAAGCTACAACCAAGCAGGACTACTGTGATATCTGTGAAATAATAATTTAAAGAGACCTCAAATGTGTTATTAACTTATGTGTTATTACCTGTATTCATGAAAGGAGCCCTGGTGGCATAGTAAGTATGCATTGGGCTGCTGACCAAAAGGTCAGCAGTTCAAAAACACTGTTCACTCCATGGGAGAAAGACAAGGCCTTCAGTCAGGGTGCAGTATTGCATCGATGAAGCACACAAATCTCCTCTAGTTCTTTGGGGCTTCCTTCACTCCACTAGCATGACCTCAATTCTACCTTACAGAACAGATTAGTCCAGAACATTCACACTGCTTCAGACAAGAGCCCACAACACAGGGAATCCAGGATAGATAAACCCCTCAGGGCCAACAAGAAGAGTAGAGATACCAGAAGGATTAGGGGAGGCGGGGGAGGGGGAATCATTCACAAGGATCAATCTATAACCCCCTCCCAGGGGGAAAAATAATGGAAAAGTGGGTGAGGGGTGATGGAGGACGACGTAAGACATGAAAATAATAACCTATAACTCATCAAGGGTTTGTGAGGGAGAGCGGACAGGGGAGGGAAAAGAAATGGGGAGCTGATATCAGGGGCTCAAGTGGGAAGAGACTGCTTGGAAAATGATGATGGCAGCATATGTGCAAATGTGTTTGACACCTGGATGAATGTAGGGATTGTGATAAGAGATGTAAGAGCCCCCAATAAAAGTGATGAGGCCTTCTACTCCTTTAAAGATCTACAATCTCAGAAACCCCTGGCACAGTTCTATTCTGTCCTATCGAGTCATTAGAAGTTCTATTCAACTTGATTGCAGTGCATCTAGTTTTTTGTTTTGGTATGCATGGAATGTTAGAGACAAAACGGTTTTATAGAAAAACCACAAAAACAAAGGTTTCTCTGAAGTTAAAATAGGAGAACTTGCCGGAAGAATTGAGGCATCATGTAATGCACACTAGCCTAGATTTGCTGGACTCCAAAGGACCAATGCTTTATCAGTAACTATCACAATTGTATTTCAAGTGGCAATACAGTTGCAGAAGAATATCATCATCTGAGATCGTAAATTTGCATGATTTATTTCAACTTTACAGAATTTTCATCAGATTTTGGCGCTGGAAAAGGACTGTATGGATAAATAAGTTCATCTGTACTTCTGTTGATTACTAAATAAATTAATAAAACACAATGGTATATCAGAATGTTTTTGCTCTTTAAAATGGATATCTATATTACTAATGTGTGATACATCGGAATGAAAAATGTCATGCTTGGAAACAAGACAGTTCTTCTGGGAAAGAGAAGCAGAAGTAACCAAGTTTCCTGGCCTGCTGGCTTAACAGAAATGCCGGCTTCTCTAAATGAATGCAATTGCTAAGAATGTAAACTAATTTGGCTGTCATCTTTAACTAGGCTACTCTTCTTCTTCAACCCCATTGCCTGTTTAGATCACACTCTTTCCTCTTTATCAGTTCCTCTTAGACTTACTTTGGTTCTAACCTCATGTCTTCCTGTTTCCCTCCTTGCGCTTTCTACATGGTATTAGCTAGCCTTTGACCTCAGCCTCAGATTTATAGATCAGAAAATATTTGGACAAAAAGTGGATTAAATAAAATTAAAAGTATATAAACACTTGATGACACAAAGAGTTAAGTGCTAGATTTTCCAACTGAAAGGTTCACGGTTCGGAGTCACCCAGGAACTTTGGGAGAAAGAGCTGGTAATCTGCTTGGGTAAAGATTACAGGGAAGTTCACTCTGCCAGATGGATTACTCTGAATCCCAATCAACTAGAGAGAAGTCAAAAACAAAAGTACTTAGAACAGTACCTGTGACATAGTAATGGTTCACAATATATTCACTTCCCCTGAAGATAATCTGTCTTCCTTTAAGTGTTATGTCATTGAGGTATAACGTTTCTGAGAATGCTAATTAATGCCATGGAGCAAGTTAAAGGCAAGCAGAAATAGTTACTGAACATCCTTATTTTTACCTCTCAAAAAAAATTCTGAAGTAAATTATGAGTCTATAAAGAATATGATTTTTCTATAGCTTCAAGTACTACTTTAATGACTTATTCCTTGAGTGTCCTTGATGTGCAGAAGTACAATTTCTTGTTCTATTTTAAGACATTCTCATCTTCTGTTCTGCCCTTGGCTATTCCTTGTAGGTTTGAAGTATCCTCCAGAAGACAATTATGGATTTATCCATTGGCATTGCAACCTTATCACTGAATCTGTTTCGTTTTGAAATTTTCCCATACTATGTGCATGCTTAAATGTGCCCATTATATAATGGGTTCTCTATTTCATTTACATCTCTCAGCCTAATGCACACATTTGGAAGATGGTTTGACCATTCGTTTAATTCATAAAAAAGCAAAGTAATGCAGCATAAAAATATAAATGTATCATTTCCAAATAAGCATATAAGAACAAAAGAACTATAGTGTGAAATATCTAGATAAAAGAAAAAGTAACATCAGACCTCCTTGTAGAAACTCCAGTTATAGAGAGCAAATGTAGCAGGTTATTTAAGGACAACCAACTGTGAGCTGGGGTAATTTATATACTGTGATATTGGGTTTTTCCAGTAGAATTATTCTAATTTTTATGAAGTAACACTGTAACTCCCCCACCCACCCCTCGCTCTTTGATATAAAGTTCTATATCACACACATGTGAGTGTCTCTGGATTTGTTTCTCTAGTCAACCCAGACTAACACAGTATTTATATAGCAAAGGTGTAAAGAATGGTAGAATTTTGGGAAAGCTACTAATGAGACTGGAAAGGAAGTAGTAGCCAATGTTATCAAGCAGTGTAAAAATCACAGAACAGAATAGTAAGCAGGGATTGGTAGTGATATTCCACAAAGCTTTTCATTTTTAATTTTTTTCCAAACACTGCTCACCATCTAGGTATGGCTGTTGAGACATGGGCTATGGGACTGATCTAGAGTTGCAAGTACAAATAATAAGTGAAGTTGGAATACAAAAACCTGAGGGAATTTAGAAAGCTGTGAGAAAAAAGATTCAAGGCATGAACCACAGGGACTAGAATAGACAAGGAAGAAAGGAAAACAAATGGGGAAAAGAATAATCTCAGAAGGATAAAGGTGTTTAAAAATGCAGGTATCAAGGAAATTGGATTGAAATTTGTTTTCTTTTTTAATTGGGAGTTAATATATATATCATATCATTCCATAGTTCAATCATGTCCAGCAGAATTGTACATTTGCTACCACAACCAGTTTCTAAACATTCCTTATCTACAAGGTCTCCTTGACATCATCTCCCCTTCACTCCCCCCCCCATGACTGTACCCCCCTCCCCCAGGACCCTATTCTACTTGCTATCTCTATAGGTTCCTCAATCCTGGGTCTCACGTACCGAAAAATGAAAAAATTAACAAACATATAACACAACTTCAAAAGGGAAGGGAGACGCCGGGCAGTGTAAGATAAGATATAACAATAATTTATAAATTATTAAGTGTTCGTGAGAGAGGGGGGAGCGGGGAGGGAGGGGAAAAGGAAAAAGAAAAATGAGGAGCTAATTCCAGGAACCCAAGCAGAAAGCGAATTTTGAGAATGATGAGGGCAACAAATGTATAAGTGTGCTTTACACAATTGATGTATGTATGGATTGTGATGAGTTGTATGAGCCCCAATAAAATGATTAAAATATATATTTAAAGAGATAATTATGGGGGAGGGGAGCATTAGAACTGATTGTGATGATGTAGATACAACTGTTTTTTAAAAGCAATTTAACTATGAAAGTGTATGCTATATGAATGTTATATTAAAACAACTACTAAAAAAGAAAGAAAAAAAGCGTGACCCCCAATGACCAAACACCTCTGAGATACACCCTAATATGTACAAACAAATACCAAACTAAACAATACCAACCAAAATTGTAGCAAATGTTGAAAACCAGATCAGGCCCAGCATGCATCATATGGGATATCTGCTGACAAAGGTTAACTGTTCGAGTCAAATGTGTGCCTTAGATCTACTATACTCAGCTTTCTAATGCACTCTGTTTAGGAACCACTTTCCTCCTGTCCCTCCATTGTGGGTACAGGCAGTTCACCAGAGGCTTATGTCCTATGGAGTTCCACAAATGGATTTTGGGCTTCCACCATCATCCATAGCCTTCTGCAAACCAGATTCTTACACTTAGGATCTGCTACTAATCCCTTCTTCGATTCAGGATTATATGCTTCACAGTCCTTCAGTGACTGATGATGGTGTGCTTCTTCCATGTGGACTTAGTTGACATCTTGCTTAGATGGCTGCTTGTTTAGAGAAAAGCCTTCAAGACCCAGATGCTACTTTATCTAGTAGCCGGGCACCATCTAATTTCTTCACCACATTTTACTATAGTACTCGACTCCTCTGTGTTCCCTTCCTCAGGGTCAGTTGGATGGAAGTTTTAACGAGAATGAGAATAGGTGTTGGAGAAATGGAAAATAAAAATGGTATTAAATTTGTTAAGTGGATGTCATGGATGGAATTGTGTCCCTTCAAAATATTTTTTGGAAATAACGATGGCAACATATGTACAAATATGCTTGATACAATTGATACACGGGTTGTTATAAGAGCTGTAAGAGCCCCCAATGAAATGATTTTTAAAATATATATATATACATATGTATGTATATATATAAAACCTAACCCCTCTGCCTCATCACCTCTGAAATACAAAAAGAGCACATGGGAAGACAGGCACGAAAGAGCAACCAAACCAAGAGACACTCCGCACTATAGACAAGGAAGCAATCTACATGGTTGAGACCCTAATGTGGATTTTTATCCTTCATAACTGTGAAATATTTCTTCTTTAAAGCCATCCACTTAGGTATCTTTGAATCAGAAGTGCTTTGAACCTAAGATAGTGGAGAATTTCGAGACTTGTGCTTTCCAATATGATAGTCACTAGCCACATTGAATAAGGAAGACCAAAGAAGAATCAATGCATTTGAATGGTGGTGCAGGCGAAGAATATCAACAGTAGCATGGATTGCTAAAAGAACAAACAAATGTAACTTGGAACAAGTACAGCCAGAATGATCCTTAGAGGCAAGGATGACAACACTTGGTCTAACATACCTGGGAAAGGACATCATGCGTGGTTGGCAGGAGGGACAGTGGAAAAGAGGGCAGCCTCAACAAAACGGATGGAGCACATGTCTGCAACAGTGGGATCAAATGTAAGGCCAGTTGTAAGGATGGCGCAGGCCTAGAGGATGTTTCATCGTGATACAGAGGGTCTCAGGGAGTCAGAACTGACTCGACAGCATCTAACGACAGCAGCCATGTGTGGTTATTGTAGTTTCAATTCATTCAAGTTAAATAAGATTTTAAGGTATGTTACTCAGTCACACTGCTATATTTCAAGGGTTGAATAGCAACACCTGGTAACCATATTCTCCCTATTGGAGAGTGCAGAGAAACCATCAATGCAGAAAAGTCCATTGGACAGTGTGGCACTAGGTAATGGGCATGAGTGATTTGCTGATGACAATGGAAAGAGAAGTCTGTGGTGAGGCACTTAGGATGATAAAATACTGAGTGGTAGGTGCTGCATTCAGCCTGGGGGGGTGGCATGAATTCAGAAGGGTAAGATAGGAGCTACATGCTAAAATCCTCAGTGAATATATGGAGAGAGATGACTTGGTTGGGAGTTGTGATTTGCTTCTGCAGAATGTTTCCGGAAGACGTCGAGCCTTATCTGAGTGTTCCTTGCTTCAGAAACATGCTTGACTGATAGAATCTAGGCCCTATTCCAAAGTGGATGTCCCATCTCCCACTTAAACCTCTCCCGGGTTTATGTTCCTGACTCAAAAATCACCTCTGTGGAAACAATAGCAAGCTGTTTCTGCCAACTCAACCCTGGAGAATGGCAAAGGCACTTACTGTATTAACACTGTGGGGCCAGGTTAAATAGGTAGCTGAAAATATCAAGTCTTTGGACATAATCACAGTTTCGTGGGAAAGATTTAACAGAGACCATCAGTGCTAGAAGGCGTGAGTGGTGCGAATGGTTAACATGCTTGGTCGCGAACCAAAAGGCTGAACATTTGAGTCCATCCAGAGGTGCTTTGGAAAAAGACCTGGTGATCTACTTCCAAAAAATCAGTTACTAAAATCCCTCAGAAGCACAGTTCTGACACATAGCAGTTGCCTTGAGTCGGAATCAACTGCAGAGCAACTAATGACTAGTTTGATCTGAACTAAATTATAGCAAGAACAATCTTTGATTAAGCAACATAGGTCATTTACTTTGTCTGTTGTGTTTATCTAATACATTGTATAATACAGGATTTATTTTGCTGGTTTTTTAAATGACCAGTTCGAGGGGAATGCCTACCATGGTGTGGCTAGTTATGCTGGCTCTTTATGGCTGAAAACATCACATGGAACAATTTCAAGTAGCACTGCAGCCAGCCATCCCATCATGTTCCCTCCTTCATTTTGCTTGAGTTGGCAGCTATGAGCTATGAGCCCACAACCATCCTTCATACTAAAATCAATTGCTAACTCGGCACAAACTCTCCACTGCCCTCATTCCTCCATCTCTCACCCCACTGAATATTGCAGAGTGAGAAGGGGAACAAGGTATGCCTTTTCTGAAGAGCAGCTAGCATCCTATTGAGGTGAGCAAATGTAGAATCTCTTTCCTGCCAATGGACAACTATAAGCTGGAGAGACCAGTGCCTCTTTTCCCCATTTGCCAATGCTAATCCCTCTCGGTGGATTCTTGCTATCACCTGCCACTTCACTCTTGCTTTTAAGAGCTAGGAAAAGATGGATGATATTGTTCTGTTTGCTATTTTTCAAAGGCTATATGCTCTTAGCCTCTTTGTTGATTCTCCTAGGTTGAACAGTGATTTGTGTGCAGTAGGCTCTTTCATAGCAATATGCAGTGGAAAATCCTTTTTGACAAGCCATAGCAAGCTTAATTGAATCATGACATATGCCATTAAAAACCTTCCAATGAGGCAAATGGTTCTTTTTCTAAGGCAGCATATGCTTTCACTAGGTTTTATGACTATATGGTCTCACACGATTAAGACAATTACTTTCTTCATTGGTGAAAAGTTACAGAAAGGTATGGCGTTAATATGTGTGTTCATTACTTCTAATGCTTTCAGGACAGATGCTGACAAGCATATGTCAGTTAACTTGTGACCCTTCATCTGAATATCCCTCACATGTTCCTAGGAGCTTGGTGATAGTGCAGCTCCAGCGACAGCAGGAAGAATAATAGTAGCAATGGGCAGCATCCTTACTTCCAAGTCCAGTGCAGCAATAAGGCAGAGGGAGAAGACTAAACCACTGATTTGAACCACACAAATGGGTTAAAAATAAATTGTTCTATCTGTTATATTTGTCCCCAAAGCCAGATTTACCTAACATAAAATACAAATAGGCCAATTCAATTGCAACAAAAGACTTCTTGGCATCTAATAAAAGTGTTGCAATTGGTTCCCATTTTTCAGTTTCTCAATGGGCTGCAAGAGTTTATGCAGATTATCTGATGGCTATCTCACAGACGTAAAGTCCACTTAAGATACAGGTCTATTAGATTTATGATCATTTTAGTCATTGTTCTGCTAGTAGATAATATTAGACAGATGTTTACTTGTTTCTTTGACTATGCAAAGGCATAAACTGTGTGAAACATAAACTATGCATAGCCTTGAAAAGAATGGGAATGCCAGAACTCTTCATTGTGCTTATGTTGAACATGTACATTGTATTAGTCTAGGTACACTGGAGAAACAAATCCACAGCAACTCATATATAAGAGAGAGTTTTATGTAAAGAAAAGGTGCATCACGAAAGCATCCCAACCCAATGCTGCCCAAGCCCACAAGTCCAACGTTAACCCATTAACCCAACACCAGTCCACAAAGCCCTCCACCTCACAAAACAGAGGCAATGATGCCGACTGCAGGAGGAAAGCTGAGTCAGTGAACGAATAAGCATCTCAGCACTAGCAGGGGTCTCCACACGGCTGCTCCAGCACCCAGGGCTGCATCGGGATAGGTCCATGTGGCTTCTCCTTGGGGGTGTCTTGTAGGAAGTCAATCTTGCAAGCTGAAGCAGGGAGCTGCTAAGGCAGCTGCACCCGATACAACCATCACAAAACAAGAGACCCGAGAACTAGAAAGGCGAGGCTTTCAACCAGCCCCACATGTGATTATCGGCCAGGCTGGCACAATTAACTAACTCATACATGGATCAAGAGGCAGTTGTGTGTGGGATTATAAAGAGACTTTCCCCCAGCTTTGTCTCCCCCAAAGGCATGCCAAACATTAGAGGCTTTTTGCCAGCATATGGTGGGAGGTCAAATGAGAGACATCCTCCCTGAAGGCAGTCAGTTGCCAGACTACTGTCTGGGCCCACCACAGGTAGGGCCTGCTCCCTGTAATTAAGGACAATGGGCTACTTCTCCCTAAAGACTTGCAACCATTAGTCTGGTCCCTGTAGGTGAGGTTTACTCCCTACTGATAATGGTTTCTATGGAGATCCAGAGAACAGGTCAAACCTGCTCAGTGATGTCCAAAGTCAGGCTGCCATCCTGAATTTAGGATCCGCCCATTTTGTCACATGTATACACCCAATCCCTCCTCTTCCTATTGTGTGTATATCCCTAGATTGTCCCCCTCTCATTGATGTATTACCTATAGTGCAACCCCTTCCTGTGACGTAAGTCTTTACCTGTGATTAGAGGGCTTGTATGCCCTCCCCCAAAAGATACATAAACCTTGGTTAGCAATAAAGATCCCCTTTGGCCTCTCATAGGCTCCCCTTCCTCTCCCCCATCCTCACTCCCGTTTCCTTTCCCCTTGTCGTCCATCCCTCTCCTTCCCTCCTGTCACCCCTCTCACCACATGGACAACCAAGCTAGGCTGAGGTGAGCATGCTACCATGAAATGTGTCTGACTCCATTATTTCAATCTCTCATGCTCTCGGTGACTTTATTATATATATATAACCAATCGTACAATTATGCCTATTGGACCCACAATTAGTTGTTGGGGGCTGGTCTATTCCCCCACAGTTGTGAGAATGGAACAAGGGACTACTGCATGGTTTAAAATCAGGAATCAGGGTTATATCTTCTCACTATATGTGTTCGTTAGGTTTTCTGTGCCAACTTGGCTCCCATAGGAACATGCAGGTGGAGTTTAGCCTTGCCTTTCCAGTTCTCGGGTCTCTTGCCTTCTGATGGTCGGAGCAGGGTGCACCTGCCTTAGCCAGTTCCCTGCTACAACTGACAAGGCTCACTTCCTGCAAGACATCCCTGAGGAGAAGCCACATGGACCTACCCCGGTGCAGCCCTGGGTGCTGGAGCAGCTGTACGGAGAACCCTGCCAGCACTGAGATGTTTACACATTCATTAACTCAGTTTTCCTCCTGCAGTCAGCATCATTGCATGTGTTTTGTGAGATGGAGGAGGACTTTGTGGATTAGTGTCGGACATATGGGTTAATGGGTTAATGCTGGACTTGTGGGCTTGGGCAGCACTGGGTTGGGATGTTTTCTGGATGCACACTTAACCTTTATATAAAACTCTCTTTTATACATGACTTTCTGTGGATTTGTTTCTCTAAAGTACCCAGACTAATACAGAAAGTTATAATACCTATTCCTGGAATGTTATAAAGATTATATAAAGAATTTTATCAAATATGTAATGCTTAATAAACATTAGCTGTTAATTGTTATTATTAGTGAAAATAAAATGAGATCTCTTTGAGTGGTTTAGAAATGCTCATGGACAAATTCCATTCTTTTTCATTTCATTTTTCTCATGTATCTTTTTAAGTCCTCTCGTATTTACTGGGTTATGTCAAAAAGTATTGCTGCTGGGCTCCCAGTTCACAGATGTACTGCAAACATGCTGAAACATGTCTCTGCAATCAGCAGGTGGCTGCAGATAAATTCCCTCTGTGTCCTACACACATCTTACTTTAGGGAGGCATGAAAAATGGCCCAAGCAGAACCGTGGTTTCTGAGGAGACATGCTCAGCCATTAAGTTCAAGGCAGGAGCTTACAGCAAGTGTTTCTAAGGATCTCCAAGGAGCATACCCACTACATTTTCTTAAGGTGGACAGAGAGACACAGGATGATCACATGGGCTTATTATGAAGTTAAAAAAATAAAAACAGAAAACTGTATTCTTGAGAGAAAGGCCAGGAAAGCTGTTCAGACGATTCTTTTGTTCTTCTCTTTTTCTCCTGATAATGGACCTCATCATCTTCGAGAGTAACCAGGCCTGTCCTACCAGGAACCTTACTCTGGCCAATGTTTAGACCTGAGTTTGCCCCTTTAAAACACAAACTAACATTTTAGAAGAGCACTATTTGAGACCTTAAGGGTGCAGCACTGCTATTTTGTCCAGCTGTAAATCAGAGACTGCAAACATCTTTGAGGAAAAGGGCTGGAGAGGAAACACCACCTCCAGAAATGTGTGGTCCTGAGGGAAGGACCTGTCAAGAACCAGTTTCATTTTGAGATTTTTATTTACTAAAGATTTCTATGATATGACAGCAATACTTATTCATTCTCATATATTTACATTTTTCAGTAATCGCAGGAAAGTTTAATCTAGTGGTGGTACACCAGACACTTGGATTAGACTTCAGTGCATTTTTTGGGGGAAATAATGACATTTAACAACATACCAATAGAGGAAAGAGCTGGGAGGCAAAGGGAATTTATAGAGGTCTATATAAAGACATGTACATATGCAAATATATTTA
>NW_022103903.1:14566773-14588042 GCF_000313985.2 Echinops telfairi | reverse complement strand
TGAGGGCAATGAATGTACAAATGTGCTTTACACAATTGATATGTGTATGGATTGTGATAAGAGTTGTTTGAGCCCCTAATAAAATGATTTTAATAAAACAAGAAAAAAAAGCAACGTACCTTGTGAAGATTTGTGATTAACCCACATTGAATTATCCTGCAGATAAATTCCTGATAAAGGAAAATGATATGGAATGGCATCTAACCTCCTTTAACTAGACAGCACCCTGCCTCCCCCTGAAAAAACAAAATCTTCACTGCCATCGAGTTGATGCCACCTCATAGTGACCCTATAGGGTAGAACTCCCCCTGTGTGTTTCTGAGACTGAAACTGCTTACAAGAGTTCAAAGCCCAGGCTTTCTCCCAAGGAACCTACCTACGGTGGTTTCAAACTGCTGACCTTTCAGTATTAGCCGCCCAGAGCAAACCACTACAACACCAGCGCTCCTCAGCAGCAGCAGAACCAAGTGTTCACCGCCAACGTCTATGAAGTAGAGGTCAAGCATGACCCCCATCCTCCATCTTTCCGTACAAATTCTGACACCAGCCATCCCTCCCATGCATTCTCTATTTTCTCAGCTGGGTTTGAAAATTCCATGCAATGGCTACACAGAACTCACGGGAAACAGTCATGATTATGGGGTTTATTAGGGAAGTTAACAAGGTACGATTCAGGTGAGAAATGTTCATGATATAGTTATTTAGTCAGGACAGTTTCTTCTGTGCAGTGCCTGTAGGCAGGCCTCTCTATGGCCCTCAGACTCTTAGCTTGGCCTTTACCCTGCTCAGACAAAGTCACAACGTTCCTTTAGGGCTGCCAATAAATGCCCCAAAGGCATGCCACTCCTCTATAAGTCTCAACCCAAAGGCATCCAGCTTTTCCAGCTTCAAGGTCAGCAAAACTAGCTCGCCCAATCTAGTGCTCAGAGGCAACCCACTCCCTAAGCTCGAGTCCTGCCCACAGGCACTCCGTTTCACGTGTTCTGTGGGCTAGGGAATTTAGTGTTGTCTCCTAGTTCCACTGTTGTTACTGCTCCCCTGCCTCTCTCTAGTGGCCAAGTGGTCTCCTGAATCAAGGAAGTTCAATGCTAAGGAATCTCCGGGTTCAAAGAATGCACTCCGCTCCTGCCTCTCCCTTGCTGGCGGTGAAAATGTCCCCTCTTGCTTCTGAGATAGATGATTTAATATATGGCAGGATGGAACTCACATTTAATGCTTGTTAACATGCACAGCTGAATCCTATAACCAATCAGTATCTTCTCCCACCTTTTTACCCAGAAAACCAAAAACCAGATACACTACCATCGAGTCAATCGATGTCTATTCATCGTGACCCTATAGGACAAGATAAAACTGCCCCTGTGAGTTTCTAAGGCTGGAACTATTTCCAAGGATAGAAAGCCCTGTCTTTCCCCCTAGGAGTGGCTGGTTTCAAACTGCGGACGCTGTAAAGCACAGCCCAACTCCTAACTACTACCCAGACTCATCAGGGAAATGAAGGTAGTAGCAAAGGCTATGGTTAGAACAGCCATGTTGAATAATTTACTGCATTGCAATTTCAAATTGAAAACAAGCCAAGAAGCATAAACTGAAAAAAATCCTTTCTATCATTATTAATCTTCTGCAGTAAAAAGTATTCTTGTCAAGTGGATTGATATATAAGACCTAGCTTGACACATCCCCTTTAGATATAAAGGGGGAAGGGGGGAAGATCAGTGCAATGAATATTGGGGGGAATTTTCTCTAAAATACAAAAGAAGCAGTTAATGAGAAAATGATATATTTCAATTGCATGAAATATAATGAACAATTCAATAGGATTCAGCCTCAGCAGAATTTTGTATTTCTACCATCAGAAATAGGTTTATCTAAAGCTAATTCTCAAATAGATATCATCTGTTTGAATAGGCTACCTAATTTTTCTTAATCGTTGGGAAACTATGCTTGGGCTCGTAGTGAAGCAATGTCTGGGGAAAACACAGGATGCAAATCCGAAGCTAAACCTCAAAGCCCATGTACAGAAATGTACACAAGACTCCCAGGGTCTATGTAAACAGGGAGAGCCACTTAGTAAATGGCATGTGAAAGCTACTGGGGTTTGGTAATAATATAATCCACTTTCATTAGGCATCTCCCTCTTGTGCATTAATATGTGACATCATGCTCTCATATAACATATTACAATGAAGTGAAATAAAAAGCCCCTCCAGACTGCAACTGTATGGTAATCAGATTCTGCACTGCTCATTATGGCTGCAATTATGTAACAAAACTCTCCAAATATAGTTCAGTTATTGCAGTTATTAATCATTCTGGTTTTGTTTCAAGTACTTGTTTTATAGCCTGCTGGATAGACTCCATTTTTGTACAAGCTGCATGTCGAAAGTCAAACATGTGCGTGTTAGTCTGCTGTTCTAATGGCCTTTCAACATAGTTTACCATTTCTATTTGTATTTGTAAATGCAAAAAAACTTGGGGGGCGTGGGGTTGAATGAAGCTGGAGTCCATAGAGGTTCTGACCTTTGCAATAAACAGAACATAGTCCTTAACAGAGGACAACTTGGCAAATGAGAAACCTATTTTCGTAGAACTAGAGATCGTTCTGCTTAAGAAGCTAGTCTCAGAATACCAAAATGGGGAAAATGTCCTGAAAGAATCTGTACATTTGATGAGGAACAAACTACGAGGGCCAGAAAATGTGTGTTTTGAAAGGCTCAGAGACACTCATGGATACAAGGTATTTCTAAACATTTTATGCACAGAAATGATGTATTCTGATTAATTTAACTATAAAATGCCAAGTCAGAGACAGCAGATTTATTGTACTGAACAAACACCATCTGCACCACCTTAAATCATCGCTACAGACATATTTCTAGGGAGGGAAAATACATCTACCTGAAAAATTCTCAAGTCTAGATTCTGAGATGTTGAAGTTCTTACTAACTAGAATTCCAGAAATAATTGTATAATTATTTAAATAGTAACATATTTTAAGACCCCATAAAAATATATTAATGTATTAACATGGTTTATAAAATACATGTTGCCAATCACACACGATTCAGTTTTTTCAATTTAGCCACATACATTGGGCCCCAGGCTTTGCCCTTATCTGGAATTACCAAAAGTCCACATTCCTGGCCAATGGGAACAAAGGTGAAGTCTTGGGAGCACATCCTTGCTACTCCTTTAATGTCCACAGGCATGATGTTACTGCAGGTGTTCAAAATTTCAGTGATCACATCTTGATTTTCTGCCTTGGAAAGCGTGCATGTCGAGTAAACAAGTAACCCTCCAGGACGCAGAGCCTTAATTGCAGATCTGCAAGTAATCAGACAATGCCGACAATTGGTTAACTGGGTATATTAACAGGAAACAGGGGGTCTGAGGGCAAGGAGGCTTGTATACTTGAAACGAATCTTACAGGTTGCAAGAATGTCGGATGTTTTTTAACTTTACAATTCTTGTAAGTTACCACAGGGTGACTAGAAAACTGGTCATTGGATGGATCAGCACAGAAAAGACAGAGAGAAGTATGCTTACTCTGTTCTCCTAAAGGCAGGAGGGTGGGGGTAAAGTATGGAATAAGTTATCTTTGGCTAAAAGTGTTTTTATCCAAAGATCTGTTTATCTTTGAGTATACTAGAAGATTGTCTATTACAGTGCTGGGGGAAAAAAAACCCATAGATTCAAGACACTCAAAATACACAGTGGCAAGACCATCTTTGGTGGCTACTCACAAGCTTTTAAGATACGAGTCAATCACTACTCACCAAGAGTGGAGAAAAACAAAGACTCAAGGAAGCAATGAAACCAGAAACACTAGAGGTTTCTGGCTTCTACTCCCAACCACTTCGTTCAGGACTACAGTAGAAAGTCCTGGGCAGAGAGAGAGGGGAAAAAATGTAGAACAAAGTTCAAAATCATATTAAAAACAAAAACATATTGGTCTGATGGAGACTGGTGGAACCCCCGAGACTGTGGTTTTTAGAAACCTTTCATGGCTGGAACAGAAGCGACCCGGGGGAATCAACTTTCAGACAAACAATAATCATGCCTACAAAGTAGTAATAATACTAGGAGTAATGCTCCCTGTACAATCAGTACAATCAATCACACAAGACAAAAGGGCAGCTTTTGCCCAAAAACAAAGCTCAGAAGACAGGAAGGAGCGAAGAGAACAAAGATGGAAACCGGAACCGTGGAGGAAGTGGCAGAGTGCAGTCATCCTGAAGGATTGGCCACTACACAGGATGTCAGAAAACAGAAGGTGTATACATTGTTGAAGGGAAAACTAAATTTCTCTGTAAGTTTTCATCCAAGCTACAATGAAAAACAAACAAACATTTAATCCCTACCATTCATTTGGGGAAAATCTACAGCTTTACTCTGTTGAATCTTCCAATACATAAACAGAGCACCTATCTGTATTTATTTAGGAGTTCTTCACTTCTGTTCATCAGCATTTTGTAGTTTTTTAGCATACAGATGTTGCAAAGATGCTACATGTTTTATTAAGTATACATATGTCTCATTTTAGTTTTGGAGCGTCACTATATAATGTTATATTTTTTAATGTAGTTATGAATTTTCTTTATTAGTAAAAATGTCATTCTGATTCTTGTCTGCTGATCATGTATTCTGCACACTTACTGAACTCACATTTTAGGTGTAAAATACTTTTGTTGACAGCGATACTAGGAGAGTAAGGTTTGGGGTGGAGGAGGGGGAAGCGATCACCATGATCGACATATGGCCCCCATGCCAGGGGGGCAAACAGCAGAAAAGTGGGTGAACTGAGACAGCAATCGGTGTAAGACCTGAAAAATAAAAATTAAAAAGAATAATTTATGAATTATCAAGGAGGTATGAGGGAAGGAGGGTGGTAGAGGGAGGGGTAAATATGAGGAGCTGATGCCAGGGGCTCAAGTATAAAGAAAATGCTTTGAAAAAGATGATGACGACATATGTACAGATGTGTTTGACAAAATGGATATATGTATGGATTGTGATAAGAGCTGTAAGAGCCTCCAATAAAATGATGTTTTTTAAAAAGAAAAGAATGTAAAATAACTTCACTAGAATACTAAATCATTGCTTGACCAAAAAAAAAAAGATACTTTTGTCGATTTCTTGGAATTGTTCGAACATACAATTATGCCATTGGCAAAATAATTTTGCATCTTCTTTCCCAACAACAATGGCAAAAAAAAAAGGTGACGGCAAATACGGGATTGAGGACACCCAGATGGCAGAGGTTTGGGCAGCGTTTTGTTCTGTTACGTGGGGCTGCGACGAACCAGTCGAGTAGGTGGTAACTAACAACCGTCAATACGGCGAGAGAGAAGGGGCGTCTGAATACAGAGAGAAGGGGCGTCTGAACTTCTAGGAAGAGGCGAGGGTTCCGAATGATAGTTGAGGTCACAGGAATAAGATTCTCCGGAGAAGCACAAGAAGAAAGGTACACTAACGCCAAACAGGCAGGGAATGCCTAGATGTAAAGGAAGGGAGAACTGAAGAAAGCTTGACCAGATGACAGTGAGAGAGGAAGGAGTCAAAGGCTTTTTTTTTTTCCTCTAAGGAGAGACTAGGATAAATCCGGAGATACAGATGCAGGAAAGGAACGGTGCTGCGACTCCAGATTGCAAATGGAGGAGATAAGGGCAGAAAAGGATTGCAGCTCCTCATCTGAAACAACATGGAACATGAACGGGAGGTGCGAAGGTAAATAGAAGTTCATGATGAATAGCTCTGAGTCCGTGAGGTAGAAAGCAAGGTCATCTGCTTAGAGACGAAACTAGGACATTTTCAGTCTTGATGCAGCAGGGGTCATAACCTCAAAGCAATTATTAACCAGGATTTTTCTCTTTTTCTTTTAATAGATATCAAAGTTTATTAGTGGCTACTAGGGTCAGTTTATAGAAAGTGGGGGGTGGAGGATAGGGGCGATGGAAAAACTACATGGATCATGGAATGGTGCGCTCGCAAACAGATTCTTGTAATTGCTGTCAATAAGGCTTAAACCAGTAAATAACTAAACAGGCAAAAGTTGTGTGATAGATACACAAGGGGGCTTCAAAAAGTTTGTGGGGAACTTGCATTATTTTCACATTTATTTTCCGTCATCGCTGGGGTGATTTCTTGCTGCCCTGCTCTTCCACCTGCATGATCAGGATGCCTTCATGAAAGCTTGCAGGCCTGAGAGGTCATTGGGAGGCTTGGCAAGGGTGGGTTCTGCTTTGTTCTGCATGGTCTCCAGGTCAAAGTCTGGCTGCTTGGTCATCTTGGGAGAGCTGAAGTCAGGTTGGCCCTTGCTTTGAGCTGAAGAGGTGCAAGGAGTCTCGGAGAGGAAGCACTACTGGGCGTACAGCCCACACAGTGCTCAGGCTGCTGGCGCCTCTCTGGCACCACCCTCTGTGCCTTCTCTTTTCTTTTCAAAAGACATTATGTTCCAGGACCTCTCCTGTATTTGAGAGTACAATTAGCCCCACTTTCGGGTGGCACTGTGGGTAGGCACGGGGCTGTGAACAACAAGGCTGGCAGGAGAACGATGAGGCTGCCTGCTCCCATAGAGATGTACAGTCTCTGAAACCCTATTGACTGAATAGCAGTGATTTGGGTTTGGTTGGGTCTCACATCTACATCTAAATAACTAGAACATATAATCATCACATATTCATATTCTGTGCTCTAGAAAATGGATGAGAAATTCTAAGCCAAGACAAGCACACTGATGCTAATGTTGAATTGGATCTAAACCCTCTGATTCTGAAAAACCCGGATTGTTAAAGAAATCCCCCACTCCGCCTGTGGTGTGAAATCTCAGAGTTAACCAGGGGGAGAGACTCAGGCTGAGACTTGAGGAGAGGGTACAGCTTAATGGTATCAATGATACAAATGATACAAATCCTAACAAGATGACAGTAGCTATTGTCTACAGTTGATACAAAAATACAGATTAAACTTATTATCTAGAGATACTAGAATGACCTAAAGAAAAAAATTAACAGAGATACTTCGAAGTGGCTATCACTGTCTAACAGAAGGTGGGGGTAGAGGTGGCAGGGAAAAGTTCAATTTCAATTTCCTCTCATGTGAAGCATTTTTATTAAAGAGCAGCTATGACAGTGTGTAAGTATCAGAACTTTTCTCACAGACATGTTTTTTCTGTTTGGTTTGTTTCACTTGCTTTTCTGTTAAAGAACTGCTTCTGTAGAAAATGTATTCCTTGCGTTTCCAAATAGCTAAGATTTTATATTATTCAGAATTTCCAGTCTCCCATGTAGTCATTTATTGATGAAAAAATATTTTAAGGGTATCTTACCCTTTTAGTCTTAAAACAGTATATAAAAGCAATGTATGTGTTCCTTCCCCCTCATTTCTTGTCATTTTCTACTACATATTCCCACAGGAACAAAAAAGGTTCTTCTCTAAAAGCCAGAGATGTGAACTGTTAATAGAACAGCGACCACTCAGCGAGAGGCAGAATAATGCCACCCCCCACCCCCTACCACCAAATGCACATCCTTATCCCCAGGACTAAAGGGACTTTGCCGATGCAATTAAACTAAGAATCTTGAGATGGGGAAATTATCCCAGATGATCCAAGGGGGCCAATGTACTGACAGGGGTCTTTAAACGTGCAAAGAGGAGGCAGCAGAGCCGGAGAAAGAGAAGTCGTGCCAACAGCTGAGACAGGAGTCCTAGGACTGCTGTCCAAGGAGTCAGGCAATGTGGGCTTTGCGAGAAGCTGGGAAAGGCAAGTGGACCCTCCACTAGAGCCTCAGAAGGGACAGCGCTGCTGGCACCTGAGTTTTGGCCCCAGTTGACCCATTTTGGACGCTCACCTCGGAACTAGAACCAAGCCCACCTCTGTTCAGTTGATTCTGACTCATGGGGACACTATAGGGAGGGGAGAGAACTGCCCACAGAGTTTCTAAAGCTGGAATCATTATGGAAACCAATTGCTACATCTTTCGCTTCACCAAGTAGCTGGTAGATTTCAACTGCCAAACTTTTGTTAGCAAGACTGCTTTAATCATTGCACCATGAGGGTTCTTTTATAAACTCCAAAGGTAAAAAATAATAAATCTGTGTGGTTAAAAAAAATCTGTTATTTTAAGCTCCTAAATCCGTACTAATATGCTATAGGCACAATAACAACTAATTCGTGATGGCAACTAATACATGCTTGGTGATGACTTTTTTAATACACATAAGCTAAAATATCGATAGATTCTTCCAAAACTGTCTAACCATCATAACTATGTTTATTTTTTATTGTTATCTCTTGACTATGGCAATAGGTATAAGGTTTTCTAAAAACGGTTACTTAAATTACTGTGGAAAAGAAATGTGCAATATTTGAATGCAGTTATCTTTAAAACCCCCTTGAAAGGGCTTATTTTGGCCCTAGTTCTATAATAAATGAAGCCAATGCTTAACCAAGTATGATTCTTCCTCATCATTTACAAACAATATGTTCCTACTTGATGCAAATTTAAATTAATTTCCAGAATGTTGCCATGTTGGCTGAATCTTCTGCTTTCTTTTCATTCCAATATTCATAATTTATCTTTCTAAAATTAGGCTGGTATGACTTAACTGCCTGCATTAATTTGTAAATAAGGAAATTGTATGTGGCAATACAAAAGCTCTTTTCCATACTAGGTTAATCCCAAAACCTTAGAGCAGAATCTGAGAGGTTCCCATTAAATGATTGTTGCTGTTTTGATGCTGGTGGTTGTTGAAACACGAGTTTAACCTTTTCCAACAGTAGTTATGGATTTCTAAAGGGCCATATTACTGAGTCAGATGTCGAAATGAGCAAGCAATCTGCAAAAGGCTCACTACCCGGGTTTATATAACCAGGATGTGTGTGTGTGTGTGTGTGTGTGTGTGTGTACTGAGAATTACCTTACACCATAGATGACATTTTGCTAATGATTGGAATCAGTTCATGTTGAAGTCCACCACCAGTTTTGTTTGTTTGCTTTTTTCCACCATCGATTTTGTATAAAACATAACTGTGTCTCTATAAGTAGCATGCATCATCACAAAAAAGTTTTCCCACTTTTGATATAGAAATGGCAAGTGGTACTCAATTTTACTTAAAATTGAGCATTCAACAACTTTATAATCAGACTAGTTCAGTGATTCCAAAACCAATTATTCAGGACTTGATCTTATAAAATATTGAGATAAATTCAATGTATCTTTTAAAACACTAAATTAAAATTAACATTTGTCTAAAATATGAATACCTACACAATCCAATAAAGAGGTGTATAGGTCAAATCATCTGCTTCTATAACTAGTTGCAAATACTTTGAAATAGTTTATAAGAAATAAGTAATAGATCATCATAGGTTTCACTGAAATCATAAACAGCAAAATACATAAAACTATATACCATATACACTTGAGTATAAACCGAGTTTTTCAGCACATTTTTAATGCAGTCTTATGGTAAAATTAGGTGCCTTGGCAGATATTCCAATTGACTTATACTTGAGTATATATGAGATGTAATTTGAGGATAGTTAGTTAGTAGGGATTTTATACAACTCTAGTTTCACGCCTAAAAGATCCTGAACAATGATTTTTTTTAACCTGTGTTCTAACCACTAACTATATTATATGAAATACTATAAACCAAGTTCTATGAAATTGACATTATTCACTACTGAATTATACTTGAGATATTCAATATAACTTTCTAATAAGACTTAGAAGTAAAAGGCATAAAAGGATGTCATAACTAACTACAGTAGATTAAGCAAAAGTGTTAATTTTTAAAAACAAATAAAGGTATAATGCTATCCCTAATATTCTCCATTGAGGAACTAATCTACAATATTTGGGGGTTTTATCTATTATTTACTACAAAATATCCAACAATACAAATCAGGGATACATATCTCGAAAGGACATAAACTGCCACATCAGGCATTCATGCTCCCCAAACATGTATTTCCATGTATTGTCATTGTGCTGATCAAGCTTATTTGCATTCTTACTTGAAATGTGGACTGAGGTTAGATCTCAAAACACTGATGTTGGAAATAAAGCTGATTTCAATTACCAGTGTAGCACTGATATAGTATGTAAAAATGTAAAAAGAGGCATCTGACCTAAAATAAAAAGATGAATTAATTCCAAATGCTTAGAATTTACCTTTCACAGAATTTCAAACCTGTTGCTTGGGAAACAACCCTATTATTAAGGTTTGGGGGGTAGGTCAATAATATAAATCTGCAACCAAACTTCCTGAGACCCTGTGTTAGAGTTCCAGTTCTACTGCTGTGGGTGAGGCAGTGTTTAACAATCTATTCCCCGAAGTAGCTACCATGTCATTGTTTTTAACCAGTCATGCAACCCCCGCCAAAATGACATGTATAATTGTGTCTTTTAGCAATTAAATCGATGCATCCATCTGCACTCATCTAGACAAGAATGCTAATGTTTTGCTTTGGCCATCTTTGAAGTACCTCACATACTAGGAGTGTCTAGTTCCTCCATGGCGTTGTACTCTAACTTTGAGTGCAGCCCTCCTCCAGAATTCATGCGCTTTAGACGTGGAGGTTTGCATGCTCTCTCAGGTGAATGGCACATTGGTTTCAATAAATCACTTTCATATCTCTGCCAGTTAGATGTGTCTTCTTTAGACTAGGATAAAATACTCTGGGGAATGCTTTCCCCTCAAGTGCTCCTAGCAGAGAAAGAATGCTGGCTATCCTGACAGAGAAGTGTTCCGAATATTCTAAAGCTAGTATGGCCAAACCAAAACAAACCCACTGCCATTGACTCCAGTCCAACCCCTATGGCAGATTTTGGCTCTCAAAATTGGTCTTTACTCGAATTATACAATAGGTTAAAATGTATTTTATACAAGATCTACTTAGCAGCTCAAATAAAACATCTCCCCCCACCCACCCTGACCCCAAATAAAGCACCTTAAAGAGAAAAGAAAACAAAGACTATTACATAGAACACAAGCGTGCAGGGTGATACAAATAACGAAGTGCCAGACCACTCACTGTAGGGTTGGTGGTTTGAAACTACACATAGGCACCTTGGAAGGGAGCCCTGGTGATCTGCTTTTAAAAGGTCTGAGAAACATCCATGGAGTAGCTCTGCACATATGGGGTTGCCGCATGTGGTGGTAACAATAGCAAAACATAGTAACAAATATGATACAGTGTAAAATTCAGTTTTCTTTAATCAAAAAATCATTAGTTGTTTTTTGAAGTTTACAGAGTATAGCTGAAAGGCACTTCGGTCAGTAATTGCTTATATTCTACTGTGAAATCTGGAACCTGAAGTTTTCTTAAGTTTGGCATATTTTTTAGGGGGTGGGGGGGCCTCTAAAGTCTGACCTTTAAGTGACAGGTTATTTACAGGGAGGTATTTATCCCACGGAGTATAAACTATGCTTTGCTGAAAGAGTACTCTAGTATGTTGGATTACAGGATGCTACCCTAGACCCTGCTGTGGGCAGGGTGCTACAGTGTGGGGGGAGGTCAGATGCTTGCAGGCATCCTTCCTGAGGGCGATCAGTTGCCAGACTGAAGTGGGCCTGCTTCCTGCTGTTAAGGACAATGGACAGGCCTGCAGTCATTGATTTGGTTCCTGTAGGTGGAGTTCACACCCTACTGATGATGGTTCCTATGGAGATCCAGAGAACAGGTCAAACCTGCTCAGTGACATCCAAAGTTAGGCTGCCATCCTGAATCTAGGATCTTCCCATCTTGTCACATGTATACCCCCAATCCCTCCTCTTCCTATTGTGTATATGCCCCTAGACCACCCCCTTCCATTACTGTATAACCTATAGTGCAACCCCTTCCTGTGACATATGTCTTTACCTGTAATTAGTGGGCTTGCACGCCCCCAAAGGTATATAGGCCTGGGTTAGCAATGGAGCCCTTTCCCCTCTCTCTCTCTCTCTCTCTCTCTCTCTCTCTCTGTCTCTGTCTCTCGGCTCTGTCTCCTCCCCTGTTTCTCTTTCCCCTTGTCTTCCTTCCCTTCCCTCTCTCACTTGGACCACCAAGCGGGGCTGAGGTGAGCATGCTACCATGAAAAGTGTCTGACTCCATTATTTCAATATCTCTCTCTTTTATCTCTCATGGTCTCTATGACTTTACTATAATCTTTACTTATTATCGCTGTACAATTACGCCTACCAGACCCGTAATGATGTGCTAGGGGCTGGCTTCCCCTTGCATATGGCACCCATCATGGGGCACAAACCCACGACCCTGAGATTAAGAGTCTCATGCTCTACCGACTGAGCTAGCTGGAAACACCAAATTTGCCATCTTGCCTTTTTAAAATCTGAAATTCTGAATTCCAAAACAAATCTGTCTTGAAGATTTTAAGTAAGATCATGGACTTGTATTTTAGGTTTAAATGAGCGACACTGCTACATAATGCACATTCTATCCTATATCTATATGCCAAACTTGTTCCATGATCAAAGTTTAATTTAATTGATTGTTAAAAGTGAGCCACTTAAAATATAAACTTAACAATTCACCAGATAGGAAAATCTCTATGTAGACATCCACAAATGTCTTTTTATTCTAATGTTATTATTTTAATATTCTTATTAGAATAAGAAGTATCTTCTTCTTCTAATAAGAAGGAAAGCTGAGATGTTTGGGGTCCTCTTCATACACCAAGGGTTCTTCCAAAAACAATAACAAAAATCATTTTGATAAATTTTGTATTTTAAAGATAAACAATTTTTACAACCATTAATAAAGCTAATTCTTCAGGACTTCATTTTATCCTGCTCAAATTTAATTACTGCTTTGTGTTCACTGGATTTCTCCATTCTATAAAGATCTGCTTTTAAAAAGCCCCAAAACCAACCATTTTGATGTGAACAAGGCAGGTCAGAATGGAGACCCAAAGCCCATCTGCAGACAATTGGACATCCCCTCACAGTAGGGTCACAAGGAAGGGATGAGCCAATTAGGGTGCTGTATAGCACTAACAGAACACACAACATTCCTCTAGTTCTTTAATGCCTCATGACCTACCTCATGATGGCCTACCATCATGACCCCAGTTCTACCTGACAAATCCGGCTAGACCAGATTATGTACACTGATACAGATAAGAGGTGTTGGCACACAGAATCTAGGACAGATAACCCCTCAGGAACAGTAATGGGAGTAGCCATACCATGAGGGTAGGGAGAAGGGGGAGAAAGGGGGAACCAATCACAATAATCTACATATAAACACCCCCCTGGGGGGAGGGGGGAACATCAGAAACATGGGTGAAGGGAGACAGCGGGTGGTGCAAAATATGAAAATAAAGAAGGGTGGGGGAGGGAGGGAATAAAGAGCTGATACAAAGGGCTCAAGTAGAAAGAAATGTTTTGGAAATGATGGCAACATATGTACAAATGTGCTTTACACAAGTGATGTATGGATTGTTATAAGAGTTGTAAGAGGCCGCAGTAAAATGATTTATCAAAATAAAAAAAGCTGATAATAGTGATAGTCTCACAATGTAATGAACATAACTTGTCAATAAATTGTTCCAGTAAAGAATATTGAAACAATGTTTTGTTGCAAATATATGTACCCAAATAAAAAATATATATGTTATATTAACCCCCAAAAACCCAGCCAAACAAACACTAACTGAGACACTAGCCAGGACATGTTGCTTTTCCAGCACAGGAATGAAAGGAGGCCATTACATCACAGGCTATTCTTATTAGCAAATAAGCTACAGAGATAAATAAAAGAAAAATGATTACCTCATTTAAATATCCTGAAGAGAAAGAGCACTACTTTAATGGGAACATAAGTTCAATGATCTTTAAGGGAAAAAAAAAAACTACACCAAAATGTCATGGAACATGGCAACTTTCAAAGTCCTACAGGAAAGGGATTCCACACTAAACCAAAGTTCAAACGTGATACACACGGTCCAATGGCAACTCTCTGACACTCAGAGACCGTGATTTTCGTAAACACACATTAAAATAGGCTAGCATTTTAAGAATATAGATTCTGGTTCTCTGATCTAGTCTTCCAGTGCACAAGTAGGAATTGGCATTCTGAGGGGAGGGTCAGTGTTAATTAGATCACTAAATTCAACTGCTTTTAGCATTTAAAAAGGATAGAAAGCAAACTGTGGAAGAGAATAATCAGCATAGCAAGAGTGCCATCTTTTGGCCAAAGCTGAAAGTTGTCCCCCTCCCCCCACCCTGCCTTTCATTAATTCTTCATGATTTATTTTAAGATGATAAACAATCTCACGTCTTCCTTGTAACATGTCACTGTTTCATCTACATCCATTTTGGGTGCATAAAGTAAAGCAACCATTGAAGACTATAGTCTTTAAAAAGTGAGATTATAGACAAATGATACTATTAATCATTGATTGATTGATCAATATATTTATTCTTTATCTTTATTCATGGTCGTATAATAAGCAATACAGTTCAACAGCTATCGTTCATATGATGTAAATATGAGCAAAAGAAAGTACCTAGTAAGGCAGACTTAAAAGTTCCTTAGTTAGTTTATTGTGCCAACCTGGTCAATAAACACATGTACGGTTAATTGAAAGGCAGAGGGATAAATGCCTCTGTGAGTCTCACCTTTCTAGTTCTTGAGTCTTTTGTTTTGTGATGGTCGCACCAGGGTGCAGCTGCCTTAGAAGTTCCCTGCTTCAGCTTGCAAGGCTGACTTCCCACAGGCATCCCCAAGGAGAAGCCACATGGACCTACCCCAGTAGAACCCTCTGTGCTGGAGTACCAGTGTGGAGACCTCTGCCAGCACTGAGATGCTTACACAATCACTGACTTGGCTTGCCTCCTGCAGTCGGCATCGTTATATCTGCTTTGTGAGATGGAAGAGGACTTTGTGGATTGATGTTGGACATACGGGTTAATGAGTTAATGTTGGACTTGTGGGTTTGGGCAGCACTGGGTTGGGATGTTTTCTTGATGCGCACTTAACCTTTATATAAAACTCTCTCTTATATGTGAGTTTCTGTGGACTTGTTTCTCTAAAGTATCCAGACTACTATACACAATATGTTAAGTTTTTTCTCCCTCATCTCAGAAACTCTGGCATTTTACGTTTTTAAAACAAGACTAGTAATTTTAAAAATTGAAGATAAATACAGGTGCATCAGTCCTGCAGTTAGACTATCCCTTTTAGCCATTTAATATTCAAATCCAGTCTCACAATTTGTGCAGAAAGGAAAGTAGGTATATAATTAATAATGTAAAGGAAGTATAAAAACACGTTAGCCTTTTTTCTTTTTAATCACACTGTCAAAATGATAATTAGGTAATGAAGTAAAAAACTGAAAGGCGAAATGTTCAAGGAAAACAATGAGCACACAGCACATATTCTTCTTCCTTATTGAGAAAATTGTATTCTTTGTTGTTTTCAGGTTCTGGCCCATAATCACCCCATGTACATGAGAGCAAAACCCTGCCCAGACCCATGCCACCCTCACAATCCCTGTTACTTGTAGCTCATTAAGATAGCCATTGCGTTAGTCCATCTCATGAAGAGTCTTCTTTTAAATGACCCTCTAACCTGATGTGATGTTCTTTCCCTAGGTTTGGTCCCTTCTAATAACATGCGCAACCACATATGTAAGATGAAGTATCAACCAACCTCCATTAGAAGGAAAATTCTGGCTGTACTTCTTCCAAGATTGATTTGTTTACTTTTCTACCAGTTTGTGGTATAGTCTTTATTCTTCACCAATGCCACAATTCAAATGCATCACATTTTCTTTGTCTCCTTTAGAATAAATTATTCTCTTTAGAACAGACTATCTCTTAAGAAGAGGAAATGTGTTTGGGCCAAGATATAAAATGAGATGCAGATTCGTATGTTAATAGTGCAGGATCTAGGATGAGCCTAATTAATAATGATCCCTTATGTTCATGCTTGGTTGAAAGAGCAGGGGAGGACGGTGGGGGACGACATAAGGAGCTAACAACGAGTACAAGAAGAAAATGTTCTGAAACTGGTGATGATTGCACAGCTCTTTTTAATGTGATTGTATGATTAAATCGTATGCTATGGGAAAAACATACCAACTAATCTATTTTGAAAAAGCAAACATTGGCCAGGGAAAGGCTGGAGAATGAGGCTGAGCTTCTCAAGCTGAAAGGCTCTCAAGGTACCACCAGTCATAGCTGCCGCCTCAAAGTAGTCAACTTAAAAGATGTGACGAAAGCCAAGCTGGCAGGGCTGTCATTTGCTGATTTGGTAAACTCAAAGTAAGAACAAAAGCTGCAAGTATCCATTGGTATTCAAAATACATTAGGTATAAATAACGCATCTAGGAATACAAGTAACAGTCAGAAATTAAATGGAATGCATAAAGCTCTATATGCTATATCAAAGATAGACTTTGGAGACAATGTGGCACCCCATCAGATTCAACTGGGAAACACTTCAAAAAGTTAAAAAAAAAAAAAAAAAAAACAGACCTGAAACTATTTATAGGCTTTTTCTTTTTTTTGTCATTGACTTTCTTTTTATTGCTTTGCCTAGTTTTATGCTTGTTAATATCACTGCATGTCTATCTAGATAAGATAGATGGGATAACCAATTTGGAGAAGAAAACAACGGGACTGATGGTTCCAGAGGGACACCGGAGAAGGGGAGGTGGAAAAAAGGAAGGGGGCTCAACCAACCCAGGGACAAGGGAACAAGTGATCTCAGATTGGAGGCGAGGAGGGTGTAAGAGGCCTGTTAGAGCTTGATCAAGGACAATGTAACTGAGAGGAATTACTGAAACCCAAATGAAGGCTGAGCATGATAGTGGGACAAGAGGAAAGTAAAAGAAAGTAGAGGAAAGAACTAGGAGACAAAGGGTATTTATAGAAGTCTAAATACAGGCATGTACAGATGCAAATATATTTATATAGAATGGTGGGGAAATAGATATACATGCATATATTTATGGGCTTAGTATTAAGGCAGCAGATGGACATTAGACCTCCACTCAAGTACTTAATGCAAAAACACTTTCTTCTATCAAATTAATATTCCATGATGCACAACTTCCCAACACAATCACTGAAGACAAATGAGTGAATAAGTAAATGTGGTGAATAAAGTTGATGGTGCCCAGGTATCAAAATATATAGTGTCTGGGGTCTTAAAGGCTTGAAGATAAACAAGTGGCCATCTAACTTCTAAGCAACAAAGCCCACATGAAAGAAGCACACCAGTCTGTGTGATCATGAGGTGTCGATAGAATCAGGTATCAGGCATCAAAGGACAAATAATCCTATCACTGTGAATGAGGGGGAGTGCGGAGTGGAGACCCAAAGCCCATCTGTAGACAATTGGGCATCCCCTTACAGAAGGGTCACAAGGAAGAGACACACCAGTCAGGGTGCAGTGTAGCACAGATGAAACATACAACTTTCCTCTGGTTCTTTAATGCTTCATCCCCACAACTATCATGACCTCAATTCTACCTTATAAATCTGACTAAACTAGAACATGCACACTGCTACAGATAAGAGCCCACAACACAGGAAATCTAGGACAGATAAACCCTTCAGGACCTGATGTCGGGGGCTTAAGTGGAGAGCAAATGTTTTGGGAATGATGAGGGCAATGAATGTACAAATGTGCTTTACACAATTGATGTATGTATGGATTGTGATAAGAGTTGTATGAGCCCCTAATAAAACGATTAAAAAAAAACCCTTCAGGACCAATAATGAGAATAGAGATACCAGGAGGGTAAGGGGAAGGTGGGGGGAGAAAGGGGGAATCTATCACAAGGATGGACCTCTAACCCTCTCCCAGGGGGATGATTAACAGAAAAGTGGGTGAAGGAAGACGTAGGATGATGTAAGATATGAAAATAATAATCTATAATATATCAAGGGTTCATGAGGGAGGGAAGGAGTGAGGGAGGGAAAAATGAGGAGCTGATATCAAGGGCTCAAGTAGAAAGACAATGCTTTGCAAATGATGATGGCAACATATGTACAAATGTGCTTGACACAATGGATGAATGTATAGATTGTGATGAGAGCTATAAGAGTCCCCAATAAAAGTACTAAAAAGAAAAACACTTAAGAAAAATTCATTATTATTTAAAAAAAAAAAAGATCGATAGGCATTGTTGTTGTTAGGTGCCATCAAGTGGGATCCTACCCATTGTGACCCTATGCACAACAGAATGAAACACTGCCCAGTCCTGCACCATCCTCACAATTGTTCCTATGTCTGAACCCATTGATACAGCCACTGTGTCAATCCATCTGTGGAAGCCCATCCTCTTTATCACTTTTTCACTGCCCATCCTCTTTATCAAACATGGTGGTCTCTCCTGAAAACATCTCCAAAGTATGGAAAATGTCCAACTTTCACATGGATATGATGCAATGGAGAATATCATGGCTTGGGTCAGGTACACTTTAGTCCTTAAAGTAACATTGTGGCTCTTCAATACTCTAAAGAGGTCTTGTGCAACAGATTTGTCTAATGCAATGTCATTTGATTTCGTGATTGAGGCTTCCATGAGCATTGATTGTGGATTCATGAAAGAAAATTCTTGACAACTTCAGCATTTTCTCAGTTTATCATGATGTTACCTATTGGTCCAGTTGTGAGGATTTTGGACTTTGTTACATTGAGTTGTGATCCATATTGAAGGCTACAATCCTTGATCTTCACCAGCAAGTGCTTCATGTGCTTTGTCACTTTCAGCAAGCAAAGTTGTATCATCTGCATATCGCAGGTTGTTAACAACCTTGAGGAGCACGGGAATTCTCGAACACTTCATTGTGTCATTTGGAACTTGTACATGGATCAAGAATAAGTTGTGAGAACAGAACAAAGGAATACTGCATGGTTTAAAATCAGGATTGTATCCTCTCCCAATATGTGTTCAATCTATATGCCAAGAATATCAGAGAAGTTGGATTATATGAAGAGTGCAGCATCAGAATTGGAGGAAAGCTTTTTTTTTTTTTTAAACATTTTATTGGAGCTCATATGACTCTTATCACAATCCACACATACATCAATTGTGTAAAGCACACTTAAACATTCATTGCCCTCATCATTCTCAAAACTCTCGCTTTCTACTTGGGCTCCTGGAATCAGCTCCTCATTTTTCTCACCCCCCCCTCCCTGCTACCCCCTCCCACTCATGAACCCTTGATAATTTATAAATTATTTTTTTATCATATCTTACACTGCCCAGCATCTATATGTTTTATCATATCTTACACTGCCCGGAAGTTATATGTAGATCCTTGTAAACGGTTCCCCCTTTCTATCCCACCTTCCCTCTTCCCTCCTGGTATCGCCACTCTCACCACTGGTCCTGAGGGGTTCATCTGTCCTGGATTCCCTGTGTTTCCAGTTCCCATCTGCACCACTGTGCATCCTCTGGTCTAACCAGGTTTGCAAGGTAGAATTGGGATCATGATAGTGGGGTGGGGGGCATTTAAGAACTAGAGGAAAGTTGTGAGTTTCATCAATGCTACACTGCTCCCTGAGTGACTCATCTCCTCCCTACTACCCCTCTTTGTCTACAGATGGGCATTGGGTCCCCATCACACACTCCCCTCATTCATGATGATCTGATTGCCCCCCCGCCCCCACCCCCGCCCCTCCTTTGGTGCTTGATACGAGGTCCCCTAGAGCCTTCATGATCACACATGCTGGTGTGCTTCTTCCATGTGGGCTTTGTTGCTTCTGGGCTAGATGGCCACTGGTTTACTTTCAAGCCTTTAAGACCCCAGACGCTGTATGTCTCGATAGCCAGGCACCATCAGCCTTCTTCACCACACTTACTTATGCACACATTCATCTTCAGCGTTTATATGGGGAAGGTAATCACACAATGATGGTTTTTGTTCTTTGGTGTCTGCTACCTGATCCCTTCAACACCTCATGATCACACAGGCTTGTGTGCTTCTTCCATGTGGGCTTTGTTTCTTCCAAGCTAGATGGCTGCTTGTTTACCTTCAAGCCTTTAAGACCTCAGACACTTATCTTTTGATAGCCGGGCACCATCAGCTTTCTTCACCACGTTTGCTTATGCACACGTTTGTCTTCAGTGATCATGTCGGGAAGGTGGGTATCACAGAATGACTGTTTAGCTGAGCAATGTGTTCATGTATTAAGGGAATGCACACGAGGAGGCCCAATGTCTACCTGCTACCCTACTACTAAACCTATAAATATATGCACATAGGTCTATTTCCCCCATAATCATAAATATATTTACATATGTACATGTCTGTATTTAGGCCTCTATGTATGCCCTTTGCCTCGTACTCCTTTCTTCTATTTCTTTATGCTTGGAGGAAAGATTATTAATGACACATTGCATCATACGCATATGAACATTGGTCACTGAATTAGGAAAACTGAAGAAGAATGGATGCATTTGAGTTGTGGTGCTGGAAAAGAGTACTGAAAGTACTATGGACTGCTAAAAGAACAAAGTGATCTGTATACCAAGAAGTAAGGCCAGAGTGCTCCTTGCAGGCAGGGATGGCAAGACTTCACCTTACATACTTTGAACAAATTGTCAGAAGAGCCCAGCTCCTAGAAAAGGACATCATGTTTGGTAAAGTGGAGGGGCAGCAAAAAGAGGAAGGCCCCTGATGAGATGGTTTGACACAGTGGCTGGATCAAGGGCTCAACCACAGGAATAACTGTGAGGATGAAGCAGGACCATGCAATGTTTCATTCTGTTGGGCATTGAGTTCTTATAGGTAGAAGTCTACTCTATGGTACCTAATAACAGCAGCTTTTATGATTGGTGCATAGATTTGAATCGTAGTTGTATTGATGGGATTTCCTTGAAGATATGTAGATATAATCAGGTCACAGATAGCATTGCACTTCATGATGGATTTAGGAAGATCTTTTCTGACAATGAATGCCGTGCCATTCCTCTTGATGGTGTAACTTGCAGCATAGTTAATCAGATGATTTGCTAATCCTATCCATTGGTGAGCTGAAATGTAGTAGTACTGACCATTTTACACTTGATCTTAGCCAAAAGGCTGAGAAGAAGTAGTACTGGCTGTTTTGAAGTGATCATTTGCCATCTTCACAACTAGGACAACAGGTAAAATCAGGATAAATGGAGAAAAGATTGAAGTTGTCAAGGATTTAATTTTACTTGGAATTACAATCAATGCCCAGAGAAGCAGCAAATGCAACATAAAAGGCTGAACAACATAATAATTACTGGAAACACAGGGAATGCAGGACAGATGA
>NW_022103903.1:14564420-14565687 GCF_000313985.2 Echinops telfairi | reverse complement strand
TAAAAAAAAAAAAAAAAAGAATAGCATAGTGTAGAACAGGCAGTGTTGGTAAGTGGTTTGAACTGTTTAATGCAAAATTGATGGCCTGAAATGTAAACCCCACCTAAGTCATAAGAAAATTTATTTATAAAAATGTTTAATGTTTTTAAATAAATAAAATGAAAGTATTGGTCATGTGAAAAAAAAAAAATAACGATGGAGATGATTCCCCTCACAACTTTGGACATGGTTTGCTTGGTAAGGGAAAGGAAGACCCACAATAAGACATACTAAACAGTGGCTGCAGCATTGGGCTCAAACACAACAACAGTTGTGAGGTTGATGCAGGACCAGGTGTTTCATCCCACTGTAACATATGAGGAAGTATCCCCACACACAAAAATGGAAAAAAGCTCCACTGGGCGGAGCTTTCATATTATGCATTCCACCCCTGCTAGGTGAGCATCTAGCAACTCACTCTGAGTTGTGCAACCAGTGGCATTGCCGGGAAGGTTCTCTCTGGTCACAGTGAATTCTTTTTTTTGTTTTGTTTTGTTTTGTTTTGTTTTTTCACAGTGAATTCTTTGATAAAAGGAGTTTGCTTTTTGTGATGGCCGATTTAAGAGAGCTTGTGACTGAGAAATTGTGTTTCCTGCTCAGGAAAAATGGTGCAGAAACTGTTGCTATGTTGAACACAGCTTACAAGGACAGCGCTATGGGAAAAACGGAAGTGTATGTGTGGTTTTGTTTCAAAAAAGGTGAAATGTTGACTGATGACAATCTTTGCTCTGGACGTGTCAACTTCTGAACAGACGAAAATGTCGACTGTAGTGCATTTGGAGTTTGTTCCACCATGTCAGACTGTTAACCAAGCTTTTTATTTAGAGGTTCTTAAAAGATTGTATAACAGTGTGTGGCAAAAAAGGCCTGATTCGTAGCAGATGGGAGACTGGTTTTGCCACCACAACAATGCATCTGCCATCTCAGTGCACCAGTGTTTGGCAAAACACAGCATGTCTCTCTTGACCCACATTCCTTACTCACCTGACCTCACTCCATGTGACTTGACTTCATTTTGTTTCTGTAAATTCAGAGGGACATGAAAGGACAGTGGTTTGACGACATAGATAAGAAAAAGAAAAACAGGCTGGTGCTGTCAGCCATCCAAACAGATGAGTTTGAAAAATGTTTCTCAGATTTGACAAATATATTAAGTGCAATTGAGAGTACTTTAAAGGTGATTTGCTTATGCACCCATTTGTCTTCAGTGATCCCTTCGACACCTCGA
>NW_022103903.1:14554760-14563797 GCF_000313985.2 Echinops telfairi | reverse complement strand
ATGGATTGTGAGAGGAAATGTTTTGAGAATGATGAGGGCAATGAAAGTACAAATGTGCTTTACACAATTGTGTGTATGGATTGTGATAAGAGTTGTATGAGCCCCTAATAAAATGATTTTTTTAAAAGTCTAAAAAAAAAATTTGAATACATCACTTTGAAAAAAAATCTGTTGGTTTTTTTGGAGGGGTAGGGTGGGGGGGCTAGCATCACTATGAATCAGAATCAATTGGTCAGCACCTAACAAAAACCAGCACAACTAGAGATTATAACCTTAAAATGTATGCATGACTTCTAGTAGTTAATTCAAAACAAAAATACAAAAAAGGAAACCAAGTCCATCAATTCTGACTCATAGAGAGACTATAGGACAGGATAGAACTTCCCCCCTAGGTTTCTGAGACTGTAAATTTTTACAGGAGTCGAAAGCCTCATCTTTCTCCAGAGGAGCTCCTAGAGGTTTTGGACTGCTGATGTTGTGGTTAGCAGCCCAATGTATACCTCACTACACCACCAGGGCTACTTTTGGAAGTTCCTAGTACTTTCAATATTCTTCGCCAACACCATAATTCAAATGCATCAATTCTTCTTCCAATCTCCTTATTCAGTGTCCACCTTTCATATGCATATGATGCCATTGAAAATGCCATAGCTTGGCTCAGGTGCATCTTCGTCCTCAAAATTACATCTTTGCATTTTAACACTTGACAGGAATCATTTTCTGCAGATTTGCCTAATGCAAATCGCAACTGCTGTTTCCATGGGCACTTTATATCTCAACTGCTGTTTCCATGGGCACCGATTGCAGATCCAAGAAAATGAAATCCTTGACAACTTCAATGCTTTTTCGTTTATAATGACATTGTCTACTGGTCCAGTTTTGAGGATTTTGTCTTTCGTTACCCTGAGTGGCAATCCGTTCTGAAGGCTGCAGTCCTTGCTCTTCATCAGCATGTGCCTCAAGTCCTCACCGCTTTCATAAAGCAAGACTGTGCCATCTGTATAGCAAAGGTTATTAATAAACCTTCTTCCAATCCTAAAGCCGTGTTCTTTTTCAGTCCAGCTGCTCAATTAGCTCATAGGACAGATTAAATGGGTATGGCGAAAGGACACAACACTCACACACCACTTTTCCTGGTTTTAAACCACACAGCATTTCCTTGTTCTATCTGAACGACTGCCCCTTGTCTGTGTACAGATTCTCCTATCTTAGGAGACATTGATTGCATCTAATATTTAAACATGCTACGGAGGAAACACTCAAGCAACTTAAAACTCTATTTTCTATAAGTGATGGGAATCATACAGGTCAGTCGTTATTAGGGGTGGGGTGGGGTGAAGTCTTGCCAATAAATAATTTATAAAAGTAAGAAATCCAAACTTTCCTCTTGCCATCATAGACAAAGATAATAAGATCCAATAAGAGGGAAAAGGTGCCCTGGTGGTGCAGTGGTGAGGTATTGGGCTGCTAACTGCAAGGTCAGCAGTTTGAACACCAGCCTCGCCAAAGGAGAAAGACAGGGCTTTGCACTCTCATAAAGAGTTACAATCTTGGGAACGCATCGGGGTAGCTCCACTCTGTGCTATAGGGTCACTGTGAGTTGGCATCTATTCGATGGCAGTGAGTTTGAGTTTTTTTATGAGATGGAAAGCAAACTTTTAAAGAAGTTTACCGTTTAGCAATTGTAGTCTTATTTATAACAGAGTGGACAACCTTAACTGTTAGTAAGTATACCAAAAATCAAACTCATTGCCATTGTGGTTCTGAACTGCTGACCTTGCTGATCGTAGTCCAACACATAACCACTATGCCACCAGGGCTCCTAGTAAGTAAGTACATATAACTCTATTAAAAATAGGATCACTATTTCAATGTTGAGGTTTAGGGTATCAAAATTTCAGTTATCCCCAATCTCACCTTTTTAATAATGTAAGTGAACCATAACAGAGTGGAATAGATTGGGGGGCCGGCAGTCTAATTCAAAAGAAGAAATATATATATTTATACTAGTCTTTTTATAAATTACTAGACCAACTTTATATACCTACAGGAATTTTCATTACTTAAAGGTATTTAACAAATGATAAAACTCCATACAAATCAACATTCCTGAGTTCCATCAATCCCTCACTTGTTACTTCTTTGCCTCCTCCAGCTCTATGTAATGAGTTTCTCCACAATTACTTTCTTTTCTTCCTCTCAGCATTTCTGGATTTTAAAATTTCATTTATTTTTCCTTTCCATTCTTTTTCTCTTTTCCCACCTTACAATGTTGCCAGCTAGAGTTCCTTTCCACTGTTTCTATGTCTGTTCCTTTGCAGCCGCTCCCTCTTTTCTCTCTCTCTTTTCATTTTTCCGCTTCTGTTTCTTAGCACATCACTCTGTGTATGACGGTTTACTATTTCTGCTGTCCAACAGCAGTCTGGGCAAGAAAGCAAATAAAACACCCACGCTACTGTTATGTATTAGAACCAAAGAAAACATTAAGGTGAAAAGCTGAAGCTCATGTATGATCTATCGAATAAATGCAGATTGAAAATTAAGTTTCAGGTACCAGAGGCATCTAAAACACAGATATTTATAGGATGATAGTTACCTAGTGTTATTATCAGTTTTACTGTTTAGCAATTTTTAAAGTATTATTTTAGAAGCCTGGAAGGCACTCTTCACTATTCTCCCAGAAAGTAATCAAATTTCTAGATATCAAACGGTTTATTATCAGAGAGTTCTGTAAATTCACAGTAAAGAAACATGACCAAGCTTGCTATTTTCAGAGTTACCATACCCAGAAGCTATTCCTTTGTCAGAAACTACGCTGATGCTAATCTCTTCTCCACTGGCAGTAAATTTTTACCTTGAAGAAAGTGTAGTTTTTATACAGTACTGGTAGAACAAAAGAATGAGATTACACACTCCTAAAACAGATAACAAATGAAAGTTTTAACATCTCTATTATTGGCTTCTCCTCTGAGATCTCAACTTTATTCCAACATCTCAACAGTTAATCACCTCATTAATATATGGACGTGGGGTGCAGGTGTTAACATTGTCCATAAGGATCCAGCTTTATGCTGTTTAAATTAGGGGAAGGTGCTCGCAGGTGACATTAAATTAGTTGTCACATGCCCATCCTAGCTGACGACGCCTCCATGGATGTTCACAGCAGAACTAGTCTTCCTAAGGCTTTTAGGGACTTACTTTTCAGAAGCAGACTTGAAGGCTAATCTTCTGAGGCACTTTTGGGATTTGAACTTCGAACCTATCGAATAGCACATTAATAGTTTGGGCCCCTCAGAAACTCCACAGACTGCATTATTATTGTTGATGTTGTTAGATAGCTTTGAGTTGTGCCAGCTCATGGCAAACCGTGTATAATAGGGCTCTATTAGATTCTTGGTGACCAAGAAACTGATTGTGATCCACAGGGTTTTTCTCACTGACTGCTTCTTAAAAGTAGATGGCCAGATACTTCTTCCTACTCTATTTCAATCTAGCCATTCCACTGGAACTTGCTCACTATTGTAGCAACAGGCAATCTTCCACTAAGAGAAGGGTGGCAGTCACACAATGAAGTATACTGACAGGGACTCAAAACTATAGTACTACCTAAATTCAAGATAAAGCCTTTGATTTAGTATCAAATATAGTCTCTTCACTTCTAACAAACAAATAAAAAGAATAAAAAGAATAAAATCACCAGAGCTGACATGATTTTGGCCCAAGGCAAATATGCTTATGAATAGAGAGAGGATACAAAAGTAGGTTTTTTACTCCCCAAGCTTAAAAAAAAAAAACCTGTCTTCCAAGAACATCTTATCAAATTAAGGTGCTTATGTGGTTCTACTTGGTGTGAAGAAGTGGAATACCACGCTCTCCTACTCATTTGTCCCTTCTTACCTCAACATGGCTCCTGAAATTCGGCTACAGAACTCCTACGTCCCTACATGGTAGAGTTTGAAAACCACTGTCCTAAAGAATTACTTAGATGGCATGGGTGGGGAGGTAAAAAGAAAAAGAATTACTTAGAGAAAAATAACTCTCTCCCCCAAAATCATTTGACTCCTGCAGTGGCCAGATTATAAAAGAACTTTAAGTCTACAAAGATTTCTAAAGCATTTTAGTGGCTCCATTTAGATAAAAAGCACTTAGGTAAATTAAAATACTGTAGGGAGTGGCGGGGAGTTGTGGTGGTCTGCTAACTACAGGGTCAGCAGTTCGAAACCATCAGCTGTTCCACCAGAGAGAGCAGGCTTTGTGCTCTCATAGAGCCGCAGTCTCAGAAACTCACAGGGGCAGTTGTACCCTGGCCTATAGGGTCCTTATGAGTCCGCATGGACTCAATGGCAGCGAGTTTTGTTTCTTTGGTAGTGGGTAGCAGAATGAAGGCAACAGTCAGAAAGATCGTTCTCTGGTTTAATTAGAAGGTATAGGGAATTCAGATTGACAAAACAAACAAACAAACAAACAAAAACAAACCCGCTGCTATTGAGTTGATTGTGACTCAAAGTGGCCCTATGTGACAGAGTAGAAATCCTACACAGAAGAGTAGACAGCCTCATCTTACTCCTACAGCATTGCTGGTAGGTTTGACCCACTGAACTTGTGGTCAACAGCCCCACATTTAATCCACTGTCCACCAGGACTCCTTAGACGTCAAAATCCAAACTTCAAACTTCTTTCCATCAAGTTGATGCCTACTCATAATGACCTTACAGGGCAGAGCAGAACCCCCTGTGGGTCTCCGAGACTATAAATCTTTATGGGAATAGAAAGCTTCATCTTTCTCCTGTAAATTGGCTGGTGGTTTCAAACTACTGACCTTGAGGTTAGCAGTCCAACAAGTAACCCACTACACCACTAGGGCTCCTTCAGTTTGCCAAGCAACATTGGACCAACCTATGCTGTCTAAAGCTACATAAAATAATAGGGTGGTCTAATTTTGGCTTTGTGGACTTAGGTCAAATATTTACAGACATAAAAGCGAGTGTTTCCAAAATCAAATTTTTTAAAAAAGGGAGTGTTTCCAGCAGGAAGAACATTTAGGGAATCCAAACTCTATATACAGCACCAAGTGACCAAGAATGCATAAATGCCAAAGAAGCCCTTTCTCCCAAGTCTGAAACAGCAAGTTCATGCTCTTTTATACTAATAATATTAAAAGTAACATAGCTTAAAGATATATACATCAAAACTTGACAAAATTATAAGGAAAGCTAGACAAATCCTAGTCAGATTTAGAAATTTAAGCATGCTTTTTTAACAATTGACTGAGAAAACATTAAAACATAATTGGTAAAAATACAGAGGATTTTTAACAACAAAATTACCATATTTTCACATAATTAATGAGCATTTTCTAGGTTATTTGTTAACCATATCCCACTGTCCCATAAATTAGTGGACTATTCTAAATTTTACATGATGCTATAAATTATTATGGTGTACTAACAAAAATGGCAGGACGCAGTTGGCAAAATAAAAAAATACAACACATATATTATTGTAAAAGGATGAAGTGTGGAAATTGATGTAATGGGCATAGATAGATAGATAGATAGATAGATAGATAGATAGATAGATAGATAGATAGATTGCATTAAAAAAATGTAAAATTTACATTTTTCTCAAACACATATATTTATAAAATTTGGCCTTACAACTCACAGCCTGGGAGATGATTTTTAGCAATGACACAACAAAGGGCTCATTACTAAAATCAACAGTACCCTCCTGGCCTGAAAAAAGAGAACAGATAACCCCCAGAGGAAGTGGGCAAAAGAAGTGAAAAGAAATTTCACTAGGGAGGAGACCCATATGGCCAATAAACATGAGAAAGTGCTCCCAATCATTAGCCATAAGAGAAATGCAAATTAAAACAATCATGAGATAACGTCTAACACCCTTGAGGTTAGCCCAAATCAGAAAATCAGACAGCAAGAAATGTTGAAGAGGATGTGGCCAGATAGGAGCTCCCCTCCACTACTGGTGGTCGTGTAGCCACTGTGGAAAGCGATCTGGCGATTTTTTTTTAATGGACACTGATCTACCTTATAACCCAGCTATTCCTCTACTGAGCATATACTCAGAAGAGGTAGGAAATAAAACACGATCAGTCATCTGCGCCCCAATGCTTATTGCGGCACAATTCACAATCGCAAAAGAGTTGGAAACAGCCTAAATTTCCATTAATAGACTAGTGGATTTACATTAGTAAACTCTGGCACATACACACAATGGAGTTAGCACTAAAAAGCAGGGACGATCACATGAAACACGTCATGTCATGGGAAGAGCTGGAGGAAATTATGCTAAGTGAGGTCAGCCAATCACAAAAGGACAAGTGTAACATGAGTCCCCTGAGGTGAGTATAATCAGCACAGTAGGTATAGAAGAAAAGCCACTTATCTCACACTACACAGTGCAGGCACAGGCAGCGAGGAGGAGGTCAGACCAAACCCAAGCAGGTACATGTGAATCCAACATAAAGAAGAGGAAAGGTGGGAAGGAGGAGGGAGAAAATGGAGGGAGAGGAGGCTGAAACTAAATGACAGAATGGGGGGAGCAGGGTACTAACCACCCAGGGAGAGAGTATTGGTTAAGTTTCCACAGAATTGGAGTGAGCATACAAACCCCAACATGGTGCACCAAACCAGGAGGGCAACGAAACCATATGGAGGATCGCATAAAATGATCGGGCTACAAGGCTGGCCCCAACCAGCGCCAATCTGACCCCCACCCTAGATGTATGTGCGACAGAGAACAACATTAAACCTTCAGGTGGGAGAAAGGAGCCGACTTACCACGCCCACACAGAAGCAAACCAAGAAGGAAAAGGAGAAAGGGATGGTCGGTCTAGTCCCCATATTGGTACAAGCCCTGAGGACAATGTCCCTGCATGGAGCTGCTAAGGCACAGAGAGGACTGTGGGACCTCAAACAACTCAAGACAAGTTGTCCCCTAACTGGAGCATACTGTGACAGAGGACAATAATCGGGGCACACGGTGGGGAGATAGTGTGCGTGAATCCCCCGCAGCTGGACAAACCAAGAAGGGAGCAGCAAAGCCAATCCACAAAGCTCCTAAAGAGCCCAAGAATAGGCTTTGGGCTAGGAGGAGTAGCCCCCAGAACTCCCCCAGGACCAGGGGCAGAGATTCATAAAGGCTAGCAGACAGACCTGGAACTATACATGGCTTTTTTCTTTTTCAACCTTTTGTTTTATTATTGTTTGGCCTAGGATATTGTTGGTTTACCTACTTATATAAGACAGACATGAGAAGCAAGCTCTCGGAGAAAGCAACAGGGCCAACATCCCCAGGGGATCTGAGGAGAAGGTGGTGATGGGGAAGGGTGTGGTGAGCAAACAACTCCATAGACAGGTGAACAACTACTGAATTAAAACCAACAACTAGGAGGTTGTAGAGATGCAGTGGGTATTAGAGCAACGCCAATCTAGCTGAGAGAAAGTACTAAGAGGGGGCAGGAGGAGGCAAAAGAAAACAGAAGAAGGCTCTAGGAAGCAAAGCTATCGATAGAGGTATTAATAGAGGGGTGTATTTATGTAAATACATTAATCCATAAAAATAGAGGTATTGGCCTATGTACATATATTTAAAAGGCAATACACTGAGGCTGCAGACAGGCCTTGGGTCTCAGCTCATACAGTCCCTTAATACAAGAACACTCTGTTCTAACAAACTGGCATTTTGTGATGCTCACCACCCCCCACTCCATCCCCCCACCAACACATGATTGCTGAAGACAAAAATGAGTGCATAGCAAATGTGGTGAAGAAACCGGATGGTGTCCGGCTATTAAAAGATGTAGTTTCTGGGATCTTTAAAAGCTTGAAGTTAAAAAAGCGGCCATCCAACAGTGAAGCAACAAGTCTACATGGAAGAAGCACACCAGCTGGTGTGATCATGAGGTGTCATCAGGAATGGATAACAGGCATCAGAAGACTCATGACAAAGAGCAAACAAACAAAAATGTGTTTTTGAGAATGAGGGGGGTCAAAGCAGAGACCCAAAGCCCATCTGTGGACAATGGAACATTCCCCCACAGAGGGGTCGCAGGGAGGGGATGAGACAATCAGGGTGCAGTAGAGCACCAATAGATCACACAACATTTCTCTGGTTCCTCGAGGCTTCCTCACCCCCCACTAGCATGATACCAGCGCTGCTTCCCACTCTGGAGTGAACCAGAACATGTACATAGGTATAGGCAAGAGATAAAGCTCACAACACATGGAACCCAAGAACAGGAGTGGGAATAGCAATACCAAGAGGGTAGGGGGGAAGGGGGAGAGAGGAGGTGAGGAAGGGGGTACCGATCACAATGAATGGTGCAGAACCACACACACCTCTCCAGGGGGAAGAACAACAGAAACCAGAGGGGAAGAGAGACAGCGGTCAGTGTGAGATATGAAAATAATAACAATCTATAATCTATCAAGGAGACACGAAGGGAGGGGAGCAGGAGGAAAGAAAGGAGGAGCAGATTCCAAGGGCTCAATAGAAAGTAAATGTCTAGAAAAGAACAACTGCAATATATGTACGAATATGTCCGATACAATTGATGTATGGATTGTAACAAGAGTTGTAAGAGCCCCCAATAAGCTGATCTTAAAAAAAAAAAAAAGGCCTTATACAGACCTATTAAAAAAAGTCACAGTAAAATTCCAAGGGCTGGTATAATATAGAATATTTCCTTGGATCAAAACAGAAATTAGAAAATAACCAAAAAAGATAACCAGTAATTTCCCATAGGTTTAGAAACACAAAACAAATATACAATTTTTAAAAAGTAAAAAAAACTCACCAGGGTGGAAGTCTAAAAGAAATGGAAAGGTTCAGGAAATTGCAAATAATTTAGTGTGACAGAAGCAGACTATATTAAAGTCAAGGAAGGAAAGCTAAATTAAAAAAAGAGAAAGAGAGAGAGATGCGAGAACCGATTACAAGGATCTACATGTGACCTCCTCCCTGGGGGACGGACAACAGAAAAGTGGGTGAAGGGAGACATCGGACAGGGCAAGAT
>NW_022103903.1:14548965-14553945 GCF_000313985.2 Echinops telfairi | reverse complement strand
TCTCTCTCACAGATGTGAGTTGCACTGAGCCATTTGTAGTGCTTTATAATTTAACTGTTTATTTCTTGTATTATATATTTATCTGTATATGATTTAACAGTTCATTTCTTGTTACATATCTAATTATCCTTATAAATAAATATATTAAATTATCAGCAATTTGGTTTTATCTCTCTAGAGAACCCTGTCGAACACACTCCCCAAACTCACTGCCAAGGAGTCCTGGACAGGTGCAGAAAGCCATCTTTAGTCTGAGTATTCTCTGGTGGTTTTGAACTGCTGACCATGTAGATCACAGCCCAGTCTGTAACCACTACACCACCAGGGCTTCTGCAGGGTAGAGTAGCACTGTCCGAACAGAGTTTCCAAAACTGTAATTTTTATTTAAGCAGGCTGTCATATCTTTTTCCTCAGGGTCATTCGGTGGGTTAAAACAGCTGACGTTTTGATTTGCACTAGAGTGTTTTAAGCATTGCGCTACCAGACATGGATGAAACATAAATGTACAAATGGCAATATAATTTTTAAATCAAATACTCAAGCGATCATCACCCAAATAAAAAAACAGAATACAGTGATACCTCAGTTGCCAAATGGCTCCAAGCTCAAACTTTCCATTACTCAAATAGCAAAGTTCAAAAAATATCTGCTCAGTTTTTGTAAGTTTGCTCAACAGTCAAATCAAATATCAGATTTTAAAAAACCTGTATGGTCAGGAGTGAATTATGTGTTGTGTTTTGCTTTGGACACAAAGAGGTGTCACTTCAATATCAGCTTCATTCTTATTCAGACTATATATGAGGGAGTACACCAAAAAAGACAATTTTTTTTCTCAAAGCTATGTATGTATATATATATATATATATATATGTATGTATATATATATATATATTTATTTACAAAACAACCTTATCACCTTAAAAGTACTTGCTGTTACACTTAATGCATTTGTAAAATCTGCTATTCCATTCTTGGAAACATTTTTCAAACTCATCTGTTTGGATGGCTGACAGCACCTCCTTTGCTTTTTTCTTCAACTCTCCTATATCGTCAAATTGCTGTCCTTTCTTTAGTGGAAACAAAAAGAAGTTCCATGGAGCAAAGTCAGGTGCGTGGGGCAAGGGAGGCATGTTTTTTGTTTGTTTGTTTGTTTGTTTTTTGCCAAAAACTGGTACACTGAGATGGCTGCACGAGCAGGTGCATTGTCAAGATGGCAAAACCAGTCCCCCATCTGCCACAAATCGGGCCTTTTTTGCCGCACACTGCAGTCTTTTCAGAACCTTTAAATAGAAAACTTGGTTAACAGTCTGACCTGGCTTGCACTGCAAGTGGACGTTTTCATCTGTTTGGGAAGTTGACAGACATCCAGAACAAGGTTTGTCATCAGTCAACATTTCACCTTTTTTGAAACAAGAAAACCACTCATACACTTGCATTTTGCCCCTAACGCTGTCCTTGTAAGCTGTGTTCAACATCACAATAGTTTCTGTGGCATTTTTACCAAGTAGGAAAGAAAATTTCACAGCCATATGCTGTTTGCTTAAATAGGCCATCACAAAACCTAGGTTCAAGTAAAACCGCTTTTACGAAAAAATTCACTGTGACCAGCGAGAACCTTCCCACCGGGTGCACTAATTCAGAGCAAGTTGCTCTATGCTCATCTAGAGGGAAAAATGTACACTTTCCCACCATATTTTGGGGGGTGTACCCCCTCATACTGTGCTTGTGTCGATGCATTCAAACATTCGTGCTTCAAATGTGCTTGACACAATGGATGAATGTGTGGATTGTGATAAGAGATGTAAGAACCCCCAATAAAAGCATTTAATTTAAAAAATCATGGTTTTTTTGCACTTCATTTGCATAAAATATTATAAACATGGATCCAAAAAAAAATAATGATACCAGCAGTAAAGCTAAGAGGAAAATTGTGAGAACTACGATAGTTAAAATAAAGAAATTATTGCGAATTTTTAATCAGGTCACTGCTTGTCTGATTTGGCTGCTGAACACAACATGGTTCAGTGGACATTATCAACATTTTTAAAGAAAAAACATCTGATTAAAGCAGCTAATGGAGTGAAAGGTGTGAAATTGTTAACCACAAAACAAAGAACCAACATCATCGAAGAGGTTGAAAAGTTACTGCTAAGTTGGATAAACTCCATGGTGATAGCGTATCTGAGGCAGTAATATGTGAATAAGCTAAAAGCCTCCATAGCGACTTTTTACGTAAATCTAGGGCATCAGAAACAATTATTTGGCTTTCCATTATTTCTTATCGAAAAGTATGTTCAGTTCTCAATTTTTGTGTGTGTTCAAACACAAATTTGGAATGAACTGAGTTCGACAATTGCGGTAATCAGTGCCTGGCTGGCCCTATGCAGTTCCCGTGGAGCTCTGTAGCTCAAGGGTTATGAACTAGGCTGTGATCTGCAAGATGAGCCAGTGATCCCGAGAGACTGGTCCTTCCACTCCCATGAAGAGGTACAGTCACGAAACTCACAGGGGCAGGCCTATCCTCTCTTGTAAGGTCGCTGAGTCACCATCGACTCAATGACAATGAGTCTGGAGTTGGATGTAGTTCCTATGTCCTCAATTCTCAAAGAAGGGAAGGACCTCCTACCTTCTATTGAAAGAGCCCTGGTGGCACTGTGAAGTAAGCATTAGACTGCTAACTTCAAGGTCAGTGGTACTCCAAGGGAGGAAAGAAGAAGCTGTTTGTTTCCATAGAGATTTACCATCTCAGAACTAGTTCTACCCTGTAGTACTGCTGTCAATCAGAACTGACTGGAAGAGAGTAGAATGGGGTAACTTTCTATGGAATTCATGCAGCAAAACACTGCATCGAGAAAACCTGTACTCTTAGCAAAACTTTTCATTTGGTTACCAAGGAAGTTATCAATACAAACATTAAATTGGCTCACCAGCCTTCTGTCTTTCCTAAAAATCAGAAGAAGGCTGCTATAATTCCTTCCCCAAAGAGTTATGGGTATTGTTACACTTTTAAAAAGGTGTTACACTCTCCATTTGGTTGTTTTTGTAACTATTTCTTGGGTGAGTCACATCCTGGAAGGAAAGAGAAGTCAGACTTAGATATTCCTAACTTCCTGAATGAATGAATGAAATATAATGTAGCTATTTCAAAAGCATGCAAAGGCTATTTTTGCTAAGTAAACTAACTGGTCATAATAACTTACGTAGGAAAAATTAGATGTCACTATCAAATTGGAAATCACTATGATCATATACAGTTAGTATAATAGTTTTCAATAGGATCATGAGTGCCTTGTTTCTGTTTTGTTTGTTTCTTCTTTAAATAGGAATTGGAATATTTATTTAAAATATCTTCAGTTCAAATATTCCATTTCTTATTTTATAATAAAATATACCTTCTTCCGTTGCAACCTGTCTTAGATCTGAGCAAGGTTAGGTGCCTCCCTCTCCTCACTTGGCACCCACACTGTTCCTTCTGACTACCATGCAGCACTTGGAGTACTTTATGATACTTGTCCTGAGAACTCTGAGAACAGGATCAGCTTCACATTTACTATCTGCAGTGCATAGCAAAGTTCCTGATACACTGTAGACAGATAGCATATGTGGGGTAAACGCAAACGTCATGAGAAAAGGCATGTTTTCATGATTATATTTCAAATTTTCAATCTACACCTGAGATATACTTTATGAATAAAAAATAAGCAAAAGCTGTAAAATGTAGTTATAGATGTCCTTCAAACACTTTTCAGTTCCAGATAATGTGAGGTACTTTAGTCTGTGAACTCCTTTTAAAGAGAAGCATGTACGTTGCATGAGCCAATCAGAGATGTTAGCCCAGGACCTTGGACTACTGCCACTTCAATAAGAGGAGGAGGAGGAGGGAAAAGAAGCTATCGTGGGAGTCACAGTAGCAGCAGCAGTAGTGGTTTGCTTTTGTTTTCTGTACTCCAAACATATGCCTGCACATATGACAGCATGCTAAGTGAACTGAGTCCTGGAACTTTAAAAAGAAAAAACTGTACACAGTTGACAGTAGTGGAAATTTCCGTTCTAATACAAACCATATGTCCAAAGATTATTTTTCCAACAGAAACACATCAACATTTTGGCCGCTATGCTGATGAATTTTGTAGGCCCTGATGCACAGTCACGAGATAGCTGCTATCGCTGCTGGAAAGCGCTAGAGAATAGATGTTAGTGATTTTTTTGAAAATGATCATTATTGTGTCTTTTAAAACACCATTTTTGCTGTTAGAATATCACATTTAAGGATTGTTATCATCATGATTTGTACAAACTTGCAAAACTTTAACAAATAATCGAAGCTTCCTTTTCCAGTGAGTTCACAAATTATATTATCCTTGTCAAATAGTGAGAAAAGAAAAACAGAAGTGGTCAGTATTTTAAACATGATTGATTCCCTCAGAGGAAATAAATGACATGACACATTACTGCAATAAGATACCGATATTTTTGCTATAAATATACTCTCCAGGCGTTTTCAGCTAAAACTCATGCAAAGTTCTCTGCACAATGATCATAGCTACTTTTTAAAAGGACTCTGCTTATATCACTTGCGACATCTTTTCCACTCTATTATTTTTAATATAGTTAATTAAATACAGTGTAGGAAAGCATCGACCATCTAAATTGGGCCTCATTAATAAAAATGGCTTAATGCTAAATTATAACTTTTGTCTTTTTCCATCATTATCACCTCCTGAAACAGATTTGAGAACAGATATATCAGACAATATTATATAAATTACATCTTCATATTTTATAAACTCAATAGAAGACCTGAGTTTTTACTTTCTGCATAGATATTGAGGTAGTTATTTTATTGTGCCAACCTGGCCGATAAATACATGTGGGGTTAATTGAAGGGTGGAGGGTTAAATGGCTCAGTGAGCCTTGCCTTCCTAGTTCTCGGGTCTCTTGCTTTGTGATGGTCGCACCAGGGTGCAGCTGCCTTAGCAG
>NW_022103903.1:14525989-14548102 GCF_000313985.2 Echinops telfairi | reverse complement strand
TTTCTGTTGTCCTTCCCCCAGGGAGGGGTTATATATAGATCCTTGTGATGGGCTTCCCCTTTCTCCCCCACCTTCCCCGTACCCTCCTGGTATTGCTATTCTCATTATTGGTCCTGAGGGATTTATCTGTCTAAATCCTTACTTTATTAGGATTTTTTTAAATTTAGAAGTAAAATTTTAGTGAAAAATAAAATGGTGAATAACTTACCTCGTTGGCTTTTAAAGTAAATATGTGAGAAACAATTGAAGAATAAGATCATGTGTGTATATGTATGTTTCCCATTTCTGTTTGCAAAATTTTCTGCACTGTGATTTCTTAATAGATGGCTTTCATGAGCCACATTCAATTACATCATTTATAAAGCAATTATTTTGTCTGATTCAATTTCGATGAAGCTTACAAAGGGAAGGCTAATTGGCTCTGGTCCTAGGATGATCAGGATAAAATTTCTGTTTTATAGAACTTTCTCCCAGGATAACATGCAAGATATCCATCCCTTTATTTCTATATTCAAGGGGGGTAAAGATGTTTCTAGCCTTACTCCCCTAAGCAATGTTCCCCAAATCAATGCATAAAATGACAAACTCCATTTTGCATTTAGCAAGAAAGCATCTCTATAAACCTGAATACATGGGGATATAAAGTAAAAAATGAATTATATATGACTGAGCAGTAAAAGAAAATCATATTACATAACCTTAGTGAGTAGGGGTGAACAAATAAATCAGAGAAGCTGGATTATATGAAGAAGAATGCTGTATCAGGATTCAAGGAAGGCTTATTAATAGTCTACGATGTGCAGAGACACAACCTTGCTTGCTAAAACGGAGGAGGACTTGAGCATTTGCTGATGAAGATCAAAGATCGCAACCTGCAGTCTGGATTACAACTCAATGTAAAGAACACCAAAATGCTCACAACTGGACCAAAAGGTAACAATGTGATAAATGGATAAAAATTGAAGTTGTCAAGGACTTTGTCTTGCTTGGATCCACATTCAATGCTCATGGAAGCAGCAGCCAAGATATCAAAAGGCATGTTGCACTGGTGTGTTAGCTGAGTTGACTAGAGAAAGAAATCCAGGACACTCATATGTGTAAGAGAGAATGTTATATCAAAGAGCAATTGTGTCATTAGGAAAACATCCCAGTCCAGATCAAGTCCACAAGTCCTATATTACCCCATGTCGATACTAGTCCATATATTCCTCTTTAGACTCACACAGCCATGCAATGATGCCAAATGCAGGAAGATTACAGGCCAGTAGGTGGAAATTCTTTTGGATCCAGTGGTAGTGGAAGCATTTCAGAGCTGGTGTGGATCTCCATGTGGCTCCTCTAGCTCCAGGGCTCTGGGTCCATCAGCATAGCTCATTAAGATTAGATAAGGATTGAACTTGACTGTTTTAAGAATTGTGTTTAGGATCTGATTCTACTAGGTTTATACTGTTTTCTTCTGCTTATTGTTATTGATACAATGATTGATAGAAATGGTTATTGAAAAGTATGAAAACAGAGTTTGTAAGACTACCACCAGCCTTTAGCCATTAAATTGGAATTTAATTGGGCTTGGAAATGCCTACAAAGAAGATTCTAAAAGGATAAGCCCCACTCAGTGTCTAGAGTGCTCAGGACATTTGAAGGTGAAGAGACTTGCCTAGGGGGCTGTTGACAGAATGAAGAAAAAAGGAATTACTTGTTTTTTTGAATTTCAAACTAGAGGTTTGTGCCCAAAGCTGGAAAAAAATCTGGAGTCCTGAAGAAATTCTTTTCCCTGCAAGCCATTCCTGTTGACAAGCCACATGGAGCTACACTGATGGAGCCAGAGCCCTGGAGCTGGAGGAGCAACATGAAGACCCATGCCAGGGCTGAGATGCTTCCACTGCCACTGAATCCACAAGACTTTCCACCCCCTGGCCTGTGATCTTCCTGCATTCAGTGTCATTGCATATATTACATGAATCTGAAGGGGAAGTTATAGACTGGTATCAGACATATGGGCAAATATCAGATTTATGGACTTGATCTGGGCTGGAATGTTTTCTTAATATACAATTACTCTCTATAAGAACCTCTTTCTTATACACATGTGTGTCTATGAATTTGTTTCTCTAGGTAACCCAGACTAGCACAACTGGGTAAATATACTGCAGGAGACCTTATTAAAGCATGGATGTTACTTGTAGAGCCTGGTGTACCTGACCCAAGCTATGGTGTTTTCAATTGCCTCATAGGAATATGAAAGTTGGACACTGAATATGGCAGACCAAAAAAGAACTGATGTGTTTGAACTGTGGGGTTGACGAAGAACCTGAAAAGTGTCATGGATTCTTAAAAGGACAAACAAGTCTGTCTTGAAAGAAGCGCAGCCAGAGTGCGCCTTAGAATCAGGGATGGCGAGGCTTAGTCTTACATCCTTTGGACGTGATGTCAGGAGAGAGCAGTCCCTGAAGAAAGACATCATGCTGGTAACGTCGAGGGGCAGTGAAAAAGAGGAAGGCCCTCAACAAGATGGATCGACGCAGTGGATGGGTTATAATAATGTACACAAGTACATGTGGCACTCTGGTGAGGTTGGGGCCACACAAATAGGGTATATGAAACTGCAAAACTACAGTCAGTTTTGTCGTCCTGCTATATTTAAAATGAGCCACGTTAGAAGCATAAAACAGAAAATGCCAAACTCGTGCCACTGAGTCAATTCTGACTCACAGGGACCATGATGGCGCAATGCACAGGTTACACCCCGAATTGCTAGCTGCAAGGTCACATTCAGCAGTCGCTGCAAAGGAGAAAGACTAGGCTCCCTGCTCCCACAAAAACTTCCAGTCTCAAAAACTCAAAGGGACCATTTATTCTGTCCCAAAGGGTTGCTATAAATTGGAATCAAACTGATGGCAGTTAAGTAACATCAAACAATGGAGTCATAAACCAATGTTTTGTTTGAAAAAATGAGTGTGGGGACACACTGTATATACTCAAGTATAAGCCAACCCGAATATCAGCCAAAGCACTTAATTTTACCACAAAAACAGCATTAAAAATGTGCTGAAAAACCCGGCTTATATATGAGTATATACGGTAATTGATATGCCTCAGTGTGCCTTTAAAAAATGTATTATATCTTCTTGAGTTTCTTTTATGGTTCTTTATAAAATATACTAAATTAAACTCATCTGTGAAAATTTTAAAATCCTCTGAGCTCATATTGTTAATAAAGTATTTTTAATATCTACACATTCTTTAAGGTGCTCTGGTAGCATAGTTGGCTATGCATTGAGTTGCAAACTGCAAGGGGAACAGTTCAAACCCAGCAGTCTCTTTGAGGGAAAAGGAGGAGACTGACTACATCTGTAAGGTTTACCATTTCAGAAACCCTAAGGGCAATTTTGTATCCTATAGGGTAGCTATGTGTCAGCATTGATTCAATGGCAGTGAGTTTGGTTTTAAGATAACTGCTTTATTTTTTATTGTGTGTCTTATTATAAATTGCTCACATAAAAAAAACACTTTCATCAATTAGTTTTTCATTTTGTAGTTTGTAATAACTGGTGAGGAATTTGGATATAAAATGTCTGTCTGGAATGAAAGAAGGTGGGACAGAGAAAGAAAGGAAAAAATAATATTTTAAAATATATTGTCTCTAAACTACCCTCTGCCACTAAAAGTTCAGGCCCCTGTCCACAATATCAAGTCATACAATTTCTGTTTTTTTACCAACTGTTTCCTGTAAATGCAAATAAGGATCGGCTTCCAACCATGAAAATATATTTAGTCAATTTACACTTTGACTAAAGCTCATATACATCAATGGGTTTAACTTTCAATCTATGTTTACATTTGAAGCCTTTTGTGTCTCATTGTACAATAAAATAATTGCCTTTTGTTAAAAGAAAGGGAAAGGCAATAACTCTGTGGGGGAAAAAGTGACATGACAGACAGAAAAATCTATATCTATGTAATATTGTAAAGCTATCTCCAACTACCATGCTTTAGTTTTTCATCTTTGGAAGTCAGAAAAAGAGATTAAGAAGGCGATTTTATCTAGATTGTCATTTTTTCCCCTTATCTTCTTAACCACCTGACTTGTAGATATGAGGGAATCAGATGATTTTCTGTATCTATGCCTGGATATCTGTATCTCTCCCCTTTATCATCTAATCACACGACCATGGATTCAGTGTCAACTGCTCAAAGTCTTTGTCGGGACTAAAGAGCAGTTGCTCAAGAAGAAACAGAGAAGACAGCTAATGTGATAACCATTTCCAACTGTATTTGATTACAGAAAGAGGACCATAAAAAGAGCATGGGGCAGCATTTGACTTTATCTGACTTCACAAGAAGAAAGTAGAATCAAACGCTACATCAATGCAAAGTTGGTTCCTAAAGACAGAGGTCAGACATGCCTCCACCCTCCCAAAGACTTGCTACTCGATAATCTCAGCTAAGTTTTTTCACAATGCCACACAGAACTCCCAGACAATACTCACAATTATGAGTTTTATTAGGGAAGTTAACAGGTTACAATTCAGTATCATAAATGTATCTTTTCTGTTATGCCCAAAGACAAGCTTCTCTCTGAACCTCAGACCGTTGGCCAAGACACCTGTTGGCCTCTGCCCTGCTCAGGCAATATTACAGCGCTCTTTTAGCACTGCCAATAAATGCCCACAACATCATTCCACGCTACTTTTAGCCTTCACCTGAAAGCACTCAGTTCAAGCTCCATGAGCCAGCAAACTTAGTCCCACCAATTAAGTGCTTGGAAGCACTCACTTTACTTGTTCCATGGACTGGGAAGCCCATCATTCTGTCTCATGCGCCTCTGCTTCCTTTCTGCTTGCATTGCTTTCTATTCCTGGGCGAAGGTGGTTCAATACACAGGGATCTTGAGATTCAAGTGACACGTTCCACTCCTGGCTTTTCTTTCTTGATGGTAGGAAGATCTTCCTTCTGCTGAAATGGCTCATGTATACTCAACAGGATGGAAAATTTGACTAATCCCCACATTAGAGTTCCAAGTTACTACAATCTCAATTATTAACAACTACACACAAGGAAGTCATATAATCCTTTCAGCAACTTCCCCACTTCTCTCACAGAAACCCATCCAAGAAATAGTGTATGTTGGGAGTTACAAAGATCATGGCTAATGCTTGCTTCGGCAGCACATAGCCTAAAAAGATTATGGTTAGAAGAGACATATCAAGTATTTCACTAAACGACACCAACACTAGTTGAATTTAACATAGCATTGTGTGCTCTTCCACATGCCACTAAAAGAAGTCTTGGTGGCACAGTGGGTGAAGTGGTGGGCTGCTTACTGAAAGATTGGTAGAACCCACCAGCTGCTCCAGAGAAACATGAGGCAGTCTTCTTCCATGAAGATTTACAGCCTTAAAAATCTCATGAACCAGTTCTACTCTATCTTATCCGGTCACTGTGAGTCAGAACTGGCTGCATAGTGATTGGTTTGGTTTGTTCACGTGCTACTGAAAGTGATGCAGTAAGAAGAATGAAAAGAATTAAAGGCACAAGGAAATAATTACTCCAGACTCTACAATCCTGAGAGCCTAGCTACCACTGATGACAGCTCTGAACGGGATCACAATAGAAGATCCTACTTACAGTGAGAGAACAATGTGGAACAAAACTCAAATTAATAAAGAAAGACCAGGCTTTCCGGTCTGGTAGAAATTGGTGGAGGACTGAGTCAGTGCCTATACATACTCTTCGAGTCTGGAACTGAACTTACTCCCATGACTCAAGTTCAGCTAAACAAGAGACAGGCCTATAAAGTGAACAATGATATCATGGAGGTACTCACTTCTTCGAACAATCAACCAAATAAGACAAAGGCATATAGCATTTGCTCAGATGGGACAGTGCAAAGGATGGATGGGAAAAGTAAACACAGGGAGGAAGTAGGGAGAGTTATGTTACATTGAGGGGAATGAGATCAATTTCATAAAACAAAACGTGTCTGAGAAGCTAAATGGAAAATTAGTTTGCTTTGTAGAGTTTCACCTGATCACAGTAATCTTTTTTTTTTTAATTCTGAAAGAACACATTGAGGTACGTGGGTGGTTATATGGCATGTGCTCAATTACTAATGAAAGATTGGCAGTTTAAACTAATTCAGCAAAACCACAGAAAAAAGAAACCTAGTAATTTTCTTCCATAAAAATTAGAGTCAAAAAAACATTAAAAAGTGTTTGGTTCCCCCTTACTCCCCCCCAATCTACCCTTACCCTCCTAGTATCGTTGCTCTCCTTATTGGTTCAGGGTTTATCTGCTCTGAATTCCCTGTGTTGTGAGCTCTTATCTATACCTGTGTACATGCTCTGGTCTAGCCAGATTTATATGATAGAACTGGGGTCATGATAGTGCGGGGCGGGGAGGAAGCATTAAAGAACTAGAGGAAGTTTGTGTGTTCCATCGGTGCTACGCAGCACCCTGACTGGCTCTTCTCTTCCTTGTGACCCTTCTGACAGGGGGTGTCCAATTGACTACTGATGGGCTTTGGGTCTCTACTCTGCCCTCGCCCTCATTCTCACTGATGTGCTTTTTGTTTGTTTTTGGGGGGGTCTTTGATGCCTGATACCTGATCCCATCAACACCTCATGATCACACAGGCTAGTGTGAACTGATCACAATAATCGACATATGGCCCCAATTCAGGGGGATGGACAGCAGAAGAGTGGGTGAAATGAGACAGTGGTCAGTGAAAGACATGAAAAAAAATTATAAATTATCAAGGGGACATGGGGGAGGAAGGGGGGAAAATGAGGAGCTGATAGCAGGGGCTCAAGTAGAAAGAAAATGTTTTGAAAAATATGATGACAACAGATGTACAGATGTGATTGACACAATACGTATATGTATAGATGGATTGTGATAAGAGCTGTAAGAGCCCCCCGAAAAAAATTAAATTAAATTAAAAAACCAAGTAAACGTATACTCTGATTTTCCTTTTTAAAATAATTAAGCCAAAAGAGTAATGCGCCGATAAAGCCAATTTTGGGGGTAAGATGATGGGGCAGTGGAGTGGCCAACTAAGAGAGTTCTGAACCTCAGTTGATAGTGCATAAGAGGGCGTTCAGTATGGTCTGTATACGTGAACAATCTTGGCAATGATGACTGATATGCTATGCATGGAGAAAACAAAAAAACAGAAAACCAGAGCAATGCATTGGCTATGTAAAAGCAATACTAACAAAATAAATTATGTAAATTTCTTTACATTTATGCCTAATTACCATGCAAAATAATAATTATATCATTATTTCTGATGGAGTCACTTCATTATATATGAGAATACAACTTCAAATTCTAAATATTTAATTTTCAACAATTATTTACTGCACCCCTTCTACTTGCCAGGCATTAAATTATGTTATGGAAGTAAAAACAGTAAGATAATCTTTGCTCCCCTGGTGCTCAGAATCTTGTTCATGGTAAAAACAAGCACTAGGCAAATGTCTCGCAGAGAAGCTGTCTTTAAATGACACTAAGGACGTAAGAGGAAACTAAGGACGTAGCCACGTTAATTAAGGAAACATCTGAGCCGATTCCTGAGAATTAGTAGAGTGAGCCAAGAGAAAAAGGAGGATGAATTAGGAGAGGCACTCTTATTACAAAAGTAGCAGCAAAGAAAGGCAAAAGCCCCAGAAATGAGATGTTGTACAGAGAGTTTCAAAACTGCTCAGGAGTCCTGGGGCAGTAAGCTAGTGAAGTAAGAAGGAACCACATCAACTTGTGTACCCTACTGAGGTGTTTGGGATCTTGATGGAAATGAGGAGTCACAGCAAGATTTCAAGGAAATAATGTGATCAGATTTACAGGTTGGCCACTTTGGCTTCACAGTAGAGTTCACCAATGGAGACTCCAGGATGGCTGGGAGGGTAATGCAACTGTTCAGGTGACAGATGCTGGTGGTTTAGATAGGTTACTAAGGATAGAGAGCACTGGATAGAACTGAGAGATCCTTTAGGGCAGCAAATTATATAATGTGGATCTTTTAGCCATAGTCTCTCTGACTCCCACCAAATGGCCTTTTCCTGATGAATCTGGGTAGGGAAACGTACAGGAAGATACTGACAGTTTTCAGATGTGAGTGGCTGTTAACAGGATTCACTGTGATTGCCTTACTGTTATATATCAAATGAGCTTTCTAAGAAGCAGGATGGGGATTTCTCTAACAGCAAGATCCAGGAGGGGGGCTCATCTTCTCTACCAGTGGTTCTCAACCTGTGGGTCACGACCCCTTTAGGGGTTGAAAGACCCTTTCACAGGGGTTGTCCGATTCATAACGGTAGCAAAATTGCAGTTATGAAGTAGCAACAAAAATAATTTTATTGTCAGAGGATCACGACAACACGAGCGACTGTATTAAAGGGTCGAGGCGTTAGGAAGCTGTAACACCAGAGGAGTGTCCGAGGAACAGCAGTAGCATCTGAACAAGGAACCATAACATGAAAAAGACCAGTGGATTTCCAAGCCCACAAAGCAAGTAGAGCTGAATGCTGGGGGCAGGAGGCTAACTTTGTGGAATGGTGTGTCTCTGGGTCCTTAATTCGGGGCACTGATTTAGCTGTTCCATGGAGTTAGAGCTGAGTGTCTTATAGCAGAAGGGCATGCCCTTTGGGTATTTATTAGCCATCCTGAAATAATTTTGTAAGAAGGCCTAGCCAAACAATTCTATCCTGAGCATTTCCACCTGAATTATAACCTGTTATATTTCATAATAAACCTCAAAATCATGAGCACTGTCTCTGAGTTCTGTGTGGTCATTGCAATGAATTATAAAACCTAGATGAAAAATAGAGAATGCTGTAGGAGACAGAGCAAGAAAATAGACAGTCTTGTGTGGGGGAGGGCATTTTACACAAGCAGCTGGCATAGTGATTGATTGGATATAGGAGATTGAGGGGAATTTGGGGGTGGATATCTGAATTAGGCAACTGAAAGGTGATAATGCACTTACTGAATCAAAGGAGAGGAACAGATGCAGGTTAGTGGGATTTCCGGTTTGAAATTCTCCATTGTTGATATTTTGAGGAGAGATAGGAAGATGCTAGAGATTATAAATTCCATTTCTGACGAATTTAACTTGTGTCTGAATGGGTTCTAAAGGGAGGTCTCTGTGAGACAATGAGATGTGTAAGTCAGAGGCTAATGAGAAGGCTTTCAGCTTGGACACATACTTGAGAGCATGTCCGTTGACACCATGAGATAAGTAAGCAGAGAAGAGGGCCATCATCAGAAATCTAAGAATTCTCAGAATTTATGGGGTAAGTTGATTAAAAGTAAGTTAAGAAAAATAATAGGATGCAATTGAAGAAGTAGGAAGAAAACCAGGAAAGTCCATTACCACCAAAGTACCACCAAAGTTAAGCTAAGAGAGTACTTTGAGAGAGAGCAAGCAGTTTACCGATCTGTTTTGCTGATAGGTCATACACTAGGATAGTTTTTTGGTGGGGACAATGTACATATAAAAAATTTGCTCAATTTCACTCCTTAGATTTAATCATGAAAATGCCACCAAGTATACTCAATGAAGCCTATCAAAGAACAGTTTTAAAGATTAAACAAAACAAAAAAGGCTCAGTTAAATGTAATATGATACATTGACACTATTAAACATTTCTTAGATGATAAAGAGAACAAAGTATATCTACATCGAAAAGACTAAGAAATGTTAAAGACAAAAATAGCACATAACAATATAGATGCTAGAGTAAAAAATATTCAGTGTATTTTGGTATTTCTATATCAATTTAAGAAAATGTCTAGAAAAAAGCTTGGAAGATTACACATCAAATGGATTATAACCCTGTGAAGAAAATTGATATTCAGGTACATGGCTAAGGCAGCCTTTACTTCGTGTATATTATTTTGATTTGTTTTTACCAGAAAAAAAGGTTTCCATGTATTACTTGTAGAACTAAATCTATGGTTTTAAAATGTTCTGGAGAGATCAAGTAAAATGATAATATTCTCAGTGGTTACGCTTTGGGCTGCTAAACACAGGTCAGTAGTTTCAAACCACCAACCACTTCGTGGGAGAAAGATAAGACTTCCTACTCCCATAAAGAATTACGGTCTCAGAAACCCGTAAGGGCAGTTCTAAGTTGTCCCACAGAGTCACTGAGTCAGAATTTACTTGATGGCAGTGAGTCTGGTTTGGGGAGGCTTATCCACAGTTAGCAACTAATGGGTCTTGACTGGAATAATGTTAGGAGACTGGGGGAAACAGAAGAAAGGTAACATGAGTTAATGCAATAGGAGAAAAAATAACTGATGAAATATAAAATAAAGAAGGCATGGTAGTGAGCAATAATTTTTTTAATGTGAAAATGATCTGTCATCAGAGAAAGAAGAAAAATTATACTGTCAGGAAGTCTAGTTGCTTATCACAGCCTGAGAGACAGAGAGAGCAAGAGGTGTTACAAAGCATCAAAACATTTGGAACTATTCAAATTGTATGGGATAAGATAAAAATATAAAGCAAAGAGCATCAAAACATCTGGAACTATTCAAATTGTATGGGATAAGATATAAAATGGATGGACCTAGATTAGCAGGAATCATTCACAAAGAAGCAGAAGAAAAATTTTCAGCGACAAAAAAACAATCTAGAGCAGGCTCTATGCAACATCCAAGTTAGTAATCCAAGCAGTAGAAGAGAAGACCAACACAGAATTATGAAAATGTCATAGAATTATAGTATAAGAAGGGCTGCCGTTGACAGCAAAACTGTAAAGCAGCATACAAACAAATGAGAAAAGCCAGATGAGACATATTTAGAAGAACTATCTGGTAGATACTACAAGAATCAACATAATGGCCTAATACATAATCTGATATTGGAATAAAACTAGGTATTAGTGTTCATTTTAATATTTTGGTAATGGCACATATTCATTCTTAGATATCGATCAGAAGTTGGAAATAAAGTATGTGACCAAAAGTGCCCACAAATTCACTCAGTCCCATTGCACGTATTAGAGGTAATGAGTAATATGAGATTATTTTTCTATGTTTCAAATATTCTAGAAAATTTTTATAGTATTACTTTGTAGCAAAATAAAAGGAAACATATTTTGGAATTAGGGCAAGGATGTTCCAAATATCTCTGTTCTGAAGGAAAACCAAGTATCTCTTGGTGGCCAGGCTTTCCTGGAAAAGTCTTAGAAAGAGGTAAGTACTCCACCAGCCTGTGCGATCACGAGGTGTCGAAGGGATCATCAGAACAAAAAATCTTACCATAGTGAATGATGGGGGGAGTGCAGAGTGGAGACCCAAAGCCCATTTGTAGACAACTGGAGATCCCCTTGCAGAGGGGTCTCGGGGAGGAGACGAGCCAGACAGGGTGTGATGTAGCAACAATGAAAAATACAACTTTCCTCTAGTTCCTAAATGCTTCCTTCATCACCCTCACCCCCAACCCCCCACTATCATGATCCGAGTTCTGCCTTGCAAGCCTGGGTAGACCAGAGGATATACACTGGTACAGATAGGAACTGGAAACACAGGGAATCCAGGGCGGATGATCCCTTCAGGACCAGTGTGTGTCAGGTCCAGTGGTGTGAGTGGCGATACTGGGAGGGTAGAGGGAGATTAGGTTGGAAAGAGGGAACCGATTACAAGGATCTATATGTGACCTACACCCTGGGGGACGGACAACAGAAAAGTGGGTGAAGGGAGATGTCGGACAGGCCAAGATATGACAAAAGAATAATTTATAAATTATCAAGGGCTCATAAGGAAGGGCAGAGCGGGGAGGGAGGGGAAAAATGAGGACCTGAGAGCAAATGTTTTGAGATTGATGAGGGCAATGAATGTACAAATGTGCTTCACACAATTGATGTATGTATGGATTGTGATAAGAGTCGTATGAGCCCCTAATAAAATGATTTTTTTTAAAAGAGAGAAAAAAAAAGAAAGAGGTAAGTGCTCATAACTGGTTACAACTTCTAGGAAGCTGACTCATTGAGAACAATGTGCTGGTACCAAAAAACTGCATCGTGTTCCCAAGCTATTCTCATAGCAGTGCTGCTCAAAGTCCGGTACAAGAAAGCCCAGAGTAATGAAACCTGGTCTGAGGACAATCTTTGTGAGCAAACAAGCCACTGTAAAAAAATCTGTGCCTTCAAAGAAACAACACCCACTGAATATGCTGAAAGCCTTTTAAAGGGTGACTGTTATGGTATATTAAATCTCATAAAGCTCATTTCATTAAAAAAAAGACAATGTACAGCAATACTACATTTCATGGAGAATGGCAGGGAAGCACATTTTAATATAAGCTAAAAAGAAAGAGGATATGGGTCCTTCAGTACAGCCTTTGTAGGACCAATCCCTGACACTCGAGCAGAAATCACTAATTTGGAGATTCTGATGGGTACCAAGCTACATGTTGGGCTGCTAACTACAAGGTCTGTAGTTCGAAACCTCCAGCTACTCCAAGGAGAAAGATGAGGCTTTCTACTCCCATAAAAATGTACAGTCACTGAAACCCACAGGGGTAGTTCTAATCTAGCCTATAGGGTCCCCAAGAATCTCTATCAACTCAAAGGGAGTGATTTCCATACAATGTTCAGTCACACCTATTTAAATCAGCAGCTAGTCCATTCCGACTCCTGGCAACCCCATGTGTGTAGACACAGCAGATGCATAGGGTTTTCCAAGGCTGTGAACTTTCAGAAGCCCATCACCAGGCTTTACCTTCTGCGGTGTCTCTGGGTGAAGCTTGCACCACACAGGGATGAAAATACGTTTGTATTAATAGTGCTTACCTTAAGAGTTCTATCTGTAGAGTCGGCAACTTCCTCCTCTGGCTTATCCTACAGGCTGCCTTCTGAGAGTCAGAAGAGAACAACCAACTGCGATCATTTGAGCATGGGGCATCAACTAACACCTGAAGAAAAGAGGGCAAATAATGCCAGTATGCACTGAAACGCTATCTTCAGGCCAGATGTATGTAAGGAAACAAAGTAAAACATGGGAAAACATGCGCATATAAGTAAAATTATTTTTAAAATAAAAAAGACGCCTACATTCTTTAGGCCATTTGTGTGTGTGTATAATTAATTATATATATATATATATATATATATATCCTCACTCCCCCTCCCCCCAAAATGTCCTGTGTAGTTGCACTATTTACTTTATATTTTTTTATGCAGGGGAAGGGATTCTATTATCATGTCTACTAATGTTATGTGATAATCTTACCTCCTACATCAACATTTTTAACAAAATTACTCCTTTAAGCAGACACTACTGAACTTCTGAATTCTTAGCATTTATTTTTAAGAATTAATATTTTAATTTTGATTTCCTGAAATGCTTCAATTGTCAAAATGTGATATAAAGTATGGCTGAATTAAAGCAATGCAGTGTACATGTTTGTGTTCTGACCCAGATTATATCTAATCTCTTCCCAAGTATCTTTGAAGTACCTGGAAATATAAAACATCCTATAATCTTCAAGTGCCTGGGTGCCCTTTCCTTTGAACCATGCTGATCATCAAATAAAACTACTTCCATGTTCATTATCCAACTTTCCCAGCGTAGTGGAAAACTGCATGGGCTGTGTCTGGGAGCTGATGGAAAGCAACAACAAAGCAGTGTAACAACTGTAGTATCATTTGGAGTCATCAGTTTATCACAACGGAATAAAAGTACCTTGTCAAATGTTTCAGGCTGGGCATCTCCCATCTCTCTGCCATCCAATTCTGACACTTTAATTACGTTCACCAAAGGCTGCGGGATGAAAGATTCCAGCGTCTGCCTGAGCCACCTTGACCGCAGACGATCAGATTCATTACAGTGAAGATAACCTAAATAGGAAGGATTAAAAAAATGTAATGAATGCACTGTAACTGTTCAATTTCCAATTTTTCACCAAATACATTTTAGAAAGAAGCCAACTTATTATAATTGTGCAGAAATAGGATTCAGATGTAAACATTATCTTATACTTTAAAAACAGAAGTGATTATACAGACAGACAGACAGACACACATATTAAACATTTGCAGCAGTCATGCATACGCAGCCTCTCAAACAAGTTTAATTTGGGGGGGGGGGTATGTGAAAATCTATAGACAGTAACAGATTCTTAAATTTGAGCCTTGTCATCAGGTAAACACTAGACTGCTAACTTCAAGTCGTGGGTTCAAACCAGCCACTCTGTGTGAGAAAGTTGAAGTTGTCTGCTCCTGCCAATATGTACAGGTTTAGAAACCCTATTTGGGGTCATTATAAATTGGAGCTGACTTGATGGTAGTGGGTTTGGTTTGGGGGATTCAACATCTCAGAAACGTCTTAAAATCCTAGCTGCTAAGAGTTATTCTTATTGTGTGCCATCAAGTGAATTCTGAATTATAGTGACCTTGTGTGACAGACCAGAACTGGTACATAGGGTTTCCTATGCTGTGATGTTTACAGGAACAAATAAACAGGTCATTCTCTCTTAGCTGGGTGGATTCAAATCACCAGTCAAAAGCTTACCTCATGCTCTAGCAGGGCTCTCAGCTACTAAGTGTTGTTGATACAGGCTGTGGTAGATGATTTTATGTTAACTTGAATTTTTATGAAAGTGTAGGGTAGAGTCCAATCTGTCACAGCCTGATGAAGCCCCTTGGGGGTGTGGACTTCTTATAAGAAGAAACTGGGGGAAAAGGGGAGCAAGAATCGGGGGGTAGGGGTCAAGGGGAGTGCCCTTGCAAAAATGATCTTTGCTAGGATAGGTCAGTGGCCCAGCCCCAAGGTTTCTGAGGACCAACTGGCTGTTGAGGGAATATTACCTCCCCAGGAAGCCAACCACCTTTGGGGGTGTGGGGACATTGTGTCCAGAAGGCCCAGCTGCAGCCCAGTCCATCTCATTCTGTGAGGTTTTCTTGTATTTTTTTAAAAGTTAATCCTAGCATCCGTCTTCAGTTGTCTTTTGACGGAGGTTAATTTATTTTGCAGGGCAGAGACAGTAGCCCCCGGTGTCAGGATTCTTGCCTTTAGTTAACTCTTAGTTTGTCAATAATTTTTTTTTAATTGGGAAAAAAAGAAGAAACTAGGAACCTCCCTGTCTCTCTTTCTGCCCCTTTGCCTTCCTGCCTGCTGGAATTCTGCCTGCTTCCAGGGGTGGCCCCATATATTGCCAACCCTGAGAGCTGCCGCCACCCTAGCACAGCCCCATCAACCTTGGATTCACATGATGGCACCTATCAGCCTGTAATCTTCCTATTTCCTGCTTCACTTTTCTGCGACACCTGCCTGTAGCAATGTGAATCTGAAGAGAAACTTAAGGACTGGGCTGGGATGTCTTCTTGATATATCATTACTTCTTCATAGAATGCTCTTTTTTATACATATATTTCACTGAATTTGTTACATTAGACAACCTGGCCTAACACAGGTGCCAGCAAGTCAGTTCTGACTCAGAGTGTCCCTATGCACAACAGAAGGAAATAAGCAGCAGTCTTGACCCATCCAGCAAATGTTGCCATGTTTGAGCTCACTACTGTCGCCACTGTGTCAATCCATCTTGTTGAGGATCTTGTTTTTCACGGCCCCTCCACTTTACTAAGCAAGGGTAAATGATATAGCCTATTATACTCAGTATGTCTAAGCCTATTGCTACAAAATTTTTAAAAAATCAAAACGTGAAGCTATTGGTTCCCAACATAGGCACCTACAGGTGGAAGGCACCTCAATCTGATGGTGACAAAGCATGGATTTTTAAGCCCAGGAACTCTTAAGAATCGCTGGCTTCTAGAAGCTGACATAGACAAAGAAGAGCTACATGCTAGTGTTTGTATGTTTTAGTTTGATTTCTTGTCTCCTGAACTGTGAGAAAGGAAATTTATTTTCTTTATGGCCAATCATTTTCAGCACTGATGTTTACATCAGCCCTAGCAAACTAAGACATCTAACGACAAAGCGGGTGTTAAGATGAAATGTGATGATACAGTTAGCATGCCGTGGCTCTGTGCTGTTGAGGTTCCTTCTCATAGAGCCTAAGTGAGGCCGGAGTGAAATAGTGCCATAGATTTCCCAGACAGGACACAGCTGAGAAGACACTGCCCTGACCCACAGGGGCCTTTCCTCCAGATCTAGTACTCTGAATCCAAACCTCTAGCCACCTAAGCGGGGAGAAAATAACTCTGTTTGTTAAGCCCTCCACTTGGGGGTTTTGTTATAGCAGCACTAAAATAACTAAGATATTAATCAGCATTACCATTCTGATAACTAGTATACCACATATCTTTAGTTATATACCCACAGGTAATGTTTTAAATCAATATAATCACATATTTTGCTATTTGTTTTCTCTCCATTATTCTTTACCTACCCCCTCCACAAACTGCACAATCAATGCAAACCTATATTATTAAGCTATATTATTATTAAAGATGTGTGTAAGCATGTGTGTGTGTATATACATACACACATCTTAAGCATCTATTTACTCAGGATTATATTTTATATATTTCTATATTCCTTACTTTCCATATATTGTCAATTCTTGGAAAACATAACACAAAACGAATTAGTAGATATATGACTGTTTAAAAGCTTCTAAATAGTACATGAGACATTTCTCTTCAATGGAAGTCCCTGCAGTAGTCCAAGCAGGTGGTAGCTCAAGTGCATGCACATAAGACTCTCATTAAAAGAGACAGAAAACATCTTGGTTTAGAAGTTTTATGTTCCGCAAAGCCAGAACTCCTCATAATCACTCCATAAGCATATCTTCCAGGGTTTTTGTGTTAGGCTGGGTTCTCTCCAGAAGTGAAGCAATTTTTGTATAGCTGGAAGGAAGGGAGGAAGAGAAGGTGGAGGGTGGGAGGGAGGGAGGGACAGAAAGAAGTGAGAAAGGAAAGAGGGAGAAATGTATATTAAGGAAATAGATTACACAGTTGTAGAAATGGGCAGGTCTGGTCTGGCTTAAATTCCTGGTCAGATCTTAAACAGGAGGCTTTTCCTGACTCCGTAGCTGCTGGGGACAATGAACCAGAAAGCACAAAAATGAAGAAGACAGACCACAGCTGGTATATTCAGAGGCTTCTGAGACCAATATCAACATATCAGATGTTAAGATCTGATGGCTCCCCAGGGTCAGCAGGTGTATTAGCCTAGGTACTTTAGAGAAACAAATCCACAGCAACTCATGTATAAGAGAGTTTTATGTAAAGAAAGTGTGCATCATGAAAACATCCCAACCCAATGCTGCCCAAGCCCACAAGTCCAACATTAGCCCATTAACCCAATACCAGTCCACAAAGCCCTCCACCTCACAAAACAGAGGCAATGATGCCAACTGCAGGAGGAAAGCTGAGTCAGTGAACGAATAAGCATCTCAGCACTAGCAGGGGTCTCCATATGGCTGCTCCAGCACCCAGGGCTGCATCGGGATAGGTCCATGTGGCTTCTCCTTGGGGATGTCTTGTAGGAAGTCAATCTTGCAAGCTGAAGCAGGAAGCTGCTAAGGCAGCTGCACCCTGGTGCGACCATCACAAAGCAAGAGACCCAAGAACTAGAAAGGCGAGGCTCACCACTCATTTATCCCTCCGCCTTTCAATTAGCCCCACATGTGTTTATCAGGGAGGTTGGCACAACTAACTAACTCAGCAGGCAATATGCTGGGCCAAAAGCACAAGTCCCAAGAGCCAAGGTTAATGACCATGTTGGATAGAGACCCACAAAAAGTGTAGAAGCTCTTCGCAACATTTACTTATTTGGAGTAAGCTACACCCTAAAAAGAAACTTTCTTTTTATTATATTCTTCCCAAATCTTCTTAAAACTATGTGTCTGCTTACAATAGAACCCATCATGGAGTAATATTACATTAGATTAGGATCTAACCGTTAGGGCATATCATTGGCTGTGCACCAACTGCCTACCTATTGAGAATTCTGATCCACCAAGTTGTCACAAAACCTAACTATGAGTCCGCTCAAGGAATACGCCCTTTCTGACAAGAATCACTGCATTCAGGGAGCCTAAAGTGGCATACTCATGCAGTCTCTACAGTTTATGCTTTATTATAAGCAATAGATCCCTGGTAGTACAATGGGTTAAGGAGAAAGGTACCAACCCAAGTTCGGTGGTCCAAACTCACTAGCCACTCAATTGAGAAGCAACAGCCTATCTGCTCCTGTAAAGGTGTATAGTTGTGGAAACACTAAGAAGTAATCCTACGCTATATCATATGTTCACTAAAGTCTGAATCAACTCTATGGCAGTAGTCTGTCAAAAGCAATACTGCCTAAAATATGTTAATAATCTACGTTATCAGAGAAACAGAGCTAGAGAATTAATGGAAGATCAAATTCTAATACAGAAGTGGATAAAGTTTTGTTTTACCTTCACACAAATGAATATATAATATAAATGAATGTATATATTCTTTACATATATATATTTTTTACATGTGAATGTATATGTTATTTTTTCTGATGGTCATTCTACTGTTAAAAAACTTTTAATGAGTTTCCATCATCTATTGAATAAATGTAGGCTACAAAGCCAAGTACAAATTAGTCAGACTTCAATACAATCTTTTAATCTCTCACTCAGGTGATACGTCAGAGTGTAACTGTGCTTTGTGGGAAACTGAGGACCAGGAAGGAAGTACACATGGCCCACTCCCAGCGCCCAAGACCACAGGGCTTGGCAAGTCACCCTAGTGTGACGTTGCCTCCACAGTCTGAAATATGGGAAAAGCACCTCAATACACAATACTCCAAGAAGGACATTTCTCCACAGCTCCACAGCATATCCGCACCGCCTCCCCCAACCCACACACACACAATTAATGCTTAAATTAAGCTGTCCCCTACAGATGCCTGGCTCCTCACACAGGCAGTTAAAGTATGCAAATCTCTAAGAGTATTTGCTCCCCTCCTTATCTTAGGGAGCATTTGCTCCTTTTGTCTCTGGTAGGCTTTGTACTCCTATTGAAGGCTTGGAATAACAAGATTAGTACATTGTCCATTTGTTTGATATGTATAAATAACAAGAGACTTGCATGCCTCAAGAGCTATAAAAAGTCACTGTTGACTACACTCTGGCTCTTCTCCCTCTTCTGGATTCTCCTGAGAATGGAGTTGAGTCCCCTGTGCCCCCGTTTCTGTCTTCGCCGTCTTCTTTAGTTGGGCACTTCCCTCTGAAGGGCAGATTGTGGGGCTGCACCCCACCATGCTTCAGAGGGGTTTCAATTGCTGACTGTTCAGAACTAGATCACAGACTTATCTCCCAAGGTGTCTTTGTAGACCTGAAATGCCATTTAGTCAGAAGCCAAGGGCTTAACCCTTTGCACCACCAGAGACCTCACAGGAAGACACTGATTTTATTTAGATAGCATTTTCAGCTTAAGTGGTTTGGGGAGAACCGCTAAAAGAGCTTATAGATAAGTGCAATCGCCTTGCAGTCCAACAATCTGGTCTTTTCTCTTGGTCCCTGACAACCAAGCCATACCTGTTTATGTATCCGCTTTGTCTTCAGCGATCCTGTTGGGAAGGTGAGCATCATGAAATTCCAGTTTCACAGAACAAAGTGTTCTTGCATTGAGGGAGTATTTGAGTAGAGGCCCAATGTCCATCTGCTATCTTAATACTAAACCTATAAATATATGCACATAGATCTATTTCCCCATCATCATATATATATTTATATATATACATGCCTGTATTTAGGCCTCTATAAATGCCCTTTGCCTTCTAGTTCTTTCCTCTATTTCCTTTTACTTTCCTCTTATCCCACTAACATGCTCAGCCTTCATTTGGGTTTCAGTAAATTCCTCTCGGTTACATTGCCCTTGATCAAGCCCTACAAGGCCTCCTACACCCTCCTCGGCATTGATTTTGGATTACTTGTTGTTCCCTTGTCCCTGGGTTTGTTAACCCCCACTTCCTTTCCCCCTACGTCCCCCTCTTCCATGTCCCCCTGGAACCATCGTTCCTGTTGTTTTCTCCTCCAGATTGTTTATCCTGCCTATCTTATCTAGATAGACCTGCAGAGTTATTAATATGTACAAAGAAACAAAATAGAGCAAAACAAAGCAACAAAAGAAAGGAAAACAACAACAAACAGACAAACAAAAAACTAACAACAACAATAAAAAGAAAGAAAGAAAAGAAAAGCCTGTAGATAGTTCAAGGTCTGTTTGCTGACATTTAGGAGTGTTTGATGGGGTGCCACACCCTGGCCCCAGAGTCTACTTTTGGTCAACTTAGATTTTAGGTTCCCACTATCAATTTAGTATTTCGGCTGTGAGAACTAAGAGAATATAAAGTATTTAAAAATATTTTATAGTTCTTAATGATATTTCCTCTAGTTTATGTTGTTTCCAGTAGTACTGGTCTGGACACCTAGTCTGTCATAACATAAGAAAAAGAAGTCTCAGTCATTCCTGTCCCTCCCAAAGCTTTACACTGATCCTCGCATGGCTGGCATACAGAGTGTTCTCCCTATATGCGACCTGAAACATAGAATTATCATATTGATTTGAATTTACTTGAAACAACGCATTATAATAAAGAATATTTAAATATTTAAAGGAAAATCGGGGCAAAAGGAAAATCGGGGCAGCTTTGCATGAAATCATAGCTTTAATCAAGATTCTCAATTCTGGATTAAATTCAGCAATTTAAAATAGCTGAAAGGTAGCTAGCTTTATGCTATATTGTTGTTTTGCTGAGATTTGACTTTTATTTGAAATAGTGTTAGTTTGGTTAAAATTTTAAACATACACGATGGAGAGTGCATCATCCAAATTTCATAAGCACTTTCTCACTTGTGTGCATGTGTTTATGTGTGCATGCACACACAGACATAATTAAAGCTTAAATTGTAAAAAGTAAACCAATTCTTGGTAATTTTTTTTTCATTTAAGCAGAAAAAAAATAAATTTAACAAATCCCTGCAAAGTTCAGCCTTTGGTCCAGGAAAATGATTGAAAACTGTTAGTAAACATTAATCAATTATTGTATTATACCTTAATTCAATTTTTTTAAAAAATTCCAACTCTGCCAATTAACCTTTAAAACCAAAAGCCATCATTACTATTTGTTTAAGTCATGTCAATGTAAAAAATGGAATGGTAATTATGTTTTATGTCCTAAAAATTATGTGAAGACTAAGAGTAAAGTTTTTAACCTCTCTAGAAGCAATGTTACAAATCCACACGCAAAAAAGTAATAACAAATTCATTATAACAGAATTAAAACTAATTTAAACTATAGTTGAGAGCACAAATACAATAAGGTTCATTAAGCATCACTTATGGACTAGACAAAGTGCTAGTTGCTGCACTAGCCAAGATAAATAGGAGCTTAGCCCTAGCACCAAGAAACTATCTAACAGAAAAATCAGCAGTTTAGTAATACTGAGAGAACACAGAAAAGAGAGGGCAGCATACTTCAGTGACAATCTGATTTCCTATCCCAGCTCTGCCACTTACCTTGGACAACCTCATTAACTATCCTTTACCTCAATGTCATCTCAGAAACAGGGCAGTAATATGCAACTCATGGGGCTGTAAGGGTTAAATGGGATAATGTATGCCAATAACTCATCAAGTGATGTTCCTCAGAGTCTAGGGCTTCAGAAAGACTTTATACAGAGCCACAGCATATGATCGTGGAAGCAAAGGCTACTAAAATATATTTTACAAACATAGATTTATAAAATGTGATTAATATTCTCACTGCCATCAAATCAATTCCAACTCATAGTGACCATAAAGGACAAAGTAGAACTGCCCTGATGGTTTCTGAGACTGACACTCTTCCTGGGAGTAGAGAGCCACCAAGGCTGCTGGGATTAATACAGACCTGGGCATTGTATTAGAGCTTAAGTTTTGAGGCTATGGTCTGCAGTAGAAACCCTAAATTCATTTTGAGATTCCATATAGATTCTAACCTTTGACCAGCAATATGCAAAAAGCTTTGGCATCCTCAGGCTAGCCCAGAGAGGAGCAACCTTGCCCTTAAGAATTTGCCTACACTTGAAGGTAATCAAGCGGCCATCAAGCTCAGAAGCAACAAAGCCCACATGGAAGAAGCACACCAGCCTATGCAACCACGAGGTGTCGAAGGGATCAG
>NW_022103903.1:14522970-14525154 GCF_000313985.2 Echinops telfairi | reverse complement strand
ATAGATGCAGAAAAAGCATTTGACAACATCCAACACCATTTCCTGTTTAAGACACTTGAGAAAATGGGAATGGAAGGAAAATTCCTCAAGACAATACTAGCTATATATGAAAAACCAACAGCCAACGTGGTAGCCAATGGAGAAAAGAATAATACAATCCCACTGAAAAAGGGGACCAGACAAGGATGCCCCTTGTCCCCACTCTTATTTAATATCATCCTGGAGGTTTTAGCTAACAGCATAAGGTAAAGAAGAGGCATCAAAGGTATTCATCTGGGGAAGGAACAGGTGAAACTATCGTTATTTGCAGATGATATGATTTTATATATGGAAAATCCAAAAAGTTCCCCAGGGGAGAAATGGAAGCAATAGAGGTGTTTGGCAGAGTGGCAGGATATAAGACAACAAACAGAAGTACATCAGACTGTTGTACACATCGGATACAACCACAGAAGACGAGATAAAAAAGGTGGTACCCTTCACAATAGCCAAACACAAATTGAAATATCTAGGGATATACCTGACTAAAAGAACAAAAGATCTATATGGGGAAAACTACAGAACACTATTACAAGAAACCAAGGGCGACCTCAACAAATGGAAGAATATCCCATCCTCGTGGATTTGAAGACTCAATATAGTCAAGATGTCAGTTCTGCCTAAGGCACTATATAACTTTAGTGCAATCCCAATACAATTATCCTCATCTTTCTTCAAAGAAATGGAAAAACTGATTACCAACTTCATATGGAGAGGGAAGAAGCACAGAATTAGCAGTGAACTCCTCAAAAAGAAGGAAACAGTGGGAAGGCTTGCTTTACCTGACTTTAGCACATACTATACAGCCACAGTTGTCAAAACCGCATGGTATTGGTACAATGACAGATACTCAGACCAATGGAAAATAACTGGAAACCCAAAAATAGAATCATCAGCATACAGACAACTGATCTTTCATAAGGGCCCAAAAATATCCAATGGGAAGGAGATGCCCTCTTTAACAAGCGGTGCTGGAAAAAATGGATATTTACCTGCAGAAAAATTAAGCAAGACCTTTATCTCACTCCATGCACAAGAATAAACTCAAAGTGGATCACAGACCTTAAAGTTAAACCCCAAACTATTAGAGCCATCAATGAGGGATTTGGGACCAACTTGAGAACTTTGGCACAGGGAATACATAGACTATCAGATATAGGGAAGAACACAAACACAGAGGAGACACAAATTGACAAATGGGATATACTGAAGATAAGACACCTGTGTACATCGAAAGAATTCACCGAGAGTAATAAGAGAGTCCACGGACTGGGAAAACATCTTTAGCAATGACACATCACATAAAGGCCTTTACTAAAATCTATAATACTCTGCTAGCTTCCAAAAAGGAAAAAAACTAATTGTCCACTTGAGAGGTGGGCAAAGGATCTGAACAGAAGTTTCACAGGGGCAGAAATCCGAATGGCCAACAAACATATGAGAAAATGTTCCTGATCTTTATCCATAAGAGAAATGCAAATTAAAACAACAATGAGGTACCACCTAACACCCTCAAAGATAACCTGATTCAAAAAATCAGAAAGCAACAAGTGTTGGAGGAGGCATGGGGAGACAAACTCTCATCCACTGCTGGTGGACCTGTAAGTGTGTACAGGCACTGGGGAAATGGATCTGGTGATATCTCAAACAGATGGAAATCAAGTTACCATACAACCCAGCAATCCCCCTACTGGGCATATACCCAGAAGAAGCAAGAAACAAACCAAGGCCAGACATCTGTTTTCCAATGTTCATTGCAGAACAGTTTACAATTGCAAGGAGTTAGAAACAACCTAAATTTCCATCAACTGACGAGTGGATTAAAAAGCTGTGGTACATACATACAATGGAGTACCAAGCATCGCTAAAAAGCAGTGATGAACGTATGAAGCATATTGCTGCATGGGAATAACTGGAGTAAATCATGCTAAGCAAAGTAAGCCAAGCACAAAAGGACAAGTACAACAATAGTCCACTGAGGTAAGCTTTAAAAAAATGCAAAAGGGGCATAGGGAAAAAGCTACTGTATACAAACATTCCTGGGGTGAGAACCAGGTAATATGGCAGGGACCAGACCAAATACAGGGATACATATGGTAGACAACTAAAAAGGAGATGGGGAAAGGAAAAATAATAATAATAAAA
>NW_022103903.1:14509070-14520814 GCF_000313985.2 Echinops telfairi | reverse complement strand
GTGGAGAGCAAATGTTTTGAGAAATGAGGACAATGAATGTACAAATGTGTTTTACACAACTGATGTATGTATGGATTGTGATAAGAGTTGTATGAACCCCTAATAAAATGATTAAAAAAAAAAAAGAATTTGCCTACATATGTCTTTGATGGAAATTGAGATACCACGGTTTCTTTTCTTTCTTTCTTTCTTTTTTTTTCAAATGGAATATCATATTTGTTTATTGACTCAAGAGTTGATGGAAATTTGGGTTGTTTCCAGTTTGAGGCTACTATGAATAAAGTTAATGTGATCATTTTCATAGAAGCCTTTGTGTGGATATTTTTCTTTTCTTTTTTTATAAATCATTTCATTAGGGCTCGTACAACTTTTATCACAATCCATACATCCATCCATTGTGTCAAGCACATTTGTACATTTGTTACTATCATCCTTCTCAACACATTTTCTTTTTACTTGAGCTCTTAGTATCAGCTTCTCAGTTTCCCCTCACTCTCCTCTCCCTCCCTCACAGCCCATGATAGTTTATAAATTATTATTGTTTGGTCATTACACTGTCCGATGTCTCCCTTCACTTACTTTTCTGTTGTACATCCCCCAGGGATGGGGTTATATGTAGATCATTCTCCCCCCACCTTTCCCTTACCTTCCTGGAGGATAGCAGGTTTCATGGTCATGAGTCAACCCATAATCAAGGTGGATGAAGGGCTCCTGAGCCTATCCTGTAAACTTTTCTAGTTTGCAATAGTATAACTATGCCCATCAAGGTCGCCTTTCCCACTTCTATAATCCCGCCTGCAACTCTGCTGAATTGATCTGCCAATCATGATTTAATGAGGAATTTTCTTTGTTTTGTATTAGGGTTTAAATTCTGACGACCAGGCTTTCCAAAGGCAGGAACAACAGACAAGCAACAAGTGGCAAATCAATGAATCAACAAGGAATCACATTCGGTAGAAAAATTGCTTCTCCCACCATTCTTCCCCTCCTCCAGCCACGCATGTCTCTGGCTGCTGTGAACTGGGGAAATGGCCCCAGCAATGGAGTCGGCTTCTCTAAGCACCACAGCCTGTGCCTGTACATATAGTCAAGACCTCAAATGTTTGCTCCAAAATCAACAAGGCAGACACCCGAGGCGTGTGCCAATACCTCCCAAACCCAGACACTGTAGGCTGTAGGCCTGCTGTGAACTGCTAAGGAAGACCCATGCAGTGGAGTTTGCTCAGCAGGTATACAGCTCAGCAAGAAACTGGGCCAATCACTCCAGCAAGTTAGGTCATTCTCTCATTTAGAATCAGAATTGTTTGCTCCTTTTCTGTCAAGACCAGGCAGGACATCACCAAGACTGTGCTTGATATGAATGACCCATCAAGTGATGGCAGGTGGAGCAGCTACGAAAGGAGACTGATTTTTGAAATGATCCAAAACATAAACTTTAAGCCTCTTGAGCCACAATAAAAACTAGTGCTTAAATTAAATTTGGTGATAAATACATAATTAGGGCAGCCATCATTTTAAGTTTTGCTTATAAAAGCTTTAACTAGCATCTCAAATTCAAGCACTGTAGCTAACCTAATTTGGACTGTGAGCATCACCATGAAGACATCTGTACTTCTTTATAAATTTTTATCATTGGTCCTGCTTAGATCAAAAGTGACTTCACTTGAGCACAGGCTGTGAAACATTGCCCTTGATATAAGAACCACTTCAAATTCCTACGATATATCAGCTTGCCTTTGGATTCCCAATAAAATCACCTTCCCTACAGTAAGCCTGTAAAATATTCACAGCCCACTAATTTAGGATTAAAATGTCTTCTCTTCAAAAAGGGTAATCTGGCATTCCTTTTCCACCTTGTTCAATACTAAAAATTATATACGTAAATTTAATAGTTTGCCTTGTAACAAGAATACTGACAAAAACAACGCAAAGAGGCTAAGTGAAAACAAATACTCCTTCTAACACCCATAGCTATCAAGTGAATGCCAATTCACAGCAGTCCTAGAAGGACAAGGCAGACCTGCCAGCGAGGGTATCTAAGGCTGTCAATCTGTATGGAAGCAGACTGCCACCTCTCTCTCCCCCAAGAATGGCCGGGGGCTTGAAACCCCAACTACCGTAATCCAGTAGCAGCCCAGCACTTTACCAGCAGGGCGCCTTAAATGAAGCCTCAGCTCAAATAAAAAAACATTTTTTGGCTATAATTTCTCACAGAAAACATCAATAACATAGTTTTAACTAAAATCCTAAAAAAAGTAAACTCACTGCCATCAAGCCAGTTCTGACTTATAACACCCCTCAAGGACTTACTAGAACTGTTCCTGGGGGATTTCAAGGCTGTCAATTTTTCCAGGAGCAGAAAGCCTCATCTTTCTCCTGCAGCATGGTTAGTGGACTTGAAATTCTGACCTCACGCTTAGCAGCCCAAATCATAAATCCACTGCATGACCAGGACTTACCTAATCCTTAGAAATGAAGCTTGAATAATCATTTGATGAAATCTGGTTATAACTCAGGAGTTTAAAGAATGGATGAAACTATCAAACACAATTCCTGCCATTTCCACTTATTTTTATAAACAAAATTGTTCAGCATTTGCATCTATTAAACACAAAACCATCAGTAAAATAAAATCCATTTAGAATTGATGCTAAACCCCAACTCATTCAGTCATAAGTAACATCCACTCAAAGAGACCTGAATTAATTATTTAAAAAGTCCCACCTCAGTACTAAAAGTGATATACAATAACCACTTACTTTGATATAGAAATGTACAGTACATATAGTTCAGCATTTTTGTACTAATAATGAATAGTCAATTTATTTTTAATCCTCTAGAACTTTAGTCACTTGCCACATGTGGCCATTAAGCACCTGAAATGTGGCTCCTCTGAACAAAAGTGTGCTGTAAGTATAAAATACACACTGATTTTAAAAACTGTATGGAAAAAAGAATGGAAAATATTTCATAAGTAACTATTCTTTTGATGACTTACTGAAGTATCAAACTTTGGATGTAAATGAATGGTACAAACAGTTAAGGGTTGGGTACTAGTTGGAAGGTTGGCAGTTTGAACCACCAACAGGCACCCCAGGAGGCAGGCGCAGTGATCTGCTTCCAAGATGTCACAGCTTGAAAACCCCATGGACTGGTTCTACTCTGTACGCACTGGCTCACCATCAGACAGGATCAACTCAACGGCAACAAAGCTTTGGGTTAAACGTCTTCTTAAAATTCACTTCACCTGGAAGGGAGATGTCTGACAGGGCAAGATATGACAAAATACCCATTTATAAACTATCAAGGGCTCATGAGGGAGGGGGGAACGGGGAGGGAGGGGAAAAATGAGGACCTAATGTCGGGGGTTTAAGTGGAGAGAATATGTTTTGAGAATGATGCACAAATGCGCTTTACACAATTGATGTGTGTATGGATTGCGATAACAGTTGTATGAGCCCCTAATAAAATGTTAAAAAATAAAAAAATAAAAATAAAATTCACTTCACCTGTTACTACCTTTTTACTGTAACTGCTCAAAAATTTTAAATGGTATGTGTACTTCACATTACCTTTCCATTGGATAGAACTGCCTTAGAACTTTGAGGTTGAATGATGACGTTACAAAAACTGACCTTTGGAAGACAAATGGGTGCATAAGCAAATGTGGCAAAGAAAGCTGATGGTGCCCAGCTATCAAAAGATATAGCGTCTAGGATCTTAAAGGCTTGAAAGTAAATAAGCAGCCATCTAGCTTAGAAGCCCACATGGAAGAAGCACACCAGCCTGTGTGATCATGAGGTGTCAAAGGGATCAGGTATCAGGCATCAAAAAAACAAAAAAATCATATCATTGTGAATGAGGGGGAGTGCAGATTGGGGACCCAATGCCCATCTGTAGGCAACTAACTGGACATCCCTTTACAGAAGGGTCATGGGGAGGAGTTGAGCCAGTCGGTGCAGTGTGGCAATGATGAAACATACAACTTTCCTCTAGTTCCTAAATACTTCCTCCCCACCACTATCATGATCCCAATTCTACCTTACAAATCCAGCTGGACCATAGGATATACACTAGTACAGATAGGAACTGGAAACACAGGGAATCCAGGATAGATGATCCTTTCAGGACCAGTGCTGAGAGTGGCGATACATGGAGCATGGAGGGAAGGTGGGGTGGAAGGGGGGAATTGATTACAAGGATCTACATATAATCTCCTCTCTGGGGATAGACAACAGAAAAGTGGGTGAAGGGAGATGTCAGATAGTGTAAGATATGACAAAATAATAATAATTTATAAATTATCAAGGGGTCATGAGGGAGGCGGAAGAGAGGAGGGAGAGGGGAAAATGAGGACCTGATACCAAGGGCTCAAGTAGAAAGCAAATGTTTTGAGAATGATGATGGCAACAAATGTACAAATGTGCTTGAGATAATGGATGGATGGATGGATTGTGATAAGAGTTGTACAAGCCCCAATAAAATGATTTTTTTTAAAAACTGGCCTTTGTATTCTAGGATTTAAAATGTTTTGCTACAGAAAAGTAGGACAAGATTAAACAAGATTCTCATGGGTAAAAGGAGTCCCTGGGTGGTGCACACTACTCATTGATGGGTGGGTGGTTCCAGTCTCCCCAGAGGTGCCTCAGATGAAAGGCCTGGTGATCTACTTCCAAAAGATTGCACCATGAGATAGTTTATTGTGCCAGCCTGGCTGATAAACACAAGTGGGATTAACTGAAGGGCAGAGAGATAAATGGCTTCGTGAGCCTCGTCTTTCTTGTCTCTCGCTCTTTGATCATCGGACTAATGTGCGGCTACCTTGCTTGTTCTGTGCCTCAATTTAAAGGCTACACTACCTGTGGGACGCCTAGCCTGTGGACTGTGTCGCTGTAAGTTGAGGTCCCTTTAAGACATCTCTGGAGCTGGGGACTGGCAGTTGGTGACCTGGCTGGCAGTTGGTGACCTGCCTTCTGATTGGCTGCTGTGCCAAGATAGCCTACCTCTCTCTATAAATAGAGGAAGATCTGGCAGCAGACTAGACTTGAAGGACTGCTAGTCTCTCACAACTCTCTCTCATGGGAGTGAGTTGAATTGAGCCATTTGTAGTGCTTTCTAATTTAACTGTTTCTTTCTTGTATTATATATTTATCTGTATATGATTTAACAGTTCATTTCTCGTTATATATCTAATTATCTTTATAAATAAATATATTAAATTATCAGCAATTTGGTTTTGTCTCCCTAGAGAACCCTGTCTAACACACACCATGAAGACACTATGAAGTGCAATACTCCAAAACCTCCTCAGCACATGCGATTATCCTGAGCAGAGATTGACTCACAGGCAAAACCGGGCGGGGGTGGGGGGTGGGGTGGTTGAGGGGTGTTGTGGTTGATGTTTACTTGGTGATACTTGGCATGCTTACCAGGACACCTATTATAAGGCAATTAGGTATTGACAAAATGTTGCCCTACTGTTTCCAATTATCTGTTGGGTTTAAGTAGCTGAAAGAGATCTCATTTACACTGATTCCCTCTGTCATAATTTCTACCCCATACTGTAGTTTTCAAGCTTTTAAGGCCCACAGACTCAAATCTTACATTTCTCCTATATACTTTAAACGCAATTGAAAACAAATGGATACTGGTGGGGAAACACTATCACCGCCCGTGTGAACCCTTACCTGGATAAGCACACTGCAGCAGAGCTACTGACTTGCCCCCAGGAGCAGCACACAGATCCAGCACCTTCTCCCCATCCTGGAGCTCCAGAGCCAGCACTGGGAGAAGGGAGGCAGCGTTTAGCAGGTAGTATTTCTTCAGGTTTCCCATTTGGTGTCTTTCAGAAGGCATTCGGTCTGGACTTCTGCTAAGGTAACACTTCAGTGATTCAGGAAAATAGGCTGAAGATCCTTGAAAGAGTGTGTGAGAGCCCTTCAAATGTAAATCCTTTTCTAGTTGAAAAGGATAATTGAATCGGTTCAACAGGACAGCATATTGCCAGCATGATGGAGATGTTAGTATATCCCTAGAAATGAAAAAGAAGGAGGGGTCGATATTATATCTTACAAAGAATGCCGTTTTATGCTCCTAATTAAATAAGTAAAAAAACCATGTTGGCTCCTTGGTTAAGCCTTCAAGTGATAAAGGAAAGGTCAGTGGTTCCAAACCATCGGGTGCTCGTGGGAGAAAGATGAGGCATGATGCTTTCCTACAGGTGCCGGCTTGGAAACTCTACAGGCCAGGTCCACCTGTCCCACAGGAATGCAAGGAGTCTGGACAAGCCCGAAGGCAAGGGGAATCGGCTGAATGTAGTCCTAGTTATACATTTTCATGTGTGAAATCTTCACACACATGATCAGTAATATTACCCCTTTTGCCTCAGGCTTCAATATAACTCTGCCTATGTGACACTGTTAGTAATTCTTTATTTAGATATTTGATATTTTTTCCATCATGGATATATTGTTTTCATTTTGTTTTGTTTAATTGCATTGAAATATTATTTATCTTGACTACTGCATTTTTAAGAATCTCTTAAATTTTACTTTGCGCAGGACCTGGGAAGAATGCTTCACTCACATCACCCTAGTCTCAACCCTGAGAATCTCTTACAAAAAGAAAAAACTGGTCTGCCTTTACAACATTCTAAAACATCCACAACAACCTCACTGCCATTACTACTCATAGTGACGAGATAGAACAAAGTAGTGTTAGGTAGCAAGAAGCAGGAAGGACCAAGAAGCATGTCGAAGGACCATGCTCCAAATTCAGGCCCTTGAGCTAGGGAGGCAGTACATCGGGGTAGACCCAAACCAGGCCAGGTGGGCTTAATTCAGCCAATAGGGTCAACCAGTACTTTGGACCCGCCCCCTGGCCTATGGCCCTAAAGGCCGGAACTTCAAGACCATTGCCCTCTTTTCAGTTGCTCCTCTGCCTTCAACTAGGCCATGCTGCAGTCTCCCTGGTTCAGGCCACCACGTGTGGGTGTGTAGTCACGCTGAGGTTGTCCGTGTTCAGTAACTGTAAAACCTGAAACTTCATCTGTCCTTCATGAAAACCCACTTGGTGAACAAACCAGGCTTCTGCGTGAATTCTTTCTCTTGCGAAGCCAAGAACCGAGGTCTTTCCCACCCGGGAAACCTAACAGTACACCCTTTTGGTCTTAAACAATAACAACAAAAGCCAAATTCATTGCCACAGAGGGAATTCTGACTCAATGTCCCTACAGGATAGAGTAGAATTGCCCCTTTGAGTTTCTGAGGTTGTGAATCATTACAGAAGCAGAAAGCTGAGCAGCTGGTGGATTTAAACTGCTGAGTCTACAGTCAGCAAGCCAACATCACCCATTATGCCACCAGGGCTCCTTCCTGAGAGTTTCTAAAGTGGAACCATTGAAGGAGTAGACTGCCTTGTCTTTCTCTTTTCAGCAGCTGCTGGCTTAGAGCTATGGATCTTGTAGTGGCCCAACTCGTAACCTACAACGCCACAGGGTGCTGTCAAATAGACCTGTCAAAGAAGCCTGGCAAACAGATTTCAGTCTTCTATCTTTGCACGAGGAAATGGTCTTCCAAGAGGCAGTACTTAAAAAGAGACTATTAATATTGTGCATGTATTTAGGAGGAAGTGAGGAGGCGGTGGGAGACTATCACTAAAGGTTGTTAAAAGGAGTGTGCACTAACATGTTCCTCTAATAGAGATAAAAAAAAAATATGGAAACCTAACTGCAGATAAGAACTCCACAGTGACGGTATATGAGCGGATCGGTGACTCAGATGCTGCAAAGCAAGGATGATTTAAAAATCACTAATGGATTGATGGTGCAGGTTTCCCCTCGGCAGATTTACTTTCCTGGTTTTGTATTCCGTCTAATGAGTTAGCTCTCTTGACAGTCACAAACTCACATCAACTGACAGATGATGCAGCAGGAAATATTGCATTTATTTATTAGCTGACCTTTCCAGCTGAGTTATTTGGTAGCCTCATTAACCATGGTCAATTAAATAAATTCCAGCTGCTACTCACCCAGGAAGTGTCTGTGTGAGAAATGGCTGGACTGAAATGTAACACCTGTGATTCACAATGTGTGGTGTGAAATACAATTGGAGGAGAATTGTATGTAAAACCGATTTCTCCTTTGAGTGACTCTATGTACAGAGGGTGTATCTGTTTCAGCCATTCTGAAGGATGGCTTTGTCTTCAAAAAAAGTGGCTCAGCAACTTTAACATACTTCTTTCTTTACAGTGATGAAGTAGATTTCAACCCACAGTGACCCCTGTGTTGCAGAGTAGAACCGCACTCCTCAGGATTTCCAAGGCTCTATCTTTTGGAAAAGAATCTCCAGGCCTTTCTTCCAATGTCTCTGGGTGGGTCTCAAACACCAACCTTTCAGATGCTAGTTGAGTCTGTAACCTTTCCACCACCCCAAGGGTCTATAGAAAAGACTGCTGAATTACTCCTTTAGAATTCTGACTTAGTGGCTCTAGGGTAGGGCCAGAGGATTTGCATTTTTGCCAAGTTTCCAGGTACTATTGCTGCTGATCCCCAGCACTACATTTGGGAACCACAGTTTTGTTTTGTTTTGTTTTTTTAAGGAAATAGACCCCAAACTGAAATCCATGCATGCCTTATTATAAATCTGTCAGTCCATCCTAAGCTTGCCTTTCAAGCTGGATGAAAACCTACCAGAGTTTTGAGTTCAATAGTAATAGGGTAATGGTGAGAACAGAACTGAGTGGAAGTAAACTAAAATGCCCTGCTTCGAGGATGTGTCCACCCTTTGCCAACTGGTTGGTGCCTAGCTGTCCATTTTTCTTTGTCAGGACTTCTCAAGGTGTTCTCAATGGATCTTTCTTTCAAAGAGATCTTAAAGTCAATTGGTCAGTTAAAAATACATGTCAAAATATATGTGCATTTGAGGGACTTCAAAATGTTTGGGAATGACTGGAATTAAGATATAATGGAACATTGGAAGCCCCCCACAAGTAGTTACAGATACAGCCATCTTGACGATGACTATATTCCATCCATTAAATCAGGGGAGAATCAAAATCTGTTTTGTATTAAGTCTTTCCAATAACAACCATAATAGTTTTCTCCATGTATGCACATATTTTCAGGTCTTTTAGTAAAGGTCCCTAGATTCTGTACATTTGACCTTCAGCTTACTGCTTATATATATAGTTTAGAAACACTATTCACTATTGGTATTTGTGTGTTAACACATATATTAAATGGCAAAAAAAAATAGTAGGAATTCCATCAGAACAAGTAAGAAGAGATGTAGAAGCAAGGGCAATATTCAGGAAATTAAGAGTAGTCTGGTCATAAGATCCTAACGGGCCAAGTATAAAATGATAAAGCTTTTGAATTTCTAAGTGATGGACAGTCATTGAAAGACTTTAGGAGAAAGAGTCCAATCAGAATTAGAAACAAAAACTTAAGACAGGAGGAAGCAATCTTAGATTACTAGGACTCTTTAGCAATTAGGCAAACCAAGACCTTCAACAGGAGAAATTAAGTTTCTGATAGTTCATAACATCAACTCAGCCCTACTGAACTTCCCACATATGAAGTTTCCGGGATATGTTTTCTTTAACTTTTACTAGTTGGAGCTTATACTGAGCCCTCAACGTAAAACTATCTTTCCTGTTTCCCCACGACAGGGCCCTGTTATACATACAATCAGAACTTTGACCCCTTATTTGCAATACCCAGTCCAGATGCAAACTATGATCTGCAGCTACCAGTGTAGGAAGCCATGCAATTTTGTAACAGTGGACCCCAAATGACCAGGGCTTGATTAAAAACCATACTCACCCTTAGTTTTTGTCCCAAGCCCCTTCGACTCCCTCATGGAAGCAGGAGTCAAGTATTAATCAACATATGGCACTGGGGTAAAACTATGGCACAAGTCTTTTTTAAAGTGTTAAAAGGCAAAGATGTCACTTTGAAACTAAGGTGCACCTGACCCAAACAATGGTATTTTCAATCACGTCATATGTACAGAAAGGTGGACAACAAAAAAGGCCAGACAATTGATGAATTTGCATTATGGGTTGCAAAATAATATTGAAACCGACATGAACTTCCAGAAGCCCATAGAAATAGAGCCAGAACTAATGGAAAGGTTTTGAGAATGATGAGGACAATGAATGTAGAAATGCGCTTTACACAATTGATACATGTATGGATTGTGATAAGAGTTGTATGACCCCCTAATAACATGATTTAAAAAAAAAGTAGAGCCAGAATTAGTGGTTGACACTTCATCTCACATACTTTGAACATGTTTTGGAGGGACCAGCCCCTGGAGAAGGACATCATGCTTGGTAGCGGGTCAGTGAGAAAGAGGAAAACCTTCGATTACATGAATTGACACAGGTTGAACAAACAATAGACTCAAATGTAACGATTGTAAGGGCCTTACAGGACCAGGCATGGTTCTGTTGTGTTGTTCTTATATAAGGTTGCGATGAGTCAGATCTGACTCTATGCCCCTCACCAGTCATATAAAGTGCCCAGATTCTGTGTAGCCTCCCTCCAGCTTTCCAATAACATCTAACCAGGGCGTATCTGAAGCTTTCCCTTTTGTCCACTATAAAGCATTCCCACTCTCCTGCCTACCCTTGATGTCTGTCAAATCCAAGCAAGGTGCTGATTCCCTTGGTATACCAAACTGAATAAATAGCCTATTTGTCTTTACTTGGGTATTTTTGTCTATTTCCACCCATTCACCTCATCTGGTCATTACAACAAACCTGAGAGGCAGGTAGTGCCTTATTTTAGGGATGAGGTTATTAAGGGTTTGAGAGATTTGACAATTTTCCCAAGTTCATGTCACTAACAAGTAGAAACACCTAGAATGAAAATGAGGCTGGCAAAAGGGCATAGGGAAAAAGTTACTGTACACAAACATTCCTGGGGTAAAGACCAGGTAGTATGTCAGGGGCCAGACCAAATCCAGGGATACATATGGTAGCCAACTAAAAAGGGCGGGGGGAAAGGAAAAAAATTAAAAAGAAATGGGTAGCGAGGGCACAGGGCACTAACCCACCCAAGGGGCGGGTATTGTTTATATCTCCACAGGGAAAGAGGGACAAAACTTCAACCCAGTGCTCCAAGATGTGAATGCAACATATCGGCATGGAGTAAGGAACCAGTGGAGAGGTCTAAGGGGCCGACCCCAATCCCAACTACGTGGATACCTACCCCTCTCCCCAGAAGAATTTATTTCAGAGGACGTCACTGAAACTGCAGCTCCAGGAGAGGGACATGTGTGATCAGAGCACAAGGGAGTATATGAAGGGGGAGGAAGAGAGAGTGGAGCACATCCTGGCCCACCAAGCCTTCAGGACAATATTCCCGCTCAGAGCAACCAATCCACAGAGAAGAGCACATGGCGTGCCCCACTATGAGACATAACATCCCTCACTGACCCACAGTCCTACAAGGGACAACACTGGAGACATAGTGCGGGAATTACACCCGATCTGATCCCACCACACTGAGGCAAAGCACTAAGGGAATGCAACAGAACAGCAAGGGGAACAAAGCAATGAAGTCCCCAGGGAATACCAGAAATAGACTTTGGGGCCAGGGCTTGGCACTCCATCAGACTTACCGGAAAGCACTCCTAAAGGCCAACAAACAGTCCTTGAACAAACTATAAGCTTTTCTTTCTTGTGTTTTGTTTTTATTTGTCATTGGCTTGTTGGTGGGGGTGGTGGTGTTTGGTTTT
>NW_022103903.1:14490757-14506758 GCF_000313985.2 Echinops telfairi | reverse complement strand
AGAAAACAATGTGGCAAATAAAAGGTCTCATAGACTACCCCTTCTCTCTCACACACGCACACACACCCTACACACAGAATACCCACCTGTAGCTACCTCATACCACCCTGCACTGTGTAGGCTGCTATGCTGGGCCTGGAGCTAAAGCAGCTACTCAAACCCAGAGAGCGCTGGTGGATCAGCAAGCGGAACAGTGCACAAAAGGCAGGAGAGCACAGTGCCACACACGGGTTCTTGGCCTCCGCCTCAGGTGTTTGAGGAGCTAGGAGCTGCTCCATTCACTCGTCTCAAAGACCCCAATTCCATTACCGGCAAATGTTTGCTAATATATGGACTCATGTCACCATGAAAAACCTATGTACCCATTGGCATATTTTCAATAGTCACAGAATTTCACCACGTTTAAGACTTTACCTTCCAGCATACTGTAAAAATTGACATTTAAAAATAGTAAACCACTTGTTTTTGTCAACAGATTCTAAATATCTGAGAGATTTTGATTCCCATCACTGTCATATTTAAAATTCATAGGTCAACTCTTCTTTTATAGGTAGAAATATTATATTTCATTTTCCTCTCTTTTATTTACATTTTATTTCCTTATACAAATTTATTATATTTTTATGCTTGAAACCTCTTTTTTTCTTTGGAACCTTTTTTTAATCATTCTACATTTCATACTTCTCTCTCTACTAACACACACACAGGGACATTCTAAATTTGTTTTCCTGGTAATCTTTAATTTCAAACTGCTAAAACATTAACTTCTGATTGCATTATCAATAAAATTACTAGAACATAATTGATTAAAATAATATTATGACTAGTTGTGGGAAACAGAAAGATTTCTCCCAAGTCTTCTCCCCCAAATATGTTCGACTTAGAAAACTTCTTGCAGCTAATAATTGTCAAGTTACTTCCCTGAAGGCAGTCAGGTGCCAGACTACTCTAGTCCCAGCATGGGTAGGCCTGCTCCCTGCTGCTAAGGACAATGGGCTACTTCTCCCTAAAGGCTTGCTGTCATGGATTTCTTTACTGTAGGTGGAATTCACACCCTACTGTTAATGGTGCCAGGGAATAGGTTAAACCCTCTCAGTGACATCCAAAGTTAGGCTGCCATCCTGAATCTAGGGTCCGCCCTTCTTGTCACACATATACCCCCAATCCCTCCTCTTCCTATTGCGTGTATATCCCTAGATCACCCTCCTCCCATTACTGTATTACCTATAGCATAACCCTTTCCTGTGACGTATGTCTTCACCTGTAGTTAGGGGGCTTGCATGTCCCCAGCGAATATAAAAGCCTTGGTTAGCATTTAATATCTCTCTCCACATGGACCACCAAGTGAGGCTGAGGTGAGCATTGCTACCATGAAATGTGTCTGACCCCATTATTTCTCTCTCTCTTCTATCTCTCATGCTTTCTATGACTTTATTATAATCTTTACTTATTATCACTGTACAATTGCGCCTACCAGACCCGTGATGATGTGTTAGGGGCTGGATTACCCTGACAACTAGTCAACATAAAAAGTAAAAATTAACAGGAAACACATCATTTAATGAAATGAGCTTGTTTCCATACAACTATGGATGAGTTAAGTCTGAGTTCTATACCAATTTTATTCCGTTTAGTATTTTTATAGCTATAAGGCTAAGAGGAATGTCCAATAAAATGAGAATTAAATGCACTGTTGTGGCGGTGCCTCCCACTGCTTTGAATGAGGAGTTATATCCCCGTCCTGGCTTTCTAGCGAGGTAGCTTTGAATGTGATAATTTATTTTCTCACAGTTCTGGAAGCTCAAAGTCCAAATCAGGGCCTCAGCCTTGCCAGTTCCTTCCATGGGTCTCACTCTTTATCTCTCGCACCAAGAATCCTTGGGGTGTCTGTATTGTCACATAGTGTCTCCCAGTGTGTCTGTGTGTCCATTCTGCTGTTTTCATAAGACATAGGTCAGAAGGGACTAGTTTCAAGATCCACCTTACTCCAGTCCTTATTTCCAACATTATAGCATGGTCCATATGCACCTACTGGGAAAATAGATTAATTTACAAGCACAGGGGTTAGGCTTTCAATATAACTTTTTAAGAAACACAATTCAATCTCTAAATAATTGCCAAATCACTTAGTGACTTACTATCATAAATATTTTACATAAGCTATTAGCTGATAACTCAATTTTGGTTGAGTTGAAAGCAAAGCTTGGAAACCACCTGACTTGTTAATGGATTTGTTACTCCTTAGTTATTAACTTGGTGAAACATCACACAGACGTTCCAATTGTTCCTGCTTGGTTTGGGGAAATTTAACATCTTGAACAAATGCAGTATGGAAGCTAAGGAAGGTGAAAGTGTGCCTTTGCAAAGTGGGAAAGAGACAATTGTAAAAGAACAGGTCACCACCTTCGGCTTGTATTTATGGGTAGAGGAACTTTCAGAAGGAGCACACAAGAAGCGGAAGATCCGGAAACCGACTGCTACAAACCTGCCTGTGCCTGAAGAGCTGTCCTTCAGAAAACCTTCCACAATTGGCCTGCACCGCTGCGCCTCCTTCCCACACGGTACTAAACCAGCACCATCTCCTTGCCTCTATGTATTGTGCAACAATTAAATGCTAAACACATCTACTTACTGATGATACACAATTGGCATAGTTTTAAGAAAAAGTTGTTCAAAAGACAAGTATTAAGGGGAGGAGAAAGGGAGGGGGAGGGGAAAAAAGGAAAATGAGCTGATTCCGGGAACCCAAGAGGAAAGCGAATTTTGGGAATGATGAGGGTAACAAATGTATAGATGTGCTTTACACAATTGATCCATGTACTGTGATGAATTGTATGAGCCCCAATAAATTGATAAAAAAATTAAATACATAGCTTTGAAAAGAAAAAAATAAAGACAAGTATTAAAACTGAATACCGTATATACTCATGTATAAGCCGAGCTTTTCAGCACATTTTTAATGCAGTTTTTGTGGTAAAATTAGGTGCCTTGGCTGATATTCAGGTCGGATTACACTCAAGTACATACAGTCAGTGATACACAGAAGTGACTGAGCTGTTACTACAAAAACCAAACTCACTGCTATCAAGTCGATTCTGACCCATAGCGACTCCACAGACAAGGTAGAACTGGTCCTATCTGCTGTCAAGACGCTATAGCAGTCGACAGCCATACCTTTCTCCTGTGCTGGTGTTGCAATGTCCCTTCAAATTGGTTCGGATTCATAGTGGCCTTGTGCACAACAGAAGAAAACACTGGGCCCTTCTGAGGGTTCATCTGTTATTTTAAATAATGCTTAGTAGCTATTCCTAAGGTTTCTACGAATCTTTTTTCTTTCTTTCTCAAAGTAGATTATTAGGTGTTTCATCCTAGACTATCTTAGTATGGCAGCTCTACTGAAACCTGTCCACCATTAGTGATTCTGCTGGTATTTTAAATACTAATATTATAGCTTTCACCATCATAGCAACATGCAAGCCACCACAGTATGACAGACAGATGAGGGATAGACAGGGATGACTAAACATTGATAAAAAGTTAATGAAGTTACACTAATCACAGTACATTTCTCCAACCAGTGTATATGGCCCAATAGATCATACTTCAACTTTGTCTCCCTGGCTCAATGCCAGGCATAAGCCCTCAATAAATATTCCCCAAATAAATGAACAGAATCAGAGTTTGATGTAAGGTTCTCCTTTACATGTGTCATAATGCAGCCAGTGGGAGAACAAAGGAGGTTTGCTTGCACGGACTGAGACACTGAGGAGCATGACTGAGCAAGCCACACTCCCAGGGCTCTCCCAAATGTGAGCAAAGGGGCCTTGGGCAAGTTACTGGACCTCTATGCGCCTCAACTTTGTGATCTACAAAAAAGGTTCTATTTCAGAGGGTTGTAAACAGAATTGTTATTTGCTTAACACGGTGCCTGGTACATAGTACTACAAAGGTGACTATTACAATAAACAAATACTTAAAGTGGGGGGCTAAGGAAGGACGTGTTACAATAGGGCAGGTAAGAGATGACGACTACCTAAGTTAGCAGTCGAGATGGAAAGCAGACATCCAATGTAAGAGATGTCCCTGGGCGACAGTAACCATTTGGGTTTTACAGGGGCACCGTGACACCCTGTTTCACTGGTGGAGGGGTGGGAGGGAAAAACGAGGAATGGGAAGGATGCTTTCAAGAGATTGAGTAACTACATAGCAATGCATTCATCTTTCTCTAGAAACAAATAGACCCGCAAGCACTATATCATGCCTTGGAAGTAAATAGTTAAAAACAAACACCCGCTCCTTACAAAAATGTTTAATTGTTATTTCCCCATGCCATCATCGGCTCAGACTACTGTCTAAGCAGAGAAAGAATGCCCATATTTTGCCTCTGGCAAATTTAGCACATTTGTGCAAAAATCAAATTGCCATGAAAATCCAACAAAAAGGCAGGTGAAGCAGAAGGTGCAGCTAATTAAATGGATTTGAGTTCATTGCCCAATTTGTTTAGGGTCAAATGATAATTTGTAAATCTGTCTGAGCAAACTAAATAGAAAAATAACTCCTTGTAGCATATGAGGATCTAGATTATTTCAAAGTCTACAGAAAAATGCCTCTTGAAATCTTTTTTTTTAAACCATCCAACTATGCCTAATTGCATTTCAGGTCTGAGGCTATACAGAACAAGGACTGGCAGTGGGAGTTCTTGAGCCAGAGGGTTGGGGTGTAAAGCCCGACCTTTGCCACCTACGAGCTGAAAGAGCAGTTTTCTACGGCGAATTAACCTCGGGTCTGTTTTGAGCCTCACATAAATTAATAATGTCAGGGACAAAATAAACATGCAATAGGTATTTGATTAGTTAAATATAATAGTTCTGTATTTTATGACTCCTTGGATACTGAAAACTTCACAAATCAATTACTCCTCTATTGAGTTTGGAAAAGAAGACCCCCATTTCACGATTCAGTTTTGAAATAAAAAGCATAACCATAAGCTTTATTTCCAAAGTCTGGTAATTAGGATAGTTTTTAAAGGCATAATTTGTCCAAAAATAATCTGCGAACAACTTTAGACTTTATTGTCATTGTTAAACACTTATCATTTTTAAAAATGTTCCAAGGAGTCCTCTGTAAAGGAGAAATGCTTCCTGAGTTGTACCACGGTAAGATGGAATGAGAAAACGCCTGATAAGTCACAGACTGTATTGAGTAGGTAGTCACATACCTACCTCTCTTTTCCCCTTGTACAATACATTTTGGGCTTCTGCTCATAATACTCTAAGTACATTATTCACGCAGTCTCAAATGCCTGGTTCCTCTTGGCACGGTAAGTCTTTTATGATGGCAGAGTGGTTATGCATTGGGCTGCTAATCACAAGATAAGCAGTTCAAAACCACCAGCTGCTCTGTGGGAGAAAGATGAGGCTTCCTACTGCCGTTACATCTAGGGAATCCACCAGTGCAGTTTATCAGGTCACTTAATGGCAGTGAGTTTGGTTCTGAGTGAGTGGTAAAGCGCAATGACGTGGAATGACTCTCCTAAGCATGTGTTTGTTAACTCCCACAAATGATGTGAAGCAGTAGACGGGATTGGTCAGTTTTGCCATTCCACGTCAGTCAGCAGCACAGGGAGAGAGAGAATCCTGTGACCATCAAGAAAGAAGAGCTACCAGCAAAGCACATCCCGGATTCCTGTCTGAAGTGGGTGAGGCAGCAGAGACAACAGAGGGAACGGCACCAAGATCATGAACAGTGCAGAGGGGCTGAGCAGAGACCATGAGACAGTGCAGAGGAACACCATCCAGGGAAGAGAGGCAGGTTTATCCGCTCAGGAACAAGGTAGAGACCAAGGCACCATGTGGCTGAGAGCCTGAGGCCCAGAGAAGCATGCCTGTCAGCATGGATAAGAGGCACTGCACAGACACAAAAAAACCTTTATCATTAATATTTTGTAACCCATTAATTTCCCTAACAAACCCCATAATAGTGAGTGTTGTCTGTGAATTTTGTGTCCATCATATTACATGACCGAACCAGCAAAGTCAACTGTTGTGGGGGGCATTGTTGATGTCAGAATAGGATCAAGGACTAGGAGGCAAGTCTGTCTGACCTCTGCTTCATAGGAGTCATCCTTGGGCAGACATGGAATTGGACTCTTTCCCCGTTGTTTAGCCAAAGAAAGTCATACATGACCTCCATGCCATTTCTTCAGTCACCAAGAGCTGGCATCTCCTGAGGCTTTTTCTGGTATAGCCCCTTTGTTAAATATGATACTTCTTATACCAGCTGGTGCAGACCCCCCCCCTTTGGGGGTCAACAACCCTTTCATAGGGCTCACCTAAGACCATCGGAAAACACATATTTCACAATATATAATTACATCTTGTTTTCTGATTAATCACTATGCTTTAATTATGTTTAACTATGTTCAATTTGTAACGTATCAGAAAGTTACATTACGATTCATAACAGTAAAAAAATTACATTTATGAAGTAGCAACGAAAATAATTTTATGGTTGGGGGGTCACCACAACATGAGGAACTGTATTAAAGGGTCTCAGCATTAAGAAGGCTGAGAATCATGGATCTAGTGCCTTCTTCTATCTTAATACTTACAACGCCAACACACACAGGGACACCAGACTGCCAGCAAACTGGGTCTGGGGACTGTCATTCTCTTTGTATTCCACAGGGCAATGTAATGAACCCCTACAATGGCATTTGGCCAATGGCAGAACGCAGCAAAGGTACACATTTTTAAAATCACTTTCACCAGCCACAATTTCTTGGCATCAAGTTTCTTTCTACTTCCCTTTTTTTATATCTTTACAAATTAGCATATGGTTTCAAATACAATATAAAACAGGGACGCAATATAATTACCAAATAAAGTGTGCCTTTAGATAACAGGTGTTTGCACGCAGCTACCAGATGAAAGGTTGGGAGTTTGGGTCCACTCAATGGAACTAGGCCTGTTAAGTACGGCCATAAGAAGACAGCCATTTGGAGCCCTATGTTGTGCAGTTCTACTCTGAACACACTAGGCTGCCGTGGGTCAAAATCAACTGGCAGGCAACTTTTCTTTCTAAAGAGAATATAAAGGATGTTGGCATTAAAGAAATTTTTTGCATTTTCCTCTGAATTTCAAAAAGCAAGCATCACCTAAAGCTTTCGCTAATATTTTTATGTTACATAATTTTAACAAATATGTGGACATTATTGTTTCAAAAGGATCAAAGCAAAGCAAAGACTTAATAATTTTGCTTACTATTCCTTCAAAGTTTTCTTCCTTTCCTTCGTTTTCTCGGTTTTTTTCCATTTTTGTTTTTCTTTCTAAGGCCTCAGTAGGAAAGGGAAGGCAGCATCATATTGCCTTATCTTTTTTAACTTACCCTGGCCACCCCAACAAAAAGTACACTAACCATCTTACTTCACCCATCCCCCAGCCCTGAGAGAGGAATTCTACTAACCTTGCCGTACTCCAAGCATCTCCAAGCTCTTTGGAATACTGTTTTTCAAAATGATCCAATACAACTTTGCAAATCTGTTTTGTAAGCTTCCCCTCTGAGTTTGCTTTCAGCTATGATAATAAGAAAAAAAATTGCTGACACACATTGAATTATGACAAATTTATTGAATTTCAACAAAAGCACCCTGTTTTAAAAAGATAAAAACACTGTGTTACATTCTTATTACCCGTTGCGGTAGCCAGCCTAAAGGGCAGAGAACTTGTCCTTAAGATTTCCAAGACTACAGGAGCAAACAATCTCATCTTTCCACTCCTGTGAAAGGCTGGTGGGTTTGAACTGCCCATCTTGCAGTTAGCCACCCAAAGCTTAACCCCAATGTGCTACAAGTCCTTACAAATAAAGCAAAGTATCACAAGTAATAAAATTTCATTAAGGCAGACATAAGAGTGAAAATTTCTCTCAATGATCATTGTCCAAATATAAATCTAAAGTTAAAACATAATCTAGTAATATTAAGCTATGATAAAAGCAATTCAACTATGTTTTATAAGCCTCTCTAGATTTCAATATTAGGGAGAACTGAGTGATGGGGATACAAGTGCTGGGTTTTTTTGCAACTTCTCTATAATTCTAAAATATTCCAGAAATTTTATTTTTTAAATCAATCTCGTTTCTTTGAATTACTTTCTTGCAATCTAGCCTTATTTCATCCAAACAAGAAATTTTCAGGATTTGCTATGCAACACATGTCGTTCTAATGTAACATACACTGTTTCTATTACTCATTAAACAAAGTAAGGGCAAGATGTAGTGAACAATTTCACGGTTTTTCACATCAGTGATTCTGTTTCTAGCTATGGCTTTTCTCTCTCTCTCTCTCTAATCTATACGGTCCTACAGAATCAAATTTACAGTCTCCAATAAGCAAGGTAAACAGGGGCTCAGTCCTGCTTATTTACTAGTGAACAGACGTCCACGTTTTACCCTGTGAAGCTGTTCGCTACTGATGAGTGAAAATGCCCAAGTACAGACCCTGCTTTGCTGTTGGTCTGAAAGATCAGGGAAGAGACCGGACAGAGCAGTCCCATCCCTCCGGAAGGGAAAAAGAGCTGGAACGCGGGGAGAGGTTGGGGTGGCGGAGGGGGCACAGATACTTCCTTCCGGGAATGTTACAGGGAAGGCTCATAAGCAGCCGGCAGCGCACTCAACATTACTCCAGGACTCGGGATCGAAGAGCCAAAGCAACCTGGACTCCGCAAAGGGACCCCACAGGCCGATCTCCCAGGTCCGAGGCGCCGGCGAGCCCCCGCCCTCACCCAGGTCAGCGACATCTCCTCCGGAGCGGCCCGACCAGAGAGCCACTTCGTCCCGCAACCAATGGTCTGCAGAAGACGAAGACATCCTGATTTCCGGGAACTCCGGAACTCACTGCCAATCGTGCGCTTTTTTTTCCCGTATAGAATCTCGCGAGATTACTAAAGTCTCACGGAAGAGGCCGAGATCTCGCGAGAACCATTCAGAGAGTGGTTTTCGGAGTGTTTGGTGGGAGCTGGGGCGTCCATTGCCGCCAGCTCGGCGGTGTTTGGAGACCTATGCTGGCGGCCTGGGCGGGCCGCCTGGTCTTGAATCGCTCCCGCGCGGAGTTGTTTTTAACGACAGTGTGGGTGACATTCATTAAAATGATGCAGTCTCTCTCGGTCATTTGTAGGTCTTGTATGATGATCGTAGAAGAAGCCAAGTTGGTTACTGAATTTTATCTAACATTCCTTGACCTCATACCAAATAGCTCAGAGGACAAAGGCGATGATGAAAATGAAACTAAGGCACGAGTTATCGTGAAAATACACTATAAAAGGGCGTGTGTGTGTTTACATGTGTACATATACATGCATTTGTTCATCGGAAAGATTAAGCGATCAATTTGCTTGACAAGCAAATAACAAGAAACACGCCTAATGGCAAGCAATAAACGCCCAAATGTCAGCTGCTGTTGTGTATTTTCTCGTTAATCATGATGACCTTCTGTTGCGATTGAAGACCAGCATGAACTCTCACAGTAGTCTCCACCCACAGTTTCCAGGAAGGTGGAGTTTCATCCATTGTGACGGAAAGACATTTGAGTTACTCATTTCATGATACTCTCCAGTGGCTCTCCTGTAGCAATCAACTTATATCTAAAGAAAATCCATGCCTCAGATCTCTGATATTTACAAAGTACTATTGTGATGCTCACAGAATATAGGTAGGTACACGTCTACATTCCTAAAAAGAAAAAATTGTTATTTCTACTAATGGATATAACACTACATTTATTTGAACAATTTCCTTGTGATAGTTGTTAGATACTCTGCAACCGATTTCAACTCAAAGTATACCTACACCATTAGGTTTTGTGTGAGTGTGTCTGTGTGTATAAGATAAAGCTTTATATAAAAGAGCAGTTGTATATTGGGAAAAGATCCCAGCCCAGTCCAGATCAAGTCCATAAGTCTGATATTAGCCCATATGTCCGATATTAGTCTATATTTCCTCTTCAGACTCACAAAACACATGCAATGATGCCAAATGCAGGAAGATCATAGCCAGTGGGTAGAAAGTCTTGTGGATCCAGTAACAATGGAAGCATCCCAGCGCTGGCAGGGGTCTCCATGTGGCTTCTCCAGCTCCAGGGCTCTGGCTCCATTAGCATAGTTCCATCTGTCTTGAAAGCAGAAAGACCCGGCAGGGAGAGTGTGCTGGCCTCTAGTGAGCTATTTATCGCCATTGTGCCTCCAAATGAAGTCATCAAGCTGCTACCTAGGTGTGTTAGTCACCTAATCTGGTGTCAATTTAAGAATTAAGAGTGTAGGTTTGGAGTCTAGGCTGTCAATCTGGAAATAGCCAATGAGACTTCTGTGTGGGTATGGCCACGCCTCCCTCTCTCTGCTACTCCCTGGGTGACATTGCAGAAGACAAATCACATGTATGGTGAGGTAGTTAATTTATTGTGCCAACCTGGCTGATAAACACATGTGGGGTAATTGAAGGGCAGAGGGATAAATGGCTCGATGAGCCTCGCCTTCGAGTTCACGGGTCTCTTGCTTTGTGATGGTCGGATCAGGGTGCCTTAGCCAGTTCCCTTTTTCAGCTAGCAAGGTTCACTTCCTGCAAGACATCCCTGAGGAGAAGCCGCATGCACCTACCCCGATGCAGCCCTGGGTGCTGGAGCAGCCTTGTGGAGACCCCTGCCAGCGCTGAGATGCTTACACATGCATTGACTCAGCTTTCCTCCTGCAGTCGGCATCTTTGGGTCTGTTTTCTGAGATGGAAGAGGACTTTGTGGATTGGTGTCGGACATATGGGTTAATGGGTTAATGTTAATGTTGGACTTGTGGGCTTGGGCAGCACTCGGTTGGGATGTTTCTTGATGCGCACTTAACCTTTATATACATGAGTTTCTGTGGATTTGTTTCTCTAAAGTACCCAGACTAACACAGACACAACCAGATCTCGGGAGCCAGAGAAGCCGCAGAGAGACCCCTGCCAACACTGAGATGCTTACAACACCACTGGACCCAAAGACTTTCTACCCACTGACTTGTGATCAGCCTGCCTTTGTTTTCATTGCATGGGTTTCTTGAGTCTGAAGAGGACTTTATAGATTGGTATCGGACATATGGGCTAATATCAGATTTATGGCCTTGGACTGGACTGGGTTGGGATGTTTTCTCAATGTTCAATTCCTCTTGTGTATAAACCTCTCCCTTATATACATATGCGTGTTTATGAATTTGTTACTCTAGTCTACCCGGACTAACACAACAGGCTAGACTCCATCCCTTCGCAAGTTGACAGTAGATGATGTAACTGCCACAACTTGTAAGGATAAAATAATAATAGTACAGAGGTTAAAAAATACAAAGAGTGGGTAAGAAGAGACTGTAACTCTTTATGGAAGTAGAAAGCTTCATCTTTCTTCCACGGAATAGCTGGTGATTTTGAACTGCTGTCTTGGGGGTTAGCAGTCCAATCATTATGCCGCAGACACCACACCAGCCTGAGGACAATTGCCACCAGGCAGAGGACTGACACGACTCCACCTTCCATGCGTCTTTTTTTAACCCTCTTCTGACCCTGACCCATACAGTCTCCTTCACTGCTCATAACTGTGGGGGCTGAAAAGGAAAGCGAGCAGGTTACAACACGGTAAGGATGCAGTCCTTTTGTCTGCTCTGGCTCCTCTTCTCATCCAGGCCATGGCCATGTCTCTTTCCGGTCTTCAGCCTCTAGGCCACATGGGCCCTTGGCCTCTGCCCTGCACAGCCAAGTGCCATAACACTCTTGTGCCACTGATGGTTGTCCAAATGGCACCCCACTGGGCAAGTCAGCCTCCTGCCCAAAGGCACTCGGCTTTCTTGCCTGTGGGAGGGAAGCCTGCCACTCCAAACCCTAGTCTTGGCCTCTGAGGCCACTGTCACTTCACACAAGGATCTCTGTTGGGGTGGCTCTTCTTTTTTTGATGGTCAGGGCACTCTGTCTTCCTGCCTCGGGGATGGCTCGCTCACATGCCCAGTGGAATGGCAAAACTGGTCCCATTAGGGGTTTTTTTTTTTTAGCTCTATTCTTTATGAAACATACAGGAGTTTCTCGATCTACTGAGTGAATTCCAATTGCCAACCTTTAGGTTAAGGATCTATATTTATTTATATTTATTATACTTGCAAAAAATTGTGTTAAGTGCCATCAGTTTGGTTTTGACTCGTGTTGGCCCTGTAAGTGAACAACAGAGCGTCACCCTGCCAGATCCTACAACGATTCCTGTGTTGGAGCCCACTGTTGCATCCACCATGTCAATCAATTTTGTAAAGAATCTTACTGTTTGTTATTGACCCTCAACCAAGTATGATGTCCTTCTCCAGGGATTGGTCCCTCCTAATAACATCCAAATCAGAGAGAAATTTTTTCCATCTTCACTCACAGGAATATTTTTGGTGTACTTATTCCAAGACAGATTTTTTAGTTTTCAGCACTCTGTGGTTGTGTTAGTCTGGGTGAACCAGAGAAACAAATCCTTAGACATGCATATGTGTATAAGAAAGACGTTTGTATACAAGAACAACTGAATATTGAGAAAACATCCCAGCCCAGTCCAGATCAAGTCCATAAGTCCAATACTGGCTAATATGTCCGATACCAATCTATAAAGTCCTTTTCAGACTCATGAAACATGCAATGATGCCTAATGCAGGACAATCACAGGCCAGTGGGTGCAAAGTCTTGTGGATCCAGTGGCTGTAGAAGCATCTCAGCATTGGCAGGGGTCTCCACTTGGCTCCTTCTGTTCCCAGGGCACAGGGTCTATCTGTGGAGTGCCAAGTGTCTTGTCATTAGAGCACCTCTCAGGAGTCAGCAGATAAAGTCTCTCCTGCCTCCAAGGAAGAAATCCATGAGTTCCCAGAATTCTCAGGGGAAGGACATGCCCACACAGAGGGAGGCCTCATTGGCTGTGACCTGATTGACAGACTAGACTTCACCCCTTCACTCTTAATCCTCTCAAGTCCCAAATTGACACCAGATTATGTAACTACCACAGTGGTACATCCAGTATTCTTTGCCCACATCATAATCCAAAGGTATCAGTGATTCTTCTCCATTCCTTATTTATTGTCAACCTTTGATATGCAATATACGGTGACTGAAATGACCATGGCTTGGGTTAGGCGCACCTTGGTCCTCACAATGTCATTAATGAGATCTTTTGTGGCAGACTTGCCCAATAAAATGCATCTTCTGGTTTCCTGGTTACTGCCTCCATGAGTGTTAATTGTGGACCCAAGGAAAATGAAATCAGTGCCAATCTACTCTACTGAATGGGCAAAGAAAACCAAAAGAGAAGAATGTGCTCAACATTTCATAAGCTGAAAGAACTAAAGGAGAAAATTCAAGCCTCAAGCTGAAATATTGAAGTAGTCTAGCAGCAAAAGAGTGAACGATCCATGAATCATGAAAACAAGAAAAGCAAAAGCAAAAACGGAATAAATATACCAAAAAAATAATCAGCAGAAGCTTACTATATGATCAAGAACCTATGATATTAAAAGAAGAAGTCCAAGCTGTACTGCCGGCATAAGCCAAGAACAAAGTTCTAGGAATTGGTGGAATACCAACAACATATTTCAATGAGAGGATGCAATGCTGCAAGAGCTAAGTCTTACATGCCAAGAAATTGGGAAGGTTTCTGGCCAACTTACTGGAAGAGATCTGTATTGGTGCCCAGTGCAGAATGTGGAAATTATTGAACAGTATCTTTGTGGTAGATAAATAATCATTTGTCAATTGAGGATTAAGAATGTAGGGGTGGAATCTATCTTGTCAATCAGATCATAGCCAATGAGGCTTCTGCGTGGGCATTGCCTTCTCCTGAGAATTCTGGGAAATCTGGTACAGTACTTCCTCCTTGGAGGCGGGAAGCACTTCTCTCTCTCTGCCACTCCCTGGGAGACATTGCAGCTGACAAGACAGATGGAACTACCCTAGTTCTCTGAGCCGGACATGCCACATGGATGCAACCAGACCTCTGAAGCCAGAGAAGCCACAGAGAGACCCCTGCCAGCACTGAGATGCTTATAATGCCAATGGACCCAAAGACTTTCTACCCACAGGCTTGTAATCATCATGCATTTGGCTTCATTGCATGTGTTTCATGAGTCTGAAGAGGACTTTATAGATTGGTATCGGACATAGGGGATAATATCTGACTTATGGCCTTGGACTGGACTGGGTTGGGATGTTTTCTTAATGTACAATTGCTCTTGTATATAAATCTCTTCCTTATACACATATGTGTTTCCATGGATTTGTTTTTCTAGCCTACCCAATTAATTTCATATGCAAGTCAAATTTACTGAAGATAATTCAAAAATGGGTTCAGGAGTACATTGACAGGAAGCTGCTAGAAATAAAATCAAATTCAGAAGAGTGTGTGAACCAGTGCTATCATTGCTAATGTCAGGTGTATCTTGGTTGAAAGTAGAGAATAACAGAGAAACATTTTCCAGTTTTTTCATTGTCTACAGAGCTATTTAACTGTGCGAAGCGTAACAAATGATAGATAACTTTGTGAACAATGAGAATTACAACGGAACAGTTCTTTTTGGACCCTATATACACACCAAGATGCAGTCATTTGGACAGAGTCAGTAGGATCTGTCTTCAGGAGAATCAGAAAAGGTGTCTGTCAGAATATTCTTTCACCATTCAATCTTTGTGTTAAACAAATATGACAAGATGGATTACACGAGGAAGAAAACAGAACCAGAATTGGAGGAAGACTTATTAGAAAGCTTTAAAAAAAATTATTAGTTGGAATTTAATACATATATCATTGCATATTTCAGTCATGTCAAGTAAAATGTACAATTGTGCCCCACAATCAGTTTCCACACATTCTTTTTCTCCATGGACATTAAGAACTTTTTAAACACAGGTGAAACAACCTTGCTTGCTGAAAGTGAAGGAAGAGGAACTGAAGCGCTCACTGTTGAAAAACAAAGACTGTTACAGTGTGCAGTGTAGATTACAACTCAAGGTAAAGGAACCAGATATCCTCTCAGTGGGATCCATGATGGACAAATAGTGACTTTGGATTCTCCAGCTGCCTCTTGAAAGCTGTTGTTCAGCTTTTGTACTTCATCATTGCTTCTGTTCATTTCAATTACTCTGTGTTAAAGAGCAAGTTTCACGGTCTCTTCCGACATCCATTTTGGTCTTTTTTTTCCTTATCTGTTTAAGGACTTTTTACTTTCTTCATGTGCAAACCAAATCAACCAAGCTCACTGATATTGCGTTGATTCTGATTCATAATGACCCTACGGAACAGAAGAGAATGGAAAGTAGAGCACTTCATCTGTCTCCCATGGAGCTGCTGGTGGTTTTGAACTGCTGACCTTGTGGTTGGTTGGCAGCCTACTATGTTAACAGGGTTCATCTCACAACCTGTCTGGACTTTGACTATTAGTAGTCAATGCACAAAATTGATTCTTGAGACAGTCTCTAAATTTAAGTGGGATATACGCAAGGTGATGCTTTGGCTCTTGCAGATTAAATTTTTTTTCTTTAGTTAAACCTGAACGTGCATGTGAGCAATTCATGATCTAGTCTGCAGTTAGTCCTTGGCCTTGTTCAGCCAATGATACTGGGTTTTTTCCATCTGTTCTTTCTACAGATGTAGTCAGTTTGAATCCTGTGTGTTCTACTTGAGTGAGGCCCATGTGACTAGTTCGTAAAGTCATGAAAAAGAGGAAGTGCCTCAATGAGATAGATTGGCACCGTGGTCGCAACGATAGGTTCAAACATAACAACCTGGCAGTGTTTCCTTCCACTGTACATAACTTCGCTATGAATAGGTACTGACCAGACAGCCCCAGACAAACTCATGTTTATAATTAGTGTTATTTTAAAAAAGCAATGCAAGAATATTTTCTTCTATTAAATTGGCATTCTATGATGCTCACCTTCCTGACACAACTGCTGAAAACAAAGCGGATGACTAAGCAAAT
>NW_022103903.1:14486791-14489923 GCF_000313985.2 Echinops telfairi | reverse complement strand
GGACAACAGAAAAGTGGGTGAAGGGAGATGTCGGACAGGGCAAGATATTGCAAAATAATAATTTATAAATTATCAAGGGTTCATGAGGGAGGGGGAAGCTGGAAGGGAGGGGAAAAATTAGGTCCTGATGCCAGGGGCTTAAGAGGAGAGTAAATGAATAAAATGATTTAATAAAAAGTATTTGCAATGAAGAAACTGTTAGCCTTGCAAATTTCTATCATGTGATGCCCAGAGAGATGTTTCTATCACCAACACCATATTTTGCAACTACTAACTCTTCTTTAAGAAGTCCTGGTGGCACAGTGGGTTGTGTTGGTCTGCGTACTGAAAGATCAGCAGTTCAAACCGTCTAGCTCCTCTGAGAAAGGAGCTAGTCTTCTTCAATAATAGGCGTAGTAACTAGTGTTTCTTGTAGGCATATGGATATCACTGATAGCACTGCATTTCAGGCGGCCTATTGAAATAAATGTTCTTAACAATAAGTGCAATGCCAACTCGCTTCCATTCATCCATTCGAGCAGACCATATGATTATGCAATTCAAAATGGCTCTTTTAATTGCATGTCAGCTCCCAATGCTGAAGTTGTTGCTCTTCAAGAGCCCTCCTTCATCTCCGACAACGTTGAATTATCCGAGAATCAGACTTTGTACATTCTGATTGCTAATGTATGTTCGCAGCTGTTTCTTCTCATTTGAAGCCATGCCACCTCAACGACAAAAAAAGGTTCTAGAAGCTTTATTCCATCCACCTCATTAGCGTCCACTCTGCTTTGAGCAGGTAATTCATCCCCAGTGGTATTCTGAGGGCCATGGTGAAGTCACTTGATTTGAGAAATGATGCAAAGTAAGTTTTGTCCTCTATCCTATGTTTTGAGGTTTATTTGGAAATAATTTTTCTATATGTGTGTTTAGAGAAAGTTTGTGTAGCAAATTAGGTTCTCATTTACCGATTTCTATACAACTTGTACCATGACATTGGTTACTCCTCCCCAATCTAACCCCCGCCCCCACCCCCACCCCCGCCAAATTACTGCCATAGAGTTGATGCTGACTCAAAGCAACCCTGTAGAGGAGGATAGAGCTGCTTTTGTGAGTTTCTGAGGCCGTGAATCTTGATGGAAGTAGAAAATCTTGTCTTTTCCCCTCGGAGTGGCTGATGGTTTTGATCTGCACTGATCTGTGGATTGCAGCCCAACAAAGAACCACTGTACCACCAGAGCTCCTATGCAAGCCCAAAGCAATAAGAAAATAATCTTCTAAAAGAACAAATTAGAAGAGGTTAAAAGGGTCACAAGCAAGCTGAAGAAGCACTGAAAGCATTCACTCATCTATGCCAGGAAATTTGGAAAACAGTGACTTGGCAAATGGACAGGAAGAGATCCGTATTGTGCCCATTCCAAAGAAAGGTGACCCAACAGAAAGCTCAAACTGTAGACCACTATCAGTGATATCCCATGCAAATAGAATTTTCCTGAAGATCATTCAACAATGGTTGCAACAGTACATTGACAGGGAACTGCCAGAAGTACAGGCCGGATTTAGAAGAGGACTTGGGGCAATGGATTTCATAGCCAATGTCAGATAGATCTTGGTTCAAAGCAGAGAATACCAAAATGATATTCACACGTGTTTCATTGACGATGCAAAGGCATTCAACTTGTGTGGACCAAAAGAAACTGTGGATAACCTTGAGAAGAATGGGAATTCCAGAGCACTTCAGTGTGCTCAGGACAAACTGGTAGATGGATCAAGAGGAAATTGTGTGAACAGAACAAAGGCATGCTGCATGTTTTAAACTCAGGAAAGGATGCATCAGTGTTGTATTCTCTACCATAATTGTTCAATCTGTATGCAGGGCAAAACATCCGAGAAGCTGGATTATATGAAGAAGAATGTGGCAACAGGATAGGAGGAAGGCTTATTAACAACCTGCAAGATACAGATGACACAACCTTGCCTGATGAAAGTGAGGACTTGAATCACTTATTGATGAAGATTAAGGATTCGAACTTTCAGTATGGATTACAACTCAATGTAAAGAAAACAAAAATCCTTACAACTAGACCAATAGGTAAACATCATGATAAATGGAGAAAAGGTTGAAGTTGTCATGATTTCATTTTGCCTGGCTCCACAATCAATGCTCATGGAAACAGCAGGCAAGAGATCAAAAGATGTATTGCATTAGATAAATCTGCTGCACAAGATCCCTTTAAAAGTATTGAAAAACAAGGCTTTTACTTTGTGGATTACAATATGCCTGACCCAAACCGTGTTACTCTTCATTGCCTCAGATGTAGGTGAAAGTTGACATTGAATAAGGAAGCCTGAAGAGGAATTGATGCAATCGAATTGTGGTGCTGGAGAGTACTGAAAGTACCATGAACTGTTAAAAGGACAGAGTAATCTATATTAGAAGGCCAGAATGCTCTTTAGAGGCAAGGATGGCAAGACGTCATCTCACATACTTGGAACATATTGTCAGGAGACTAGACCCTGAAGGACAACATTCTTGGTGAAGTTGATGGGCATTGTAAAAGCTGAAGGTCCTTGATGAGATGGATTGAGACAGTGGCTGCACCAATGGGCTCAGGCATAAAAACAATTGTGAAGATGAATCAGGACCTTGGAGTGTTTTGTTCTGTTGTGCATAGGGTTGCTATGGGTCAAGGCCAACTCAGTAGCACCTATAAAAACATTTCCCTTCTTTGATCTTGGATTTTGTTATTTACAATCTTTAAATCCCACGGGCTGATATGCTTCTTCATGAGCTCAGTTAACTCCTCACTTAGATGGCTGCTTGTTTTTATTTTTATTTTTTTTACAGGGGAGAGCGCAAACGCAGTCCCCCACTACCACAATTTATGCAGTCGAGTTTCCCACATTTGGGGAAATTGCAGGGGTCAGCACATCTGGTGTGCAATGGATAAGCTTCGCCCTGGGAAAACCACCTTCGTGCTCATGGTATCTCCCCTGGATGGCTGCTTGTTTTAAGACAAACTTTTATGACCTCAGACACCATTTTTTTCTGATAGCCACACACCATCTGATTTCATCACCACACTGCTATAGCACCCATATCCTCAGTGATTCCTTAACTGATTGTTCGTAGGTTAGAGCTTACAGTTAAGT
>NW_022103903.1:14484041-14486645 GCF_000313985.2 Echinops telfairi | reverse complement strand
TCCCTGTTCATATACAGGTTTCAGAAGGGTAGAAACTTTTTTCTAAAGTAAAACAATCTAAAAACCTGTGTTTCTCCAGAAAAGCACAGTAGAGAGACCTATTACCAATGTTAGAGAAACCATCATTATCATGAGCAATCCCACATTTTAGTTGAAGTGAGAAGTTAAGTTAACTGAGGCTGTTGTTTTATTTATGTACAGTTCTACAATGACTTGTGGTGAAGCAAAATGACTGGTTCTCCTATCCATAGATTTTCTGATCCACCCAATGACTAGGCCAGATCATGTAAATAAGGTGTAGAAGATTTTAAGACAGGGAGTGGTCAGTTTTGCCATTCCATTCACTGGGTATAAGAGTGAGCCATTTCTCAAGCAGAAACAGGAAATTCCACAACTAGGAAGAAAGACAACCCACCAGCGTTTGTGAGATCTCTGTCTCACACGGCAGAGACAGCAGCCACCGCAGCACTGAGACCATGAGGCAGGACTGTGAGACAGCCCAGGAACAGCACAGTGAGGTGGAGTGGCAGGTGGACTTGCTGGCCCATGGAATGATGCAGAAGCCAAGGGACTATGTGAATAAGCAACTGAGAGAGAGAAGAATACTTACCAGCGTGGTTGAAGAGATGTGTTGCAGATGAAAGAGCTGTATTTCTAACATCTTTTAACCTGTCAGCTTTCCTAATAAGCTCCCACGTTGTGATTATTATTTCTGAGTTCTGTGTAGCCATTGCAAAAGATTCTCGAGCCAAGTAGAGACATAGCTTGCTGTGTGAGGGGCAGTTGGTTTCAGAATAAAGGAATTTAGAAAGGTCAAGGCATGTCTGACCTCTGCCTTGTGACCATCCGTCTGGGGCTGGTTTGGAGTTGGGGGGTCTCCTCCCTGCTGAAGGCAGTGCATCAGACCTGGTCCTCACACTATTGATTCAGGTTGGGAAATAAATACAACTTACATTTCTATTCATTTTTATATAATCTTTAAAAATTGATTAAGGAGTGTATTTAAAAACTGTACCGCCACAGGTGGAAAACTAAGCTCTAGCTGTCATAAGTTTCACTGTCAAAATGAGTGTGGATATTTGTGTATGTATATATGTATACATATCATACATTTTCCAACTTTGACAAGGTGCAGTCTTTTCTATTGCTGTTACTGGAAAATATTTTCCTTCTCTGACAGGTTTCTGTCTTATAGACTCCAGCATCACAGGTTTTACTTTATATATGTGTGTGCGTGTCTAAAGACCACTGGTTTACTTACCTAGATCATCGGTTCTATTTCTGCACACAGTACAGAGAAGGAATTTACAATGCCGGTTCAAAATTAGCAATGCTTTTCTTTTTGCAGTCTGCTTCTTGCTCCCAACGCACACATTCTTTTTTTTTTTTTGCTACTTCATGTTAATTAAAATTTTTTTTCTTTTCTTATCGTGAAAGTTTAGAGTAGATCATGTTTTACACTCAGAAAGTTAATTGCAAACCCCTCAATTCAATACCACTCATCTGACCTTCCCCTGGTTTCCTGCCTCCTCTCCTCCTGTATTAATCCTTCTGGACTTTGTTCTTGGAACAATGTTGTCCTCTTTGTCACAAGGAAGGGATGAGTAAACCAGGGTGAAGTATAGCACTGATGATGCACACAATATTCCTCTGGTTCCTTGAGGGTTCCTCACCCCCACACTGTCATGACCCCAATTCTGCCTTTCATTGCAGGCCTGGCTGGAGCATGTACACAGGTACAGATAACAGCTCAGAACACATGGAATCCAGGTCAGATAAACCCCTCAGGGGCAGAAATGGGAGTATGATACCAGGAGGGGAAGGGGAAGGTGGAGAGAGGAGGAAGAAACCACAGGGGAAGGGAAAGAGAGGTCAGTGTAAGACATGGAAACAATAATAACTTACAATTTATCAAGGTGTCACAAGGTTGGGAGGAGGAGGGGTGTAAAAAGAGGAGCTGATACCAAGGGCTCAAAGAGAAAATAAATGTTTAAAAAATGATGACAACACACTGTAAATATGCTTGATAAAATTGATGTATAAATTGTTATACAGTCTGTTAGAACCTCCCCAATAAAATGATCTTTAAAATAACAAACAAAAATGCTGTCCCCTTTATCTCAAATAACAGATTGTTCTAAGGTGTGTGTTTTTCACTACTTATTGTTTGTTCTTTAATTTTAGCAGAATTCATATTGTTCTGATAGGGGCTCAATTCACGTCTTCTCTTTCAGAGCATCAAAATAGAACTTGTTGAGACATTATAACAAGTTACTGCAAATTTATGTTTGTGTGTATATATATGCATATATAAATCCATGCAGTTTTTTAATATACATTGCCCATGAACCTTTTAAAGACCCCTCATACATAAACACAACCGCACACTCAATGCTGTTGTAAGAGAAGATTTCAAAGGACCAGCTACAATTATAATTTTATATATTAAATAAATATGAATCTTTGTCTTTCACAGAACAAGTTTTTTTTTTTCAAATGAAGGTATTTTTTTCTTTTTTAACATTTTATTAGGGGCTCATACAACTGTTATCCCAATCCATACACACATCAATTGTGTAAAGCGCATTTGTACATCGTTTCTCA
>NW_022103903.1:14455268-14482304 GCF_000313985.2 Echinops telfairi | reverse complement strand
GGGCATCTCGTCTCATAGTGGGGCTGGCCATGTGGTCCTCTCTGTGGACTGGCTGCTCTATTTGGCCTAGTGGGCCAGGATGTGCTCCAGTCTCTACTCCCCCCACCCCCGTCATCTGCAGAACAAGTTTTTAAGCTACACAAAACATAGTAAAATAATTCTTTGCAAATTTGTAAGTTTGCTTCCTCCACCACTATTAAAGATACATTTGGAAAATAATTTGAAATTTTATCAATAACTTTTAAAAAAGTTACTACTAACATTTTGCAATTCTTTTTAGTACTGTTGTTTTAGGCAGTTTTAAACTTGTAATCCATTACATACAAGACTATGTAAATATGTTTTTATGTGTTTGCATATCTTAAACTTAATGGTATATAATATTCTTAATTTAAAATATTTTAACTTAAAAGATGGACATTTTATCATCTAGAATAAAAAGGTGATAGACACCTTTTATCATGTAGAATAAAAATGCACCTTTTCCTACCTTTAAAGTGACATTTTCCCCAATATATATAAAAAGATGCTCAGAGGGGGAAAGTTTGTCCACCAAGATAATAGAAAATGCACTATTTTATAGTTTACTGATTTAACAATGCATTTCATTAACCTTGTTTCAAAAATCAAAGGAGCTCTGGTGGCATAGTGGGTTAGACATTTGAGCTGCTAACCACAAGCTCAGTGGTTCAAAACCACCAGCTGCTTCATGGGAGAAAGATGAAGCTATCTACTCTTGTAAAGATATAAAGTTTGAAAAACTCAATGGCAGTGCTTTGTTTTAATTCCAAAATTCTTACCTACTATATTATGCAAAGGAAAACACTTAGGTTCATTAAATAAAAAGGGAAATACCATACTAACAAATTATCTTTATTGTGTGAAAATGTTACAGTTCACGTTCAGTCAGAATGACGCTGCAGCACATAACAATAAAGACATCTGTTAAAACCCAACTGGATTTATAAAACACGTTTAAAAGTATTTTTTAAAATGCTTTATGGATACAAAATAATTATATAATATATTAAAAACGTATTAATTTTGCCTATACATATAATTTCAAAATCATTGTTATATTTTTATGAAATGGACTTATAGTAATTACCATACATTAGACTAATCAGAGGTAGGAAACAAATGAATTTTAGTGTTACACTTACTCTCAATTTAGATGAATTTAAAAATATGGAAAAAATATGAATTTTATTTCTTAAATGAATAAATATGTTACAAAGGAACCAAAAAAGACGCACAACTGAATTTCCTCCCCCCTAAAATCCATTAAGAAATTTATTTATTCTCTTTTTGTATTATTTTCCCTCACGTTACAGCTCCCTAGAAAATTTAGATTGTTATGACTTTCACATCTGACAGAGCACGCTTTCAATCCCCTTACTCTGGGCTATATGGATCTCATGTACAAAAGCTGATAAAGCTACATGTAATGGTGACTAAAGTTCAAAGTGAAATGATTAATAAAAGTTCAATAATAAGTAAGTAATCTATGAGACTGCTTTGTTAGTACTTGTTAATATTTTCAAATACCAGTATATAATTGTTAGTATTAGTGAACAAGCTCAGGAATTTTAACAAGGTGATATAGAAGTCATTTTCTTCACAAGATTTTTAGCTTAACAAAAATATGTGCACTTATTTAAAGGCAATATTATGCACACATTACTTAATATAAGTGTGTGTGTATAGTTTTGCCTATATGCCCCAAAAATAAAACATCATATAGATTCCATTCTTAAGTGCAAGAGAGCTGTTATTGTTTTAAATCAATAAAATATTTTGTTAATCATCTCTATATAAAAGTAATGTTTGAGCTAGTATTTTTGTTCTTCTTGCTTCAGTACCCAAGCAATTTCTCAGTTGGAAAGCAGAAGTCCCTGAACTTACAGAAGCTCTTTCGGTCTTATTTCTTATCTTTAAGACAGCATTAGGATAACCTAGAGGTGTTTGTCCAGCTTCTGAAAGAACAAGATGGTGACATGAGTATTTTGATCTCTGAATTTAAAACAGGTGCTTACTGCGATTCTTATTAATATTCTATGAAATTTTTAATAATTTAAAAACTGCTAGGTCAAAAAGGCATTTAAAATTTCTTTCATTAATTTAAACCAGAGAAAACAATTTTACCACCAAAAAATCCTGAACTATATCCTTGCGTAGGGCTTTCAAATTGAAAAAAAAATTATGCTATTTTAAAAAAACGAATATTTAAAAATTATATCAAATTAAGAAGCATACTTCAAGAGCATTACTATGAGCCATAAATATATTCTGTTTGTATAGATAACAGCTATAAAATAAACCACGTCTACTTTTCAGCCATAACTTTAAAAAAAGCATCTATAGAAAAGTACACAATATCATAGTAATTAAAATTTTTAGAAAAATAAAAAAATAATTAAAAAATTTAAGATATAAATTTCCAAGAGTTTCCTTACATGCACATGTATCTTACAAAAAAATCTAATATATAGAAATAGAGACTATTGAACAAATAGTAAAGAAAGTGGCTTCTTTTCTGAAGAGATTTTGCTTAAGGAATATAACCATGAATGGGCACGTATAAATCAGAGTCAATTCTCTACTGTGCTAATGTGGTCCAAATGCCTATCATTTACACGGTTTACTTTACTTTCTTTTTTTTTAACCATGAAGAATATGGATAAGTAATTTTCGGATCATTGAGGTGTGTTCCGGAGAAGCTCTCCAGTGGAATGGCTATGGTTGTCTTGCGAGTCTTCAACAGTGAGGATTTTTCTTCTTAGAAAAAGAAGCACCTCCGCCCTTTCGTTGTGTCCGTGTAAAGGAAGTCATCCTCAGGAACGTGGTTACGAGATCACGTCATGGGCGTCACTGTTGGGTCTCTGCCGCACAACCAGAGGAGGCAGTGGCTTCCCATAGAAATCTACAAATAGAAGGGACACAAGCAAAAGTTCTGAGAAATGTGAAGAGAAGGGAAGCAGCACACAAAATGATAATAACTATAGAAGGGAAACAGCATGCAAAACGTAGGACAAATAATGATCATTATTTACCAATCAACACCTTTTAAAGAAGTAAGACATTATGACTTGGCTGTGAAGGGATGGGTGGAGAGAATAGGAGAAAAAAATGTAAGAATTGAACATTTGATTAAATTCAAAGCACTACCATTAAGTTTCTAACACTATATTAGAAATCAATTGCTACCTAATTTAATAAAAAGTTTTCCCAAATAGATATATTTAGTGTTAAATTATTTTCCAATTCACATTAGAACAGAATAAATAATAGCTAAATCTACAGAGGCTGCTGCTACTAAAGTTCTGAAAAATCAGTATTTGTACAATTTTTGTTTTTATTCAATGCCTGTTACTCTCTCAAGATTACTTGGGAGAAGCAATAGTGAATTCCATTATTCTTATAATTAGGAATCTTTTCATGATGCCTCAATGTGCTTTCATGATTTGGGGCACATTTGATATTATTTCAAATAGAGAAGTCCTTATTTTATACTTCATAATCAAGTCTAATTCCGTAATCACCATACATCAGCTTATAAATGGTAGTGTGGTATGTTACACATCAGGTTGCTAACCGCACAGACAGCAGTTGTAAATCAGCTACTCCCTAAAACAAACCTGAGCCTTTCTACTCCCAGTAAAGAGTTACATCTCCAAAACCCAGAGGAAGTTCTACTCCATCCTATACCGTCACTGTGAGTCAGAATTGACTTGATGGGAGTAAGTGTTTGAGTTTTATGCTAGTTTTTGGTAGGTAAGCTTTATGGACTATTATCTTAAACAATCTAGAACATAGTTGTTTAGTCACTTGAAATATATATATTAAAAATGTACTAGAGGAAAATATTTTTCAACAATTATAAACTTAAAAGTAACTATTAAACTACAAGTACACTTCAGTATATTTTAATGTAATAGTATAATAGTAGGCTAATGGCCAGAGGTTTTAAAGCTGGACAGACCAAAATTCAAATTCTGGTCCTATATCTTATAAAGTATATGACCTTAGAATTTAAGTTCCTCATACACAAAGTAGGGATATTATCTCCTATTCTCCTAAGAGTACTGAAGAATTAAAATGAAATAAAGTACATGAATATTTAGTTGTATGTTTGGGGAATGGCTTGCAATTATTATTATTTAAGTTATAGTAGAAATAATTATTTTAATATATTTGAAGTGTATTTTTCTAATTTGTTAACTTCAAAGTTTTAATCCACTATACACAAATCCACTGCATGCAAGCCAGTTCTGCCTCACAGTGACCTTCTACAGGGCTTTGGAGACTGTACATCTGTGGGGAGCAGAGTTTCAGCTTTCTTTTGCTGAGTGAATGGTGGCTTTGCACTGCTGATACTGTGTAAGCTGTCCAAAGCTATGGCAGGCTCCAAGTACACACAAGCAAATCTCCAGTCAACATAATTTTTTTCCTTACTATTTGACTTCTAGAATTTAAAAATACCCTTTTAAAATATAAATTCAAACACTTGTGAATAAGTACCTTTTTTCTCTGTTACAGAAATAATTTCTTGAAATGCTTTTGTATTTTTTCAGAAAATAAAAATATTTTGAAACAACAAAGTAGACTTCTTATTTCCTCGATTGTATTGTATGTAAGTCAACTTGAATGCTAAACTGAAGTGTCAATACACATTTTGATAAAGGGGTTTAAAAACTATTTTAGAATATAAAACAAGAGCAGCAAGTCAAGATTTGAAAATATTCCTTGGCTTGGTTTTATGACTAACAGAATCTTTGGTTGTTTCTCATGATATATGATACCTACAGCGATCCCATCTATCACTTCTCAGTTTGTTGTACTGTCCTGGCTTGCTTGTTATTGTGATGCTGGAAGCTATGTCACTGATGTTGCAAATACCAGCAGGGTCACCCACAGCGAACAACTTTCAGCAGTTTGCAGACTATGAAGAAGGAATAGACTGTCTACTTCTGAAGAATGAGCCACTGGAAATCTTATGAGTAGCATAAAAACAATGTCAGATATGGAATCCCTCCTGAATACAAACAGAATATTGTCTGATATGGGGCCAAAAGATGAGCCCCGCAGATCAGAAGGCATTGAAAATATAACGAAGAAAGAGCTACCTTCTTCAAATAGAGTTGACCATAATGACGTGGGTTGCAAAAGTTGGAATAAAAGAAAAAGGAATAGTAGTTGGAAAATATTTGGTCTCAGTGATTGAAATTAAGCTGGCAATCACAGGACTGGATTTTGCAAGACCAAAGGCTTCTTTATCAAAAATACTTTTTTTTCAACCACACAAATGTTGAATGAACACATTGACTTCTCCTGAGGAAATACTCACAGAAATCAAAATCAATAAATTTGTGGGAAAAAACAACAAAGATGCTGAATAGTAGCTGTTAAAACAAGGCCAGAGGCTGACTATAAAACAGAGCATCAATTGTTCATTATGTAAGTTCAGGATGAAGAAAATTGAAATATGTCCACAAGAGTGGACGACCTTGAGTGCATTGCACTTGAATTCCAAGAACAACTTGCAAATAGATTTGATGTACTGAACACACAGAAGACTTAATGAGCTCTGGGATGAAATCAAGAACTTCATATATGAAGAAAGCAAATGGTCATTAAAAAGAGACAGATGATCCCTTCAGGACCAGTGGTGAGAGTGGTGGTACTGGGAGGGTGGAGGGAGGGTGGGGTGGAAAGGGGCAACCGATTACAAGGATCTACATATAACCTCCTCCCTGGGGGGGGAGGGAACAACAGAAAAGTGGGTCAAGGGAGACATTGGACAGTGTAAGATATGACAAAATAATAATAATTTATAAATTATCAAGGGTTCATGAGAGGGGGCGGCGGGGAGGGAGAGGAAAAATGAGAAGGTGATACCAAGGGCTCAAGTAGAAAGCAAATGTTCTGAGGCTCATGAGGGCAACAAATATAAAAATGTGCTTGACACAATGGATGGATGTATGGATTTGGATGAGCCCCCAATAAAATTATTTTATTAAAAAAATGAGGAGCTGATACCCAGGGCTCAAGTAGAAAGAAAATGTTTAGAGAATAATGATACCAACAAATGTACAAATGTGCTTGACACAATGGATGGATGGAGGGATTGTGATGAGTTGTATGAGCCCCCAATAAAATGATTAAAAAAAAAAAAAGACAGGTGAGAAAGAAAAGAATCAAAGTGGATATCAGAGTGTGGTAGTTACATAATCTGGTGTTGATTTAAGGAATCAGAGTGAAGGGGTGGAGTCTGGCCTGTCAACCAACTAGTAGTTAATGACCTCATTTGGAGGCGCTAAGGCAATAAATAGGATGCTGGAGGTGGGACACATGCTGACTCCCTCTGAGACATCCTTGTGGAGAAGACACATGGAGAGAGGCTGATGGAGCTAGACCTCTGGAGCCAGAGAAGCCACAGAGAGACCCCTGCCAGCGCTGAGATGCCTACAATACCACTAGATCCACAAGACTCCCTACCCACTGGTCTGTCACCTTCCTGCACTCGGCATCACTGTATGTGTTTTGTGAGTCTGAAGAGGGCTTTATAGATGGTATCGGACATATGGGCTAATATCAGACTTATGGACTTGATCTGGACTGGGCTGGGATGTTTTCTCAATATTCAATTGCACTTGTATATAAAGCTCTTTCCTATACCCATATGAGTGTCTCCCTGGATTTGTTTCTCTAGTCTACCAGGACTAACACAGTTAGTTATATAATCTGTTGTTAATTTGAGAGGCTTAAGAGTGAAGGGGTGGAATTTAGCCTGTCAATCAGGTTGTAGCTTGATGACCTCATTTGGAGGTGCTAAGGAGATAAATAGCTCGTGGGAGGCAGGACACAGGCTCAGTCCCTGTGAGACATTCTTGTTGACAAGGCACATGGAGACAGGCTGATGACAGCCAGAGTCTTAGAGCTGGAGAAGCCACTTGGAGACCCTTGCCAGTGCTGAGATGCTTACCCTGCTACTGGACCCACAATACTTTCCACCCACTGACCTGTGATTGTCCTGCATTCGGCATCATTGCATGTGTTTCGTGAGTCTGAAGAGGAATTTATAGATTAGTATCGGACATATGGGTGAACACTAGGCTTATGGACTTGATCTGGGCTGGGCTGTGATAATTTCTCAATATTCAATTGCTCTTGTATATAAAGCTTTTTCTTATACACATGAGTTTGGATTTGTTTCTCTAGTCCATCTGGACTAACACACAAAGAGACTATGATACTTGTTCTTCAAAATAGAATAGCTAATGAGAACAAAAGAAATGATGAAATAAAAGAAACATTCGAAGCTTAGGTCGAGAACACACAGTAAAGTGTTATAACGAAATGTGTAAAGATTTGATTTAGAAACCCAAGAAGGAAGAACCTGCCCCAGCATGTCTTAAAACAGAAAGAACTCAAGAAAAAATTCCAAGCCTAGAGTTGCAATATTGAAAAGTTCTATGGGCACAATATTAAGCAATACACAAAGCATCAAAAGAAGATGGAACGAATACACAGAGTCACTTTCCCAGGAAGAAATAGTCAACATTCAACTACCTCAAGAAGAAGCACATTAGGCGGGGAGGGGCGGGGATGGGGGATGGGGTGGAGCAGGTCAATTAAAAAAAAAAAAAAGAAGCACGTGATCAATGGTATTAAAAGGAAGAACTCCAGGCTGCACTGAAGCCATTGGCCAAAAACAAGGCTCCAGGAATCTCAAGTGAAATGGTTCAATAAGCTGATAAAACACCGGGAGCACTCGCTCATTCATCTATGCTAAGACCTCAACTATCTGAACGAGATCTGTATTTGAACCCATTCTAAAGAAAGGTGACTCAACAGAATGCTCAAATTGCAGAATAATATCATTGATATCTACCTGTGAAAGTTGGACACTGGTAAAGGGCACAGAAAAAGAATGAATGCACTTAAACTGTGGTGCTGGAGAAGAATATTTAAAGTAGCATAAACTGCTAAAAGGACAAACGCATCTGTCTTGGAAGAAGTATGGCCAGAGTGCTCCTTAGAGACAAGGATGGTGAGACTTCGTCTTGCATACTTTGGACACGTTGTCAGAAGAGACGCGTCCCTGGAGAAAGACATCATGTTTGGTGAAGTACGGGGGCAGCGAAAAAGAGGAAGGCCCTCAACCAGGTAAACGGACACAGTGGCTGCAATAATGGATGCAAGTATCGGAACAATTGTGAGGATTGTGTGGGACCGGGCAGTGTTTAGTTCTGTTGAGCATAAGGTTACCATGAGTCAGGACTGACTAGAAGGCATCTATCAAGAACAACATCATTGATATCACATGTAAGTAACATTTTGCTGAAGTTCACTCGATAACTGTTGAAGAAGCACATTGACAGGGAGCTGCTGAAAACCGAAGCTGTAGTGAGAAGAGGATGTGGAACAAAGGGTTTCATTGGTGACATCATATGGGCCTTGGCTGAAAGAGGAGAATACCAGAAATCTTACGTTTATCACTATGAAAAGGCATTCAACAGTGTGGTTCAAAACAAAGTTTGGGTAGACTCCAGAAGAACAGGAATTCCAGACACTACATTGTGCTCATGTAGAATCTGTACATAGATCAAGAGGCAGTTGTATTTACAGAACAGGGTAATATTTGGTTTAAAATCAGAAAGCTACGTACATCAGAGTTCAGATTCACAATCAATGCTCATGGAAGCAGGAGTCAAGAGATCAAATGACATACTGGATTGGGGAAATCTGCTGCAAAGGACTTCTTTAATGTGTTAAAAAGCTAAGACGTTACTTTCACAGGACTAAGGTATGCCTGTCCCATATTTTCAATGGCCTCGTAGGCATGTGAAAGTTGCAAGCTGAATAAGGAAGACAGAAGAATGCATTTGAATTAAACTGTTGGCAGGGAGTATTGAAAGTGCCGTGGACAGTCCAAAGAACAAACTAATCTGTCTTAGAAGAAGACCTCTGACAGGTGGATAAAGTAATGGATTGAGAGTGTTAAAGTAAACATGGATTCTTTAAGTATATTCTCTGACATTATGTCTTACCTATCCTACTGAAAAATTTTACTATTAAAATTTCCAATTCAACCACAGCAAAGTTCTCATTAAATTTTAAGTGCTAAAACAATTGTAGTTAATTTGTAATTATCTACTCTAGTTCATGTACCTGTTGTCTTCTAAACTTAACCTTTTGTCAAGATGCTTGTTTATGAGAGAAAAAGGACAAATTATGAGGAAAGAAGAGACTGAGTCTATGTAAGTGTGAAAAGACTGAACACAATAATGTAGGTTTATTAATTAAAAACAAAACAAAAATCCTGTTTCCTTCCTCATTATTGAAAGCAAAGTCGAGATGAATGCAGTGACTGACTTATAATCCAACCCCACCCCCCACCCCCACGGAAGGGGACGAACCACAGAAACGTGGGAGAAGGGAGACAGGGGACAGTGTAAGATATGACAATAATAATCATTTATCAAGGGGTCACGAGGGTGTGAGGGTGGGGAGGGAGGGAAAAAAAGAGGAGCTGGTACCAAGGACTAAGTAGAAAGAAAATGTTTTGAAAATGACGATGGCAACATATGTATAATGTGCTTGATATAATTGATGTATGGATTTTTATGAGCTCTTAGAGCCCCCAATAAAACTATAAAAAAAACCTGACTTATATTTTGTGAAACACAAGTTACATATATAGGGCTAAAATACAGATATTTGAAACTTGTGCATGTAGGGTGTTGTCCTTGCTGCCTGGGTAAGAAAATAATTATTATACACATTGGAAATTAACTGGAAAAAAAGTAGTGAAGTTGGATTTTAACTAAAATACTGTATTAAAATAACTTCTCAGGAGCCCCAATTTAAAGCACAAACACAGAAAAGCAAACAATAACAAGAAAGTAATCCATAGTCTTCTCAGCCCACTGTCAACCTCTTTCCCATGTGCCCCTTTACTAGGATGCATTCCTGGGAGCTCCCACCAGTTCATTTATTCTTAGTTTGCATTCTTTCCCTCAGAAACAGCAAAGTGTACATCCCACAATTTCTCCATACCCTCCCAGTCACCGAGGTGGCATTTTTCTCATTTCTTCTAAACTCCAGACTCTTAACATCATCAACATACATTTCCAAACAGACAAACCTACACACACAACTATGTATGTCTCTCCAGGACATGTTTCCTCCTCCTCACGAATTTTCATTCTTAGAGATAGTATCAACCGCCTAGTCCTATATGCCGAATTATCCTGCTTTTCTTTCCCACCAAAGCTACATGTCCTTTCATTAAATCTTATTTACTAGAGTTGTTAAAACGTTTTTGAATAGTTCTAATGTTCAATCATCATTTCTCATTTTGATTATTGTAACAGAATATAAGAACAATTATGAGGATAGCATAGGACCGGCAGGGTTGAACTGATTCTATAGTATCTATGTTATTCTAAAAACAGTAACAGCAGCCGCAGAAGTGGAATATCTCATTTACCTTGGGTGTGGCCACTATCCACTTTGTATTTTAAATTATGACTCAAGGTATTTTCCTAATTAAATCAAATAGTACAACTTCCCAGATAAAAAAGAGGATGTCCTTCAAACTTACAGCAAGTTCAAATATCTTAATGTAGCAGTACATGCCAAGCCTTTCACAATCTCTATAATTAAGCTCTCTATAACTTAAAAATGCTTTTTCCTTACCCACTTGCCTCACATGAGCATAACCCATCATGAATAACTTCAGGTTATTCTACAAATAACCTCTTTCCCTCTCTCTTACTTTGAACAATGTTTCTTCTGCTTACTACCTAATCTCAATCGTTCAAGACCTAGTTCTTCTGCAATTTCCCAAATCACCCATGTGGTTTATGCACAATACTTAAACTCTACACTGCAGAGTTTATGACTGTTATGTTGTGAATTGTCATGTATATTGAGTTACTGTAAGATGAGTTATGGTTTCCTCTATTCAACTAGGCTCTCCAGGAAGACAGAATGCATGCTTTGTTCATCTTAGAATTACTAGTGTTTTAACTGGTATTCAAAACAAAACAGTTGCTTGTTAAATCCTTAATTCAGTAAGAGAAAAAAAAGAAAATCCATTGGATTATACATGGGTACATACACATTAACATCTAATTTTTCATAAATAATTGAGCTGACATTTATTCTAACATGTGCAACTATACTTAGAATATTCAATAGCAATATCATGATGTAAAAACTGTAAGCAAAACAGAAAATTGGCATTTCATTGGAAAAAACATTTAATAAATTCTGGAATAGTCTAAGAACTTATCTTCAGGAAGGGAAAAAAATCTTTTATTTCACTAAGGACTAAGAAGAACTATTTCATCACTGGCTTACAGTATTGTTAAAAAGAAGGCAAACTGCACATCAATATGTATGCATTTTTGAATAATTTAATTCTATGAAGTTTGGTATAACTTCAAATAATCTAAAGATTAAACTTGATTTTTTTAATCTACTAAGTAAATCTCCTTAGGAAATACATTCTAGATTAGCTAAACACAGAGTTGATCACAAAGACAACTGGACTTTCTTGAGAAACAAGTGATAATTATACTGGCTGGACTAAGGCTAATGTTATTTTCATTAAAAAAAAATTAAAAATAAAACGTGCTTCCTTAGTCAAGTAAGCGTTTACTCACTTTGTTTCTAGTCACTTTTATTTAGATGAACTTTATTTGGTTTACTGATTTGATATCTGAGCCAACTAATTTTCTTTATTTTTGCTTCATTTTAATATTCAATATCTGAGTATCTTACTAGAAACAGAGGGAAATCAATTATATGAAATCATTAGAGTACATTTAGAATTTATCAGACACTAGTTATTTACACTAAAATTGTAATGTTGCATAGTTGCTTAAAACATTTTCCCTTTTTATTAATTATCACCATAAATATATAAACAGAAGCTATGATTAATTCTACTTATTTAAGATAAACATCAAATCAAATTATATGGAAACATGAGTTTTGGGAAAAATGAAATAAATTTTATCAAATTAAGTATAATAAGGCTTTGAGATCTTGCAAAGCTTACAAAAAATAAAATGTAAGTTAAAGTTATGAGGTAAAGAAAAGTAGATGTACACATGTACATACAGATGATATCTGAAAACTAATGCTTTTGCATTACCATTATGACGTGTTTCACCAAGAGGCTCAAGTTTTGGAAGTCTAGTGACTTTGGGGGTTCCCCAGCCAACTAAAGGGAAAACAAACAAACACACATATATAAAACAGTGTACACAAAGTTGTATGTCACGTGAGGGGATCCCTCCCTCAGTAAGGTGTGTAAACAGCATTGAATATGAATTCAAGTACACTGAATGAACAGCCATAATAAACTCATTTTCAATGTCTTGTATTGAAGAACATGACTACAGACTGCCAACACCTACATCAGGATTTAATTCATATGTAAGAAAAATGAATAATCCTCATTACCATTCTAAATCCTACCAACAGAATACTATAAATGATTCTAAAAAAATTCTTAGAAATTTTACCACCTTATGCAGTCATAAGCTAAAAGCATTTGAAAAGCTAAAATGACATCACTTCATTCTGTCATCAGATATTTATGTGATGATTTATATAATATTTTCTGATACTATCTCACTAGTAATATGTGAAGTAATGATGGTCTGTGTTGGAATAAAGAACTCACAATTATTGTGAAGTTAAAATGTCTCCACTCTACAGGCATTATTCTATTTATCCTCACACCAATTTAATTATGTTGGAAATATTGTATGACAAGTTGATGGAGTGCTAATGGAAATGTTAAATTTTTTTTTTTTTAAATCTTGGTTTCCTAATGACAGAAACATTAAAAAAAAAAGTTTTATTTGCCATCCATCCATCAAATGTAATTTCTTTGAGCAATCTGGATGTTGTTGGTCTTTCACACAGAATGTGAATACAATTCTAGGAAGTGCTTGGGAAAAGTTTTCTTATCAGTTTGTATTAATCTTTGTTTTAATAAAACTCTTTAATGCAGAGTTATACAAAAGCAATAGATACGCATGTTTATAACTTTTGAATAAAGTAGACAGAATGAAGAATTTTTACCTTTCCCAAAATTCATTATGTAAGAAGAATACTAAATAAAAATTAAACAATTTTGCTTCTTTGTCTTGATACTCCATTGTTTAAACAGTATTTTAAAATTCAATATCAATGCTAATTTACTTACCAGGAGGAGGGGGTGGGGGTGGAGTCACACTCTTAGGAACAGAATCATCTGTATTGACTGGTTCTACCCGGTTACTCCTTTTTATTCTTAGCTTTTTCATTTTCTTTTTACCATTATCTATAAGAATATAAAGATGAAGCTTTATACTTTGAGGAAAAAGTAACTTTTATACTTTAATAGAGTTAAAATTTTAATATAATTACTTATCAAGATATATATCTTCAACTTTAGAAATTGCTAAATATAATCAAAAGCGTACTTGTTTATACCAAGATTTAATTGTTAAAGTAATTCCCTATTTTTCAATGTATTTTTTTATTGTGAATTAGATGGAAATACATTTCGGACCATCAACTCTGCATTCAATAGTTCAAATCCCTTATCAACACCCGTCCCCCTCATTATATCCCAACCCTCAACCCCTGATTTCTCATCTCCCTTTTATGGTTCCCCATCTACTCTTTTACCCAATTCAGTATCTATCTAGTTCACTGCTTCATCTTCCCACCCTTGCCCCATCTCCTTGGGAACCTCCAAAGCCTGTTCCCTTTCATCTGCAAGTCCTTAATGTAGTTTTTAATCCTTATAGTTGTGGTCTCATACAATATATGTCCTTTTGTGATTGATAAACTAAACTCGGCACAATCTTCTTCAGATTTACCCGTCATGAGGTGTTTCATGGCTTCAGCATTGTCATTTTAGTGATACATATTTTTCAAGGGAGGACCCAAAAATTCCTCCGGTCCCTAAGCTATGTATTTACATATTTTTTTATAAAATAACCTTATCACCTTCAAAGTATTCTTCATTAGACTTAATACATTTGTCAAATCCGCGATTCCATTTTTTGAAACATTTTTCAAACTCATCTGTTTGGATGGCTGACGGCACCTCTCTCATTTTTCCTTCTTTCTCTTCTATGTTGCCAAATCTGTCCTTTCATGTCCCTCATCATTTGCGGAAACAAATGAAGTCTCACGGAGCAAGGTCAGGTGAGTAAGGTGCGTAGGGCAAGAGAGGCGTGCTGTTTTTTGGCCAAAGCTGGCGCACTGAGATGGCTGTGAGCAGGTGCATTGTCATGGTGGCAAAACCAGTCTGCCTGTTTTGTGGCACACCGTTATGCAATCAGGCCAGTTTTGTGGCACACAGTTATGCAATCTTTTCTGAACCTCTAAATAGAAAGTTTGATTAACAGTCTGACCTGGGGAACAAACTCCACATGCACTGTCTCCCTCACATCAAAAAACAAATAAGCATCATTTTTGGGGGGGGGGGGTACCGCCTTTTCTGTATTAAATATTATTTATTAATTCTTTAAGTGATGGGCATTTGGGATTTTTCCCCCTTCCTGCTACTGTGAACAGTATTGTGATGAACACCGTAGTGTATATATTGGTCCATGTTATGTATCTTACTCTTTAGGATATAAGCCAAGCAGAGGTATTGCTAGATCATATGGGATTTCTATTCCCATTGTTTCAGATAGCACCAAATTGCTTTCCATAATGGTTGTACATATTTAAAGACACACCAACAGGGTATGAGAGGTACAAATTTTCTTCATCCTTACCAGCAAATGTTATTTTCTGGTTTTTTTTCAATTGAGTTGTCATTGTCTCAGGATTGTTTTATATAGTAATTTCTTACTGAACAGATAAAAAAATGGATATTATAAAATTCTATATTTTAAATTTCAAGAGTTATTCAGAATTCAAAAAAGAGAAGGTTATATTATTAAAATTATTTATATTTGTTTTCTAGTGTCATGTTGTTAGTTTCCTTTGAAGCAATTTCCACTCACGGTGACCACAGAGGTGCATAGTAGAGCTGCACCGGGCACTTTTAAGGCTGTCAACTTTTAGAAACAAATCACTAGGTCTGTTCTAAGTGCCACCAGGTAGGCTCACACTGCCAATTTTTGGACCACTAGTTCAGTGCTTCACTGTGCCACCTGGGGTCTCTCTCCGTGTGTCAAATCACTCCCTGCCATCGAGTTGGAGCCAACTCACAGGGACCCTACAGGACACGGTAAAACTCCTCGTGAGTTTCTAAGACAGTAACTTAAAACAAAAATCATTTTATTGGGGGCTCGTACAACTTTTCTCACAATCCATACACCCATCCATGTGTCAAGCACATTTATACATTTGTTGCCACCATTATCCTCAAAACATTTGCTCTCCACTTAAGCCCTTGGTATCATCAGCTCCTCATTTCCCCCCTCCCTCACGACCCTTGATAATTTATAAATTATTATTTTGTCATGTCTTGCACTGTCCAACATCTCCTTTCACCCACTTTTCTGTTGTCCATCCCCCAAGGGAAGGGGTTATACGCAGATCCTTGTAATCGGTTCCCCCTTTCTACCCCACCTTCCTTTTACCCTCCTGGAATTGCTCCCATTATTGTTCTTGAGGGGTTTGTCCTGGATCCCCTGTGTTTCCAGTTCTTATTTGTATCAGTGTACATCCTTTCTAGGCAGATTTGTAAGGTAGAATTGGGATCATGATAGTGGGGGGGTGGGGGGAGGAAGCATTACAGAACTAGGGGAAAGTTGTGACTAGCTCATCTCTTCCCCATGACCCTTCTGTAAGCATTACAGAACTAGGGGAAAGTTGTGACTAGCTCATCTCTTCCCCATGACCCTTCTGTAAGGGGAAGTCTAGCTGCCTACAGATGGGCTTTGGGTTTCCACTCCACACTCCCCCTCATCGCAATGATATGATTTTTTGTTCTTTGATGCCTGATACCTGATACCTTCGACACCTCGTGATGACACAGGCTGGTGTGGTTCTTCCATGTGGCCTTTGTTACTTCTGAGCAAGATGGCTGCTTGTTTACCTTCAAGACTTTAAGACCCCAAATTCTATATCTTTTGATAGCCGGGCACCATCAGCTTTCTTCACCACATTTACTTATGCACCCATTTGTCTTCAGCAATCATGTTGGGAAGGTGAGCATCATGGAAAGCCAGTTTAATAGAACAAAGTGTTCTTGCATTGAGGAAGTACTTGAGTAGAGGCCCAATGTCCATCTGCTACCTAATACTAAACCTATAAACATATGCACATAGATCTATTTCCCCATCATCATATGTAAATACATTTACATATGTACCTGCCTGTATTTAGACCTCTATAAATACCCTTTGTCACCTAGTTCTTTCCTCTATTTACTTTTACTTTCCTCTTGTCCCACTATCATGCTCAGCCTTCAATTGGGTTTCAGTAATACCTCTTGGTTACATTGCCCTTAATCAAGCCTTACCAGGCCTCCTAAACCTTCCTTGCCATCAATTTTGGTTCATTTGTTGTTCCCTTGCTCCTGGGTTTATTGACACCCACTTCCTTTCCCCTGCCTCCCCACCTCCCATGTCCTCAGGAACCATGGTTCTGTTGTTTGTTCTTCCAGATTGTTTATCTTTCCTCTTATCTAGATAGACCTGCAGATATAATAATATGCACCAAAAAAAACAAGGCAGAGCAAAACAAAGAACGAAAGAAAAAAAACAAAACAACAAAAAACAATGACAAAAAATGAAAAAGTCTGTAAATAGTTCACTGTTTGTTTGTTGACCTTTCGCAGTGTTTTCCGGTCAAGTCTGATGGAGTGCCATGTCCTGGCCTCAAAGTCTATTTTTGGTATACCCTCAGGACTTCCTTGCTCTGCTCCGCTTGCTGTTCTGTTGCACACCCTTAGTGTTTTGCCTTGGTGTGGTGGGTTCAGATCAGGAGCAATTTCTGCACTGTGTTTCCAGTGTTGTCCCCCATAGGGTTATGGGTCAGTGAGGGATGTCTTGTCTTGTAATGGAGCTGGCCATATGGTCCTCTCTGTGCATTGCCTGCTCTGAGCAGGGATATCATCCTCAAGGCTTTGTGGACCAGGATGTGCTCCACTCTCTCTTCCTCCCCCTTCATTTGCTCCTGTGTGAGACTGTAGCTCTTAACAGGAGTAGAAAGTATTGTCTTTCTCCTGTCCTATTGTCGCACTGAATATTCTCGTATCACATTAAACTTACACAATTTAATTGCAATGAAACTCAGAATGGGCAGTGAGGGAGAGCTGTTAGTTACATTGGAGCCAATTCATTTTCCTCTTCTATAATGTACTGATATCTAAAAGACTTTCAAGTAACCAAAGTGCCCATAGTTAATTAGCCTAATAACCTGTTTAGTGCTGCTGTTCTGTCATCGAGTTCATTGTGTAGTGTCTAAGGTATTAAAAACTTACAATCAGCTATCCAAGGCAAAAAAAAAAAAAAAAAAAAATTCTCTCAATTGACCTGGAACAGAGGAAGAAGGAGAGCCAGCAATAAGAACATATAGAATGTGTAGCTACTCTGTCCTCCTTTGCCATGAGACCAGATTTGGATGCTACCTGGCTACTATTATTGAACATTTTGTCAAAGATTCCACAGAAGAATCCTGATTATAAGGGGGGGAAATGCATACTAGTATTTAAAATCCTCGGAGACTCTAAACTTTCTATTGTCAGAGAGTATATGAACCACTCAAACTATTGCCCTAAGATAATCTTTAAATCTTAAAGATTTAGATACTGGCTGAAATCTTAAAACTGAACAACGGTTTAGCTTAACTAGTAAGAAGGTTACCTTGGGCATTTTGCTTCTTAAAGATCTATCTAAATGGGATCATATTGAAAACAGTAACTCAAAACATTACGATAAGAATCTGAAGCAGCACTGAGTTATGCTAATAACGCAGAGAAGGTGAAAATGGTAGGACAACTCAAAAAATGTTTAACGTCACTAAGTTCTACACTACACATGTCGAAATGGTTGTATTGGAGTATAGTTTGCTGTGCAAGTTAGATTTTCAATAAAGTTACCATTGAGTTGATTCTATGTCAATGATTTGATTCTGACTCATAGTGACCCTACAAAACAGGCAAGAGCTACTCTTACAGGTTTCCCACACTGTAACTCTTTATTGGAATAGAAAGCCTCATCTTTCTCCGGAACTGCTAATCTTGTGGTGAGCCATCCAACATGTAACCACTATGCCACCAGGACTTCAGGAAGTTCTCAATTAATGATACTATCCATAGAATTATCTTATGCCCCATAGGGATAATTTATAATGTTCTCTATCATAATGATAATGATGCTTCTAAAGAGAACCAGGGACATATATAAATCACAGATATCTTAATAGATTTTGGGCTCCCACTTAATCATAGTTCTAAGCCAAGAAAACTTAGTTCTTATGACATAGCCCTATTTAAGATTCATTTTCATGACGTGATCACTGAAGATATGGGTGAAGAAATTAGTTCGTGAAGTGCCAAGGGTCATAAAGGCTTGTCTTAAATCAGCAGTCAATTACGTTTACATGGAGGACACACACCAGGCCATGGGCTCCAAGGATTGATTATATATAATAAAATACATATCCAGAGGAGGAAACAGTAGCTTTGCTTACATTCTGAACACCTGGTTTGTAGAAGGTTGTGGATGACGGGAAGCACAAGGTCAACACATGGATGAAGTCTCCACTGACTATAGTTCAGGGATGTGAACAGCCTTGCTATCAGAGGACATTGTAAAGATGATTATGGCACATGTAGTTAGGTTTATATGTAACGCCTTATCATTTGATCTCCCTTTTGACTCATTTTAATGTTTTTAATATTTTCTGTTTTGTTTTCGATTGAGATTTTTCTCTGTTCTGTTTTGTTATTGCTTTGGTGTTTTTGTTGCTTTTGTTTTATATAATCTTTTATATTTGAAATTTAGAGGCAGTAAATGTATTAACAATTACCAAGGGACATGCAACGGAGGATGGAGAGAAATGGGGAGCTAACGAGTATGAGAAGAAAATGTTCTGAAATCGATCGTGGTGATTCCACAAATCTTAATATGCTTGAACTATTAAATTGTATGATGTGGAAATTACAATCCAATATAAGTATTTTTAAATCATATTAAACTTTATTAAACAATAATTTCAAAATCTCATATGTCTATACACTTCTATAGACCATGTTTTCACCTCTCTGACCCTTTACAAAAGAATCCTGAACTCATTTATACCATATCAAAATGGAAGTTTTGGCATCCTGAAAGGGCCCAAGACATGCACCTTAGAAATTACCCTTGAGTTTGAGCAATAAAAAGAAGTCTGAAGGGGCTGGACAGTCTTGCTGCCCTAAAAGAATAAACCGATGCATTGTTTGTTGTGAATAAAAAAAATTCCTTGGCATAAATTTCCTGGCTTATTTCTCACCAATGCAGCTTTCAATTTTGTTAAAATTTCTTTGTAATAAGCTCCCATCCTCACCTTCAAAATTCTAAAAAGCTATCAAAATTCACCCTTCAGAATCTCAAAAACAGTTGTCATATGGTTTTGAGCTGATCACTCTGCATCATCTCAGTACATCCAAGACGAGTCCTTGGTCGTGATTTGTTCCACGAAATCATTTTCATTCTCTTCAATCTTGCTTAAAAGACTGGTGGAAAGATCCACTCTTTAGGATAGCTGTTATTTATACTATGCTTATATTTAACCGAAACTGGCACCTATTTAACTCAAAGGTTGAAAGGCAAAGGTGTTAGCCTAAAATTAAAATGTCAAACAAAACAGGATTCCAGCTTCAGCAGCTAGCACAACAAAGGTAATCAATTCCAAGGCCTTTTCCCACCTGTTCCTTCTTTCATTGAGGTTGATCTTCCCATTCTGGGCAGTACCACTGAAGTCTTCCTAACCTTCCTTAAAATGTTTGTGTGGCAGTCACCTAATCTGGTGTCAATTTAAGGATTAAGAGTGTAGGGGTGGAGTGTAGGCTGTCAATCTGGAGATAGCCAATGAGACTTCTGTGTGGGCATGGCCTTCTCCTAAGAATGCTGGGAAATCTGGTACTTCCTCCTTGGAGGCGGAACACACCTCTGACTCTCTGCTACTCTCTGGGAGACATTGCAGAATACAAGCCACATGGATGCAACCAGACCTCGGGCGTCGGAGAAGCCACAGAGAGACCCCGCCAGTGCCGAGATGTTTGCAATGTCACTGGATCCAAAGACTTTCTACCCACTGGCCTGCGATCTTCTGCATTCAGTGTCAATGCATGTGTTTCATGAGTCTGTAGAGGGCTTTATAGATTGATATCGGAAATATGGGCTAATAAATCGGGCTTAGGGACTTCATCTGGACTGGGCTGGGATGTTTTCTCACTGTTCAATTGCTCTTGTATATATATCTCTTTCTTATACACATATGTGTGTGTGTCCATGGATTTGTTTCTCTAGTCTGCCCAGACTAACACAGTTTGATTCATCTAAAATTTGTCATTTCATGTGGCCAACCTTTTTTTTTTTTTTTTTTGCATTCTTAGGTTACCTTTAGCAAAACTTCAATGGATTGGAAGATATCTAATTGAGTTCTGTGTAAAAATTAGCCTTTACCTCAAAATAATTTTATTTCATAGCATAAAAAGTATCTTTCTTCTTTCTTTGAAGGTACCCTAGTGAGACTAAAACAAATATATTACTGAAAAAAATTACCTTGCAGCCAACCACTGATGACAGATATATATTTAAACAGGTGTTGAGGAAGCCTCAAGGAATCAGAGGATATTGTGTGTTTCATCAGTACAATAATGCACCCTGGGTGACTCCTTCATTCCTGTGACCCTTCTGTCAGGGATGTCCCATTGTCTACAGATGGTCTTTGGGTCTCTGCTCCGACCCCCTTCACTCATGAATGTTTTTTTTAATTTGTTTGGGTTCTTCGGATATCTGTTTCCTGATCCGGTCAGTACCTCATGATCACACAGCTGGTGTGCTTCTCCCATGTGGGCTTGATGCTTCTATGCTATATGGCTGCATGTTTAATTTCAAACCTATTACACCCCAGACATTATATCTTATGAAAGCTAGGCATCATCAACTTTCTTGAACACATTTGCTTATGCACCCATTTTGTCTTCAGTGATCGTGCCGGGAGGGTGAGCATCACAGAATGCCAGGTTGTTAGAACAGAGTGTTCTTGCGTTGAGGGAGTACTTGAGCAGAGGCCCAAAGTCTGTCCACTACCTCAATGTATTGCCATATAAATATATGTACATAGGCCAATATCTCTATTTTTATGGATTATTGTATTTATATATGTACACACCTATGTTTATACCTCTATCCATAGCGTTGCTTCTGAGATCTGTCCTCTGTTGCCTTTTACCTTCCTCCTGCCCCACCCTCACGCTCAACTTTCTTCTGCCTCTTAGTAATTCCTCTCAGCTAGATTGCTGTTGTTCCAACACCCCCAGGATCTCTGTGTCCTCCTCCTTGATTTTAATGCCCTAGTTTTCCCCCTATCTATGGCGTTGTTTGCTCACCACTCCCTTCCCCCAACTCTCCCTTCCCACAAGTCCCTCCAAAGCCATCGGTCCTCTTGCATTCTCCTCGGGCTTGCTTCCCATGTCTCTCTGATGATATAGGTAGACAAACCAACAGTAAAAGATAAAACAAAAGGGAAAAAAAAACTAGCAAAACCCCACTGAAAAAGCATACATAATTCCAGGTCAGTCTGCTGAGCTTTAGGACTATCTCCCCACCAGTCCTGGGGGGGTTCCTGAACTGTGCCACCTAGCCTGAAGTCTATTTTTGGGGCTTTGTGACTTTGCTTTACTCCAGTTGTCGATCTGTTATGTTCCCTTCTTGGTTCCCCCTGCTGTAGGGGTGGCGGGGGAGGTGGGGGGCCGAGTGTCAGAAAGGACTCACTCACAGCAGTGTGTTCCCAGTATTGTCCTGTCACGATATGCTTCCTCACTCCCCACTATCATGACCCCAATGCTGCCTTCCACTTAAGGCTGGACTGGAGCCTGTACACTCGTACAGATAATAGCTTATGACAACACACAGAATCCAGGTCAGATAAGCCCCTCGGGAACAGAAATCGGAGTAGGTGTAGGGGTAGGAGGCAGGAGGGTAGGGGCACGAGGGGAGGGGAGAAAGGGAAACCAATCAGAATGATCGACACATAACCATTCCACTCGGTCCCCCCTCCCCCAGAGGGATGAACAGCAGAAACCATGGGAGAAGGGAGACAGCCGTTGGTGTAAGATATGAAAATAATTTATAATTTATCAAGGGGTCACGAGGGCGGGAGGAGGAGGGAGGGAAAAAGAGGAGCGGATACCACGGGCTCAAAAAGAATGTAAATGTTTAGAAGATAATAATGCCAACATTTGTACATATATGCTTGATACAACTGATGTATGTGTTGTTGTTAAGTGCTGTAAGAGCCCCAAATAAAATGATGTTAAAAACAAAATCAAAGCCACACGTGTTGTTTGGAATAAATCAACACACCTATAAACTGGAATCCTAGTACAAATGTTTTGACTAACTCTGAATCTTAAAAACAACAAAATAAAAATGTAAAATAAAGAAGATTAATTCTACATAAACATATGAACTAACTTGAAAAAGGGAAAGAAATGGAGAAGTCACTGAATGAAGTCTACTTTTGTAACTTGACTAACAGAGATATTGTAATCAATTTCCTAATGATCAAAAAGTATATGTTTTAAATCAGTATTAGTTATTCAGTAAAACGCCTGTTAGATAATCTGGATTTCAAGAATTGGAACCTTATTTTCTATAAACCTTGTGACCTACATAAAGAATTCCACTTTCCTTTGAAAATGATGATGGCAGCATATGTACAAATGTGCTTGACACAATGGATGAATGTATGGATTGTGATAAGAGATGTAAGAGCCCCCAATAATAGTATTTTTTTAAAAAAATTACAGTTTAAGTAGAACCAGGTCACTATGTAGGAATGTCAAGAACGTAGAAATTTTTGTTTATCTCCCATGTGCCAGGCATTTGGCTGGACTGCTGCAGGGATATTTTATATAAACGCCCCTCCATATAAAGGTGAGAAAACTAAGACTGAAGATTTTATTATTGCACATATCTAGTTGACGGGAGACTTAGGTCTGTATCACAGGTTGTCTGAATAATACAGGTAATCGCTCTATTACATTCAATGACATGAAATTCCAAACCACATTACCAGTTAGAAAACACAAACAATTACTGCTGTGGATTGAATTGTGTCCCCAGATCACATGTTGTATCCAAAACCCTATACCTGTGAGTATAATCCTATTTGGGAATAGAATGTGTTACGTTAAAGAGGAAGTATTAGTGTAAGATGTCTTGAGTCCATTTCTTCTGAGATATAAGAGAACTGATGAAATAAGGAAGCAAAAGGGCAGACACCCTGCTGTATGAGCTCTCCAAAGAGCCATGAAGCAGAAGCTAAAGAAGGAAAAAAACCTGGTTCAGAGCCCACAGTGAGAAAAAGCCTCGCCCTAGAGTCAGCACTTCGCATTTGGACTCTGAGATTCCTACACTGTGAGAACATAAATGTGTGTTGAAGCCACTCATTTGTGAGACTTCTTTTATAGCAGTAGTAACTAAGAAGATCAATTTATACCATATTAAAGAGGAAAAATAACTTTTTGATAATATTTTAAAAATTTTTTGTTTCTATTGTATTGAAATAGTAAATAAAGGAAATGATGCTGATTAGTCCATAATGAAGCTAAAAAGAAGAAGGAAAAAAAACCCTGAAGATATTAAAAAATTTCTAAAAATTCCTTGGGCTATATTGTACCCTAGATTTATAAAAATAAAACAATAATATAATATTTTACTGTAATGATTTTAAGCTATAAAGGCATCTTTACGGAAAACATAGCCATAGAAAACTCATGATAATACTGCATTTGAAGACAAGATTATATACACATATAGCTACAGATAAAGCCCACGGCCATGGAGTCAATTTTGACAAAGACAGAGATAATACATTTTTGTGTGTGAAAATAATTACAATAAAAGGAATAGAATATAAGTGAGCACAAAAATATAAACAAATAAATATAAATATATTTAAAATAACTGGATTCAGTACCTGATTCTGAAGACTGCTCATCTTCATTCTCCAACTGCTGTGTTAATGCTTCCTCGTAATTTTCTACTATTCCAAACTCATTGCTCTTATGGCTGATGTCACTCATCTGGCTGTGGGTCTCTATTTGCTCCCATTCCATGCTCTGCTTCAGGGGACAACCTTCGCTGTCTTTCTTAATCTTCTGTCTCTTTTTCTCTTTTTCAAGCTTTTTTTCATTCTAATAAAAATGAAGTATATTACCTTTACTATAAGGATTACATACAAGAAGTTTTAAAAGAGAAGTGAAATAATCCAAGAACATTCGATAACTTATAGGATACTGAGACATAACTATGAAAAAAATGTTAAACAGATCACTAAAACTCAGCATTATCATTTAGAAAATATAGAAAGTATTAAGAAAGTAAGTATTTTCAACACTATCTCATTCGGAAGATGGCCACTACTGGCTGCATACAACCACTGAGTTCTCTGTCCCTGCCCACCTAGGCCACAGACATATACCATTCAAACATACATCAATGTGTCTCTAGCCATATACACTCGAGATTTTATAAACTTATTTCTAAATAATTAATAGTTAAATAATTCGATAATTTAGTGATATATTAACAGATAAATAATGATTAACTCATTAATTAGTTTTAAACAAAACTTTAATTTTAATTTTTTATTAATCATTTTATTGGGAGCTCTTATAGATATTATAATAATCCATAATTCAATTAGACCAATTGCTGCCACCATCATTTTCTTTTCTTTTTTAAAAATCATTTTATTGGGGTTTTGTACAACTCTTATCACAATCCATACATATAGTCATTGTGTCAAGCACATTTGTACATTTGTTGCCATCATCATTCTCAAAACGTTTGTTTTCTACTTGAGTCCTTGGTATCAGCTCATTTTCCCCCTCCCTTTCTGCCTGCCCCCCTCATGAACTCTTGATAATTTATAATTATTATTATTTTGTCATGTCTTACACTGTTTGACATCTCCCTTCACCCACGTTTCTGTTGTCTGTCCCCCAGAAAGGGGGGGTTATATGGAGATCCTTGTGATCGGTTCCCCCTTTCTACCCCACCTTCCCCTTACCCTCCTGGTATCGCTCTCATTATTGTTCCTGAGGGGTTCATCTGTCCTGGGTTCCCTGTGTTTCCAGTTCCTATCTGTACCAGTGTACATCCTCCAGTCTAGCCAGATTTGTAAGAAGAATTGGGATCATGACAGTGGGGCGGGGGTGTGGGTGGGGAAGAGGAAACATTTAGAATGTGATACCTATTCCTACTGACAGAAATGTCATTCTTTCAATGTTAATGAATATGTCCAATGTTTAGAATAGTGTCTGGCACTAAATAAATGCAATTGTGCTATCATTTTAAATAGCTATAGTTTATCTCATAATTCTCTATAAATTGACAAATAAATTTATTCTAATTTTTCACTACTATAAAAATGCAATTGGCCTATTAGTTCTTCAGGATAAAACTCTAGCAGATTTGCTGGGTCAATGGGTAAACACGTAGCAAATGTGATCCTGTTGTTGTTAGGAGCCAGCAAGTCCGTTCGGACTCAGTGATCTTATAGACAAGAGGGAGTCACTGCCCTGTCCTGCACTCGCCTCCCAAACGGCACGTTTGAGCCCACTGCTGCAGCCACTGGGCCACTTCATCTGGAAGGTTTCTTCTTTAATGCCCTTTTAGCTTACTAAGCATAATGCTCTTTTCAAGGGTCTAATCCTTCTAATAACATGTCCACTGGATGTGAAAGGAAGTCTCACAAACCCCCACTGCTAAGGAACATTCTAGCTGTACTTTTGCTTTTTAATATTGTAAACAGTTCTTTATGATTTGAATGTAAGATCTATCCATTATTCATCATAATGTATGCTTGACTATACTACTTTGAGATTTTTCCTTCCCCAGGCGCATATAAATATTTACTGTATCATCCACTAGCATTTATAAGGGTTAAAAAATACATCTAAATCTTTAACACTTGTGAAATTTAATTTGATATAGTTTTCCATCATTCTGCTTTTCTGAAATGGGTGTTTACTTGCTCCAACATCTTTTCCCCCCTCAGATTTGAAATGTTATTTTTATTTTATATTAAATACTTATACCTAATTAAGTTCACATTTATATGTTCCATTGATCTATTCTATATCATATTCTTTTAGTTATCTGTGATAAAATATAAGGAATACTATATACTTCTCTAAATTATAAAAATTTTAAAGGAGAAATTTGTATATAAACAAGTATGTATGACAAATCTTAAAGTTCCTACCAAACCCCAATCTCCATCCATTGATTTGATTCCAACTCATAGCAACCTTATATAGAATTTCGGAGGCTGGAAATCTTCAGAGAAGCAAACAGCCGCACCTCTCTCCTACAGAGTGACTTGTGAGTCTGAATCACTGACCTTGTGGTTAATAGTACAATGCCTACCCTAAACTGCCACAAAGCTTCTTTACTTTAAATCCTTTACATTTAAACACATATAAATGGTTCTTGACAAGACCATCTTTATTACACAGAGAAAATTCATGTTCCCACATAAAAGAAAAACCGTTTTTCTTCTTCTCTACCAATATTTTAAACACAATATAAGATAAAATTCGACAAATATGTTTGATAGGATGCTGCAAATAATGGTTCAACGTAAAATACCAAAATAAAATCCTCACCGAAAAAAACCAAACTCACTGCCATCTAGTTCATTCTGACTCTTGGCGACTCTATGGGACTGGGTAGAATTGTCCCCATTGGTTTTGAAGACTGTAACTCTTTTTTTAAAAAAAAAAAACATTTTATTAGGGGCTCATACAACTGTTATCGCAATCCATACACACAT
>NW_022103903.1:14425779-14453840 GCF_000313985.2 Echinops telfairi | reverse complement strand
TTGTTTTCTCCTCCAGATTGTTCATCCAGCCTGTCTTCTCCAGACAGGCCTGCGACTGTAACTCTTTAGGGGAGTAGAGAGTCTCATCTTTATCCCATGGAGTGGCTGGTGGTTTCAAACTGCAAACTTCATGGTTAGCAGCTCAATGCACAACCCACGCTGCTACCAGGGCTCCTCAACATATAATAGGATGACTTTATTGTACTTTTAAGAGCACACTATTAGATAGAGAGATAGATAGACAGACAGACCGAAAATAAAAGCATACCATTATGGCACTCATACTGGGGTAATAACATTTTTAATTAAAAAAACTACAGTATTTGGATCAGTCAGGAAGGATGTTGTGGTGAGGGAGAAGCTGCCACGTCTTCCAGTACTTTGACAAAAGCTCAGCTGCAAGGCCCCCTGGCAAGGTGTCTGTGGGGTTACATTGTGGGAGCAGTCATTCTGTCTCTGGGGTTGCAGCTTTCTACAGAAATAATGATTCCATGCAGGATTTTAAGGAGCTGAGGGAAGCTTGTATCTTTCAAAGGGCAAAGTGATTGCAGAATGGAAAGAATTTCTTCAGCTTGATTCCATGAACGTCACTGGCCTATGCCCTTGAATTATGAAGCATGACTATGGGCTAAGTAGTAGTCTTTCTTGGTATGTAAACAATTAACAAATGCAAAAATAACAACAACAAAAATTATGGTATCTGAGGAACTTGAAACACAATACCTTATATTATCATTTTGTAATATGAAATACTACCCAAAACATACAACTATCTTTTTATCTCTCAAGAACTACAACAACCTTCAGTATAAATTGCAACTTAACGTAAAAAAAAAAAAAAATCATGGGAAGACAAAATTATTTATATACTCTTAGTCCCACGACCTAAACAATATTGCAAAAGGGCAGCAACAGCCAGACATGGATAAGGATAATAATAATTTTAAAAAAAAGATAATAGAAATAAGAGCAAACATTATTATCATATGAAATAAATGACAAAAATAATGATCAGAACAGTAACTACAATGAGTGTTAAAATCAATTAGCATTCCCGCTTTCATTTAATTCTTAAGTCATTTTTCCATTTCACACAACAGTAAATTTGAAGAAGAAAAAACCTACAGCCAAGTTCTCACATTTAATTTCTTTCAGGCATACTCTATCTCTAACAAAACATTTCTCTCTATCTCCCAGTCTCTTCATCCCAACTACTTGTCTCCTCTACCAAATTTACAATTCAAGATGAAAAACTAATGATTAAAAAAAAAATTTGCCACTGACAATACATACCTCAATGATCACAGCTGCTATTGGCTGGAAAGGGTTGACAGTAATTGGCTCTTGGTCCAACTCTGCCTGAACGTTGCTTCCATGGAGTTCCGACTGCTCCCTCTCTCTTTCTTCTCTATTGTTTGAAGAAAGAACAATTGCAACTCTTCACAAGAAAATACTGACCCGTGTTTAAGAAAGCGTTAAATAGAATTACAGCGACTAAATGTGGTAACTTTAACATCTCAACATGGCACTTAGTTACTGAGTACTTCAGGAAATGTTTAGGCAGCTGCAAGCTTTTAGCCCTAGTCTAATCCTTGAATTTGAGAAGTGCTTGCTGACAAAGTGACATTTCCTATCACAGACTTGCTAACGTCGACAGTTCATATGAACGCTTTTCCACATGCCACGGGCTAATCTTTATGAATTACTTTCCTAAAGCAATACTGTCTCTTCACTGATACTGAGATCAATAAATTTTCTTGTTAACACTTTTCTTAAGATCTGGGCTTTTTAAAAAATGAAATTGAATTGAATTTGAAATTGAATTTATTTAATTCAATCTGGTTTTATTATATAAAAGCATATCGAAACTTGCTTCTTTTTTATAATACAAAAATAAACGAGGAGCATGGAAGGTGGGACATCACTGATATCACTCGATTTTTCTCGAAAGCAGAGACTACCAGAACGAAGTTTATTTATGCTTTATTGACTATTCAAAAGTACTATCCTGTACGGATCAGAACATACTACAGGTAACATTGACAAGAATGGGCATGACAGAGCCCTTCATTGTGCTTATGCAGACACTACACACGGAACAAAGGAATGCCACCTGGTTTAAAATCAGAAAAGGTGTGGGCCATGGTTAATATCCCTTTACCAAAGTTATTCAATCTGTACATAGAGCAAATAATCCAAAAGGCTAGATTATATGAAGAGAAGTACAGCATTAGGATTAGTGGAAGGCTTACAAACTTTTTGCGATATGTAGATAATACAATTTTGCTTGCTCAAAGCCAAGAGCAATTGAAGCACTTACTGAGGAAGATCAAAGACTATTGACATCAGTATGGATTACATCTCAACACAATGAAAACAATAATCATTCACAACTGGCTGAAAAGGGACATCATGATAAGTGTAGAAAACCCCGAAGTTATAAAGGATTCCATTTTACTTAGCACCACAATAAACGCTCCGCATGTTATATGGGAAATCTGCTGAATGCTGACGAAACCGAGTGCATTGGAGAAACGAGGAGAGAGGAACAAAGGGATCAACCTCTGTCAGTGGACCCCCTCTCATGCACGCTGGACCTGACATGGTTTTCAACCTTTTCTGTATCCTTGTTTGGTTTGTTCCTAGGAGGGTTTATCTCAGAGGTGTCCTTTCTCCCCTCAGAGGTGCTATGTTCAGTGGTGTTCATCCTCGAGGTTGTGTGATGTGTCTTTCTGTTTGTTGGTACATGGAACCCAGGACTGATGAACCTATAGGGGCAGCAGACAGAATAAGGGTTTGGGGCAGGGTGGGAGCAGGGGGATTTAAAAGGGAAATGATGTCAAGGAGTCCAGGAAGAAAAAGTATGTTTGGAAAATGACTGTGTGAGCAACTGTACAATCTTGGTTGACGTGACTGAACTATGGAATGATATGAGATATGTATTAACTCCCCAATAAATAAGATGTATATTATTAATATATATATACACACACACTACTTTTCACTGCGAAGATTGACTCAGCACTTGACACATACCCTTGGCATTTCAATCACCTTGAGCTCATGCAAATGCTGAATGACTAAGAAAGACCAAGAAGAATGGATGTCTTTGAATAATGATGTTGGAGACCAATATTGAATATATCATAGGCTGCCGGAAGTAATTCCATTTCATACACCTTGGATATGCTATCAGGAGGAACCAGTCCCTTGAAAAGACATAATGCTTCATAAAGTGAGGGTCATCAGGAAAGAGGAGAATCCTTGAGCCAGATCTACCTGGTGGCCACAGAATGGTTTCAAACATGAAAACCAATGTGACGATGGTGCAGGATGGAGAAGCGCTGTTTTATTCTACATGTGGTCACACAGTCAAAAAATTAAAAGATCCCATGGTGCATCCAAGTGACAAAACCAGGCATCATGACTGTCTTTGGGATAGCTAGAGAAACCTAAGTGAATGACTGCTCATATTGTTGAGCACTAAGGGATGGAATGCAAATATTTATTTCCTGTACGTTCTATCTCGGAATTAAATGAAGAATTATTACTAAGACCCCGAGGATTTCCTTGAAAAGTAAAAAAGCAGAGGCATCACTCAAGGATAATGGGGTCCAGCCCACCGGGCTTGCAACCACAGTGGGCCAGTATGTTACCATAGTTTAGGAGCAGCTTAGTAGAAGGCAATCTGCGCCCTTACTGGAACTCACTTCAAACACCTTGCTTGCAGCCTACTCCATGCCCACCACATTATAATCCCGCAGAAAAACAAAAAGAAATTCTCTTACATCGTTAAAGTTCTTTTAAAATATTAGGGCATTTTGCACCATTAAAATTATGATGATTTTATGGTAACATTTATGTTTGTTTGTTTAATTCAAAGGTTGGTCAATTTTAAGTATCTTCTTTTGGGTACACTTTATCCTACCCTCTGACAAAAAATGAAGGTATTTTCTTAAGTTCTTTATCTAACACAACAGTACAATTTATGCAAACATATTTTCAAAAATCAAAGTTTGTAAACTTAAAGGCTTTCTTTTCAGCCACTTTATTTCTTGGGCATGGGGCATTACCCTGCACAGTACAGAGTGCTAAAGAGCATTCCATTAGATATGAGTGGCACCTGCTACCTCTTTGCTGTGTCAACCAAAAATATCTCGAAACACCACTAAAATGTCTACTAAGTAATAAAACTGCCTTGTGAGTTGAGAACCACTGAACCAAAGATGCTAATAAAAAAATGAGAGATTTTTTTTAAAAACTCTGAGAAATCATAAATATATCAGGAATAAACTGAATTACTATATCACTACCAGGAAAATTAGAAATAATAATGAAAAATATAAAGACTAGAAATACTTACGTGTCTTCTTTCACACATAAGAAGTAAACTGAATAGATAAAACTAACAAATTATTTACAAAACTGTCGTACTTTTTGACTCTTCCAATGCATTGGGATCGAAATTTAATCTACTTACCTTTCTTCTCGTAATTTTCGAACTCGTTCAGCTCTTTCTCTTTTTTCTTGTTCCTCAAGCGCACGTTGCTCTGCTGTATCTTTTTGGATGCGTTCATTTAAGGCATCAAAGTCCCTTGCAATGATATGTAGTAGCCAATAAAGTCCCTTTTTAATGGACTTGTCAATTTTCTTCCCATAACCCAACACTGCTGAACAAGGTTCCTGAAACACAGCAATTTTTTGATTCAAAAGATTAAAACTAAAATTAATTCACACAAACTATCCATAAAGCATTACATCTAATTACAAGTAGATAAAATGTATCCTTCTTTACTAACAATGTACACCAACCACATAAAATAGGAGGTCAAATAGTATTACCAGTAGGGGTTTAGTTCATGCACATTGTTACCTGCCATGAAGTTAGTTCCGATTCACAGCCAACCTATACAACACAGTGAAGCACTGCCTGATCCTATGGTATCCTTACAATCCTTATATCTGAGCCCATTGCTATAGCTACTCTATTAATCATGGGTCTATTTCAAAGAACCTGCACTTAAACCTGTCTCTGCACTCAGTGGATGGCTCTAAACAAGTTGTCTCAGTAGTAATACACATGACAGTCCAGAGTACCATAAAACAATTTTTTGTTCTTCAGTGAATCTTGCTGTGTGGTTCAATGGATTAAAAAAAAATTCCAATCAAAACAGCAGTTCTAAGGGGTTGTTCTGGACTAGTTAAATTCAAGGCAGAGAGGTGGGCTCTCACGTTTATGGTGACTACTCTTTTGGGTTCCAAAAAAACAATCTTCATCAATGGGCTCAAAGAATACGGGTACTCATGGGCATATATCAGGAAGAAGGTTCAAGAAAATTAAAGCCTGCACTGGTGAGAAAAGGACCAGGAACGGCGCGGGGAGACAAATTTTCCATCACAACAACGGTCCTGGTCATTTTTTAAGGGTAGCAAAGGCTATCCTATGAGAATTCTCATCTACCCTCTTGCCCTTATCTTGCCCCTTCAAACGCCTTTCTTCCTCCTCAAACTCAAAGAACATATCAGAGAAACGTGGCCTGAGCCACTTGGGAGTGTCCAAACTACTGTCTTGAGGTGGTGTAAATCAAAGTGTCCAGAGTTCTTCTGGCGTGACCTATAGACAAGGAAGCGTCATCTTCAGAAGTGTGGAGTAGAGGGAGAATATATGATGAAGCAACAGCTTCACATTTTGATACTCTTGCTCAATAAAGGCTTCTATGACTTTGTAACAATACTTTTTACTTATTCCTATATTTACTTATGAAACACATATGTACAATAATCACTAACATTATACATAGGAGATTGAACTATTTTATGAGTAATTTCTGTAAGTGATGGGAGATATCATGACAAGAATTTTATAGTGTCATTTGTAATTTTAAAACAGTTCTTTGGGAAAAAAAGTGAACTGCTAGAAGAAAAATATCCTTATGAAAATATCAAGAAAGTTTCATTCTGTACACAAGGAAATTTATAGCAGCAAATATACAATACAATTTCCAGACTAATTTTATAAAATCAGGTTAAATAATTGAATCTTTTTTACTTTTTTTACTTCTGTGATCGTTCTCCATTCTGTCATTGCAGCATATGAATGTGAACGTTTGAAATTGAGTAAGGAAGACTGTAGATGAATCAATACACTTGAAATGCTGTGCTGGGGGAAAATATTAAACGTACCATGGACTGCCAAAAGGACAAACCGATCTGTATTGGAAGAAGTAAAGATAGAGTGTCCCTTAGAGGCAGGGATGGCACAACTTCGTCTTACATACTTGGACGTATTATCAGCAGAGACCAGTCCTTGGAGAAAGGACATCATGTTTGGTAAAGTGGAAGGGTGATAAAAAAGAAGGCCCTTAACGAGATGGAGTGACAGAAAGGCCGACACAGAGGCTGAGACATAGGAGTAATTGTGGGCATGGTGCTGGGCCATGCTGTGCTTTATTCTCTTGTGCGTAGGGTCGCCATAGGCCAGAGTCAACGCAATGGCACCTAACAATAACGTGATTGTTTAAAACTTACTATACAACTTTTCATGTTTAAAATTTAGATTTATAGTTTTTGTTTCCTGTTGTACAAAATTATAACATGACACATTGGTATAGCTTATGGGTCCTCTCTGCAGTGTAGTAAAACCTCATACAAGAAAACTTTAAAATCTTTGTGATTTTAGAGGATAGTTGATGGAAATCAATGACTGTTACACAGCAACTTTAAATTATGATATAAAATAATATCAATAGACTAGTGAGAGGGTGATTTCCTAGATATGGAAAAAAATTCTTTGGAAAGGTGAGTTTGTAAGTGCCATCACTTTTCACAAACACCACAGTGAACATGTCTCAAGGGGTGGGAGGGGGAGGAGTGAAACAAAAACATCTTACAATCTGACACAGGCACTTGTGCTCGTTGACTAGTTTTTCCAGTGACAGGCACTCAATCACATCAGCTTCTCCTAAAGCTCCTTCCTTATCTTGCTTATTTGCCAACCTAGAGAGAAAAGTAAAGTAGCTTTATAGCAAACTCATAATCACCAGCCATTTAATATATTTTAATAGTTTTATTGAGCTAGAATTAATATACCATAAGTTAATACATTTGGGCTTGAATTCTTTTCTAAAGTGTATTATTTCCCAGGGGGTGATAGTACTTTGGGAGGCGCATCTTGTTGAGCCACTTTTAGCAATATTAAAATTGCTCAGTGGCTTTGGCTAGAGTCCACCAGATCCCGCTAAAATTCTTTATCAATCTTTTACCTAATTTTTTAAAAGTAAATCATTTTATTAGGGGCTCTTACATATAACAAACCATACATTCGTTATTTCACTTGGACATGTACAATTATTGGCACCAGCAATTTCTAAACATTATCATTATCATTCTTCTTGAACCCTCTCATATCAGCTCCTCTTTTCTCCCCTCCCTCATTCACCATGCCACCCTTACAAACCCTTACTATATTACGTACTGTTATTACTATTTATATTCTATCAACTCATCTACTATCCTTAAACCAATTCTTACAGTAGCCATGGGTGACCTTTACTTAGTTCCATAATGTTATTGAGTTTATAAGATAAAGCCTTTCGTCAATTACTTGATCATAACATAAAATTCATAGAGAAATAAATGTTTTATCCTTAGCCTTTATTTCTTAATTTTCAGAATAATGAACTGGCATCCTACCAAGCTCCAAAGGTGGTCAAGTGGTTTTGTTTTGGGGGAGGGGAAGGCCATGGTCAAGAACTCATGAATTTAAAAATGCATTTTAAGTGACTTCATCTATCACAATTACTCTTCATTTTGAGGCTCAAATTTTACCATTTTTAGTCAGAGTCCTTTTTCCTATTCTTTCCAATCTCCTATGGGTCAAAATTTTGATAGGTTTTCAATTTACCTCTCCATTGTTTCTTTTTAAACATAGATGGGGGCAGTGTTTTAAAGTATTTTAAAGATAACAATCTGGGCAGTCTGGATATTTATTGTTAGTGACTCAAGTTATACATATAAAATACATAAGTGTATATAACCAGACCTATATTTTTATCTCTATTTAGTTTTTAGCTACCCTCTCCTCCATCAAAGGCTAGTTTACTATAACACATTCTTCTACCAGGCCTGTAAAAAGTAAATGGAAGAGTAAATTTGCTCTGCTGCAGTATAAAGAAATTTTCTTTCTCGTCTAGTTTTTTCTTATATTTTCCCTTCTAGTAAATTTCTGCATTGTTAGACTGTCACAATGAATAAACGACTGAACATATATTACTGAATAACTTTAGTTCTTCAGTATTTCAAGGTTAACAAAGTATAAAGGAAAGTGATATGGAAAATCTAAGGCATGAACTCTTTTCTGACTAGTCTGCTTTTGAAATTCTAGGATTTTATGAGCTATATATTTGGAGTAAATTCTAGTATTTTATGAGCTATATATTTGGGGTAAATTCTCTAACCCAAATTTCATATTTTTACCAAGTTTTGTTAACTGAAGAAAGTAAAACAATCTTTGTTTAGATGCAAACCTAGTTTTTGTGAGTAATGTATTTTAGAACAATGTATGACTGGAATTACAGAGCCTGAGCCAAATACTCTGTGTAAGTAGTTTAACAAGGACTTCCTGCTACCAACGAGCTCCACTGAAAGCAATCTTCCTTCATGCTAATGAATGGGTGTCTAACCGGCACAACCGGATTCTCCAAGTGTGGAGTCAGCACTGTATTCTCCTTGTGTTATATTAACTGACAACTGTATCTCTAACTTGTTTGGATTTCAATTAAGCTAACGATATGAAAAACAATATGACATTAGTCTATGAACTGTAGGATGGCATTTAAATAATTTGATCAATACATTACATGAAATGGTATTGAGATTTTTTTGGCTCACAGGCAAGACGACAACCCGGCAGGTGTAAAACAACAAAAGGAGCAAGGTGGAAAGGTAAGTCGGATCACTTCCTCTTTTGCACTTTTTAAGTTAGGCATTTATAGTCTTAAATTTGGTTATACTGTGACATTGAAAATAAATAGCTCAATGGAAAATTAAGCTTCCTTGTTTTTTTCAGATTTGGAACAGGCTGATTTGCTAATATATGCTACTGATATGAAATTGAAAGGGATTGGGTTTAGAGCTCACTTTGAAAAGAATGTTATGCCCAATCTGACATATAGATATATACATTTTTCGTATTAGGATAAGTTTCAGCAAGAATTAAGACATCATTGTTGTTTCCTAAGATCCTTTAAAATTGATTTGAGAAATCAGAAAATAGTCTTATTGTATAGCACTACTGCAAAATATCAAAGTACCTGGTTACTATTTTAATGTCTCAGCTAATGAAATGAAACTTAAATTATAAAATTCAATATAAATATTACAGTTGATATTTGAAAATTTTAAGTCAGCAGCATTAAATGTAACATAAATAGAAATCAAGCAATTCTTAATGGCTTAACCCAAATACGTTTTCTCTTTTGAGATGTCTCAAAATCTCAAAATGCTTGAGTTTAAACATTTCACTGAGCAAATTTTAAGCACTGAATAGCATATATATATATGTGGCATTCTTTCTTTTTCCAAGTATTTTTAAAATTAAAGATACATATTCAGGTATTGTTAACAGAATTCAAAATTGTATAGGAATATAGTCAGCAAAGTTATTTTATAATTCTTAGCATGTGAAAATTTAGTAACTACTCTATTTCAAATACTAACATTTAATAAAGTGTTTTATGATATATTTATAAGTAAAATATGGCTTCAAAAAGTTATGGAACATTTCAGTGGCTCTTAATCTCATTTTTCCATAAACTTTTTAAAGTTCTTACACACACAGCAGGTGAGTTTCGAAATTTTCAAGTCTTAAATGTTTTGAAAAAAACAAAACAAAAACAATCTTCAGAACCTCCCCGCCCCACACACCCTCCCTGGGGACGAACAACAGAAACGTGGGTGAAGAAAGACAGTGGTTGGTGTAAGATATGAAAATAATGATAATTTATAATTTATCAAGGGGTCATGAGGGTGGAATGGGGGTAGGGAGGGAAAAGAGAGGAGCTGATACCATGGCTAAAGTAGAAAGAAATGTTTTGAAAATGATGGCAAAATATGTACAAATGTGTTTGATTCAATGGATGTATGATTACTATAAAAACTGTAAGAGGCCCTGGTTAAAATGCTTTTTTAAAAAATCTTCACATTTTACACAAATTTATTTATACTAAATAAAAACAGAATAAAAAGCATTACAGATTGTAAAAATGTCAAATAATTTAAATAATATATAGAATTTATAGTAATTTATTTTTTTCTAAAGTTACTTTAGTCCTTGTTCAAATAGCTGATGACATTAATAGTTCAGAATAAATTTCAACCCTTTAACTAGGGAAATGTTGCAAATTGTCTTCAAGCACAAAAACATTCTATTTCACGTTAGATTCAAAACTGATTATATTTCTTGAACTATGTTAGTTAACCAACACAGTAACTATTAAAAGTAATTTCTTCATTTAAAACAACAGCAACCTATGAATCTTTAAGTAGCTATCCAGGATGTATTTCATGCAGTACTCAATAATTTTTCATCATATTTTGGTCCCTGAGAATTCTTCCTATTGATAAATTGGTGGAGAACCTTTTATTGGAATCATTTGGTTTTGGTTTTAAACACTCCACTAAGCAAACTGCCAGTGTTGATTAATATATATATAGTTAATATATATATATGTTGATTAATATATATATTATACACACACAAAGTTGTATAGTAATACAGTCAGTAAAGTATACTCAAAGATGATCCATATTGAGTTAACACTTTGCAACATTAAGAAAATAAATTTGGGAAGGAGGAGGGAAGGACAAAAAGAGGAGCTGATCCCAAGGGCTCAATGGAAAGTAAATGTCTAGAAAAGAATGATGGAATATATTATGAATATGTCAGATACAATTGATGTAGGGTTCGTAACAAGAGTTGTAAGAGCCCCAATGAAGTGATTAAAAAAAGAAAAGAAATTTAAGGTACCACAAAGGATTGTATAAGATGGGGAGGGCGGGCACTCATCAATATCATGTAGCCTATGTCTATGGGAAGCCGCTTTGAAATTATAATATACTTAGATGTTTAATTTTGCTTAATATTCTGATTTGTCATTATCTGTCACTGTCATCAAGTCAATACTGACTCACAGTGACCCTACAGGATAGAATAGAACTGTCCTTGTAGATTTCTGAGCCTATAAATCTTCATGGTAGTAGAGAGCCTCTTCTTTCTCCCGCTGAGGCTACATGTTTCAAACTGCTGACCTTTTAGCTAGCAGTCCATGGTGTAGCATTTATACTACCAGGTATCCTTGTGATGATGTAAAATTAACAACCAAATAGGAAATCATTGTTTGCAGAGTTATGAAGAATTCTAGCAGTTTGACTACTAGAAGACGCAACTTATACACATCATATAAATGCACATGAGTACCTACGTTAAGTCAAGTTCAGCATAGATAAATAAGGATTTGGGGATCATTCTAAATGGCATTTACGAGTCAAGATAATAAACTGTGACTGTCAGCCAAGGAGGACAGACACAGAAACTTCTCCCTTTGGCTCCCAATCTCCACAATGATGCGAAGGATATTCTAAATTTAACAAGAGATTTTCAGTGATATGACTGGAGGATTAGAATTGATAATTCATTTGTGTAAAATGCTTAATTTGACTTGATATTTAACTTGACCTTAAAGATTCTAATAAAACTGCAAATAATTATATTGATGTGCTATATTATTGCCTGCTAGAATTGTTTTTAAAAATCACATGCATAAATCAATAAGATTTGATAAGGATAATTTTCATTAGTAGTATATTTCACTAAAGATAATCTATTTCTATTCATATGTACAGAGAAATAGGAAGAAATTTGAAAGGTTATTAGTTGTTTGACTCTGGCAAATCACTTTATTTCTTTCAAGCTTTTAAGAAACTTGAAAGTACAGTTTAGGAAAGCCAACAGTCAAGTAAGGGAAATTTTAAAAAAAAATGTAAAAAATAGAGGAACTGAAATTATAAAAAATAATCACTTTGCATCCCCTGGCAATTAAAAAAAAGTGTACTATAGACCATAATCTAGGATAAAATGTACATATCTGCTTTTTCTGTCCGCCCACCACCTCCAGGTCATTCTAGGGGGCAATACCACCCACTTTGGGAGACAATGCACTACATGTTTAGTGGTCAAATACAGTAAGACCCACATCAAGGCACTTTATTATGAGATTTCAGAACACCTGGAATTAAAAGACCAAGAGTCATATGAAGGAAAACAGTAAAGGGGAAAAAACACCCCCAAAACAGAACTTACATAAAATATAAGGAATTACACTATAATTTCTCAAGAGCAACAAAGAAAGTTAAAGTATAATAGGAAAATGTTACAAAATTCTAAGGAAATATCATTTTCAAACGATAATTTTATCTGCAGAAAATGTATTATTCAGGTTTAACAACAGAATAAAATCATTTCAGAAATGTAAGTTACCCAGTGTCTTCTGAAAGCTCTGGTAATCCCGGCTGCCGGGGAAGTCCTTCCTAGTTTCCCACTGCCATTAATCCAATTCTGACTCTCAGAAATCCCTTAGGACAGAGTAGAACTGCCCCTGTGGGTTTCCAAGACTACAAATCTTTATGGGAGTAAAAAGCCTCAATTTTCTCCCACAGAGCAGCTAATGGTTTTGAACTGCTGACACTATGGTTAGCAGCTCAAAAAGTAATCCACTGCCATCAGGGCTTTCCAACTCAGAGTGACTCCATATAAGCCTTCCCTGGCTGTAAACCTTTATGGGAATGGATAGCCTAAAGTTTTCTCATTAAGTGGCTGGTGGGTTTGAGCCACCTAACTGTTTAGTAGTCCAATGCTTAGCTGACAGCACCACAAGGATTGACTAAACTTTTCTTTTTCACTGTTTAAGTTTTTGAAGGAAAGTCAGTAAGAAGGCAAAATGCTGTAAGCTATCTTAATTAAATATTTAAAATACTCCACAGAAAATGAAATGTGTATTATAGGAAACAAACTATTGTTCTTAACCAGTTCTTAAAATTTCATTGAGATATGGGTGCTACAGCAAAGTATGGCAAAGAAACCAAATGATGCCCAGCATTCAGAAAGAACGGGGTCCGGGGTTATTTCAAACAGCAGCTATCTGAGTGAGGCATCACCTCAGTCCATCCTCTCAACCTGTGTGATGCAAGGATCATAAATTATAAAATCCAAATATGGAGGGAACTGTATCAGAGCTTAAATTCTGAACAGTAAGTTTGCAGAAGGCTTTGGATGACAGTGGAAACCCAAAATTCATTTACAAGGTCCCCACATAGATCAAGCCTCCGGTAAATCCTCTCCCACCATAGTCCTGTGAATAGCCTTGCTATCAGACAGAGAGCATTGTTAAGTCCATTACGGCAGCTTTGTGTAGGTTAAAATGGAATAACTTATCACCCATTTTACAGTTGTTTCAGTTTTTAACATATTCTGCTTTCTTTTCTAGTGAGAGTTTTGTTTCATTTTATCGTTGTTGTTGTTCTGTCTATTTGCTTCCTGTTTCTGTTTTGTATGATTTTCTGCATATGAAATCCAGGATAGGTAAATCTATAGAGATAGTAATTGGAATAATAATTACCTACAGGCATGGATAGGGAGGATGGGCGGAAATGGGGAGCTAACAACAATGATTACAAGAAAAAAATGTTCTGAAATTGATTCTGGTGATGATTGTACAACTCATCTTAATATAACGGAACGATTAAATTGTATGATATTTAAAGGATGTGTCAATAAAACTGTATTGTTCAGTGAGAGTTACTCAGAAAACATTTCTGAGTAAATTCTTACTATCTTTATTAAAGGGCTACTTCTGTCAAAGGCAATTCTTAAGGTCTTTTCCCTTGTCATATGGCTTTCTCAACCAAATCGCCCATCTAACTGCCTCTGCCGAGAACTCACCCATCTCTCCACAACAACTGAAGCCATTGAAAAGGGTGAGTCCTGTAAAACAGGCTGTCAAAATTAAATGCTAGTTCTTGTTAAGCCTAACCATTTGGTTAAGTTACTTAAACTCAGCATTATTACTACATGAGACAATACACTTAAAACTGTCTCTGTGATACAGTAAGAGCTCAGGTAAATATGAGATAGCAAGAACTCAATATAAGAACTCACGTAAAGATTAAAATATGCTAAGAATACTAAAATGAATAAAAATCATTGCTCTCACGGGGCTTCTAGGAGGAGACAGGGGAGTCAGACAATAAGATAATTAAGTAAAACAGTATGTTAAAGAGTAAAAGTATGCTAACAAGAAAAATAAAGCAGGGAAGGGTCAGAGAGAGTGTTGCAGTTTTAGATAAGGTAACTAGCAAAAGTCACTCTGAGGTGATATTTGAGCAAGACTTAAACAAATTAGGGGGATAAGAGGCTACTATATGGGCAAGAGCATCCCAGGCACAAGAATCACAAGTGCCAATACCCGTAGGCAGGATCATGTTTGGTTTGTATGAAAAATAGAACAGAATCAGTGAATGGGAGGTAAGGAAAGCAGAGAAGTAAAATATGGTCATGTAGTACGTTGCTTACATAGTAAAGAACTGGTTTTTCCTCTGAGCTAAACAATAATGGAGGGTTTTAGCTATAGGAATGACATGACCTGACTAATATTTTAATTCTGGTTTCTCTGTTAAGATTTAAGGGAAATGAGCTCCAAAGAAGGAAACAAGGAGACCACTTAGGAAGCTCCTGCAATAATTCAGGTGAGAAATAACGGTGACTTGGATCGGGGAGGTGGTGAGAGGTGGATGGATCTAAATATACTTTAAACAGGTGTTGGCAAGATCTGCTATTAGTTTACAGATGAATGAGTCCAAAGTATTTGGCCTGAGCTGAGCAACTCAAAGAACAGAGCTGCTGTTTACTGAGATGGGACAGTTTGGGGTGGGGAGGAAGTCAGGTTTAGACACAGACATTCAAAAAGAGCGGTCCAACAGATTGTCTGGTTGTACGCGCATTCTAGGCTGCACGCAAACCATAAAATTGAATAAGCAGCAAGAAGAGAGTGTTTACTGTCATGAGACTAAGTGACTTTACTGGGAAAATGATAATGGATAAAAATAAGACTGAGTCTAGGAGCTTTCCAATATTTACAGTTGGGGGAGATGAGGAGAAACCAGCAAACGAAGTGATGAAAGAGTCAGAGAAGTAAGAGGGAAATCAGGAGAAACACTTGGAAATATTTCAGGATATGAGTATTTGCGGGAAGTAAACGGCGCTGCGGTGAGGAGGAAATGACACAATAGCATTAACAACAATTACTTATGGGTTGAAATTATCTCAGAGTCCTATTGCTTCAAACTCCAAAATATACCCTAAATGGCTCTTGCTTATTCCACCTCAATTATGATCTAAGTATGGCTTGTAACCTACTATCATACCCCAGAAAAGGTTTCTGTATACAGCAATCAACAAGAACGATCTTTTAAAAATATAAATATTATGCCCATGCCATACTTATCCCCTCTAATCATCTTCTATTGAGTTTAGAATAAACTCTAAACCCCCTACTGTAGCTCATAAGGTTCTTTGCAATCTTGTCCCTGCATAACATTCTGGCTTTGCTCCTCTTATGTAACACTTGACATTAATTTCTACTCATCTTAGCATTCATTTTGTTCTTGAACAACTCAGTCCCACTCATTGCCTTTATACCCCATCTCCTGCACCATGAAGACATTCCCTTGGCACTTCATCTGGTTGGTTGGCTTCTAAGATTGACATCTCCAAGCTCAGATACCTCCTTAGAGAGGCCTTGAACAGCTGACCTATTAAAATATACATTATCTCATTTAACTCCTATATATCAGCCACTTCCCCTTAGGCTGTAAATATCTTAAGGGTAAACATTATGGATATACACAACAGCATTTAACTATGCAAATAATAGGTCTCAATAATTATTTGACAAAATATTAGACTTTCCACAACAGCAAGAGCATATTGTCAGGACATTGGTTTAACTTCCTATTCAATGTAAGCATCATTTCTAAAACCCTTCTGAGTGGATCATCATGGCAAGCTTTATTACTTTAGGAGGTAGTTTAGTCCATCCTGGGACAGCTATACATGTCTGCGGAGATATTTTTTCTACAAAGCTAAACCTCTCTGTATGCAATTTCTTTTTTGAACTTCTTGTTGATTTAGGCGAAGGTTGATAGAGAAACCCATCAGTTGTGCGTGTGGATTGTGTTGCATCACATCCATTTGAGCCCGTCGACGTAGCCCCACATTATCACACGTCCTCTCAGTGCCCTCTGCTTCCAGTCCTTCTCCTCCCTACTTTTCTCTGTTTCATCTTTGGGGAAACGCTGTTCTTTTCATCTGAAACGGCTGACTATTCTTACATTCGGGGGGGCGGGGTGAGTGCACTTCCAGCCCTGACTGGTGATTAAGGGTTATAGTCTGGAGGGGACTACTTGTTTCAATCTGACCAGTAAGTCCAGTCTCTCTTATGATTTTGAGGGGGGTTTTTCTTTCCTCACAATGTTTTCCATTCTATCCAGAACCTTCTAACGCGATCCTTTTCAGGGCACTTGGTAGTGGTAGGTGGGCACAAGGTAATTCTAGTCTCTAGGTTGTAGATACTGATGTCATTGGTCCTTAGCCCATCATCCTCCAACTCTCATCCTTCTTCTCTCCTCTAGGCAGGGAGAGACCAAGAGTTGCATAGTAGAAGGCCACTCACCAACCTTTAAGACTGCCGTCGCCACTCACCAATGTCTCTGTCATATTTCCACCCACTGACTTTGGAGTTCTATCCAGTAAGTCTAATCTCTCTTGCAGCACAGTTCTCCACATTTTTGTATTGTATATATGCTTGTGCCTTTATTTTTACAGAATGTATCCATTTCTTTCTGTGATTTTCCATATGGTATGACCTTTGATTCTCATCCCCCACATGCTAGTTTGGAAATCTCTCAGTTTCCATTATAAAATATCATTCTCAGAACTTAACACTCCACTATTTCTTCTGGCTGGCATAAAGTCAGCAGAGCAAATATTGCTCTTATTTTAGTCTTAATACCAATATTCTTATTAGTAAATTGCTCAGACAAAACTCTTCCAGTTCACCGAAACCTCTAGAGTTTTTCATGGGAATCTATAGACTTTGAGACATCTCTCCCCCAATTTATAGATGCAAAAGTATATTATAAATATCTAAGCAAAGTATTTTATATCTGTTGTCATTACTGAGTGCTATTAAGCTGATTCCAACTCAAAATGACCCTTATGACAGAGTAGCACTGCCATATTGTTTTCTTAGCTATAATATTTAAAGAAGAAGATTGCTCACATCTACTTCTGTTACACATATTCTTATTACATTTAGTATACTCTTCCATGCTATTTTAATCTTTTGAATCTGAACTCAAAACTTTAACATACTGATGACCATTCCAAACGTTGTGCCATCTACATACTGGCTAACTATGTCCTTTATGATGACATCCACATCACTGATAAAATACTTGCAAAAACACATAAAATATTAAGTCCTGTAGAATAACATTAGAGATCCTTTCCTCTGATTGGTTTTGCTATTATGTGTGGTTCAACGGGGTATTTGTACCATCAGAGCACCCTCTTTTTATCTGCAGAACATTATAAATGACATTAAGTTTATAAAATCATAATGTGTTGAAATAAGTAATTATTATGAAAGACTTACTTTGATCCACTTTATTATATATACATTTTACACACCACACAGAAAGTGCTATCAATATTATTTCTCAAATAATTTTTTTATTGAATTGCCTAATTTTTAAATCTTTTTTTCCAAAAACCAGGAGAAAACTTGGAGACAGACATTGCCATGTGAAGACACTGGGGGGGACATACCGATTTCCCTTTGTTCAACACAATCACTTCCAAGGAGGACAGAAGATGAGAGACCGACTTCAAGAACTAAGGCAGCGAACGAAAGCAATGGAACTCTCTAAAGATGGGCGTGTGTCCAGGACAGAGGCCGAGGAACCCGGGGAGTTCCCGCAGCATGCTGTTATTTATGAAAGAGAACCTGTAGCCGAGAGGCAGCTACAGGAGATCCAAAAATTGCAGGAGAGCCTTAACCATCTAACAGATGATGTCCAAAAATTTGGGCAGCAACAAAAAAGTCTGGTCGCTTCAATGAGAAGATTTAGTCTACTTAAGAGAGAATCTAGCATTACGAAGGGGATAAAAATCCAAGCAGAGCACATCAAGAGAGATTTGGACGATCTAATAAGAGAAGCCATAAAGTCAGAGGCGGAAAACGGTCCATCATCAGTGATCACAAGAATACTTAAATGTCAGCATGCTGCCATGTTCCGCCATTTCCAGCAAACTATGTTAATATACAATGATGCAGTAGCAGCAAAACAAGAGAAATGCAAGACATTTATTTTTCGTCAGCTTGAGGTTGCTGGAAAAGAAGTTTCAGAAGAAGAAGTAAGTGATATGCTTTATCAAGGAAAATGGGAAGTTTTCAACGAAAGCTTACTTACAGAAAGCACTATCACTAAAGCACAGCTCTCAGAGATTGAACAGAGACACAAGGAACTTGTTAATCTGGAGAGTCAAGTAAAGGATCTAAGAGACCTTTTCCTTCAGATCTCTCTTTTAGTCGAGGAGCAAGGAGAAAGCCTCAACAATATTGAAGTGATAATGAGCAGCACAGAGGAATATGTTCACACCACTACAGAGAAATTTGGACTAGCTGTAAAATATAAGAAAAGAAACCCTTGCAGGGTGCTGTGCTCGTGGTGCTGTCCATGCGGTAGCTCAAAATAAAGATTGTCCAGCTTTAAGGTGAGAATGCCCCATATTTCAGTGTTCTGTTTTCATCCATTCCATGTATTCATTCAGATACTTCTAACCACTACTTAAGTCATAATTTCCCCTTTGTCGCTCTCAGCAGCTAGAATTACTGGCCTGGATTAAATAAATGTCAAACAGTGTGTTTCCTAGTCTCTTCAAAATTTGGGTAATCATAGTACTTATTTAGTAAACTATGCACAGTATAAAGACCTTTAAACATGCAAGCTAATGACTGAAAATGAGATGAATACTGTTGCATTTCTGATCAGGTGGTCAAGCTGATTTTTCATTTATGTGACTTCCAATGCTTGAACAAGATAAATAATGACCATGGAAACAATCTTCGTAGCTCATCTGAAAATATTTTGGTAGTTGTAAGTTTATAAAACAAGATCTCAAAGGTACTACACTAAAATTAAACAAAACTGGAAACTGTACAAAATATTTCAAGTTCAGATAGGCTGCTAGTTCAATGATAAACAAAGCCTAGAATAACTCAGCTAAGGAAATTGTAAAGAATATAGTTGGTAACTGGGAGCTTAATCTACCTATAGGCCTGAGACTGCAAGGCAAGGCACCATTTTCTTGAAATCTGGTTTATTTTCTAAGGAAAATGAATTCCAAGTCAGGAGAATTAGGAGATAGACTCAAGCATAGGCTATTGTATTCTTAAACGTTTCTCACTTAATTTTGACACCAGCCACTGTACAATGAGCTATAGGTATAATCTGACCGCATACAGGGATAGAGTTTGAAACTTAATTCTGGCTTGGAAAGCAGATAACAACTGACTACAATTATGAGATAATGTATGTTCCGCACAGAGACTTAAAAAGAGAGATGAGATCAAGCCTTGAGGTAGCTACTTTAGGCTAGGTGGTCACTCTCTGAAAAGGGGTCCTTCCGTGAAGCTGTGACATTGGAAACAATAGAACAGACAGAGAGGAGGATGCCTGTCTACTCTGGGCAAATAAGAATGACCAGGACAGCTGGAGCCTTGTTTGGGGAGCGGGGAACAGGAGCGCAGGGAGCCATAGAAAAAAAGGCTAAAGTTGACAGGAAGCAAAATTAATTAAAGCCCCTCAAACTGTTTTAGGACTAAGAGACATTATATAATTTGTATTTAAGAAAGCTCAATGTCTACTGGATGGAAAATGAATTGGAATTGACTTGTAGGAACTGGGGAAGAATCCAAGAACATAAGAATGGGAAGGAAAGAAAATGAAAAAAAAAAAAAAGTAGGCTGCAGTAGTCTCCAAACTGCTGATTGGAGCTTATACCAGAATGGTGATGGGACAAGACATTAACACAGCACTGGCAATGCCCTATTCACTTTTCCAATAATTTTACAGTAGGCAAAGATTGCGGTAGATTCCAATTTCACCAATAAAAACAATGACATATTGTGAGGTGAAGTAACTTGCCTCAACTTATCGAAACTACACATTGAAAATCATGATTTGAACCGAGGTGGTCTGATTCTCCACTACTCATTTGTCAGTTTGGAAGGCATCCACGAATGCGATCAGAAAAGTGTCCCTTCCTCAAAGCAGAATACACCATGATGACACAGAAACAGTAACCCTGGCAGGCCCTTCACTTGCCACTGTGGCACAACTCAAAACGAGAAGAAACACATGAAAATATCCATTAGTTACAGAACATGGAAGGTATTAGGTAAGAATCTAGGAAGAACAGAAATTGTCAAAAATGAAATAGAATACTTACAGATCATTATCTTAAGAAGAGTGAACTAAACCTGACTGGTCTTGGCTATTTGAACTGGCCAATCATATGGCCTACGACACTGAGAATAATAAATTGAAGAGCAATGGTGTTGACTTATCACCCCCAAGAAACATTTCAATCTAACTGAAATACAATCCTGTAATTGATAGGATAATATTCATATGGCTATAAGGAAGACCAGGTAACATGATTATTAATCAAATTTACACACCAATCACAAATGCCAAAGGTGAACAAATTGAACATTTTTACTAACCTGTACAGTCTGAAAATGATCAAATTTTCATTCTAGATGCATTCATAATTACTGGTGACAAAGAAGCAATGACGGGAATGAAGGGTTAGTAGTTGGAAAATATGGCCTTGGTAACCGAAATGACAATGGAGATCACATGAGAGAATTTTGCAAGACCAACAACCCACTCATTGAAAATATCTTTATTCAACAACATAAATGGGAACTATATACATAGCTCTCACCAGATGGAGCACAGGGGAATAACACTAACTACATTTGTGAAAAGAGATGATAGATCAGCTCAATATCATCAGTCAGAACAAGGTCAGAAGACAACGGTGAACTAGACTATTAATTGTCCACATGCAAATTCAAGCTAAAGCAGAGGAAAGTTCAAACAAGTCCATGAGCTAAAATATAACCTTGAATATCATAAGAAGATATTTGATGTGTTAATCACTAATGACTGTATTCATACAAGATGCCCCATGACATGAGCATCATACCTGAAAAAAGCAAAAGGCAGGCAAGAAATAAAATATCAAAATTGATGTCAGACGAGATTCTGAGACTTGCTCTTGAACCTAGAAAGGCTAAAGGGAAAAGAAGAAAGTAAAAGAAGTAAGCAAAAGATCTCTCTGGGAAGCTTTAGAAGACAAATACATAATTAAAAGGAAAGGCCTGAAGTTAGGAAACAAAGAGAAAGAAAATATAACACTTCTGAAGATAAAAGAACCAATATTGAAAGATTCTATTGGTAGAATATTGAATGAAGCAGAAAGCATTAAGTCAGAAGGAATATAAAGAGTCACCATACCAAAAACAATTGGCTGATGTTCAACGAATTTAGGAGGTAGCATATGATGAAGAACAGACAGTATTTAAGGAAGAAGTTCAAACAGCTCAAAGGGCATTAGAGAAAAACAAGACCAGGATTTGACATAAACCAACGGAAACTAACAGACGCAACACTGGAAGCGATGGTTCATCTGTGCCAAGAAACTTGGAAGACAGCTACCTAGGCAAACCAATGTAAAGAGATCCATACATGTGCCCAGTGTAAAGAAAGGTGATCAAACAGAATGTAAAGGTTTTCAAATAACATCAATAATACTTTACACAGGTAAAATTTTGCTGAAGCTAAGTCAAAGACAGTTGCAGTGATATATTGACAGGGTACTGCCAGAAATTCAAAGTGCGGTCAGAAAAGGACATGGCCTGAGGATATCATTGCTGTCACTGAGGTCAGGTGGATCTTGCCTGAAAACACAGAATGCCAGAGAAATGTTTACCTGTGTTTTATTGACTATGCAAAGACATTTAACTGTGGATCTTCACTGCAAAAATCATTTCCTTATGAAGCATTCATGATGAGACTGGTCCCAATGAGCTAGAGATTAAAGATGTCTCAAATGTTCAACTTTTCCAAAATGCTATACCATTCCATGAGCCCTGATTATCAACCACTGTTCCTCCTTTTGGTACATTCCCTCCTGACCCAAACCAAACCCCAAACCAAGCTCTCTGCCACCGAATCGATTCTGACTCGTCACAAACCTGTAAGACAAGATAGTACTACTCCTGTGGGTTTCTGAAACTAACTCTTTATGGGAGTAGAAAGTCTCACATTTCTTCCATGGAGTAGTTGGTGTTTTCGAACTGCTGGCCTTATGGTCAACAGCCCAATGCATACCCTCTGGGTAATCAGGGCTTCTTGCTCACGACCCAGGCCTTCATAATTCAGGAACCATTAAGGAAATGGCTCACATGGTTGTGCAGGTTGGCAAGTCCCAAATCCGGATTTCAGAATTCTGTCTGGAGGATCCTCCTCACTCACACCAAACTGGAGCTGTTGACTCACAAGGCCACGGAAACTGCTAAATCAGTACAGGCAACTGAAGCACAGTGGGATTTGTGGCAAATTGGCTACTCAGTCCTGGATTAGCATTTTTTTAGGAAAGCCACTGGGGTCTGAATGGTGTTCATCACAAGTAAGCAAGGGGAGGCCACAAAGATAGTGTCTTGAACACATCCAGCACCCGGATGGTAGTCTGTTTTTGCCTTTTAACTTCAAAAGGTTAGGTGGAGGACAGACTGATGACTTACTTCTGGGCCTCTTAGGTTGGCCACGTCTGGTCTCAGCCAGTTCCATGATCCCAGCCTCCTGTTTTTCTCAATTAAGCAAGTAGCTGCCTGTGTGTCTATTAAGGGAACAGCTTAAAATCAGAAGGTCGTTCTTGTTTCAACACAAACTATAACCAAAAACGTAGAGACCAGGATTTACAGTACATCACAAAGTGGAAAACCACGGCTAGAAAAGCAACATCAAGTAACTATAAATAACACTAAGTAACTTTGTGTGTGTGTATATATATATATACATATATAACATTAAGTAACTATATATAACACTAAGTAATGCTACATATAACATTAAGTAACTATATATAACAATAACAAGTTATGGACAACACTGCAAACATGAAAAGGCCAAAACACTTAATTTTGCTCATGTGGCATTTGTAGGTAGACCAAGAGGCAACTCTTAGAAAAGAAGACAGGCATAGTGCAGGTTTAAAATCAGGAATCTGCAGAGTGAGGAAATGATCTGAGATGCTATGTTGTATAAGAGAAATGTAGTATCAAGCTTGGAGGAAGACTCATCTAGCAACCTGTGATAATGCAGGTGACGCAAGCTTGCTTGCTGGAAGTGAAGTGAGTTTGAACATCTTACCAATGAAGACCAAGATCATGATGGATTATGGCTCAACATAAAACAAAAATCCTCCCAAGAGGATGAATGAGCAACACCATGATGAAGAGATGCTGAAATTTTCAAAGATTTAATTTTACTTGGATTCCCAAATAGTACTCATGAGAGCAGCAATGAGAAAATCAAATAGCATACTGTTTTGGGCAAATCTACTGCAAAAGATCTCATTAAAGTGTTCAAGAGCAAGGATGGCGCTTTGTGCAGTAACTTGTGCCTGGCACCAAGCCATGACATTTCTATTGCTTCATCTGCATGGGAAAGCAGGCTAAGAATCAGAAAAACTGATGCATTTGGATTACAATAGCAGTAAGGAATATTAAATATAGCATGGGAAGCTAGAACAAGTAAATCTGTCTTGGAAGAAGTACAGTTAGAAAGCTCCTTAGTAGTGAGTATGCGAGACTTATTCTCAAATAATTTAGACATGCTATCAGGAAGGACCAAGTATGTTGTAGAGTAAGAACTAAGCCCCACTGAGAGCCTTGAGTGTGAGGTCATGCAGACCCACTTAGAGTTGCTGAAAGAAAGACTGAGCGTGCGCGCGCGCGCGCGCACACACACACGACAGCCTTTTTGAATTTTGAAGCAAGCAGTTTGCCTTTGGATGCATCTAGGGTGGACAAGTCTGTGCCCATCATGAGAGAAGACCCTCTTTCTAGGACTGAAGGTTAAAGGGAGCCTGGTATACTTTCTAGGTAATCACTTGCCTTCAGTTATTGAGTTTAAGTTGCTGTCTTCCAAGAATCTCTGAGTGACCTTGAACCATCAACCTATCAGGTAGTAGTCAGTAGTAAATGCTTAACTATTTACACCATCCAGAGACTCTACACTTATTCACATATATTAAGTATATAGCATATATGTGAATATATGTGCTAATTTGAATAAAATTTAAGATCTTCCTACTGTGTTGATTATTAAGCATTACTGGGGAATAACCATTTAAAGATTAAAAAGATGAATTTTTAACAGATGATAAATTCCCCAACAAACTGGATAGTAAAATAAAACCAAAAAAAATACTGGTGATTCTGATTCACGAAAGCAGCCTTATAGAACAGGGCAAACTGCGCCATAGACTTTCCAAGACTAAGTTGTTGTTTTTTTAGACAGAAGCAGCCTCCCCCTTTTGACAGCAGAGAAGTTGGTGGGTTTAAACCTATGCTTTGCAATTAACACTTCAATGCTTAACGCACCTTTGAAAAATTTGCTAATATAATTGTTCCTCATAAAAATTGAAATTATTTCATATTTGTGGACTTGTCCACAACATTTTATATGAGTATATAGTGTTTTTAATAGAAGCTGTAAATATAGAAAGATCAATGGAAAAGTAATGTATTCTGCAGAACCCTAACACATTATCAAAATTTTCATTGGTATGTTCCGAAACCAATTAGTATTACTCTGTCTTTTTTTTTTTTTTACTATTTAAACATTTTTATTTTTCTTAGAAATCATTTTATTGGGGGCTCATATAGCACTTATCACAATTCATCCATCCATCCATTGTGTCAAGTACCTTTTTAGATTTGTTGCCATCATCATTCTCAAAACACTTGGTTTCCACTTAAGCTCTTGGTATCAGCTCATTTTTCCCTCCCTCTCTGCTCCCCTCTCCCTCATGAACCTTTGATAATTTATAAATTATTATCTTGACATATCTTACACGGTCTGACGTCTCCGTTCACCCAGTATTCTGTTGTCCATCCCCCCAGAGAGGAGGTTATATGTAGATCCTTGTAATTGGTTCCCTCTTTCTAACCCACCTTCGCTCCACCCTCCTGGTATTGCCACTCACACACTTGTCCTGAGGGGTTCATCTGTCCTGGATTCCCTGTGTTTCCAGTTCCTATCTGTACCAGTGCACATCCTCTGGTCTAGTAGGATTTGTAGGGTAGAATTGTGATCATGATAGTGGGGGGGAGCAAGCATTTAAGGACTAGAGGAAAATTGTGTTTCATCATTGTTACACTGCACCCTGGCTTGTCTCCTCCCCACGACTCTTCTTCTGTAAGGGGATGTCCAGTTGCCCACAGATGGGCTTTGGGTCTCTACTCCACACCCCCCTCCCCTCATTCACTATGATATGATTTTTTGTTCTGATGATGTCTGATACCTGACCCTTCAACACCTCATGATCACACAGGCTGGTGTGCTTCTTCCATGTGGGCTTTGTTGCTTCTGAGCTAGATGGCTGCTTGTTTACCTTCAAGCCTTTAAGACCCCAGATGCTAAATCCTTTGATAGCTGGGCACCATCAGCTTTCTTTATTATATTTACCCATGGACCACAGAATCTGGAGTGGGCATGCAGACCCTACCATGATGCACCAAACCATGAGGACAGTGTGGCCACATGGAAGGATGCATGAAAAGAGAGAGCTACAGGGCTGGTCCCAACCAGAGCCAAACTGATCCACTCCCCGGAAGTGGGTGTGGCAGAAAGCAAAACTGAACCTACAGGTTGGGGAGAGGGGCCAGCATGCCACACCCACTTGGAGGCAGGCTGGGAGGGAGGAAGAGAAAGAAAGCGGGACTGGACCCCACGCTGGTACACCAGGCTCAGAGGATGACATCCCTGCGGGGAGCAAGTGGGACACAGAGGGGACTAGCAAACGACACCAGCACATGTCACGCTGTCCCTTTACTGAAGCAGACTGCCACAGAGGACATTTCTGGGGTCACATGGTGGGGAAGCAGTGCCATCTGAACTTCCTAAAACAGAGCGAATCAAGAAGGCACCACACCTGGATATACAATCTGGAGGAGAACACCACGGGAATGAAGGTTCCGGGGGGGACATGGGAGAGGGGTGGGGGTGGGGGAAAGGAAGTGGTGTTAACAGACTCAGGGACAAGGGAACAACAAGTGATCCAAAATCAGTGGCGAGGAGGGTATAAGAGGCCTGGTAGGGTGTGACCAAAGGTAATGTAACCAAGAGGAAATACAGAAACCCAAATGAAGGCTGAGCATGATAGTTGGACAAGAGGAAAGTAAAAGGAAATTGAGGAAAGAAGTTGGAGGTAAAGGGCATTTTTGGAGGTCTAGATACAGGTATGTACATATGTAAATATACTTATTTATGATGCTGGGGAAATAAATCTATGTGCATATATTTATAGGTTTTGTATTAAGGTAGCAGATAGACATTGGGCCTCCACTCAAGTACTCCTTCAATGGAAGAACACTTTATCTTATTAAACTGGCATTCCATGATGCTCACCTTCCCGATGCAATCACTGAAGACAAAGGGGTACATAGCAAATGTGAAGAAAGCTGATGGTGCCCAGCTATCAAAAAAATATAGCATATGGGGTCTTAAAGCTAAACAAGCAGTTATCTAGTTGAGAAGCAGCCAAACCCACATGGAAGAAGCACACCAGCCTGAGTGATCACGAGGTGTTGAAAGGATCAGGTTTCAGGCATCAAAGAAGAAAAAAATCATCATTGTGTGTTCACCTTCCAGATACAATTGCTGAAGACAGTATTACTCTATCTCAAGCAACAAAAACAATATATTTAACAAACTGTTGAACATGTTTGTATATTTATTTACACACTTTATAGATGTGGTAGGTTTTATGTCAATGTGGATGGGCCAGGAGTCTCCCATGACTTGATATAATGTAATCAACTCTATAATGGGCTCTTCTGTAAGCTGTCAAGCAGTTGTGGGAAGAAAAGGTAGGGTACTAATATGGTCGCAGCCTTGATACACTGAAAGGAAGCTTCATAGGGGATGTGGCCTACTCTTTATAAAAGTTGACACTATAGAGAAGCTTTTTCTTGCTATCCTGAATCCCATATTTTTGCACCAACCTCCAATTCTTGAGCTAACAACCCGACATATTGGCTACCAACCCAGGGAGCCATCAGTGCCTACTGACCTGGTATTTGTTAGTCTCTGCCAGCCACAAGTCTGATCTGCTGACATCCACTAGCCTGGTTTTCCTTTTTCCTCTTCCTGGTTCCTGGTCCATTGGCACCAGCAGTTGTACAGCTCAGGAAGAGTCTCCAGTTTAACTCTGACTAATGAACTTGAGCCAGACTGGACTTATCACTCCTACAATTGTGTGAGCCCTTTTTCTTGATATAAACTTCTCTCTTTATATATCTATGTAAGTATCACTAGTTTTGCTTCCCTAGAGAAACCAGCTTAACATAATAGGTGCTAAAAGTGGTCACATTTTATTTTATTTTTTTGTTTTTGTTTTTAAGTGGTCACATTTTAAAAACATAAGTACTTGTGAGAAAAATAGTCTTAGGAATTGGAGTCACAATATTAGAAATATATTGGTCTGAAAGTATGATAAAAATAAGTGTACTAATAAAATACCACTATTACCGTCGCTCGTAATAATAAAAACTACTACAAACACCGAGGCTCACATTTTTTTTTTT
>NW_022103903.1:14381877-14424795 GCF_000313985.2 Echinops telfairi | reverse complement strand
ATCTTTTGATAGCCGGGCACCATCAGCTTTCTTCACCACATTTGCTTATTCACCCGCTTTGTCTTCAGCGGTTGTGTCGGGAAGGTGAGAGGCTCACATTTTTAATCACCGAATAATGTCATCCCTTATATGCACTGAGCTGTTTGAGTTGATAAGAGGCACTGCACAAAGAGCTCTCCTAATTCATCTTCACCACGGCAAAGCTTCTTCATGACGACTGTCTAAGGCAGAGCAGTACTGCCCTTGTGGGTTTCTGAGACTATAACTCTTTACAGGACTTGAAAGCCTCATCTTTCTCCTTCAGAGCAGCTGTTGGTTTCAAACTTCTGACCTTGCAGCCAATATATAGGGTCACCATGAGGCAGTGAGTTAGTTAAGACAAAGTGTATCACCAGAAAGAACAATTACACAATCATATTCAAAATCACTGTGAAAAAACACTAATAAAATACTGTAATAGATGCTTCAAATAAATTATTTGGAATTCTCATAAAAATACAGGTAGGCATTAGAACCTCAGAGAGAGTAACCTCAGAAAGCCCGCATTCTCTCTTCTTCATCAGTAGTTCTCCAATTTTCTGTGCACCAGAATGATCTGGAGGAGCTATGAAAAGAACAAGCATCATTGGCCCCCACTTCAGCAATTTAAAAAGTCCAGGCTGACAATGATGCTGTCGCCCAAGGATAACATCCCGGTGCGTAACAACACTGTTCTCCTCTTTGTTCCTTTGTTTTTGAATGGACTGGGGTAAGGAGGAAGATGGGAACACCTGCCATTTCCATGTGTCAAAATTGCTAAAAAGTCAACCAGCTGAGAAACTTTACTGTAAATTACATAGGGTCCCTATGAGTCAGAATTCCCTTGGGGGCAGCTAGGATTATGTCTTACAGCATCTATGTGTCTGGATCCCATTAAGAGACAAAAGGATTGATCCCTCTGAAAAGAGGTTTGAAGATGAGTCAAGAGCAGAACTCAATGAAGTTGGAAGCTTGATAAGATCCCAGTGAAATAAAAAAGGAAATCTTACATTAATGGGCTCTATAAATACAACGAATAGGAGTTTCAAAGGCTGAAAATAGTCAATTATAGGTTTCATCATTATATCTAAGATTCAAGTAATTAAGTAAAATAGGTAATCCAAACTTATGGGGTTCTAGCATGTTAAAAAGGAGCCAGATTCTCCTATTTAATAGCACAGCCCATAACCTAGTTCACTTCTCCTCATTCTCATAATAATGGGAATTACTCAGGGAAATATGCAACTAACCTTTTTTAATAACATGTAGAAGGTCAGTCAACTTAGGAAGAAAGGTTAGGGGGGAAAAATCACATATTAAAATATATGTATATACATCTCCATATACATATACCTCTTTGGTCATGGACTCATTTGGGAATTTGGTAAGGACTATGATTCATTCTAAGCAAATTTGCACATGCATTCAGAATTGTGTACATGAATTAGGAGAGTCCTGGCAAGCCATCTTCTCTGATAGGACTACCTTATTCCCAAGATGTAGAGAGTTGTTCAGTCTCCAATCTCCACGTTCTCATTTCTCCATTATCTCTGACACCGGCCATTACTCCACAACACACTCTTTCTCTTCTGGGTACAATAATTTGCTGTAGCAGCTCATAGGCTATGCTTAAGGTGATATGTCTTTTTAGAGTAAAAAGATATACTGTAGGTGTAAACATATCCGTGTCAGGAAGAGGTATACAGGGGAATGTCTGTATGGGTTCCTGAAGCTGAATTTGTTTTTCCAAGGCAAGCGGGTCTCTCCTGCCAACCAGAATAGCTCGGTTGGAAAGAGCCCCTCTGTTACAGGAATTTTTTTAGTCAATCAATATACCCATTATTAGTTACCAGCTGGGTTCCCTACTTGGACTGATGCTCAACAAATACTCAGAAGTCAATGCACCTTCATTACTAGAAAATCCCCCTCAAGTTATTTTTGTTTGTTTTGTTGGCCAAAAACCCAGAGCAGAGGCCAAATTAGGGAATTCATTAAACCACACCACCTATAGTACAAAGACAGTTCAACAAAGTGTCTTGCTGGGATATCTATAAGCATGGCTAAGATTGAATCAGAGGTGTTTTATTTTCATTTCTGAATGAAGCTCCTCCAAATTGGCCTGAGCATCATTACAATCATGCATGATATTGGGCTGGTGGCCAAGCAAGAGCTATTCCAGGATTTATTTCCCTGGCTTCCCACATCAACAATGAATCTCAACAGTAGCAATTTATAATTTAATTTGTGACTATGGGCAAGATACAAATTCTTCAGGTTCATTTCCTACTACTGATAGAATTAATCTTCTCAGGTACGTTGTTCTGTTTGCTCACTCCTGAGTGTTGAGGTGGGAGCAGGAGTTAACTAGGCTTAGCAGCTCCTAAATCATCCAGATGAGGTTCAGCCGAGGAATGAATGGACAAAAGGAGGTACTATTTTACACTTTGCAGATGAGCGTGAGTAGGTGTCTGGGAGTACGAAAAAGCAGCTGTGTAACAAGAAGTTACGGCCTGCTTCATAATACAAACTCCCTTCCCTTAGTTCACAAGCTCGAGCAATGAGCTTAGTGGGGCTCTACTAGAAGTCCTTTCATTTACTATCCAGCAGATTTTTAAATGCCATCAAGAAACCAGAGGTAGGTCAGTCCTTTATTCATTCCAATTTCACTAGTATTATCTACTGCAAGTCTATACATTTAAGATTATAAATATGAATAGCAGTCGTCCCTGTTGTCTATAGTTGCTGCTAACACTTGTTATTTAGGAAAACTGCCCCACGAGGTTTTCAAGGCCAGAGCTTTTCAGAAGCCAATCAGCAGGCCTGTCTTCTGAGTCACTTCTGGGTGGGTGAGTTTGAACTACCAACCTTTGGGTTAGCGGTCAAATGCATACTTTTTGTGCCCACGGTGATATTTACAACTACTAAAAGCTTTTCCCTTGCTATTTGTGTTATTTTAATATCATTTAAATAAGAATGGAAGAGGAAATTTCAGGTGAACTTGCAACCAATTTTTTTTACTTTTTCATTGTTTTCCCTTCATCACTTTCCTGTAAGAAAACAACAGCAAAACAAGTCTCAGTTGCTTCCTAGAGATCAGATGCTCATGAATTGATAATTATTCCTAGAAAAAGCAGTTCTGGGTTTTTCCTCCCCTTTTAGTAGGAACCACATTACAGTCAGTTGATTATATACTGACAATTATATGAAAAATATAGTATAGCTGAATCAAAACAGAATTAGAGAAATATAGCTGCTATAAGCAAATAAAATCATGCATTTTAAATCCAAACTTTTAAAATCTCCTCTTTCCTTTTGTCAACAAGACTATACCAATTAAAGGTTCACAATATAAAAGTATAACTTTGCCTATGGAAATTTTTCAATTGTTCCCCAACAAGTTACATTTCATTCTGTTGTATATGAGGGCATCATCAGAACAATATTCCAATGGCACAAAGTAGATGTTCAATAGATATTTGCTAAATCAATGCATGAAAGAATATATTAAGTTTTTAAATGGAATTCATAATTAACAAATATTTCTATATGAAATATTATTCATTCTTTCCTTTTCAAATGGCCATCAGTCATTAGTATTTTTATTTTGTCTAAAAATCATTGGTTCTGTGCTCCCACATTTGGAAAGATGACTTTAGACTGTGGGTACATGTATGAGGGTGGTCTGAACAAAGTTTGTTTGTAACATTTTCTTTCAGATTCAATAAAGGTGAGAATTGATTTGACAAACCCCAGAATTTTTCTAATTTAATGTATAAAAACTAAACTGTATAAATTTTACCAATAAGTGATTTAACAAAGTTTTCACCATTTGTAGTCAGAGCTTCAAATCTGCCACATTAAAAAAAATGTCTATTGACAACTGAAGATCACTTCTTCAGTATCATTAGATGAATATGTCTCAGCTAATGACCTAATACATGGATTCACTCCCAACTTAATAATGACTCACAATAATGAGGGGGAAAGGACATGAAAACAAATGCATACATTAAACCTAGTCAAAGTGAAAGAGCAATATCCAGCATGCATTTTAAAATACTTTCACTGTAGTCTGGCTCATAATTATAGCACCATCTAGTGTTTACTATGCATAAATGCTCTGAGGGCCAATTGCGTAGGTAGGGGGCTTCAAAAGTATGTGGGGAAAAGGCATGACATGATAATGGAATTCTTCATGAATTATTTGAATTTCTCCCATACAAAAGGCCTTTATCACTTAGTTTTAATTTTGTATGCACTTGAACACATTGATATGGGTGTATGACCAAGTTACAAATGACATGTTCAATATGAAAATGTAGTACAGAAAAATTGATGTCAATTAGAATTATAAACCATTCAAATAAATTTCAAATAATATTCTTCAAGAAAATACCAAAAGTAAAACATAAAGGAAGAAAAACATTTTAAATGTTCTTGGAACCCTAATAGATTATTTCATAATGAAAATGTAATAAAAAAGTACATCACCAACACAATAAATAGTTTATATTTAAGTACCCTGAATGTCTAGTTATAATATTTGTATAACTTAAACCCTTAATCCCTACAGACAGCATTATAACAAGACGCTACTAATATTAATAACTCCCAATTAATTTAAATACTTTTTATAATACTCCTGGTGATTATTTTAAGTTATTCAATCATCTATAAGAAAATTTCTAAACTGGCTAACATCACTCCTTCTATGTTTACTACGACCCAATTGCTACTTACACCAAGACAGGCTTTCCCGATATTCTAGGATGTCTTAGGACTTCTGACATTGTCTCTTTTGTCTCTTCCATTCTCTCTTCATCACTGGAATCCACAACAAAGATTACTCCATAGGATTCAGCATAGTAATTCTTCCAGATTCCTCGAATTCTCTTTCCACCTCCCAAGTCAAAGATGGTGACTTCAAACTTTCCTTGTCTAAGGTCAATTTTGGAAAATCCAACAGTAGGAGCTACATCATCAGGATGCTCTATTTCGAATAACACAAAAGAAACAATCTTTTTAGGTTTTATATTAATAGAATTAGTTTAACTTTATAACTTAAATGGAATGAACCTGGTATTCAATTACATTTTAATACAAAACACATGTTTACCCCCTCCCTGGGGGATGGGCAACAGAAAAGTAGGTGAAGGAAGACATTGGACAGTGTAAGACATGACAAAATAATAATCGTTTATAAATTATCAAGGGCACAAGTAGAAAGAGTGTTTTGAGAATGATGATGGCAACAAATGTACACATGTGCTTGACACAATGGATGGATTGTGATGAGTTGTATGAGCCCCCAATAAAATGATTTTCTTAAAAAAAGAAAAAACAAAACAACAACACATGTTTATTAGTTGCTTATTTAACAAGCATTACATTAAGGAGGTTGACTAGGGGAGAATAAATATTATAAAACATCCAACTAAAAATTTACTGGTTTATGTTGTTATTGACCTAACTGTAGCACTAACAATAATGTGCAATTTGCGGGCTTGGAGATTTTTCTCTCCAGTGAATTCCAAATCATGGAAACCTGTGAGTGTCAGAGTACAATTGTGTTCCACTGAATTTTCAATAGCTGACTTCTCAGAAGTAGATCGCTAGGTTTTATTTCAAGGCACCACTAGGTGGATTCATAGCTCCAATCTTACAGTTAGCAGCATAGTATATTAGCCATTTGTCCCACCCAGGTTCTCCATATTGATATTGCTATTGTGTGCCATCAAATTAAGTAAGACTCATAGTGATTCTTGTGACAGAAGTTCAGCTTTCTTCCTACGAGAGGCTTGTGGATTTGAAGTACAGACCTTTCTATTAGCAGTGACTGTGTAATCATTGTGATACCAGGGAACCTTTTATTGGTAGGTACCAGAGTTAATTCCAACTCAAAGTAATCTTATTATCAACAGAATAAAACAACGCCCAATCCTGCACAATTCTGACAACATTTTGAATACTTTGTTGCCACCACTTGTTGAAGATCTTCCTCTTTTTCCGCTGACATTCTATCAAGCACGATGTCCTTCTACAAGGATTGGTTCCTTCTGACATGATGTACAAATTACATGAAAGAATGTCTTAATAATTCTAAGGAGCCTTCTAGTAGTACTTCACCCAACAGAAATTTGTTGGTTCTTCTGGAAGTCCACGGTAGGTTCAATATTCTTTATCAACACCATTTTGTGAAAGCATCAATTCTTCTCCAGTCTTTTAAATTCACTGTCTATCTTACATAGGAATTAAAGGCAACTGAAATTATGACTTGGTTCAGGTGCACCTTAGCCCTCAAAGTGACATCTTTGCTCTTAACACTTTTTAAAGAAGCCTTTTGCATCAGATTTGCCCAACGCAATACATCATCTGATTTCTTGACTGCTGCTCTCATGAGCATTGATTGTGGATTTACGTAAGATGAAATCTGACAACTTCAATCTTTTCTCCATTTTTTTTTGTTTTTCATGAGGTTGTCTATTAGGACAGTTGGGGGGATTTCTGTTGTTGTAATACAAACTGAAGACAACAGTCTTTGATCTTGATCAATAAGTGCTTCAAGTCCTCTTCAATTTCCGCAAGCACAATTGCGCCATTTTCATATTGCTGATTGTTAGTGACCCTTCCTCCAAACGTGATGCCACAATCTCCTTCATAGAGGCTAGCTTCTTGGATTACTTGTTCAGTATACAGCTTGAATAAGTAAGAGTGAAGGAATGCAACTCTGACACACACATTTCTTGATCTTCAACCAGTCAGTATCACCTTGTTCTGTTCAAACATTTGCCTCTTGGTCTATGAACAGGTTCATATGAGCATCATTATGTGCTCTGGAATTCTCATTATTTGCAATATTATCTATAGTTTGTTATGATCCACAGAGTCTAATAAATGCCTTTGCTTAGACAATAAACACTGGTGAACGTATTTTGGCAGTCTCTGTTTCATCGAAATCCAGCTGATAGCAGGTGTTTTTAAATTATGTGTAGCACAGTAAGTGTTTCCAGGGGTGCTTCAGTCTGTCAATCTCAAGAGCCTTGTTTGTGACCAATGTCATCAATACAGCTTGTATTTTTCAATGCCACCAGTTCTTGATCATATGCTATCTCTTGAAATAGTTGAATGTGGATCACTTCAGTCTGATAACAGTGACCTGTATATTCCTCCCATATTCTTTTGATTCTTCTTGAATCATTCACTATTTTGCCCATGAGTCTGTAAATATTGCAACCCGAGGTTTCAATATATTTTTTTAGTTCTTTCTGCTTAAGACATGCTGAGCATAATACTTTACTCTGTCTTCCCACACTGCCCTTTGAAATCTTCGCTTAGTTCTTTTAAGTAATTTCTTCCATTTGCTTTAAATGCTCTGTGTTCAAATGTATGTTTCAGAGTCTCTTCTGACATTCATTTCAGTCTTTACTTTCTTGAAGTAAAACTTTCTTTTATTTTCATGTACGATGTTCTGAAGACAACTCCTGTGGTCTTCAGTCAGCAGTGTTTACTGCATCAGACCTTGAGAAGGTCTGTAACTTCCGGTCTGATATAGTGAAAGTCCTATTTCGGCTGTTGCGGACTTGTCTTCATTTTCTTTAGCTTCAAACAGAACTGCAAATGAGAAACTGATGGTCTGTTCTACAGTCCGCCCTGGGCCTTGTTTTGCCTGATGGTATTGAGCCTTTCCATTCTATCTTCCACACATGTACGACGGATTCCTGTGTATTCTATCTGGTAAGGTGCATGGGTATAGTTACAGTTTATGTAGTTGAGGAAAGGTATGTGCAATGAATATGTCAATGGTCTTGCAAATGATATAGGAAGGATTTGATATATAATCTGTTTAAATGCAGCTTTTAAAATTATTTTTGGTTTTAATTAAATAAAGTTTAAGTTTTAGTTCTTGAATGTCACTAGCCACATTTCAAATGTTTGAAAGTCCCATTTGGCTAGCGGGAACACTATTACACTGATCTGATAAGGAACATGTCCATCACCGTATAAAGTCCCATTGTACTACACTGGTACAGAGGGTCTTTTCAGTCCCATGTCTGAAGAGGGAAGAGTAGTGTTACAAACATAAATTTGAAGGCTATTTGGTGGTAAGTATAGATGTGACAAAGGAACCGCCTTACAAGTCCTCACTCTACCACAAGCACCTTAATATAGTTTATATAGCTCCTTAGAAAGTTAATGGAACCAATTTAAGTCACATCTTGTCACTGAATGTGGGAGGAGAAGCTGTTTGTTCCTTAGGCAAGTGGGACAGGACCTTCACATTTCATGGCCCAAGGTCGGGGAAGTATGCTGATAGGTGTACTGCAGAGTTAATGATGCAGCTGTGGTCTGTCTTTCTGTCTAAGATAAACGGACACCTGGCCCTGGCAGGGGCTAAAGAAAACAGTGCCTGCAAAGATATTATTACTTCAATTTCTCAAGCCTCATCCTCCCCTCTGTATTTGAACAGCCTGGACGAATGTTTCTTTGTATGCCTTGAGAACTGTTTATGACCTTGCCCCTAATCAAGCTCTGGGCTCTAGATCGTCTACGCTGCAGAGACCAACTTTCTGTCTCTTTTGTATATAAATTTTCTGCAGATCATACCCTTTTGAATCCATGTGATTTGTGAGGTAAGAGCCAGTCTCTACATTGTCTCACAACTAAGAACTTAATTATAAAAAGAGAAACAGGCAATTTTTAGGTGTAATATTAGATGTAACTTGCTTTTGCAGAAAGAGGATTATACTAGATATTTGAACATAGGGATATATTCTTGGCCTGAATGGTTCCCAGACAAAATAGGCAGTTTTTTGAGCATGCCTTCTGAGGTGTCCACCTGGAAAACTTTAGTGAAAATAAATCAACTATATTGAAGTAGAGGAAAAGATACTACCAGTTGTACTGAATGAACACCTGCTCCATACCAGGACTTTATTATGCATTAGAATATAAAGATGAATATATGCTGGCCTTAAAAAACTTATGGTACGCAATACACAAAGACAAAATATTAGTGAAAATAACACAGAATGAATGAATTCGATGAAAAGACCCTTTAGACTACAGGGTGAAGGCATTAAGAAGAAGAAGACGGAGAGGAAAAAGGGGTGATTTGTGGTCTACAAAGGTGTCAGAGAGGAAATGATTTAAATGGGAGTTAAATCTTAAAAGTTACACAGTCATAAAAGAAAAAACATTCTAGGCAGAGAGAGCAATGTAAGTGCAGATAAAATGATAACAATATTCCGAGAACACTATCAATCCATCCATTCATCAATACTTGTAATTTACTAATAGGCTGTATATTATAGAGTAAGCATTATATAAAAACCAAAGATACAAAGACACATGATCACCCCTCCAGACTTCAGTATTCTACAACAAAATATAAATGTAGAATCAATAACTATTTAACATCTGTCAGATCCCAAACACTCTGTCAGGTTTTAGAAATTAAAAGATTAATAAGATTTAGCTTCAAATTTTACAGAACCCTCAGTCTATGGAAGGAACATGTAAACAAGTAACTACAATATAGTAAAGATATGGTAAGAAAAATATTGACAAGGTGTTAAAAGAAAAGCGCAAAAATGCAAATAACCAAGTCTATGATAAACTATCTGATAAGATAGAATATGTGAAGAAGAAAGGAGCATCAGGATTGGAGGAAGGCTTATGCACAACCTGCAGTATGCAGATGACACAGCCTTGCTTGCTGAAAGTGAGGAGGAAAAAGATCAAGGATTATAGTCTTCAGTATGAATTACAACTCAATGTAAAGACGACCCAAATCCTCACAACTGGACCAATAGTTAACATCACAATAAATACATAAAAGGTTGAAGTTGTCAAGGATTATGTCTTACTTGGATCCACAACAAATGCTCATGAAAGCAGCAGTCAATATTAAAAGTCATATTGCATTAGGTAAATCTGCTGCACAAGACCTCATTGGAGTATTAAAGAGCAAGGATATTAATCTGAGGACTAAGATGCCCTGCCCAAGCCACGGTTATTCTCCACTGCATTGTATGCATGTGAAAGTTGGACTTTGAAAAAGGAAAATCAAAGAAAATGAATTTAAATTGTGGTGCTAGAGAAGAAAATTCAAAGCACCATGGACTTCCAAAAGGCCAAATTGATCTATATTGAAGAAATAGACCCAAAGTGTTCCTTAGAGGCAAGCTAGCAAGACTTCATTTTACATACTTTATACATATTGTCAGGAGAGACCAGTCCTTGAAGAAGGACACGTTTGGTAAAGTGGAGGGGCAGTGAAAAAGAGGAAGCCCCTCGTTGAGATGGATTGACATAGTAGCTGTATCAATGGGCTCAGGTAAAGAACAAGTGTGAGGACGGTGCATACCATGCAGTGTTTCCTTCTGTTGTGCGTAGCACGGTCGCTAAGGATCGGCACTAGGTGGCACCTACCAACAACCTGATAAAGAAGGTGACAGGTTTTGAGCAGAAAATGACCTCTTGAACAAGGCGTGTTTTCCAGCGGGGTGGGTGGAGGTCAGGCTATTGCAGCATAGTAAGCTGCAATGTCTGAGCAGGCTGGCTTGAATGCGCACACAACTGAGAACTACAACTGATGTGTCTTGCTTGATTGTAGTGCAAAAGGGAAGCCGAGGGAGCAGGACAGAAGGAGATGATAATGAACAGGCAACAGTTAGCCAAGCCCTACAAGTCCTGATAAGGAACTTTACCTTGAACAAAATGGATGAAAACCCACTGAAGAATTCTAAATTATAATGAAATAAATATTACTCTCACTTGAAAAAATAGATCACTGTGAGGAACCCAGATGAACCCCTGAACCCTCAATGTCCATCCTCTCTTTCTAAGAAATTCCCAAACTCCTCTGTTATGATATGTGAGCATGTGATTGAAGTCTGGCCAATGGGACATCCATAGAAATACCATTTGTGACTTTTGGGTCATGACACTAAAGGCCAAGCCTAATCCTCACCATTATTATTTTGACTGGATGGAAAGATGTGTGCCTCTCATCTCCTCTTTTGTTTCTTTTATTTATTTATTTATTATTTTTTATTAAATCATTTTATTGGGGGATCTTACAGAACCTATCACAATCCATACAGACATCCATTGTGTCAAGCACAGTTGTACACATGTTGTCATCATCATTTTCAAAGCATTTTCTACTTGAGCCCTTGATACCAGCTCCTCATTTTCCCCCCAACTCTCCCCCACTCCCTCGCTCATGAACCCTTGATAAATTATAAATTATTATTATTTTCATATCTTACAATGTCTGCTGTCTCCCTTTACCCACTTTTCTGTTGTTCATCACCCCCTCCCAGGGGCGGGCGTTATATATTGATCATTGTGGTTGATTCCCACCTTCCCCTTAACTTCCTGGTATCTCTACTTTCATTATTGGTCCTGAGGGGTTTTTCTGTCCTGGATTCCCTGTGCTGTGGGCTCTTAGCTGTAGCAGTGTACATGTTCTGGTCTAGTCTGATTTGTAAGGTAGAATTGAGATCATGCTAGTGGGGGGAAGGAAGCACCAAAGAACTAGAGGAAAGCTGTATGTTTCATCGGTGCTATACTATGAAGTGGAATATAGATGTGAGATTGAAGTAGAATTTGAAATCAGGAAGTGGGATCACACTCAGCAGATCTATCATGTTATTCAATTAGCAGTTGTGCAGCAGGTGTTAACATTGGTATAACAAACTAGACCACCAGTCATTCTGGTTTACATCACAGCAAACCATTTGTTAAAATTTTATCCCATGACACCTTGAAAGGAAGAACACAGGACAATTCAGCTTATTGTATTACAGAAGACGGCTGTAAGATTTAAAATATTTGCTATTTTAGTTGCCATTTTCAAAACCCTCTAAGAGAGGGATAAATTCAGGCTACAGCTTTACAGTTTGCAAGTCGACGTGGAAAAATATCAACTTTATAATGGAGGCACTGTCTTCCTGTAATCTGTGCTCTGCCTTTGTTTCTGTCTCAAAACTGAGGCAGAGATAAGCAGTGGATCTAAGGAGGTAGTATAACTATGTAGCATTGGCTTTATCAGCTTCCTCCGACTATCAGCCAAACAATGGGAGACAGCAGTAACACAGAGCACAGAGGGTGAGAACAAACAGCTCAAAGATTTAAACTTATAAATGATAATTTTATAGCTGTCATCCTGCTACTGACCACAGATTACTAAATAGTTTTACTGATTTATACCGCTAAACATAGTAAGTATGCCTGAGTTGCAAAATGCAATGAATATAAACCCTGGGCTACCAAAGCCATGCAAGCATAAAGTAGCCCATAAATACTGAGTCATCGCAAATATGTACTTGAACATGGGAGATAGTGATGTGGATAAAGAGCATTTAGGCTGTCGTGATTTTGACGCATCCAAAATGTTCAATAATGTGAGTACTGAATTCATAAAAGTAAAGATTTTCTCACCTAAAATGGCAGTGGTTTCTGTGAAAATAGCAATGGCAGGGGAGTCTGATCTTTGTTACAGCCCAAGGCTGATACTATGAGCCAGAACAATTCAGGCTCAGGAAAAACTCAGGATACAGTTCTTCAATCAGGACAGCCTTTTCTCAGCTGTGCCCACAGAAAAGCCTCTCTGGTCCCCATTTCTTAAGTCCTTGAGGCTTTTCGGATTGGCTCAGCCTCTGCCCTAATTGGGGGTTACAAAGTCCTTTAGCTTTTTAGTTCCCAGAGTCAGTCCAGCAAGCCTTCCCCCTGAAAGTACTCAGTTCTCTCATTCTGTGGGCTGGGAAGCCAACTGTATTATCTCACAGCGGTCTCCTTTGCAGCAGCCATTCTTCTGCTTTTGCTTCTCTCTGTATCTTGCCAATGGTCTTATAGCTCACTATCCGCGGAGCCTAAGATGTTCTCAGTGCTGGAACCCCAGGTTCCTTCTTCTCAGTGGTGATCAGGTCCCACCCACACGCTGCACCGCCCTCTGCTGTCTCCCTTCCTAGATTATCTCTTGTAAGATAAAAGGTGTGACTCAAGCCAGGGCATGACTTTAGTAAGACAGTGAATGAGGTAACTTGAATAGGGGTGGTGACTGGGGTAAGTTGGTGGTGAGTCACAACCTCTGTCTAGTGTAAGATCATGACTCAAGATACATCCTACCCCAATCTTGCCTCATGAATATAATGGACACCTCTCTCACATGAGACCGTAACCATAGGCACAGAAGCTAGGATTTACAATCTATTACAAGGTGAAAAGTCTATGAGACCAAAAATAGAGGGTAATCATACAATACGGAGAACCAAAGCCTAGCCAGCCTGACACGTATACTGACTTGCACAGCCCCACCCAATCATTGTGTGGGAGCCACAGCACAGAGTCTGTGACTAGAAGAGGCTCCTAATTAATCCATAGTATCACAGTATCCCAGTTGGAAATACAATGGTCAGATAATCCTGGATATTTTAACCAGTCATGTGGTTGTTTAGAATAGACTCCCATCCCCAGCATCCATGGCCGCTAGGGGTGGACATGAGAGTAGGTTCTAATAGTGTTCCGGTTAGGTTGAATATCAGCTCTCTGGGAGAGGAGACGGGAGGCCTGGATATGTAATGTCTGCCAGTTTCTATGTTATGAATACCATGGCCACTTAAAAACAGAATTGGGAAAAACAAATGATGCTTGCTGATATGAGTTGGTAGGAGTCATTTGAAGCCAGCTCCAAAAACCAAAAGTTCTCGAATGTGAACTGAAGTAATGTGGCAGCATCTAGTTCAGCTTAGACACAAGTATATATGGTATATACACATTCATTTTTATAATTAAGGAATATTAAATAAGCATAGTTGCTTCTATATAATATATATGACATCAAACACTTTAATAACACAGAAATCTATTACTAAGAAAGTTGTATGAGGTAACTATGGTTCTATACGCTCATAGTTCAGTGTGTCCAGGTGGTTAAATTCTGGCCAATAGAATGTAAGTAGAAGCTGGACGTCCTTAAAGGCAAAAGCATGATAGTTTTTAAAAACTTTTCCCTCTCTTGTCGGCTAGAATGTATATATGATTCCTATAAACCGATCAGAGTATCAGAAAACCTTTGCATCTGAAACAAATTTGAAACAAATTTCCAAATCTGAAACATGAAAATAGGCCACTGTAGTTCTGTCAGAGTCTATCTATAAACGATATACTATAAAGTAATAGAGTATAAACTCAAGCATATAACTTGAGTCCAAGGTTAATATAAATATAATAAAACAAATTAAAAACAATAAGTAAATAATCTGGATATACAAAAAAGAATAAAAAGCATATAAATAATTTGAGCTTACCTCCTTGAATCCCTTTGGCTGTTGCAGTTTTACCAGCATTATCAAGTCCCACCATCACAAGGGTCACCTTTCTTAAAATAACAAAAATGTAAAATTTAATATTAGGGGAAAAAATGCAATTTCATTCATTCAAGAACCTTTAAGGAAAACCTACTATATACCCAGCAATCTCCTGGATGCTAAGGGTAACAATGATTGAAACAGATTCAAAAGACAAAATTAATGAAAAATAGAAAGAACCGTGTCCGGGGTCTTTAAAGGCTTGTATTCAAACAAGCAGCTATCTAAATGAGGCAGCAGCCAAGCTCACGTGGAGAAAGTACACCAAAAGTATGATCTAAGGATTGTAAATATATAATCCAAACCAAAAGCAGGGAATGGTATCAGAGCTTAACATGTATACACCTGGTTTGCAGAAGACTATGAATGACAGTGGAAGTCCAAAATCCATTTGAAGGATCTATACCACATATACTCGAGTATAAGAGTTTTTCAGCACATGTTTTAATGCAGTTTTGTGGTAAAATTAGGTGCCTTGGCTGATATTTGGGTCAGCTTATAATTGGGTATATATGGTAAGTCTATAGTGAATTCCCTGTGACCAGAATTGAGGGATATGAATAGCCTGAGACAATTAAAGTAGATATAGTTAGGTTGAAATTTAGCTTTTTAATAAAAAAATCATTTTATTGGGAGCTCTTACAGATATTATAACAATCCATAATTCAATCAAGTATAATTGTATAATTGTTGTCCCCATCAGTTTCAACACATTTTCTTTCTTCTTTAACTCTTTGATATCATCTCCCGTTTATCCCCTGCCTCCCCCATCCTAGCCCCCAGGAACTCTTTTAGACACACACACACACACACACACACACACACGCACACGCACACTTACCATATCTTTACACCATCCAATGTATCCATTCACCTACAATTCTATTATTTGTTCCCCTTGAGTGGGATTATATAGTCATCATTTCTATTGCCCCCCTCCTTCCCGTCCCATCAGGGAACCATTACTCACAAAAATTTTTTATCAAGGGTTTATCTGTCTTGGTTTTCATACATTGACTGATCTTAATTATACAAATGAATATACAAAGATCTAAAGGGATTAATGAAGTAAAACCAAGACCATATTAATAACAGGAAGGAATATTAAAGAACTAGATGATATTTTTGTGTTTCACCAGTGCTATACTGGCCCCCTGGATCATCCCTTCTGTGTGGTCCTTCTGGAAGGGACTGTTCGATGATCTTACAGGTGGGTTTGTGGTCTCCATTTTGTCTACACACCTTCATGTCAATTTGATTGCTTCTTTTTGAACTTCTGATATCTATTCCTGTCAATATCTCATGATCACACAGGTGGTGTGCTTCTTCCATGTGGGCTTTGTACCTTCTCTGCTGGATAGCTGCTTGTTTAAATTCAAGGCGTTAAGGCCCCAGATGCTATAACTTTTAATAGCCAGGCACCATCAGCTTTGTTCACATTTGCTTATGCAACCATTTTGTCTTTCAGTGATCATGTTGGAAAGGTGAGTATCATACATTTCCACATTATAAGAACATACCGTTTTTGTACTAAGGTAAGATTTAAGTAGCGGCCCAATGTCCATTTGCTCCCGTATTCTCTTTACACATATATAAACAAACACACCTAACTTTATAGATTTATATATTTACATATATACATATCTGTATTTATATCTACCATATATACTTGTGTATAAGCCCAGTTTTTCAGCACACTTTTAATGCAATTTTTGTGGTAAAATTAAGTGCTTCATCTGATATTCAGGTTGGCTTATACTTGAGTATATACAGTATATATAATATTTACTTTCTTGTTTTTTCCACTTAAAATGTAACATTTTATTTGACACGGCCCCCACCCCACCTTATGACCCACTTAAAAGTTGTATTCAATTTGTTGGGTTTTTTTTAAATGAAGGAAAAAAAAGGATTAAGCCTTCAGTGAATTCCTTCTGAACATAGACCAGGGAAATGAATATCTTTGCTACCAGGCAGAGTGTATTGGAAAGTGGATTATGGCAGATGCAGTTAAATTAAACTTCAACACTTATCATTTGATCTCCCTACTGATCCATTTTTAAGTTGCTCTAGTTTTTAATATTTCCTGCTTTCTTTTTGAGGTTTTCTCTATTTTATTTCATTATTGTTGTTAGTTTTTTGACTTATTTTGTTTTCATATATCTTTAGTATAAGAAATCCAGAATGGGTGTATCTGTAGAGACAGTTACTAGATTAATGGTTTCTTGGGGGTATGAAAAGGAGAAGTTGGGAGAAAATGGGGAGCTAATAATACAGGAAAGAAGAAAATATCCTAAAATTAATTGTGATAATGATCATACAAATCATCTTCATATGATTGAAATATTGAATTATATGACATGTGGATAACTCCCAATAAAACTGTTAACAAAAAACAACAAAAAATGCAAAAGTGTTTTTCCCTTTGTTCTCTAAGCAAATAAAGTAAAAGGGTACAATAGACAATCCAAAGAATAAAGAAGAAGAAAAAGAGATGAACTCTACCTCCTGACATAATTATCATGTCTAAAGTCCCAATTTTTTAGGTCACTAAATTCCTAACAGACCCTCAGAGATCTGTCCTCGGGACTACTCCTATACTCAACTCCTCTGGCACAGTGAGCAGGCTAGTTCGAACTACCAGCCACTCTGAGAAAGGAAGGTGAGGCTTTCAGGGGCAGTTGTGCTCTGTCCGATAAGGTCACTATAAGTCAGAATCAACTCAATGGAATAGGAAATTCAAGAATCATTTAAGAAACCCTTAAAGTCACAAAGAAAATAAGGAGACTAAAAAAATGGCAATGCTGGAAACGGTTTCAGAGGTAAAAGGATGAAAATCTCAGATAGTAGAATATGAAATATTTTAAAGTTTTATAAAGTGAAAGCATAGTTTGGTATTACAAATTAAGTACTTCAGAACTAAAAGCTCTCAGCTTTTACCAAACCCTGCAATAACCAATACTCTGAATTTATATAGCATGTTTCATATTTCAAAACTATTTACCCTGTCATTTATTTTATACTCTCTGCAAGTAGGGCAAGTACAACTTACTTCACCTAAGAGAACGAAGATAAAAGGAAAAGGTAACCAACAAGTTTCCTTGAAAGCTTAAACGTAATGGTTTGTAATAACAATAATTATAATTTTAAAGGATTACTTAAGTCCTTTTGTTTTCCTTAAAATCTCTATACAGCTATATACATATAACAAATCATGTGGCTGTTTCTGGCTGCCCTATATTAGGTATTGGGGTCTGTCCTTCCCCAACCCCCCACACCCCTTACATTTAGCCCACTTCCATCATAACCTCTGTGGCAGTTAGATTTTATGTCAACTTGATGCTGTTTAGTGTGAAGTGGAGTCTAACCTCTCAATAAAGTCACAGCCTAAGGATGCTTCTGTGTGGTGTGCCTTTTTCTATAATAAAAACAGTGATAAATACTCTTCCTCTCTGCCTCTTCATCTTCTTCCTTACTGGGACTCTGTGTGCCTCCAAAGGTGGCCACTGTGGGCCACTGATCCAGGAAGCTGTTGGTACCCTGCTCTGTTCCCACAAACCTTTGATCCACAAGACTCTGCACTCACTGGCCTTCATCCCATTTCACCTTTCTGCATCATCGGCCTGCAGTTACATGAATCTGAAGAGAGGACAGGCTAACATCAAACTCACAGACCTGAGTTGAACTGGGCTAGGATGCCTTCTGATATAAAATTACTTATTGATATAAAATTCATTCTTATACAAATATAAGTATCACTGGGTTTGTCTCTCTAGAGAACTCAGACTAACGCAACCTACTTCACATACTAGATGGAACATCAATTGATTAGTAGCTGGCAGACTAGTTGTTGCTATTGTCAGGGGGCATCAAGTCAGCTCTGCCTCATAGTGAACCTAACTGTAGCAGAATGACAAGATGCCTGGTTCTGTGCTATTCCCACAGTGGTAGCTGTTTGTATAGTCCCTGTCAATTCATCTTGTGGCAAGTCTTCCTCCTTTTCACTAACACTCTACTTTTCTAAACATGATGTCCTACTTATCCAGTGGTTAGTCTCTCTGGATTGCATGCCTAAATTCAGCAAGATAGAACTTCTACTGGGAGGGAAGCGCGGGGGAGGGGAAAAATGAGGATCTGATGCCAGGGGCTTAAGTGGAGAGCAAATGTTTTGAGAATGATGAGGGCAATGCATGTACAAACGTGCTTTACACTACTGATTATATATGGACTGTAATAACAGTTGTATGAGCCCCTAATAAAATGATTTTTAAAAAAAGAACTTCATCCATCCTTGTTTCTAAGCAGTCTGACCATATTTCATCCAACACCGATTTGTTCGTTCTTCTGGCCATCCACAGTATATGCAATATTATTCCCTGTCACCATATCCACCCATAGGGCCAACTCTTTTTGATATTCCTTTATCACTGTCCTGTTTCTACATGCATATAAGGTGACTGAAAATACCATGGCGTGGGCCATGGCAGCATGCTTTACTCATCAGATTTTCCCAATGTAATACTCCAATTGATTTCTTAGCAGTTGTGTTGATGAGGGCTGATTGTTAATTTAAATAAAACAAAACCTTGACAACATCAGCATTCTCTCCATTTATCTTGATGTTGCTTATGGGTAATGTATGGTGTAATGCACACTGAAGGCTATATTCTTTTAACTTTATCAGAAGGTGCTTCAGATCATCTTCATTTGTGGCAAGGGAGATTGTGCCATTTTCATAATGCAAGTTTCAGCCGAGTGTCCCTGCTAAGAACAGACTCCAGAGAAGGAATTGGCCCCCCACTTTGGAGGAAGTAACTGCTGAAAACCGTAAGCACAACATGGAAACATTTGCAGATACTGAAGGCCTAACAAATGGAAGCCAAACTTCCATTGTCAGAATAATGCTGTCAGAAATAATGCGGGAGGACAGAAGGCGCTTGAAATATGACTGATGAAAAAAAAAAAAAAAGAAATATGACTGATGAAGAGCTGCTTCCTCAAAGTAGAGTTGACCATAGTAACGTGAATGGGATACAGCCTGTGGATGTGGAACTTTGGGGATCTTCATCTGCTGATGAGGCACAACTCAAGGTCAAAAGAAACAGTTGCAAACATCTATTAATAATCGAAAGACAAATGGGTGCATAAGCAAATGTGGTGAAGAAAGCTGATGGTGCCCGGCTATCAAAAAGTATAGCGTCTGGGGTCTTAAAGGCTTGAAGGTAATTAAGCGGCCATCAAGCTCAGAAGCAACAAAGCCCACATGGAAGAAGCACACCAGCCTATCCAACCACGAGGTGTTGAAGGGATCAGGTGTAAGGCATCATCAGAACAAAAAATCTTACCATAGTGAATGATGGGGGGAGTGCGGAGTGGAGACCCAAAGCCCATTAGTAGGCCACTGGAGATCCCCTTGCAGAGGGGTCTCGGGGAGGAGATGAGCCAGTCAGGGTGCGATGTAACAATGATGAGAAATACAACTTTCCTCTAGTTCCTAAAGGTTTCCTCCCCGCTCCCACTACCATGACTCAAATTCGATCTTGCAAATCTGGGTAGACCAGAGGAGGTACACTGGTACAGATAGGAACTGAAAATACAGGGAATCCAGGACGGATGAGCCCTATAGGACCAGTGGTGTGAGTGGCAAAACAGGGAGGGTAAAGGGAGAATGGGTAGGGAAGAGGGAACCAATTACATGGAACTGTGTGTGACCTCCTCCCTGGGGGACAGACAACCAAAAAGTGGATGAAGGGAGACGTCAGACAGGGCAAGATATGACAAAATGCCCATTTATAAACTATCAAGGGCTCATGCGGGAGGAGGTAGCGGGGAGGGAGGGGAAAAATGAGGACCTAATGTCGGGGGTTTGGGTGGAGAGAAAATGTTTTGAGAAACGATGTACAAATGCGCTTTACACAATTGATGTGTGTATGGATTGGGATAACAGTTGTATGAGCCCCTAATAAAATGTTAAAAAAATAAAAATAAAAAATAATCGAAACTTGGAATATATGAGGTATGAATCTAGAAAAATTGGAAGTCGTTAAATGTAATGGAACACATAAAGATTGAAACCTTAGGTTTTAGTGAGCTAAAATGGACTGGTATTGGCCATTTTGAATCAGAAAATTATATGGTTTCCTACGCTAGGAATAACACAATAGAAAAAGAATGGTATCACATTCATTATCAGAAAGGACATTTCAAGGTCTTTCTTGAAGTAGAAAGCTGTCTGTAATAGGGTTATATCTGATTTCAAGGAAATCCAATCAGTACCACCATGATTAAAATGTATCCACCAACCACAAAAGTTAGTGATGAAGAAACTGAAGAATCTTATCAACGTCTTCCATCGAAAATTAATGAAGCATGCAATCAAAATGCATTGATACTTATTGGCTATATAAATACAAACGTTGAAAACAAAGAGGAAGGGATAGTAGTTGGAAAATAATATATTTGTGATAGACACGATGTCAGGTGATTCTTGGCTGTAAGCAAAGAATACCAGAAAGATATACAATTGAGGTTTACTGACTATGTCAAGGTATTTGACTATGTGAATCAAAACAAACTATGGATAACTTTGAGAAGAATGGGAATTCTAGGATTCTTTATTGTGCTCCTGTGTACATGGATCAAAAGGAAACAGAACATGGAATTCCTGCATAGTTTAAAATCAGGAAAATGTGCATTAAGGAATTGTATCGTCTCATCCTACTTGTTTAATTTGAATCCTGAGCAAACATCAGAGAAGTTGGATTATATAAAGAAGGATTTGAGGGAGACTTATGAACAATCTGTGATAAGCAGATGACAATCTTGATTGCTGAAAGTAAGAAGGACTTGAAGTGCTTGCTAATGAAGATCAAGGATTGCAGCCTTCAGTAATGGATTACAACTCAAAGAAGACCAAAATCCTCACAACTGAACCAACAGATAATATCATGAGAAAAGATTGAAAAAAAGAAAAGATTGAAGTTCCCAAGGATTTCATCTTGCTTGGATCCACAATCAATGCTCATGGAAGCAGCAGTCAAGAGACCAAAAGATGTCTTGCATTGGGCAGATCAGTTGTACAAGACCTCTTCAGAGTATTGAAAAGTAAGAATGTTACTTTGAGGACTAATGTGTACCTTACTCTAGCCATGATATTTTTAACTGCCTCGTATGCATGTGAAAGTTGGACATAGAATAAGCATGAACTATTGTTTTTGATGTGATTCTGGTGAAGAATACAGAAAATACCATGGATTGCTGTGATAGTTAGGCTTATTGTACCAACTAGGTCTCTCCCTAGGAACATGTGAGTAGAGTTTAATCAAGTCGCAGCTCAAGTGGACAGCAACTGAGATAAATACTCTGGGGCTGGCACCCCATCTCTTTTCCTCCCTGGTGATCGGACCAGCGTGCAGCTGCTTGAGTTAGTTCTTTGCCTCAACTGTGTGTTGCACTACCTGTGGGCTGAGCCATACCGTGGGCTATGGTCTGTGGAGCTGGAGTTTGAGGGCCTGCTTCACTAAGCTCAGAGCTACTGACTGTTGCTGACCCACCCTACTGCCTGCTGGAAGACTGCACTATCTGCTTCCTTGACCTTGGACCAGCAGCCCTCATGAGTTGAAGGACCTTCAGTATATTAACGAAAGTGAGTTGAACTGAGTCTTCCCTCCGTACTGCTGTGTGGACTAATTAGCCATGATATTCCTTCTAGCTGTCTAAACCTATATATATATTCATCAGTATCTTGTTTTTGTTTCTCTAGAGAACCCTGCGTAACACAACTGCTAAAAGGCGAAATGAGTATGTCTTGAAAGATGTATGACCAAAGTGATACTTGGCAAGACCTCATCTTTATCCTTTGGACAAGTTCAGGAAAGACTGGTCCCTGGACGTGGATATAATACTTGGTAAAGATGAGGGACACTGAAATAGAGGAAGGTCCTCAATGTTATGGGCAGACCCAGTGGCTGTAACACTGGGTTTGAGCAAAGGAACAATTGTGAGAATGGCAAAGGCCCGGCCAGTGTTCATTCTGTCGTGCAAAGGTCACTAGGGGCCCAGTCAGACTCAGTGTACCTAATGACAAACAGCGGGCTGCTGCTGTCTTCCTGCAATTCTGATTCTATGCTCTTCTTCACAGAGTTCACCTAGTTGGATTACTTACTGAGCATACTAGCTTGAGTAAATAGGGTAAGAGGATACAATTCTGACATGAAATTTTCCAATTTTAAACCACACAGTATTCCTCTGTTCTGTTCACACATTTGGCTCTTGATCTTTCTTCGGATTCCACAGGATTACAAGTGCTCTGGTATTTTTGGCATGTTGTCCCTGGTTTGTTAAGATCCACAGCTAGGCCAGGACACGTACACTGGTACAGATAAGAGCTCAACAGGACAGATAAACCCCTCAGGAACAATAATGGGAGTAGCGATACCATGAGGGTAGAGAGAAGGTGGGGGAGGAGACGGGGAACTGATCGCCATGATCAATGTACAACCTCATCCCCCGGCCGGGAGACGAACAACAGAAACATGAGTGAAGGGAGACAGCCAGAGGACAGTGTAAGATAGGAAAATAACAATAATTTATAATTTATCAAAGGTTCACATAAGGGTGGGACGGTGGAGGGAAGAAAAAAAATTGCTAATACCAAGAGCTCAAGGAGAAAGAAAATGTTTTGAAAAGGATGATGGCAACATATGTACAAATGTACTTGACACAATGGATGTATGGATTTTTATAAGAGCCCCAATAAAGTCATTTATTAAAAATTAAAAATAAAATAAAACACAGATACATATCATCTTGCTATTCTCTGCTTTCAGCCAAGATTCATCTGAAATCAACAATGATATTCCTAGTTCTGTATCCCTGTCTGAATTTAGCTAGAATTTCTGGTAGTTCCCTTTTTTTTTAATTAAAAGATCATTTTATTGGGGGCTCTTACAACTCTTATAACAATCTATATATCAATTGTATCAAGCATATTTGTACATATGTTCCTATCATTCTTTTATTTTTTTAATTTATTTATTTGGAGGATAATAATTCTCGGTCTCAGGCTGTTTCAAACCGTTTACAAAGTGTGGCTCCATTGTTCCCCTATCATTCTGCTGTAGACATTTACTTTCTATTGAGCCCTCAGTTCCTCTTTTGTCCCACCCTCCAGCCCCCCACACTTTCGTGACCCTTTGATAAATTAGAGATTGTTATTTCTTTAATATCTTACACCGACTGCTGTCTCCCTTCCCCCATGGTTTCTGTTGTTCATCCCCCTGGAGGGGTGTGTGTGGTTATGTATCAATCATTGCATCCATCATTCCTTTTATGATGTATGATTGCAGCTATATTTGAATTATCTCCAGCAAAATTTTACTTGCATGTGACAATATGAATGACATTTGTTCAATAACTTCTACGTTCTGTTGGATCACTTTATTTTGGAATGAGCATGATGATGCATTTCTTCCAGTCAGTCGGCCAGGTAGCTGTCTTCCAAATTTCTTGGCGTGGGTGAAGAGCACTCACAGTGTAGATTAATTCAGGTCATGAATTGCATATTATTGACAGAAATCTAACTTTCTTCTAGCCAGAACCAAGTCTAAACGCTAGGCTCCTTTTCTGCCACTCCTTCAGTTGATCTTCCCAGACCTTCCTCCATCATTCTTGCTTATTACTAGCAACTAAACCTAAACTTTCTCCACCAACATTTCAAGCTCCTCGACTATAAATACTTACCTTAATCAACTGTATAATCGCAGAAGCAAATGGACTAGGCAAACAGTAGGCATTTTTACTAAATGAAACGCCACGAATACATTTTCTTATTCTCCATTTACGAAGCAAATATTTAGTAAAATTAAATTATGATTTCAAGTTTAAAAAGTACTATAATTCATTTAATTTATAACTCTTCACCTCAAAGTAATAGCTCATTAGAGAATTTAATTAAAATCACAACTTTTTCTGATATCAAATTACCTAAAACATACTGAAAAGGTTAATATGCTCATGGTTTCAAGATAGTAATTAATAATGGGAAAGAGTTTAAAAACTAAATGAATAATAAAATAGGGCTTAAGAGAGGCTAACGGGTTAGCTCAACAGGAGATAAAAACAACAGATCCCTTGTCTTACATAATTTTTGTGATTTACATTATCAAATAAAACTTCTATGTTATTTTCAAACTGACAGTGCATAAAACTGCCGTGGAATTGCTTCTAATTTATTTACAGAGAGTCTATGAACTATAACAGAACTGCCCCAGGCAGTTTCTGAAGCTGTGTATCTTTATGGAAGCAAACGGCCTCAGTGCTCTCCCAGGGAGCACCAAGTGGACCGCGAACAGCAGGCATGTGAGTGAGCAGTCCCATGCTCACTCACCGCATCACCAGGGCTCCTTAGCATAGTGCACACCAAATCCCTTTTAAACTTTTAAAAATCATTTTATTGGGGCTCGTACAATTCTTACCACCATCCATACCTACATCCATTGTGTCAAGCACATATGTACATTTGTTGCCCTCATCATTCTCAAAACATTTGCCTTCTACTGTGGCCGTTAATAACGGCTGCTCTTATTCCCCCTCCCGCCCCACTCCCCCTCCTTTTAAACTTTTTAAATCTTTTTTTCCAGTTCTTTTTTTAAAAATTTATTTATTTATTTATCTATTTATTTATTTTAACATTTTATTGGGGACTCATACAACTGTTATCCCAATCCATACACACATCAATTGTGTAAAGCGCATTTGTACATCGTTTCTCAAAACATTTTCTCTCCATTTAAACCCCCGACATTAGGTCCTCATTTTTCCCCTCCCTCCCCGCTCCCCCCTCCCTCATGAGCCCTTGATAGTTTATAAATGGGTATTTTGTCATATCTTGCCCTGTCCGACGTCTCCCTTCATCCACTTTTTGGTTGTCTGTCCCCCAGGGAGGAGGTCACACACAGTTCCATGTAATCGGTTCCCTCTTTCCTACCCATTCTCCCTTTACCCTCCCTGTTTTGCCACTCACACCACTGGTCTTATAGGGCTCATCCATCCTGGATTCCCTGTATTTTCAGTTCCTATCTGTACCAGTGTACCTCCTCTGGTCTAGCCAGTCTTGCAAGATAGAATTCGAGTCATGGTAGTGGGAGCGGGGAGGAACAGTTCACAGAGTAGATCATCAGTTTTACATTCAACAGCTCATTAAACCTCACCAATGTATTCATGAAAATACAAAATGCAAAATATCTACAAAGTTATACATTTTAAGCAGCAGCATGGCATGAGAGTGCTGAACTTGGACTCAGAAAATGTGAATTCTGAAATCTTTTGTGAATGACATTATTACAGCCACTTAAGCAAGAAAAATACTATTTCTAACTTCAAAAGTAGACACATCTAAAATAAAATACATCACTAAATTGTTTTAAGTTCAACACATCAAAGTATTATCTATTATACTTTAAATTACTTGAATCGAGCTTTACATTTTAAAAGTAACCCAAACACACATTCCATATATTTAAGAGAATGAAACAACTTACCAAAAAGTCATAAAAATGAAACCCCTCACACACGCACAGAAATTTGATTTGGTACACAAGTACCCTATTTTCTGATATTTAAGTTGGGTTGTACAGCCCACATACAAGTACATCAAAATCACTATCTACCACAATAAGAAGTTAAAATAGTAATGTTGTACTGGAACACACAAAAATCACTATCTACATTTAGTGAACACTGATAAACTGAGCTTTGGTGGCACCGAGGATTACCCACTGGGCTGTTAACTGTGTAAGGTTAGCAGTTCAAATCTGCCAGCTGCTCTGTAGGAGAAAGTTGCGGCGTTTTGGTCCAGTGGTAATTTACAGCCTTGGATACCAAAGGGGCAGCTCTGCTCCATCCTACAGGGTCACTATGAGTTTATCACACTAGAGGGCAGTGGGTTTCATAGCAGAATGTCAACCTTGGTGATCATTTGCCATCTTTAAACTCTTGACCAAGCCAAATTCTTAGTGTCCGTTGTTTCTGCTCTAAAGTATAGGTAGTAAAATATCTCTAGGCTCCTTTCAATCCTTAAATTACATGATGCTTACTATATATAAGCAAGAACGTATGGGAAGGTAAAAAGACATTCCAGTTCAGCCAATCAGATAATTCTTTCTAATCTGTAAGTACGGCTTAATTAGGAAGTTAGGAACTCATCAGTTTCTATAAATGATGTTAAAAAATTCCAGTTATATGTATGAAGAGCAGGCCTTACTGAAAAAATTCACACAGAGATGACATACCATGCCATAGTGTGCTGTACTAGATACCACACTGACGTACAGGGGCCTCAGTAGCATAGTGGGTTATGAGTTAGGCTGCTAACCACAGGTAAGCAGTTCAAAATCACCAGCTCCTGGAACCCACAAGGGCAGTTCTACTCTGTCCTATGGACCAGCAGGAGTCAGAATTGACTCCAGGGCAGGAGTGACACTGATAACAGAAAATATCCAGCCATGTTGCTTAGTGTGAAATGTGTGTCTCTTGTTTTAGGGGAGGGATATGTAAGATAAATTGGGGGCCAGGGCTTCAAGGATTTGTTACCTATTTCTTTTTTTTCTCAAGTTTTAAATTATATGCCAATATAACTTACATACACATTAATATAATATACACTATAACATACACATTAATAGCTCAATGACAGCAAGAAAATTTGTATAATCATCACTACATTCAGTTTTAGAACATCTTCTTCATTTTCGTTTTTCATCATTATTACCTCCCCATTTCCCCCCAACCAAGGAACCATTAGTCCAGTTACTGTCTCTATAGATTTACCTATCCTACATTTCATATCATTAAAGGTAAAAAAAAACCAAACTAACAAAGACAACAAAGTAAAACAAATAAAAACCTCAATGGAAAAGAAAGCAGTAAATATTAAAAACTTTAGCAAATTTAAATGGATCATATGGAGATCAAATGATAAGGTGCTAAATGTCAACCTAACTGCTTCTGCAACAATCCACTTCCCAATGCATTCTGCAGACAGCAAGGCTACTCACATCCCTGGTCCATGCTCTGGGAGGCCAGAACGTCAAGATTTGTTACCTATTTCTTAAAAAAAAAAGACTGAAACGAAGTAAATTTAAACTGAAAATAGACAGCAATTCCAACTATAACTTGGCAAAGACAAACTCTGATTAAGAACTCCGCATTTTTGAGGGAAAATCCCACTGCCATGGAGCAGATTCCTACCCATAGCAACCCTGTACAGCAGCAGTTCTCAACCTGGGGGTCGAACAACCCTTTCCCAGGGGTCGCCCGAATCATAACAGTACCAAAATTACAGTGATGAAGTAGCAATGAAAATCATTTTATGGTGGGGGGTCACCACCACATGAGGAACTGTATGAAAGGGTCGCGGCACAGGAAGGTTGAGAACCACTGCTCTATAGAGACTGTAAACCATTACAGGAGCTGGGTTTGCTGACCCAAGGAGCTGGAGCGGAGTGCCTTTGTAGTGATGTTTCCCCGTTTCCCCAAAAATAAGAGTGTCTTATATTAATTTTTGCTCTCAAAGATGCGCTGGGTCTTATTTTCAGGGGATGTCTTATTTTTCCATGAAGAAGAATATGGTACACATTTATTGTTTTATTAAAAGAGACCTCACACTTCCTGTCTGCTTCGGCTGCACTGTGGCCAACAGTGAGCTGCTCGGGGGCGCCCACCACTACAGTCCAGAGTTACAGTAGTTTCTGGGGGCCTTGTTTTCGGGGAGGTCTTATTTTCAGGGGGATGCCTTATATTTCAGCTAGAGGCAAAACTGTAAGTTGGTCTTATTTTCAGTGGATGTCTTACTTTCGGGGAAACAGGGTAGTGTAGTGGCATGCCTTTGGGGCATTTTTGGCAGTCCAAAAAGAGCTTTTTAACATCACCTGAGTAGGATTTTGCTTAGACCAAGAGACTGAGGGCAAGAGGGGCCATGGCAGAGAAGAAACTGTCCTGACTGAATAACTGTAATCTGATCATTTCTCATCTGAATTTTACACCTGAAATTGTAAGCTGTTAACTTCCCTAAAGATTCCCATAATTGTGGCATTGCTTGTGAGTTCTGGATGGCTATAGCAAAGAATCATCGAACTCACCCTCAGACATAGTGTTGTGGGGACAGTTGGCATCAGAATTGCCAGTCTTTACTTCTGAAGTGTTTCTGGGTAGATCTGAACCACGTTTCCTTTAGTGGTCCAGTACTTAACCATTTGGGCCACTTAGGGGCTCCTCAATGAAAGATAGCACACTGACCTTTAAAAATTCTTCAGAAAGCATAAAGTTTCAAAGAGGAAATTATTCTTGAAAAATAAAAAATCTCACTGTAAAAATCATGAGATCTTACCATTTATATTTAAATAAGAATGCTTTGCATTGCTACAGATATTATGTTATCTATCATAGTGGAATAAAAAGTCAACCCTCAGATCTGGTTAGAGTGAACAGTTAATTTCAAATGCTTCATTCAATGCAAGTTTACTTTCCAGATGTAATATATATGTTCAGTATTTGTGTAGCTTTTCAGAGTCATTCGTTAAAGGACAGTTCATCCTATGGTTAAAATTTCAACAGTAAAAAAACAAACTTGTTTTATTCTTGACTTAAATCTGGAGTAGAAATGTATGAAGTTAACATTACTTATAATGAGAACCAAAATCAAGGTCCCTTAATAGATTGGGCCACAGGGTTTTAAAAGCATCATATTCAATGACTTCTTTCTAACACAGTATGTGAATGAGTATCAAGTAACAGATCAAGTAACAAGCAAGAGATATTAATATTAATACACCTATCTTTCAAAAAAGAATATTAAGAGGTAGACACTTTTTCAATAGAGTACATATGAAAATTGACACTACACTGCAGACTAGTACACACATTGTTATCTGTTACTCTCACTGAATACAACATCCCTAAAGCATAGATACCATCACCCCCTGAGATAGTTTATTGTGCCAGCCTGTCTAACACACCCCCATTTAACATATGTGGAAGATGAGGTCTAAACGGTTAAACCATATAATTTAGTGGAGCCAGATTTATTTCTAACCCAAGTCATCCAACAAAACAGGGTGTGGGTGTGTGTATGATGGAAAGGGTTATGTGGAGGCTGCTTCAGAGGAAAAACACAAAAGTTTCCAGTTACACACATTACCAACCCCCCAGGCACAATTTAAGAAATTCTATGTACAATATCCTGTAAAACGAAGCCACATTGATCAGAACTTATCTTAAACGTAACCAAGCAATAAAGCTACATACACCTTAAAACATTTCTCCCTGCAGGGCCAGACCAAGCCGAGCAGGAATGAGCGCCTGGGGTTGGGGCAAGGATCGGAGGTACCTCCCGGACCCTCTGGGCCGCCACCCCAACACTGGGGAGGCGCCAGGCCACCTTGCTCCAGCCTACCTGACGGGTTCCCGCCACCGCTTGAGCCAGCTGCAGCAATTGGCCATCAGACTGAACATCCCCTGCAGCTCCTCCCGCCGCCTCCCATCCGCGCCGGAGCAGGGCCGGGCCCCAGGGAGCGGGGATGGGCTCCTGGCTGCTCCAGGCCAAGTCCCGTGGGGCGCCGGCGTTCCGATGAGCCTCTTTGGCGGATAAGCACAGGGAGGCTGAGAAACCGGCGAAGGCTACTCGTCCAGTCACCAAGCCCTGATCATTGCGTGCGTCTGAGAGGACAAGGACTACGCTCCTCCCCGGGGGATGCAGAGCCCAAAGCGCAGAGGACCTAGGGCGGGGAGAGTAGAATCCGGCCGAAGAAAACCCAAAAACCCCCGCGTCGACGTGCTGACGTTTCTCCTCTGCGCGGAAACCCCGCCCCAAACCCCGCCCATGAACTTCTCCAATTATCAGTCGAGGGCCCTCAGTGAAGGCCTCTGAGTGGCTGAAGGAAGCCGGCGCCCCTCCCATGCCAGGAAGGTAGAAAGAGATTGGGGCGTGGTTTAAGTGAAGGAGGGTTTTTTTTTTTTTTTTGTAACTTAGCAACGGGAGCGTCTTAGAGATAAACCCAGGGGGCTGGGACTCATGCAGGTGCCTGAGTCTATCCGTACAGAGATAGAGGATGTTGCTGGCTTATCTCCATGATCGCCAATTGAGATTCAGGGAGCTCATATCGCGGCGTGTTTTGTTTTATTTTGTTTTGTGGAGCAGGAATAATAATCTCTGGGATTCCGTCAACACTTTAAATGCTCAATATCTGGGCTCCCAAATCCTAGGGGGCATTTATATACCTCACTGCAATCTAGTTGATTCTGACTCATAGTGATCCTATATAGGGTTTCCGAGGCTGTAAATCTTTACGGGAGCAGACAGCTTAACTTTCTCCCACCAAGAAGCGAGTGGTTTTGAAGCCACGATTTTGTGGTTTATCAGTCCAACTCTACAGGATCATAAGGCCTGGGGATGGAATGGCAGAGGGCTCCCATGCAGCATTATTTCAGTTGTTCAGATAACTCTACCAAAATGCACTGGGCTCCTCGTTTAAATGACAGTAACCTTTTAACTTGCATAATACTTATCACAGTTCTATGATATGTATGGTAGGGGATTAGGATAAAAAGAAATACATACACTAGAAAAGATGGAAAATACAAGAAAGGGGACAAGTTGAAGAAAGTAAGATCTCAAAACTCAGTACCCAGTGATATATGCAGTGTTAACATTATGTTTTTCCCAGAATGTTTACATATAGAGATTATTAGATATTTGATTTTCCCAAGATTGGCTGTTTCACAATATTTTATTCTATTTTTTCAATCTGAATTGTATTGTTTGGAGAAGAAATGGCAAGTAATTGTTCACAGAAAAAAATGCTTGCATAATATGTGGGGACCTGTGTGTCCATCCAGTTTCCGCTAACATAAGGAAAAGAGCAAGGACACTGGAAAGTCTGCTTCATCCAGGGAAAATATTAGTCTGGTACTACATACACCTAGATTTAAAATTGCTCTTTCTTTTCCTAGTTTGTGGGACCTTAATTTGAACTCACATGTCTCACACAGATTATACTCTCTGCATCTAGGTAGTGCACTCCAAGTATTCCATCTGTAAAATCAAGAGTGGTAATACCTACTTTTTTTGGTAATAATTTTATTGGGGGCTTGTACAACTCTTATCACAATCCATATATCAATTGAATCAGGCATGTTTGCACATATGTTACCTTCATTGTTTTCTAGACATTTACTTTCTATTGAGCCTTTGGTATCTGCTCCTCTTTTTTTTATTCGCCCCTCCCCACACCACCCTTATAACCCCCTGATAGATTGTACGTTCTTATTATTTTCATCTCTCATACTGACTGCTGTCTCCCTTCCCCCATGTTTTCTGTTGTTCTTCCCCCTGTAGAGGGGTGTATGGCTATGTGTCGATCATTGCGATCAGTTACCCCTTTCTTCCTACCACTCCCCTCTTCCCCTTACCCTTCTGGTATCACTATTCTCACTCCTGTTCTGTGGGTATTACCTACTTTAAAAGGTTATTAGATGATTGAGTCCAGTGTTGTTTCTGACACATCATAGCAGGTTGAGAAATTGATGTTGCTCTGCTGACAATATTTATGGCAGGTATCCTTCTATCTTTCTCCAAACTGTTGGAGAACTTACTCAACTATTTCAATGACCTACCTTGAAAGACATCGTTTCCCCCAAGAGCTCAAGATTGGGCATTGGCCTCCTAACCTCAAGGTGAATGGTTCAACCCCACCAGCAGCTATGTGGGAGAAAGATGAGGATTAGAGAGAGAAAAAAAAGCTTTATCTGTATGTCTGCTCCCATAAAGATTTACAGCCTCAGAAACCTCACCTAGGGTAGCCATGAGTCAAAATCAACTTGATGGCAGTGGGGTTTTTTTTGTTTTTGTTTTTGTGGGTTTCTTTTCATATGACCTATATGAGCCCTGGAGTCATGGTATGCACTTTGGGATTTTCTATATATAGGATCATATAATCTATAAACAGTTTTATTTCTTCTTTGCTAATGTGGATGCCTCTAATTTTCCTTTCTTGTCTTATAGCTTTGGCAAAGACTTTCAGCACAAAATTGAATAGGAATGGTGATACAGGACATCTTTGATTCTTTCATTAACCATGAATATACTTTCAGTTTCTTTCCATTGGCAATAATTGTGACCACTGGTCATATATATATGTCCACTGGTTTTATATATATATATACACACACACATACATGGTTATATATATATACACATACATGTATATATAATATACATAACAATAGATGATTTTTTTAAAGTTTGAGATCACAGTATAGAACACACAAATATTATTGGCACTACAGTACAAATTTAGGGTGCAAAAATATACTTTCAAATAAAATTTTGGGAGTTTTTTTTTAAAAGATTTTCTATGTTCTTCTAACATTCCCTTTATTCCTTCACACATTTTTAAAATGTGTAGATTGGATATTTTTGCTTTTGTTCTAGATCTCATTTGATGCTTTGAGCCAAACTTTTATAGATTTTGCCTCCTTGGGAATTTTTGACACCTTACAATGATACTCTACCCTGGTTTACTATGCAGTCCTGTTCCATCAGCTCCTGAGTAAGGTAGGTTCTGGCATAAGTCACATCCCTCCTTTTTAAATGTTTTAATTATTTCCTTTCATCATTAGTGTCTTTATAAATCTGGGTTTTATTTGTTTTTGGTGTGGGAAACAGTACATGTAAACTTGCAGATGTACTTAACATTATATGTAGCTCATATTAGTAATGATATAAAAGAAGATAGTCCTCTGCACCGTTGGTGGTGGGGGTTAGGTGTCATGAAGTCGCTTCCAAGAGATAGCAACTCGATGTACAACCGAAGGGATCACTGGCTGCTCCTACTCTGTTCTCACAGTGGCTCTTGTGTATGAAATCAGCGTTGCAGTCACTATGTCAGTCCATCTGCTTGAGGGCTGCACACTCCTGTGCCATCCTCACAATTGCTCCTGTGCCTGAGCCAGTGGTTGCAGCTACGAGGTCAATCAGTCCTGTTGAGGGGCTTCCCCTTTTCCACTGCCTTTCTACTTTACCCAGCGTGATGTCTTTCTCCAGGAACTGGTCTCTGCTGATAACATGCCCCCAGTACAAGAGATGAAGTCTTACCATCTTTGCCTCTTAGGAGCTTTCTGGTTGTACTTCCTTCAAAGCAGGGCTGTTTTTATTTTGTGTGTTTGCATTTGGGGGGGGGGGGCAGTCCATGGTACTATCAATATTCTTTGACAGCACTACAATTCAAATCTTTATTCAATATGCTATTTTCACATGCATTTGAGGCGATGGAAAATACCATCATCTGAGTCATGTGTGCCTAAGTCCTCAAAGTAACATGCTAGCTTTTCAACACTTTAAAGAGGGCTTGTGCAACAGATTTACCCAAGGTAATGCCTCTTTCGATCTCTTGACTGCTGCTCCCATGAGCATTGATTGTGGATCCAAGCAAGATGAAATCCTGACAACTTCAATCTTTTCTCTATCATGTTACCTATTGGTCCAGTTGTGAGAATGTTGGTTCTCTTTACATCCATACTGAAGGCTGCAAACTTTGATCTTCATCAGTTGGGAGTAACTCACAATGAACCACAAGTCTGGTAAGTCAGGGATTACCTATACATTTGGTAAATAAATACAATACTTAAGAGTTATTTTATTTAATATACAGAATGCTACCGAGAAATAAATTGTACCGATAATTGAATCACTTAACACTGGGGGTGAAGTAGTGAAAAGACTGACATACTGGAGAGCAGATTCTCTCAGACCAAGAAGGAAGATACTTTTGAAGATGAGGCAGGTTAGAGATAAACGCAAGAACAGATTTGGGGGCGTTCACTGTCATCCAGAGCCTCCTGAAGCCAGGCGCTCAGAATTCAAGCTCTAAAACAGCTTCTAGGTTCTGGGGACATCCTCATCCTCCAAGTCGATCTCTCTGGAACGCTCCTCTCCCAGAAAATTCTCCTGTGCTCTTAGCCGCTGAGCCTCCCACGCAGTCTTTGCGCTTGCTCCCGGTTTGTAGTGTGTTCCCTTGTTCTCAGGAACTTCAGAAACTTCACATCCCTGGGGAAGGGAACCCAGACGCCGGAACTCCGTGACAAGCGAAGGAGGGTTGCAAACCGCAGTGCCTAATAGGCCTCCAAGCATTCGCCCTCCGCCCTCCCCCCTAGCTCCCAGAGCTTCCTGGAAATGTCCTGGTTATCCCCTCCCGGGCTGGGGGCTGGGACCAGGCGGTCTCCTCCGCCCTCACAATCGCTGTTGCGCTGGCACGCGCTGGGCCCGGGCAGTCAGCCCTGCTCGCTCCACGGCGCCCAGACTTGCAGCCCGGCCGCCCAGCCCAGCCCTCCGGTCCCGCCGCGCCGCTTCCCACGCCCGCCGCCCCCGGCTCCGCGATGAGGGCTCGCGGGGGGCGCTGCGCGGCGCTGCTAGCGTGCCTCCCCTTGCTGCTCTCGGTCCTGGACGCGCACTGTAAGTAATCGTCAACGTCCTTTCTTCTCCCCCTCTCCCCAGGCATGCCTGCTGAATTAGCAACCCCAGTGGGCTGAATTTTCTTTGCTAGGACTACAGCCTCTCAGGAAGATTCTCCCAAGTCCCTAGGCACCCGGCCTTTGGAAACTGGTGCATCTAGGGGTGCAGTGTAATGGTGGGGTGGGTCAATATTTGTTCAGCTCTGGGGATCATGTGTTGTCTACAAGAGAAAGCGAGCACACTGGGATCACATTATTTTAAAAGAAAAAAAGAAAGAAAAGAAAACCCCTCTAACAGATGACAGTCCCAATCGGAAGACCAGCGTGAGCACATTCCAGGGGGAGTCAAAGGCGGTCTGCCCTGTGTCTGCCCCTTTGTACCAGCGCCAGCTCCGCTCTCAAATAGCAGTACCCCCTGCACCCTCAGCCCCACTGCGTTTGTGGACTTTGAACCTGGTTTGCTTCCCTCACGACGACACGGGGACTGTTTTAGAATGACGGGGTTTGCACAGCACTTGGTAAAAGTATTTCTCAGGTAGTTTTGTACCGCAGATTTTCCACTTTGAGTGCTGCTGATCTGAAGTCGGGGCAGGGGTTCTCTGTACTTTATATATTTTTAGCTTTGTATATTCCCATGCCTGCAAGTAAGGCAGTATATTGAGCTTTTCTAAATATATACTAAATATCTCTATATACATACACACACACACATATATATACAAGAAACATCAAGGCGTTTAGTACATTTCCACTACCAGTTAATCCATTTACTAAGTTTAAGCAGGTTCATTGATTAAAAATTCCTGCTTGTGCTATGTATTATTTTCAGGACTTGGCAATTGTGAGTTACATTTAAGCTTCACAGTAAAATTAAAACAATGCAGGGCAGTTAAAATAGAATTTACTACTATTCTACTGGAGTTTTGTTTGGTTGTTTTTCTAATTAGTGATCAAGATGAATGAGATAGTTTAAATCTCTAATTTAGCAGAAGTTTGAGATTCCCATCTCTGTTAGTGCTGTGTGTACTATTATATCAGGACAATGCGTTAGGACAATTGTATACTTGAATCGAGGTGGCAAACAAACCGAAAAAGTGACTTGCCCCACTGGGGTACTGCTTGTCATCTCAGGATTTCAAATTCGTTAGGCATTCTCTTTTTGTGCATGTTCCCACGTTTTCATGGATTATAGGCAGAGATGAGAATGGAATATATGTGCACGTTATGCACAATTATACCAATGCTGTGTTTGGAGAATAAGACTTTGTTTAAATAGGCACTGACAAAGAAATAAATTAATTTTATGAACATAATACAAGAAGAATAGCTGGTTTGAAAGGGGGAACCGATTACAAGGATCTATATATGACCTCCTCCCTGGGAGACAGACAACAGAAAAGTGGGTGAAGGGAGACGTCAGATAGGGCAAGATATGACAAAATAATTTATAAATTATCAAGGGTTCATGAGGGAGAGGGAGTGAGGAGGGAGGGGGAAAAATGAGGAACTGATGCCAAGGGCTTAAGTGGAGAGCAAATAAAATGATTTAAAAAAAAAGAATAGATGACTTTATATTGTCTTCATTTTTAAAAGTACAGTAGTTTAACTGAATTAAAAATTATCTCTGATTTATTGATGGGGTATGTTAAATGATACTTTATGTACCTTGGACATAAAGTGTCCATGATTTTGAGGTCAGAGCTAAAATAACTTTTTTTTAAACAAAACTCAGGCTTTGCAACAAATTTACAGAATGTTCTCATAAAAGGATAGTTTTTAGATGGGTCAACCATTTTAAGGATGCCAAGAAGACCTCAAAAATGAGCCAGGAGAGGGAAGACAACTAACTTTGAGGAATTTTTTTTTTTTAAGGGAAAAATCCAGAAATATGTAGATGAAGATGATAGAATTGCCAATTGTGTGATAATTACTGAACTTGGAAACCTCACAAAGTTCAGTATTTTAAAAATTTTAAGCAAACATGTTGGCCTCAGCAGGCTTTTGGCTGGTTGGATGCTCTAGTAGTTTCATATTTTATGTCAACTTGAATTTGTATGAAAGTGTAGGGGTGGGGATCCAACACGACAGTCAGGTCACAGCCTGGCATCTAACAACAACAGTAAGCAATGGATTGCTAACTGCCAGGTAATCTGTTCAAACCTATCAGCTGTTCCACTAGACAAAGATGAGGGTAAAGATGAATGGTCTTGGATGGATGACCCTAGATACAGATGACCCTAGATACCAGTCAGAATAGACTACAGCAGTGGGTGGCACAGGTAATGATGGCCTTAGGGCTTGCTTGACTGTTTTTTGGTTACAAGCTTCAGCTGGTATTTATGCCACCTTCTTTCACTACCCATTTCCAGGTTCTCTTACTTTCAGGCTGCAGCTTATGTTTCTTTGTCCACTAAAGTTAATTACACCCTTATTCATGGAAGAGCTGAGCCATTGCTATTCATACTCGAGTGGTTGCATCTCTTTCTTCTTTTATTATTATTATTATTGTATATTGTAATCAAGGAAAGGAGCTCTGGCCATGCATTTGGTTAAGCATTGCTGACACTCAACAGCTCCTTCCTGGGAGAACAATGGGAGAGTCTGTTTTCAGAAAGATGTGCAGTCTTGGAAATCCTGCTAGTCACCTGGAAATCCTTGGAATAGTCAGAATCAACTTGAGTGTAATAGGTTCTGATTTGGCAATAGTAATTACAATGACTATTCCTACCTCTTTCTATCACAGAATGGCTTTCAATTAGGAGCCAAGAGCTTAAGCACTGTGCCACCATGGCTCCTCCCAAAAAGATTATACCCCTAGGAGATCTATGCGGCACACCTACTCCATAGGGCCCTATAGGGTCAATATGAGTCTGAATGGATTCAAGAGCACAAAGCAAACACTATACTAGAGTTGTTATGGAGAAGCTTAACTTCTTCCAGCTCTGATTTGTATGTGGTGAGAACGATATTTTGCTTTAATTATTATAATTTTAATATAATTTTTCTCTGTCCCCCCACTAAATAAATAATTAAATAAAACCTTCAAAATTTGAAATAGCTAGGGTGCAGCAGCCTCAGCGGAAAACTCCACTGAGATGAAAACTTCACTTCCCCCCTTATACACATCAAGGAATGCATTTCTTTTTGCTCTCTTAATTTCTAGTTGAGTAGATCTCAGTTATGAGGAAAGAAAACAAAACATAAATAAATAAACAATGGAGAGGAAGTCATTAGGTATAAACACAAATGATTTCTTTCCTTTCTACCGTAGTTCCTGACTTGTGTGTTCTGACTATTGGAAGAAGAGCTTCATTTATTAGTGTTCACTGGTACAGAGAATGCACCACATTGTTTACATTTTGAAAGCTAATACTGTGCCGGAAAGTGCGATGACTGGGCCTTCAATAAGTCCGTCTATCATTCCACAATTCTTGTTCCTTCTAGATATTGTGGTACATAATAACAAAACCAATTAATCATCCCCTTGGCTAATTAATTGTGGAATTAATTCTGTAATGGTACTGTTATGTGGTTTAGTCTAAAGCATTGAGTAAATCTAATACTGCTGCTGACAGGACAATTAAACCCACAAATTACTGACTTTCCATTATAGAAGAGCCCTAGGTAGTAATCAACCATCCACTAGGTATCTAAATGGATTTGGCCAATATACAGTACCGTAGATTGAGGAATAGCAAATTAGAAATTCTTTAGACAAATTTCATGTTTTTAAAAAACAGTGATAACCAGATTGGGCTTAGTGAGGGGAAGTCCATGTGCAGACTCCCTGCTTGCCACCATGACTGCATTTTTATGAGTGATAATCAAATACTAGGTCAAGTGAACCAAAGTAGCAGTTTGGCCCACTGCTGTGTATGGTCCTCATGACATTTCAAAGTCTGGTTTCCTGTGGGAGCCAGAGGGAATGATCTGGTGATATTGGACCCACATTCTCACACAGTACATTTCAGCTAGAGCTAATCAGAGATACCTTTAAAAGATAGACTATAAACTCTTGAATTTGTTCCATATTTTTCTATGAATTATCTTTCTTAATTTATGCTATGTTACATGACACTTTCAGCTATTTGAGTTTCTGACACCTTCCCAGATTGCCTTGGGAAGAAACACAACCTATAGATACCACATGAATCGGTCTGTGTCTAATTCCTAAATATTTTTCTGGTGTGGTCTGTTTTGTTAACATTCACCAGTTTGGAGCACAATATATTCAGCTCTGAACAAAGCTCTTGCCCAAATGTCCTTGTCATCAGACCTGACATTTTTCTTACTTGAAAATCTGCACAGGAAATGGAATCCTTTGTTGATGCAAATGGCTATCTGAGCATTTACTAGCTGAAAGGTTGGTAGTTTAAATTCACTATCTCACCGCCTTTTCTGAAAGATCACAGCCTTGGAAACACTATATTTTAGCCATAGGAAGTAGAATATGTTATTCAAAGAGTCTTCAAAAATCCATGGAAAATGCATATTATGAAAAAGCTATGCATGGATTTCCATTTTTGTGGTATAAAAATAAACTGTACTAACTTGTTATAGCATGCCTAAATAGGCCACTAAGAAAAATAATACATCAGTTTGAAAAGAAGTCCTATCAGAGCAACATGAATTCTACTCACATTGAAACAAAAATGACCATTTTATTGAAGCTCTTACAACTTACAGATACATGACTCATTTTAAGATCAATGAGGGGATGTTGAAGATGAAGGCATCTATGGCAGACATCCACATCAATTTGTGAAAAACCAATCTTGCCCATTCCCTAATGGAAGAGGATCAACAAATAGCAGCAGAAATAATAGCTGAAACCATAGATACTGCCATTGGCTCAGTTTACACAATTCTGAGTGAACAATTAAATATGAGCAAACTTTCTGATCCATTGGTGCCAAAACTGTTGCTCCCACATCAGCTGTTAAAAGGAACAGAGTTTTCCATGGAAATTCCAAACAACTGACATCAATATTATGAGGAATTTCTTGGAAAAATTGTGAGAGAAGATGAAACATGGCTTTACCAGAACAATCATGAAAACAAAGTGCGATCAAAGTAATTACCGATAGAAGTAATCTGGTCAAAGCAAAAGTGGGCAGGTCAAGAACAAAGGCTGTAGCAATAGTTTTTTGAGGGGTTGCTCAAGGTATTTTGCTTGTTGACTTTCTGGGGGCCAAAGAATGCCAATATCTGCTTCTCATGAGAGTCTTTTGAGAAAATTAGCCAAAGCTTTTGCAGAAAAATGCCCAGGAAAGCTTTACCAGAGAGACCTTCTCTATCATGACAACTCTTGTTCACCTCTCTCATCAAACAAGGGCAATTTTGTAAGAATTTCTATGGGAAATCATTAGGCATCCACCTTACATTCTTTATTTGGCTTTTATTGGCCTCTTTATACTTCCGAATCTTAAAATATCTTTAAAATGGGACCCATTTTTTTCACTTAAACATTTAAAAAGACTGCATTGACATGGTTAAATTCTCTGTTATTTATCATGGATTAAATGGTTACTTCTCATTGAAACATTGTAAAGTACTGAAAGCCTAACGAATGGAAGCAGAACCTTGTCAGGGATCGTGCCAGAGGATGGGCCCGTGGGTTGGAAGGCTCTCAAAATGTGGTTGGAGAGGAGCTGCTTTCTCAAAGGAGAGTCAACCATGGGATGTGGCAGAGGAACGCCTGTGGGTGTAAGATCTTCAGGATCTTCATTTGCTTGCTGCTGGGGCTCAAGTCAAAAGGGAAAAAACAGCATCTACTAGTAATCAGAACTTGGCAAATGCAAAGTATGAATCTAGGAAGATTGGAATTCATCAAAAACGAAACGGAACGCATAAAGATCAATATCCTAGGCATTAGTGAGCTGAATTTGGACTGATGGTCATTTTTCATCAGAAAAATCATATGGTTTACTATGCCCCGAAGGACATTCACTCATTGCCATCAAGTCGTTCTGACTTCTCAACTGGTAGACATAATACAGTCCCATAGCAACTTTATAGGACAGGGTATAACTTCCCCTGTGGGTTTCTGAGATGGTAATCCTTTACAGAAGTAGAAAGCCTTGTATTTCTCCCAGGTAATGACACAATCAAGAGGAATGGCATTGCATTCATTGTCAAAAAGGACATTACAAGATCTATCTTAAAGGACAGTGCTGTCTGTGATAGGATTATATCTATCTGCCTTCAAGGAAATCCAGTCAATAAAAAAGTACTCATTATATGTCATCTCATTGTTACAATTTTGCTTTTCCACTACTTGTAAAGACCACTCTTGACAAAGGGATTTAGTTTCTTTTCTGTTGTTTGTTTGCTTTTTATGGTGTAAATTTTTAACAGGTTTGCCTCTGGCTCAGGTTGGTACATCACACAGAAATATCTGCAAACCAGAGATGGTTGTCTTCAGAGAGTTGGTCAAAGGCCCTTCACTATGAAGATATAGAGTGGCCTTGAGGGTGAGGAGGAGCCTGGATGGTATAGTGGGTTATGTGTTGGGCTGCTAACCGCAAGGTTGGCATTTTGAAACCAATGGCCATTCCAAGGGAGAAAGGTAAGGCTATCTGCTCTGGAAGGTTTACAATCTTGAACCTCAAAAGAGAAGTTATAGTTTTTCCTATCTGGTTGCTATGAGTCATAATTAACTCGATGGCTATGAATTTGAGTTTTGAGGGAGACGAAGAAGTCAGGAGAATGAGCAACCTTCTCAGATAACTTGTGCCTTTTGGTCCATTCCATCCATCCAATTTCAGCATACTTTGCTAGTATTCTAACTGAATTTGTGACCAAATGGAAAGGCTAGCGTTCATTTTGAGATAAGCTATTCATGATGAACTGTTTATAGTATCTTGCTTATTGTGGTTAACTCTTCAAATCCCCCTAATAGTTTGATAGCCAGGGACAGTTTCTCAAAAGGAAAAAAGAGTTATTTTTGAAGAGATGTGACTTGCTCTAAAACTATGATGGCTCTGCTAAAAATCATCTTACTCAAACGAGTTACCATCTAAACAGTACCATGCTGTGATACAGATAATGTAGTATTGGATGCATTGCATTGTGAGTTAAGGCTGAGTGTCAAACTGCTTGAATTTTCATTAAGCTAGATAGAGAGCATTCACTTACAGGTGGACAGAGTGGCTTCAATAATGAGCTCAAACGTAAGAACAATTGTGAGGATGTTTCAGAACCGGGCTCTGTTTTGTTCTGGTGTACATATGGTCATTGTGAGTCACAACCTACTTGGCAGCACCTAACAGCTGCAACATGAGGAGGAGGTAACTCTATGGCAGTGAGTTTTGTTTTATTTTTATGTGTACAAGCTTTATGTTTTTCCTCCTGTTCCTCCATATTTGTTACTAATTTGAACTGTTTTGTTGTTAATTCATCTTGTTGAGGGGTTGCCCACTTTTTTGCTGCCCCTCTACTTCGCCAAGCATAATGTCCTACTTCAGGAATGGGTTTCTCCTGATAACCTCTCCAAAGTATGTCAGATACAGTCTCACCACCCTTGCTTCTTAGGAGCATTCTGGCTGTACTTCTTCAAAGACAGATTTGTTTGTGCTTTTGGTAGTCTTTGATATTTTCAGTAGTCCTTGCTAACTCCATAATTCAAATGCATTGATTCTTTTTTGGGTCATCCTTATGCAATGTTCAACTTTTATATGCATATGAGGCAATTGGAAATGCCATGGCTTGGGTTAGGTGAACCTTAGTACAGAAAGTGACATTCTTTTTTTTTTTTTTAATAATCATTTTATTAGGGGCTCATACAACTCATCACAATCTGTACATACGTCACCTGTGTCCAGCACTTTAGTACATATGTTGACTTCATCATTTTTATGACACCCACTTTCCACTTGAACCCCTGGTGTCAGTTCATTTTCCCCCTCTCTCCCCACTCCCTCTCCCCCCGAATCCCCGATAATTTATAATTTATTATTATTTTATCATATCTTACCCCATCCCACGTCTCCCTCACCCACTTCTCTGCTGTCCGTCCCCC
>NW_022103903.1:14369943-14380597 GCF_000313985.2 Echinops telfairi | reverse complement strand
TATCATGTTCTGCCTTCATTTGGGTTTCAGGCATTCCTCTCTGTTACATTCCCCTTGATCCACCCCTGCAAGGCCTCCCACACCCTCCTTGACATAGATTTTGGATCACTTGTTGTTCCCTTGTCCCTGTGCCTGTTAACACCCTCTTCCTTCCTTCCCCCCTTCCCCTACCTCCATGCTCCCCTGATCTGTCATCCTGTTGTTCTCTCTTCTGGCTTGTTTATTCTGCCTATCCCAGAAAGTGACATTCTTGATGGACTTTGTTTTTCCTTAAATGTCAGATTTTTGCATGTTTCCATTTTGAACTTTTGATCTTATTGGACACTTTCCCCCAGCAAAAACTACTAGATATAGTCTACTGACTCTTTATGTGCTTAAACTACTATTCCAGTAAAGAGTTACAGTCTCAGAAACCCAGAGGGGCCATCCTACCCTGCCCTACAGGGTTGCCATGAGTTGAAATTGACTCAATGGCAGTGAGTTGAATGAGTGAGTTAATGTCAAAATAATAGGCACCTGTAGTTCTACTAGTCAGAAATTAGGGTAACATTTGGCTCTATATTCATCTATGTATCTTTTTCTTCATATAGATATTTATCTAGATAATGATTTTAATAACATTAAAATATGTGAAAACAAGAATGGATTTTGCTCTACATGTATTTTTAACCTGATATTTCATCTAAAATATGATTTTATATCAATAACTGAAAATCTTCACCAAACTTCTAAATAAGCTTATAAATTTATATAATATTATCCATATTGTATTTAATCAAAACATTACATTTTTGAAATTTAAATGATTGCTAATGTTTTGCTCATGTAAATACTGTTGTGATTTATCTATTCATATATTTTTTCCTAGGTTAATTTCCTAGAAATGGAATTGTTAACGGACTTACTCAATACCAAAACCATTGAGTTGATACCGGTTCATAGCGAACCTGTGGGACAAGCTAGATCTGCCTCTGTGGGTTTCTGAGACTGTAGCTCTTTACAGGAAGAGAAAGCCTCGTCTTTCTCATATGGAGTGGCTTATTTTCTAACTGCTGACCTTGTGGTTAGTAGCCCAATGCTGCTACACTACACTACACTACCTACACTACACTACATTACCTATACACTGCTCTACAGGACACTACACTACACTCCCTGAATTGCAATAGCATGACTATTTTGCAAGTGTTGGATACATATTTCTGTTTCTTCCTGAAAATCTGCGTTTAAAGGTAGATTTTAAAGATCCTTAGTTCCTCTCCTCTTTGCTAACATTAGACATGTTGTGTTGTTAGGTGCCGTGGGGTTGGACCCATATCAACCTTATGCACAACAGAGTCAAACTGCCTGGTCCTGCACCATCCTCACAATTGTTCCTATGCTCGAGCCCATTGTGGCAGCCTCTGGAGGGCCTCTCTCTTTTTCACTACCCCTCTACTTTAGCAAACATGATGTCCTTCTCTAGGGACAGGAGATAATCAAGTTCAAAGTATGTACTATGGAGTCTTGCTATTCTTGCCTCTATGGAGCAATCTGGTCACACTTCTAAGAAGATCAGTTTGTCCTTTTAGCAGTCCAGGGTACTGTCAATATTCTTGTACAGCACCACAATTCAAACGCATCCATTCTTCTTCCGGCTTCATTCTTCAATGCCCAACTTGCACATGCATATGAGGCAATTGAAAATACCATGGCCTGAGTCAGGAGAATCTTAGTTCTCAAAGTAACATCCTTACTTTTCAGCACTCTAAAGAGGTCTTGTGCAGCATATTTACCCAGTGAACTCTTCTTTTGGTGTCTTGACTGCTGCTTCCCTGAGCATTGATTGTGCATCCAAGCAAGACAAAACCCTTGACAACGTCCACCTTTTCTCCTCTTATCATGATGTTACCTATTGGTCTGCTTGTGAGGATTTTTTTTCTTTGCATTGAGTTGTAATCCATACTGAAGGCTGCAATCCTGAAGTACTTCAAGTCCTCCTCACTCTCAGCAGGCAAGGTTGTGTCATCTGCATATTGCAGGTTGTTAATAAACCCTCCTCCACATTCTTATTCATGTAATGTAATTATAATGAATATAATTCAGTTTCTGTGATTATTTGCTCAGCAAATAGATTAAGTGTGATGAGAGGATACACCTCTGACATGAACCTTTCCTGATTTTTAAGCATGCAGTAGTCCCTTGTTCTGTCTGCACAACTTCCTCTTGCTCTATGTACAAGTTCCATATGAGCACAATGAAGTGTTCTGGAATTTCCATTCTTCTCAAGGTTATCCAGTGTTTATTATTCCAATAATTGGCGTAGCTAATCAAACAGAAACTATTGGACAAAGTTCTTTTAAAAAAGGGAGCGACTTTGTGTGTGTGTGTGTGTGTGTGTGTGTGTGTGTGTGAGATAGAGGTCTCAGTTAGACATAGGAGGTGCTAAAAATGCATACATCAAATGTAGATAGAGATTAGACTTCCTGAAACATGAAGTGGGAGTAAGGACAGAATTAAATACAGCCAAAGCTAGAGGCCTGTATGTTAATGTAAACTTATACATCACCACAGTCTATTGAGGACTAAAGGAATTCTGGTAATAGTTTTTTTTCTTTCAACAATGATCACATACTTATTAGTCATTGTGTTTTATTTTTTATGAAACATCTGTTGATGCTTTTAATCCCTTTTTGTAATAAAGATTTTTCCCCAAAAGGATTTGTAATTCTTGATATATGATAATATTACTAACTCACTTTTATGTAAGTTACTTTTTCTCCCTCAGTTTGTACCATGATTTTTATTTTATTTATTATTTTTCATTTTTCAAGTTTTTTGTTTTTACTGATAAGACATTTTCATGCTTATGAGTCAAATCTGTTTTCACTTTTTGTCTTTCTTCATTTGTTTGTTTTTGGCTTAGTATGATGTACCACAATGTCTTTTCTACCCCAAGAATTTATAAACCATATAAATCAAATTTCTCGGGATATATTTTGTTTTTAAAAATTTTTACTGTCACTTCTTGTTTCAGGAATGCATGATCTCTTTAAGTCACTATGAAGATATTTGCTAACGTTCTCTAAATGGTCTGTGGTGTAGTGGGTTACAAGTTAAACTGCTATAATACTGTCCACAGTTTGAATCCACCATCTGCTTCAAGGGAGACAGATGAGACTCTATTTCCTTAAACAGTTACAGGCTTGGAAACCCACAGGGGCAGTTCTAGTCTCTGTCCTATAGAGCAGCTGTGTGTTGGCTTGATGGCAGTGAGGAATTCTATGTTTCTCTCATATCACTTGTTCTTGGTCTTTTTGGGCAACGGATAGCGGTTCATGTTTTCCTTCACATTTCTGATTACTCTTGGATGTCTCTTCATTATGGAGCAGTAAACCCTGGGCTGATTTTTAGGTGACTTGTGTGGATTGACTACAACCCTTTGGTCACAGTGATAAAGCATGACCCTGGTAACCAAAAAGTATGCATTTGAGACCAGCAGTCACTGTGGGAGAAAGCAGTGGCAGTCTGCTTCCATAAGGATTGGTAAGCTTGGAACCCCAAGGGCAGTTCCACACTGGCATGCAGGGTCGCTGTGAATTGACGCCTACTTGCTGGCAATGCATTTGGTTTTGGTTTTTATTTTGGCGTGGGTTTCCTTTGCTGTTTTATATGTTTAGATGTGTCTGATTCCCTGTTAGTTTTTCTTCTAAATAGGAGCTGTAACAGACAGCTCTGTGTACATTAATTACTTCATTCCTTATGCAATTCATGTTCATTAGGTCCATTTTAGCATATTGCTTCATGGGCAGAAGAATGGGAAAATCAGTTGTTGATCAACTTTTGAATTAATCTCCCGCTCCTCATCTGCCTCTATCTCTTCCATTCCTGCTAATGCTCTCTGAGACTGTAAAAGGCAAACGAGTTCTCTCTTCCACTGTACCTATCTGCAGATATTTCGGATGAAGCCTCTCTCTCTCTTTTTATCCACGTATTGATTTTCATCACCTTATCTAACAGATTTCATCACTTATCTAATGATAACCTTTTCATTGTCTCAACTCTTTTGGATGATTCCTTAAATTTTTTTATTGTTACTATGATTTACAAGTCAATTCAATGTAAGGACAGATGAATGATCTTTGCCACCTTCAACCATAAACACCACTTGTCATGTGTTAAAGAGGCAAAAGGATAACAGGCACTAACCTTCTTGCCTTCTTAAAGAAGACATTGTATGAATATTTTGTTATATTCATTACGAGGAGTTATTCATTTAGGCTATGGTCTTCTTTTTGAAAATGGGCTTGAGTTTCTATATATGACATACACTTCCTTATTGCTTATTCTAATTTTATTCTTTCCCTCAAATCTTGGCTCCAGTATTTTTTCCCCTCAACTCCTCAATGAGTTATCACTTTCTCCCACTGTTATTTTTTCTATGTCTCACAGCCATTTGGAGAGGTTGGCAGAAACTATTTGGAATTAGAAACATCTTGATAATACACCCATATTTCAAATAACCTTACTTCCACATATTAATAGAAAGGGGAAGCCACTGAGGTCTGGAATCTTTGCAAGGCCTCAAACACGTATCTGACTTGCTTACTTGAGAGATTTGAGGAAAGTGGGATTTTACAGAATTAGGCCCACTCTTTCATTGTTGCTTTTAAAAATTGCCTGTTGCTTTTCCAAACAAAAATATGGATGCGGGCCAGTGAACTAATAATATTAACTGGTGCCATCCTAACAAAATAGGTCAACTAGAAGAGAAACAAAACATTTCCTGTGCTGTATCTCTTTGGAACATGACGTCAAAATCAGGCGATGTTTTGATGTCCGTGGGGACAAGATAAAAAAGACCAGGCAAGCTGATTACATAGACACTTAGCTGTGCATCAGGAAAGAGACTTCTTTCTAACTGTAGGAACTGTAGTCGGATTGCCATGCAGTGGTCCAGAGGTGCTAAGAGAGGGCTTTCGGCAAGGCTTACTTTATACTTTGTCCAAACCTGACCTATGAATCCCCAAGAATTTTATTTACTGCTCACCAAGAACAAACAAGCCAAGTAAAAGAAATGACCAATGTAACCATCCCACCCTCAACCGTCATGATAAATAGCTGCCTGTTCAGTCTTTTGATTGGTGAGCACTGTTCGAGTCAATGCTGACTCGCAGTGATTTGCAGTGACTCTCTAGGACACAGGGGATCATTCCCACTGGGTTTACAAGGCTGTCACCTTTACTGGAGCAGATCCCAGGGGTATTTTCTCCTGCTGGAGTGTTGCTGGCTTTGAACCTTTTGTTTTGTAGAGGAGCACTGGATGACTGCTGCAGCAGGGTTCCTGTTCGGACTTTTAGGCAGAAGTGTTTGTAATTTTAGAGGAAACAATGAACTTGTACTGCGTTCTCATATCGGTAGGTGCCCTTGAACCAGTTGTGACTCAGCAACACTGCCTGGGCGTGCACCATCCTCACAGTTGTTACTGCTGCTTCTTCTACCCCTGGCTAAATTGAAAGTGTTCATATTGTGGAGAGCATGAGAGGAGGTTTGATTTATTATTTTTCTGGAGTAGTCATGTAAATGAAAATATAATTAAGTGTTGATGTATCATTACTTTTTACTTCTGTTATAGGTAGCCAGTCCTAGCACTATTACTCTGCCCTTCCCAGGATCCATTCCAAAATGGAAGTTCTTTGTCACATTTTTTTCAATGTCATCCCCGACTTTCACACTTTTGGATATATTTTAGCTCTTACCAATTCTAAATAAAAAGTATTGGAGCTCATTTTTATGTATGCAAAATGCAATTCAGAGATGATTTCTTTTTTTTAATCCTCTTTTTTTTGCTTAGATTTAAATCCTTATAAAGATCTATCCCAGAAGATATTTGGTTCTCTTAAAGCTTAGTCTTCTCATCAGAACAAAAAAATCATATCATATTGAATGAGGGGGGTGGGGGGGGCTGCGGAGTGGAGAATCAAAGCCGTTTGTAGGCCACTGGAACATCCCCTTACAGAAGGGTCTCAGGGAAGAGACGAGCCACTCAGGGTGTGATGTAGCAACGATGAAACATACCACTTTCCTTTAGTTCTTATATGCTTCTTCCTCCCCACTATCATGATCCCAATTCTACCTTACAAATCCAGCTAAACCAGAGGAAGTACACTGGTACAGATAGGAACTGGAAACACAGGGAATCCAGCGCAGATGATCCCTTCAGGACCAGTGGTGTGAGTGGCGATACTGGGAGGGTGGAGGGAGGGTGGGTTGGAAAGGGGGAACCAATTACAAGGATCTACATGTGATCTCCTCCCTGGGGGATGGACAACAGAAAAGTAGGTGAAGGGAGACGTCGGACAGGGCAAGATATGACAAAATAATAATTTATAAATTATCGAGGGTTCATGAGGGAGGGGGGAGAGGGGAGGGAGGGGTAAAAATGAGGACCTGATGCTGGGGGCTAAGGTGGAGAGCAAATGTTTTGAGAATGATAAAGTCAATGAATGTACAAATGTGCTTTACACAATTGATGTATGCATGGATTGTGATAAGTGTTGTATGAGTCCCTAATAAAATGATTTAAAAAAAAAAAAGCTTAGTCTTGAAGGAGAGAAGCATAGTTCACCTGTAGAAGGCTTTGTCTGAACCTTTTTGTTTGATTAACATAGTAATATGGGAAGAAATTGTTGCTCAGTGTAGAATTCTTAATATGAAATAAAATGTCATATTTAGAAATAGGCTAATATAGTTGTTTCTATTTTTCTTTTAATAAAGTTTTTAAAAATTAAAGTATACTCAGAATACAGATAGCGCAGCTCTTTCTGATATCCGACGCAAGCTTCTGGAAAGTCAGTCATAATTACATAGGCTGACAAATCGTACTGAATGGTCTGTCACTGGGGTTTCTTAATCACATTGTAAAAAACTACCCTTTAATTGGAACCCTCCTGAAAAATGAAATTTTATAAAAAATAAAACATTTAAAAAATTAAAAGATCATTTTATTGGTGACTCTTACAGCTCTTATAACAATCCATACATCAAGCACAGGTTGTACATAGGTTCTTATCATTATTTTCTAAATATTTACTTTCTATTGTGCCCTCTTTTTTCTCTCCCTTCCCCCACCCCCATGACCTCTTGATAAATGATAAATTATTATTATATTCATATCTTACACTGACTGCTGTCTCCCTTTCCTAATGGTTTCTGTTGTTCGTCCCCCTGGGCGGATGAGGGGCGTGGTTATGTATCGATCCTTGTGATCAATTCCCCCTTCCTCTCCTCTTCTCCCCACCTTCCCTCTACCCTCCTGGTATCGCTACTCCCATTTCTGTTTCTGGATTCCATATGTTGTGAGCTCTTTTCTCTTATCTGTAGCTGTGCACATGCTCCAGTCTAGCCTGCAGTGAAAGTCAGTACTAAGGTCATGAAGAAGTAGGGGGTGAAGAAGCCTCAAGGAATTAGAGGAATAGTGTGTGTTTCATCTGTGCTGTACTGTGCCCTGGTTGACTCATCCCTTCCCTGTGACCCTTCTGTGAGAGGATGTCCCATTGTCCACAGATGGGTTTTGCGTCTCTGCTCCAACCCCCCTCATTCTCAATAATATGGGTGTTTGTTGTCTTTGTCCCCATTTCTTTGTTTGTTTTGGGTCTTTTGATGTCTGTTATCTGCTCCTGTCTACACTTCATGATCACACAGGCTGGTGTGCTTCTTTCATGTGGGCTTGTTGCTTCTGTGCTAGATGACCACCTGTTTAACTTCAAGCCTTTAAGACTCCAGACACTACATCTTTTGATAGCGAGACACCACCCGCTTTCTTCACCACATTTGCTTATGCACCCATTATGTCTTCAGCAATCTTGCTGGGATGGGGAGCATCACAGAATGCCAGTTTGTCAGAATGAAGTGTTCTTGCATTGAGGGAGGGCAGGAGCAGAAACCTAAAGTCCATCTATTACCTCAGTGTTTTGCCTTGTAAATATATCTACGTAGGCCAGTAACTCTATTTTTATGAATTAATATATTTACATATGTACACACCTATGTTTATACCTCTATCCAGAGCTTTGCTTCCTAGATATTTCCTGTTTCCTTTTACCTTCCTCCTGCCCCATCATCACGCTTGCTCTTCTTACACCTCTTACTAATTCCTCTCAACTAGATTGCTGTTGCTCCAACTCCCCCAGGATCTCTAAGCCCTCTGTGTTGTTGTTGATTTTAATTCCCTAGTTGTTCCCCCATCTATGGCTTTGTTTGCTCACCACTCCTTTCCCCCACCTCCTTCTCCCCCCAAGTCCCTTCTCAACCGTCAGTCCCTTTGCTTTCTCCTCAAGCTTTCTTCCCATGCCTATCTCTTAATTTTTTGATCTGACAGCAGGGGCGTTTGGTGGGTGATTTTACCCGGACACCATCTTAACTCTCCCTCCAAATATAAAACATTTTATAGTTAATTAATATATGATTATTTTAAATACGATGGTTGATATCTGGAGGCATATGTTTTCCTATTATTTATGATAGGTTTTTCTGTCTTACATGCAATTTCTCAGGCTGTGCTTTAAGGAATACATGACACTTGAGCAGACTGTTTTACATGCAATTTCTCATGCTGTGCTTTAAGGAATACATGACACTTGAGCAGATTAGATATGGAAGCATGATTTTATTTCAAAGCATTAACCTGGCTGTTCTCTATATATCCCTTCCGGCCTCACCTTCTTCTCTCATATTTAAGTGCTGAGAGGCATTTTCTCTTGCTCCATCCCACACTGAAGCAGAAACAAAAATTCAACCACCCTGCCAACCCAAACCCTAGAGTTTCTCTTTACAGGCTAAGTCAGCAGGCATGACTGGGGAAAGGAGGAGAAAATACCAGCAAGATGTTTACTTGTGTTTTATTGACTATGCCAAAGCATTAGACTGTATGGATCATAACAAATTATGCATAGCCTTAAGAAGAATGAGAATTCTAGAACACTTCATTGTGCTCATGTGGAACTGTATATGGATTAAGAGGCAGGGGTGTGAATAGAACACACTGGTGTGCATGGTTTAAAATGAGTAAAGGCTGTATCCTCTCACCATGCCTATTCAAACTGTATTCAGAGCAAATAATCAGAAAAACTGAATTGTATGAAGAAGAATATGTCATCAGGATTGAAAGAAGGCTTATTAGCAACCTGCAATATGTAGATGACACAACCTTGCTCAAAGTAAGGAGGGCTTAAAGATCATGGCTTACAGCCTTTAGTATGGATTACAACTCAATGTAAAGAAGACCAAAATCCTCACAACTAGACCAACAGTTAACACCTTGATAAATGGAGAAAATTTGAAGTTGTCAGGGATTTCATCTGGCTTGGGCCCACAATCATTGCTCATGGAAGCAGCAGTCAGGAGATCAAAAGAAGAGTTGCATTAGGTCCATCTGCTGTGCAAGACCTCTTTAGAGTGCTGAAAAGCAAGGATGTTACTGTGAGGACTAAGATGTCCCTGACCCAAGCCATAGTATTTTCAGTTGTCTCATATGTAAGTAAGTGCAAGTAGGACACTGAATAAGGAAGATAGAAGAAGAATTGGTGCACTTGAATTTTGATGCTGGTGAAAATATTGAAAGTACCAGGGACTGCCAAAAGAACCAATGTACCTGTCTTGCAAGAAGTACAACCATAATGTTCCTTAGAAGCATGGTTGGCGATACTTTGTCTGATGTACTTTGGACGTGTTATCAGGAGACCAGTCCCTGGAGAAGGACATCATGCTTGGTAATGTTGAGGGGCAGAAAAAAAGAGACAGGCCCTGAGTGAGCTAGATTGAAACAGTAGCTGAAACACTGGTCTCAAACATAAGAACAATTTTGCGGATGGTGCAGAACCAGGCAGCGTTTCACTTTGTTGTACCGATGGTCACTATGAGTCAAAACCAACCCGACAGTGCCTACCTACAGCAACCACGAATAATAATTGACTTGACAATAGTAAGTCACAGTGAACGCCTAGATCACCTTAAAGAGATAGTTCCTAGAATTATGGAAGTCAAAGGCAATTCTAGTGAGGTCTCAGAAGGAAGTGAGGAGTGTTGCAGAGAAAAGCTATTATGTTGCTATTATGTTGCTATTAATGTGGACATTCATTGTACTTCTGAGGCTTTAAAAGGACACGATGAACATGTTGTTGGACAATGGAGGATGGTGTTGCTTTTTATAAGATGGCAAAAAACGTACCTGTTTATGCTTAAATGTTTGATGGACAGTATAGACAGTATAACTTATAAGAGGTAAACTTGAATATTTGGCTGAAGAGATTTCTAAATAAGATCTTAAAGATAGCCATGTGATTTCTTCTTGCAACTTTTCAAGAGGGAAGAGAATACTTAAAAATGAACTGTTGTTTATCTAGATAAGATAGATGAGATAAACAATCTGCAGGAGAAATAAATGGGACTGATGGTTCTGGGGGACATGGGAGAGGGGGAGGCAGGGAAAGGAAGGGGGTGTTGACAAATCCAGGGACAAGGCAACAAGTTATCTAAAATTGATGGCAATGAGGGCATATGATGTTTGGTGGGGCTTGATCAAAGGCATTATAGCTGAGAGGAATTACAGAAACCTGAATAAAGGTCAAACATGATAGTGGGACAAGAGGAAAGTAAAAGGAAATAGAGGAAAGAA
>NW_022103903.1:14356315-14369353 GCF_000313985.2 Echinops telfairi | reverse complement strand
AATTCTACCTTACAAATCTGGCTAGACCAGAGGATGTACACTGGTACAGATAGGAACTGGAAACACAGAGAATCCAGGGCAGCTGATCCCTTCAGGACCAGTGGTGAGGCTGGTGATACCTGGAGGGTGGAAGGAGGGTGGGGTTGAAAGGGAGAACCGATTACAAGGATCTACATATTATCTCCTCCCTGGGGGACGGACAACAGAAAAGTAGGTGAAGGGAGATGTCAGACACTGCAAGGCATGACAAAATAATAATTTATAAATTATCAAGAGTTCATGAGGGAGTAGGCAGCGAGGAGGGAGGAGAAAAAAATGAGGACCTGATGCCGGGGGCTTAGGTGGAGATTGAATGTTTTGAGAATGATGAGGGCAATGAATGTACAAATGTGCTTTATGTAATTGATGTATATATGAATTGTGATAAGAGTTTTATGAGCCCATAATGAAATGATTAAAAAAATAAAATAAAAGTGACAACTAAAAATAAAAAGAAAGAGCTTAATATGCAAGAACAATTTAATATCGAGAAAACATTCCATCCCAGTCTAGATCAAGTCCGTAAATTTGATATTTTCCCATATGTCTGAAACCAATCTATAAACTCCTCTTTGGAGTCATGAAACACATGCAATGATGCTGAATGCAGGGAGATCACAGGCCAGTGGGTCGAAAATCTGTGGATTCAGTGGCAGCAGAAGCATCTCAGCATGGTAGGGGTCTTCATGTGGCTCCTCCAGCTTGGGGGCTCTGGCTGCATCAGCATAGCTCCATCAGGCTTGTTGTCAGTCATGTCTCACAAGGAGTGAGCGTGGGTCCTGCCTCCAGCGAACTATTTATCTCCTTAGCACCTGCAGATGAGGTCATCAAGCTGCTACCTCATTGACAACCTAGACTCCACCCCTCCACTCTTAAGTCTCAAATTGACAACAGATTGCATAACTACCACACTGGGTTAGACTGAAGAGCACAGAGACAGGAACAAAGAAAGGAAAGAAGTATGCCTCTTGAAATTCTACAGGTAGGAAGCAGGTCAAAGGAGCTTCCTTTTTGTCCTCCAAGAAAAAAAAGATGACCATCCTTGGAGTGGCTCAGGGATCAATAGAACTGATGGAAGTAGCCGGGAAAGTAACACTGCTCAGTTTCAAAGGGTTATCCATAATTGCCTTGAGTTTAAAAGGTGATGTTCAGGTCTCCTTTGTCTCAAAGAATGGTGGCATAGCTCTTTGGCTTGTAGATGATCAACCTATGGCCTCTTAAGTCACAAAAGGTTTCAAAGGGGGAAAAAGAGATTTCATAGAGTCCAATCTCTTCCAACTAGCTTTTGGAGTGTGAGGCTGCCATACACAAAGGGCAAGAAGATGGGACTGGTACCCAAAGAAAATGGATTGATGCTACCACACACAAGGCTCAGGAGAATGAAACTTACAAAACTGGGGGGTAACTTAAGCACTAGGATAATGGAGCTGCGCAAAATTGAGGGAGCAGAGTTACTGAGTTAGTAAATGTAGTATACTCCATGATGGGTTCTATTGTACCTAGACTAATACAGTTACTTTATCAGTGGGCCTGGAAGCCTGGGCTTAAGACAGTGGTTTTCAACCTGTAGGTCGTGACCCTTTAGGGGGTCCAATAACCCTTTCAAAGGGGTCGACTGATTCATAACAGTAGCAAATTACAGTTATGAAGTAGCAACGCACATAATTTTATGGTTGGGGCTTCATCACCACATGAGGAACTATATTAAAAGGTCACGACATTAGGAAGGTTGAGAATCACTGGCTTAAGGTCTGGAATACATTAATGAGGAGAATCCAGAAAGTGAGGCCAACACTGAGTTTGGTGAAAGGGCCATTGCCTAGAGGGTTCTCGAGCTTTGAGCACTAATGGATATTTTCTGTGAGGATTTGGACTTGCTTGGTACTCATTCAAGGAGCCCTCGTACTGCAGTGGCTGCACCTTGGGCTGCTAACTCCAAGGTCAGTCATTCAAAACCACCCGCCACTTTGAGGGGAAAGACAAGGCTCTCTCTACTCCCATAAAGAGTCGCAGTCTCGGAAACTCACCGGGCACGTCGTCCTTGTTTTAGAGGGGCACTGTGGGTCAGCATCGACTCCAGGGCAGTGGGTTTGGCAGTTTTAGCTTCGAGTGTCCATTATTACACCTTTCCCTCCAACTTATTTCATTTTTAGTGGGAATGTCCACCTTGTACTTGTTTTTCCATTGCATAAAGTACAATGGAAATGGATCATTTGTATTCTACATGTCACAGATTTATAGATTTTCCCTGGTCTCCTTCAAATTGATTTAGAGGACTCAGAAGAGATTTTGGATTTTGAGTTGACTGAAGACTTTTGGGATGGACAATGTGTTAGGGTGCCTGTGTTTTTCTCGTTAGAAGGACATAAATGTTGCGGTGCCAAAAGGTATAATCTTATTAATTGCATTGTATTACTCTAAAACATGTGTTATAAATCTTAACTCTTATACTTGAACTTATAATCTCATTTTAGCTATGTTTCTTTGTTATGCTAAGAGGCCATCGTGTGACATTCTTGTACTTTTGACTTACTGTTTTGATTTTTTTTTCCTCTACATCTGCAAAAGTCACATGTTAATTTTGGCTGTAGTTTTTCTTTTTAAAATTAAATATGACTTGAACATACCTTTTAGTATGTTACTGAATGCTGAAATTTGGGGTTAATTCTTTTTTCACTCAACAGTTCAAAATTCTAAGGGTTTCAAAGTAATTAATTTTTTCTTTGCCTTCTGAACGTGTGCCTTGTATAAGAAGATCTGCCCTTTTCAGCGAATTTAATTTTTCTGTGTATATGAACAATTAAATTTTCACCCTATTAGATGTCTCTCAAATCGATATCTCCCCATAGAAATGAAATAAGATTCCATCTAAAATTAAGAAAATGTGTTACTCTGGCTTCACTAGTGGTGTGCCTGTGAATTTGAACATTGGAGCAGAGGACCCTTGGGGGTGCATGGTTCCGTCACTGGTGCCTTTCCCAGTGCAGGTCAAATGAGCAGAGCATTAGCCATCAGTTGCAGTGTTTGGCCTAAATTGTGAATTTGAATATTTTGTGTACATCATTAGAGCAGTGTTTTAGTAGTACACCAAACTTGTATTAGTCAGTTGCCCCTAAAATGGTTATGTTTGTACATTGTTTTGAATTCAACCATGCTGGTTTTAAATGTTACACAATTCAGAGGCAGATAATGTTTGAACTCTCATTGCTTAATAAAATACCGTATCTTAGGCTGGAAAAATATTTATTCATAAAAACGTACTTTTCTCTTCATTCAGTTTTGTCGAAGGAGCATGCTTCGCAAGTCCTGGTGAGGAGACGCCGTGCCAATTCCATGTTTGAAGAAACAAAAGAGGGCAATCTCGAACGGGAGTGCGTAGAGGAACTGTGCAACAAAGAAGAAGCCAGGGAAATCTTCGAGAACAATGCCGAGACGGTAAGAACTTGGGGAGATGATCAAGTAGACCTAAACGTATACACACAACATTTTCAGCTTGTGTATATGCATATGTGTGTGTGTGTGTGTGTGTGTGTGTGTGTCAGTCTGGGTAGACTAGAGAAACAAATCCAGGGAGACACTCATATGTGCATAAGAAAGAGGTTTATATACAAGAGCAGTGGATATTTAGAAAACATTCCAGCCTAGTTCAGATCAAGTCCGTAAGTGCAATACAACCTATAAATCCTTCATTTGACTGACAAAACACATGCAATGACACCGAATGCAGGAAGATCACAGGCCAGTGGGATGGAAGTCATCTGGGTCCAGTGGCATGTGTCTCAGCAGTCACAGGGGGCTGCATCAGGGTAGGTGCATGTAGCTTCTCCAGCTCAGGGCACTAGTGTAGTTCCATGTGTCTAGTCAGCTGCAATGTCTCCCAGGGAGTGAGCAGAGAGAGAGAGCATCTCCTGACTCCAAGGAGGAAAATGCCAGAGTTCCCAGAATTCTCAGAAGGCCAGGCCCATATAGAGGCCTCAATTGTTATATCTTGATTGATAGGCCAGACTCCACCTCTTCACTTGTAATCCTCTCAAATTGACACAAGATTATGGAACTACCAGAGAGAGATAATATATTGCTACTACTGTTATTTATTAAAATTTTCTATTATTTTAAATCATGCTTTACAGAATATACATAATTCCCTAATTCAGACCTTGGTACATAATATTCAGTGAATACTGACAAATTATTTAGAAGAGTGTGTACCCTTAGTATATTTTAATTCATTCAGTAAGCTCTTGGGTAGACCCCTGAATCCATTCATATCCATCCTTGAGGTTAGAACCTATAGGGCTGTAGTGTGCCAGGGCAAAATTTCTCAAGGTAGTCTAGAAAAATCTAATCTTGAGACTAGATATACAGTAAGTGTCAGCTCCATAATTGTCCTAGGGGGGGATGTTCTCTAGCGTGGCTTATAGGTAGCAAAAGTGTACACAAAAGGTCTTCAAAAAGTTCATATAAAAGTGGAATTAAAAGATAATGGAATATTTCTATGAATTTTTTATTTCTTTTAAACACCTTCATAACTTGGTTAGATGATTAAAGTAATTGTATCATGCTTGTTAGCCTTACTTTAGTGCAAGGAAAGACTTGAAACATTTGCAGTGATTTAAAATAGAAGGTGATTGTGATTCTTTATCACAATTTGTTATGACAGGGGATAGTTCAGTTGTTTCTAAGTGAGGACAAATACACGTACACAGGATTAAAGTGGAAGAGGAAGCATGTGATGTAAATGCTTCGAGTGATTTTCCTGAAACGTTGAAAACATTGAGCAGAGAGTTTATTTGCCAGACCAAATGTTGTGTAGAAGAAGATGATTTCTTTTGGAAAAATATACATGGAAAGACCTGTATTTTGAAAGAGGAGGAAACACTTCAGCAGAACATAATATATCTCAACGGATAGGCTAACTTTTGTTTGGGGGGTGACATAGCTGGAGATTTGGAGCTCAAAGCTCAAAATCATTTCCTGAATCTGAGAGCGTATCCTTAAGGCATAACTCCTACCTTACCTACTCCAAATTTGTTTTGCTGTAATTTTTAGGACAAACTTTAATGTTCCAGATACTATACTACCAATCCAGTCCCACTGTTGTTGAGTTAATTCCAACTCATGGGACCCGGTAGGCTTTATACTTTGCAAACAGAGACTGCCACTCTATCTCAGGAAGAGGCCAATGGATCCCAAAAGCTGCATTTCCACTGAGAAGCCAAGTGCTTATGGGGGGTGTTAGATTTTATATTAAGCACCTGCAGATGCTTCAGCGTGTGTTTCTGTAGGGTCACCTTGAGTTGGAATTGACTTGATGGCAGCGGGGCTTTTTGCTTTTTGTTTGCTTGCATTTCTCATTCCACACACACCTTTCTAAGTGACAAAAGGCGAGTAAGTAGAAGAACAAAAAAGAAAGAAAACTCAGCTAGGTGCTGCCTCTCTCCACTGGTTCTTCCACTGAGGTCACTGACGGAAGAGAGAGAGATGACAGAAAGGATGGAAGAAATGAAAGAAAAGAAAGAATGAAACAAACAAACCGCCATTTGTTACTGCAGTGCACTTTCCATCCTATCTCACAACTAATTCCTGTCCACTGCCCTACTGTCTTTGACCATAGCCCCAGGTATCTTCACTTCTTAGAACCCCTGCCTTGTTGCTTAGCTCTTCACGGTTCAAGTTTCTTTCCATTGTCCCTTTGGTGTGCTTATCCTCCTACTTCCGTTCTGTAAGGGGCTTCAAAAAATTAATGAAAAATGGAATGAAAAGATAAGGAATTTGACAGACTTTTTGTGAAGCCCCGTTATATGAGACCACAGTGCTATCTGTGTTACTTGATAGTAAATCTCATCCTTATGTACCAGAAGGTAACTGCTATGTAAGATTGTATGTGATAGCAGGACAGACTGAACAATGTGACTTCACAGAGGATGAAGATATGGTATGTGTTTGCCCATTAGGAATGTTGTGTATTTTTTTGAAACATTTTCTCACGGGTTTTTCTTATGATTTTAATGTTGCACAATTTGACGTATTATGGCTAAGAAGCCTTTTTGTAAACCAGCCTGGGAAACTTACCATCAGAAATTTTAAACATTTTATTCTCTTCATGAAAGCACATATGAAATAGTTTATTCAAAATTACCGATTTACAGATAAACTTCTGGTGTAAAACAAATTGATAAGAAATGTATTATATACATATATATATATATAATTCTAAAGAAAATAACTACTTTTATTACCTTCAAGTTATGCTATTATTATTAAATATTAAATTTCATTTATGCAAACATCATGATATAAGACATTTGAATCAAAATCAGCCAAGCCAAACCCATTGCTGTTGAGTCGACTCTGATGCATGGAATCCCTGTATGACAAAGTAGTATTGCTCCACGGAATTTATAAGGCTGTAACCTTTTCTCCCGTAGACTGATTGGGGGTTTAAATAGCTAAACTAAGCACTTAACATTGTGCCACTAAGCCTCATTATATGAAATATATATTTTATAAAAGGTTGCTCTTGCTAATCATTGAATGTGACAAAAATTAAAAAAAATTATTATAAAGAGGGAATATAATATTATACTCATTTTAAATAGAATCTTTTCAGATTAGGAGTTCTTAAAACATGACTTGCCGTATATACTTGTGTATAAGCTGAGTTTTTCAACACCTTTTTAAAATCATTTTATTGGGGTCTTATGCAACTCTTATCACAATCCATACATGCATCAATTGTGTCAAGCACACTTGTACATGCGTTGCCCTCATCATTCTTAAAACATTTGCTTTCCATTGATATCTTGGAATCAACTCTTCATTTTTCACTTTTTTTCCCTCCCTCCCCTCTCCTTGCTCCCTCATGAGCCCTTGATAATTTATAAATTATTATTATTTTGTCATATCTTACACTGCCCAGCATCTTCCTTCACCCACTTTACTGTTGTCCATGCCCCAGGGAGAAGGTTATATGTAGATCCTTGTAATCCGTTCCCTTTTTTCTCCCCCACCTTCCCTCCACCCTTCCGGTATCACCACTCTCACCACTGGTCCTGAAGGGATCATCCGCCCTGGATTCCCTGTGTTTCCAGTTCCTATCTGCACCCCTGTACATCCTCTGGTCTAACCAGGTTTGTAAGGTAGAATTGGGATCATGATAGTTGATAGTTGGGGGTAGAGGGGTGGGAGGAAGTATTTAAGAACTAGAGGAAAGTTGTGTGTTTCATCGATGCTACACTGCACCCTGAGTTCAGCACATTTTTAATGCAGTTTTTGTGGTAAAATTAGGTGCCTCGGCTGATATTTGGGTTGGCTTATACTCGAGTATATTTGAGCAATTGATCAATATTATTTTAAGCGTAAGTATCTTATTGGTTTAATGTTTTGTTCATCTATTATATTAAAAATTTATAATGTAATGTATAAATTAAAGTTATATGTAATTTGTACCATATTTAATATACAGACACATTATAAAATTAAATTTAAGCCTTATAGTAAAATTAAGGTTTGCTAAAATGTATGTTTTTCTTTTCTTTCTTTCTAGGAATATTTTTATCCCAAATACATAGGTAAGTTCAAAGGATCTTGGTCATATAATCTTAGAAATTGAAGGGGCCATAGAGATCATCAAGTTCAACCTCTGCCCCTGCATTTCATCCAGTATATTATCGTTAGCTTTGAAAGTGAGAGCTCATGCTACATTGAATTTTGATGTCTTTTTATGGAAAGATATGCAGATACACTTGAGTTTTTAAAAATTCTTTGTACAATTTGACTTTCAGTCTTTCTCATCCTGATGTTTCTCACTCATTGGACAGATGTAACATCATATTTAGATCTTTGAATCAACGAATTATCTTTAATTCATGGGTTAATTTTTAATGAAAGGAAAGATATGCATTTCTATACTTCTCCATAGCTTAGGGATAAAAAATATATCAGTTCAGTATTATAAAACTCATTAAAAAATTATCTCTTTAGCACATTGTTTTATCTTACCCTGTGGTATTCCATTAAGGCTCTGCTTTTGGATACTATTCTGGAATTTCAAGGAGTGAAGAGTATTCCCAGATCCAAACTACTCTAAGTGACTTTAACAATACTTCAGTTTGCTTTAAGAAAACACACACAATCATTATTTTCAGATACCCTATTTATGAATTTATTTATTTCTAAAATAGATTTAAAAATCCCAAATCAGTACATAATGGTTCTTTCAAGGTTATTGGCAGGTATCTTCAGGTAGAAAAAAAGTGTGTGTCAACTGAAACATACATTCCCAGCTGATATGTGTTGTGGCTGCAACTCTGGGCTCAACCGTAACTATATGGGCTCAACAATCCTCATAACTATAGTTGTGAGGATGGTGCTGGACTGGGCCCTGTTTCCTTCTGTTGTGCTATGTGTCAGCACCTAACAACCAAAATTCCTGCTTCAGGCTGCTAATAATACTTAACTCCAGTGAGCCATTCTTTGTCCATTTGTTAAATGGATAGTATTTATTTACCATGTAAGTTGGTAGCAATAATAATCATCATAATATGAGACAGTATTTCCAAAGCACCTATTTGTATGACTGGATTCCTATGTTGTGAGCTCGTATCTGGACCAGTGTACATGCTCCGGTTAAGCCAGAACTGAAAGGCAGGACTGGGGTCATAAAAGTGGGGGGTGAGAAAGCCTCAAGGAACCAGAGGAATATTGTGTGTTTCATTGGTGCTATACTGTACCCTGATTGACAATTCCCTTCCTTGTGACCCTTCTGGGAGGGGATGTCCTATTGTCTTCAGATGGGTTTTGGAGCTCTGCTCTGACCCCCTTGTTCTCAGCAATATGTTTTTGTTTGTTTGTTTTGGGTCTTCCTATGTGAGTTACCTGATTCCATCGACAACTCATGATTGCACAGGCTGGTGTGCTTCTTCCATGTGGGCTTGTTGCTTCTTAGCTAGATCGCCACTTGTTTAACGTCAAGCCTTTAACCCCAGACGCTATATCTTTTGATAGCCGGGCACCATCAGCTTTCTTCACCACATTTGCTTGTGCACCCATTTGTCTTCAGCAATCATGCTGGGAGGGTGAGAATCACAGAATATCAGTTTGTTAGCACAATGTGTTCTCGTGTTGAGGGAGGGCTTGAGCAGAGGTCAAAGTTCACCCACTCCCTCAATGTATTGATATATATATGTATATATATATGTATATATATATGTGCTAATACCTCTATTTTTATGAATTAAGATATTTACATATGTACACACCTACATTTATATCTCTATCCATAGCTTTGCTTCCTAGATCTGTCCTGTTTCCTTTTACCTTCCTCTTATCCCACCATAATGCGTGCCCTTCTTTTGCCTTTTAGTAATTCCTCTCCACTAGATTGCTGTTGCTCCAACAGACCCATGATCTCTACGTCCTCCCCATTGTTGATTTTAATTCCCTAGTTTTTCCCTTGTCTATGGCGTCATTTGCTTACCACTCTATTGCCCCACCCCTTCCTACCCCCAAGTCCCTCTGTAACTGTCAGTCCCATTGTTTTTTGCTCGGTCTTGCTTCCTGTGCCTATCTTATATAGGTAAGCAAACCAATGATAAAGGAGATAAAACTAAAAGAAAAAAGATTGAATAAAAAGAGAGGGAAAAAAACCTAGCAAAACCCAAAAAAAACCCCAACCCCAACAACAAAAAGGCATAGATAATTCCAGATCTGTCTGCAGACCTTTTTGACTATCTCCCCACCAGTCCTGGGGGGTTCCGGGAACTGTCCCTCCCAGCCTCAAGTCTATTTTGGGGGCTCTTCTGGGGCTTTGTGACTTTGCTGTGCTTCTGTTGCTGATCTGTTATGTTCCCTTCTTGGTTTGCCCCACTGTGAGGGGTTCTGACTGGACTCACTCCCTACATGAGGCCCCATTATTGTCCTCTGGCACGATATGCTACAGCAAGGGGACATCATGAGAGACAGGAACTCTTTATGGAAACACAAAGCCTTGTCTTTCTCTGGTGATTTCAAACTGCTGACCTTGTGGTTAGTAACCCAACGCATTACCACTACACCACCAGGGCTCCTTATGAGAAAATATGGTTTTCTAAAACCTATAGCTGCCAATGGAATATAGGTATATAAACATATGAAAAGTTTTTTCATTGTAAAGGTCTGCATGACGTCTTGCTTTCTAAAACAGAAATTAGCCCTTTGAGCTGTTAAAGTGGAAATTATCAAGACTGTCCCAGCATTTCAATATTTAGGAAAAATTTAAATATTTAAAAATAAGTAAACAATATAAAAGTAATAATTGCTTGTTATAATATGTTTTATGAAAATAAATAATAGTATTACGTTTTACTTCCCAGGACTTTGCAATTAGGCTATGTTACTTCAAACATTTACATTTATGTAAATTTACATTTAAGGAAAATTAAATAAATTTTAAGGGAGTATTATCTGTTTGGGATAAGTTCCTTAAAATGTTTTTTCCTTCATTATCTTTCTCAACTTCCTCTTTTCTTTTTTTGGCTCCACTCTGTTTTCTTTTTGTCTATCTCATTTGGCAGCCGGCAGAAAGCCAAAGTATAAAAACAATCACAAGATGTGGACTAGAGTCCCTGGTTTAAAAAAAAATTGAGCTGTATCAGATTAAACAAGTTACATAACTTTTAGGTTCTGTGTTTTCAAATGTACACTATGTATTTTCTAACTTTGGTGCTACTTGAAATACCCAAATATATATGTGTGTGTATACATATATAAATATTTAAATTGTATAATGCTTTCTATAATTGTAAAGTAATATTTTATTAATTGAGATTATGAAACTAATGTTCCCCTTTTATGGCTTATTCTTATCTACATTTTATATTTAGGTTTTTATGTATACATAGGCATATGAGATGAATTTTATATTGAAACAGAAAACAAAACCAGAAAGCCCTAGATAAGTTATATTTTTTATTGATGTAAATACTCTGTAGTCTAATGAATATTCAATTAGAAAAAAATAGCAGAACTCATAATGTATTCAGTTAATTTAGAATAATTTAACTATTATATACAAAACTGTAGAAAACTACAGGTCAAGGAAATGATTACAGTCCATTAGATTATCCAGAAGATTAAGCAAGATTAGTCCTTTGGGATATTGTTTAGATTCAGAGGTTCAGAGGTTAAGAAAATATTTTAATTGATTCACCTATTTTATGTACTGCCCTGAAAATATGCAATTTGGAATAGAAATGTCCCATTAGACTTTTTTACATAAACATGAATTATTAAACTGTGATGTTTTCTCTTTTAGGAAATAGGCTACATAGTTCCATTCTTTGTATAGGTCTTCAAAAATATCACTTGATTGAATGGATAATTCTATTAATGGAAAACAGTATTCCCTGACAATACTAAATTTTGAGCCTATATATTGGTCTTAAAAATATATTTATAATGTCCAATTCTTTCCAAGTTGGTGAATGTGTTTAGGCAGCTGACTCTATCCTTTCAAATCAACTTTAAAGAGTTACAACAGCATTCCAGACACTAATGATAACAAGCATAACAAAAATAACAGGAAGTGTGAGAAACCCCAGGGAAGACTGCAGACTGGCTACATTTGATATGCGTGTTTAGAAACTGAAACACTGATGTTGAAGCAGCAGTTAGAGGACAGACTGGAGGGTTTTAAAGATGCCCCAAGCAATCAGCTCCAGGAAAACAACAACAACAACAACAACAACAAAATCCTTCATAGATTAAATCCTGAGAAATAAGAACTCATAAAACATTGTAGTCTAAAGCTAAATTATTAAACCTGTAGCTCTCTATGTAGGCAATAACTCAGTAGACATTCAATGGAAAATATCATTCATAATGGCAGGTAAAATATTTAGAAGTACCGTAAGATTAAAGAACATCTCGATGGAGAAAATTTAATACTCAAATTAAGGATATAGAAGATGGACTGAAACCTGGAGAGCATGGATATTTTATTTTTATTAAAAGATTATTTAATTGACGCTCTTAAAACTCTTATAAGAATCCCTACATCAGTTGTATCAAGCATATTTGTACATATGTTACCATCATTCTTTTCTAGACATTTACTTTTTATTGGGCCCTTGATATCAGCTCCTCTCTTTTCCCTCCCTGCCCCTCGCCCTCATGACCCGTTGATAAATTATAAATTATTATTATTTTCAGATCTTGCACCAACTACTGTGCCCATTCCCCCATGGTTCCTGTTGTTCTCCCCCATGGAGGGGTGTGTGTGTGTGGTTTAGGGTCCATCACTGCCATCAGTTCCCCCTTCTTCCCCTCCTTCCCCACCTTTCCCTACCCTTCTGATATCACTATTCCCATTCCTGCTCCTGTGTTTTATGTATGGTCAGCTCTTATCTCTTATCTGTACCTGTGCACATGCTCCGATCTAACCCAAAGTAAAAGGCAATACTGGGGTCATGATAGTGGAGGTGAGGAAGCCTCAAGGAACCAAAGGAATATTGTGTGTTTCACCAGTGCTTTACTGTGCCCTGGTTGACTCATCCCTTCTCTGTGACCCCACTGTGAGGGGATGTCCTATTGTCTACAGATGGTCTTTGGGTCTCTGCTCCAACCCCCACCTACTCAACAAAATGTTTTTTGTTTTGTTTTTTGTTTGTTATGGGTCTTCTGACTCCTGTTACCCGGTCCCAACAACACCTCATGATTGTACAGGCTGGTGTGCTTCTTCCATGTGGGCTTGTTGCTTCTCTGGTAGCTGGCCACTTGTTTAACTTCTAGCCTTTAAGACCCCAGACATTTTATCTTTTGATAGCCGGGCACCATCTGCTTTCTTCATCACATTTGTTTTTTCTTTTCTTTTAAAAAAAATCATTTTTTGGGGGCTCATACAACTCTTATCACAATCCATACATCCATCCATTGTGTAGAGCACATTTGTACATTTGTTGCGCTCATCATTCTCAAAACGTTTGCTTTCTACTTGAGCCCTTGGTATCAGCTCCTCATTTT
>NW_022103903.1:14299248-14355497 GCF_000313985.2 Echinops telfairi | reverse complement strand
AAGGAATCCTACTTCGCGGAATTTCATTTATCACGGTAGGGTCTAGAACCGATTAACCGCGATAAACGAGGGTTCACTGTATTGATGGATTTTGGGGTGTTAAACCTTCCCTTCATCCCTAGGATGAATCCCACCTGTTCATGGTGAATGATATATTTTATATACTTTTGTATTCTACTAGCCAATATTTTGTTAAAAATTTTTGCATCTGTGTTCATTATAGATATCAGTCTGCAGTTCTCTATTCCTGTGCATCCTTGCCCTGTTTGGGTATCAATGTTATACTGGCTTGGTAGAATGAGTTTGGCATTGTTTTCTATGCTCTGGAATAATTTGTGGAGGATCGGTGTCAGCTCTTCCTTGAATGCTTGGTAGAATTCTCCTATGAAGCCATCTGCTATGGGAGCTTTTTTGTTGGTAGTTTCTTGATAGTTGTATCGATTTCTTCGTTTGCTATGGGTCTATTGAGGTTCTTGACCTCTATCTGGGATAATCTAGAGAGGGATTGTTTTCCCAAGTATTTGTCCATGCCTTCCTTGTTATTGAATTCATTAGAATGCAGACTTTTGTCCTTCGGGTTTCATTGTGATTTCCTGTTTCATCCCTCATCCTGGCTATTGATGTTTGCTCCTTCCTTTCCTTGGTTAAGCTTGCCTGCATTCTGTCAATTCTGTTGGTCCTTTCAAATAATCAGCTTTTTGCTGTATAGATTTTTTGAATTGTTTTCTTGTCTTCCCACTGGTTTAACTCTGCCCTGAGTATTATTATTTCTTTTCTTTGGCTCTTGGAGGGGTTGTTCTGTTGACTCTCTTTTGTCATAGCATGTCAGCCATAGTCTCTCTTCCTTCTTCATATATGCATGTACTGCTCTCAAGCTACCTCTGATAACTGCGTTTGCAGTATCCCATTGATTTAGATACATTGTATTACCATCATTAGTTTCCAAAATTTTCCTAAACTCCTCTCTAATCTGGGCCAGTACCCATTCATATCGCTAAAGATTGTTATTCATCCTCCAGTTGTTTGCCCTTCTTTTACTGGTTGTCCTTTATTGATCTCCAACTTTATGGCATGGTGATCTGCGAAGGATGTCTGAATAATCTCAATGTGTTTCAATTTACTCAGTCTCAACTTCTGCCCCAGTATGTGGTCTATATTAGAAAATGAGCCATGTGCTCTTGAAAAGGATGTGAATTTGTTTGCATTTGGATGTAAAACTCTATAAATGTCTATCAGGTCCTGTTGCCTAATTTTAGTGTTTAGCTCAGTAGCCTCCTTGCTGAGCTTCTTTCACAGTGACTTATCTCAGATAGTGGTTTATTAAAGTCACCTTCTATGATTGTTGAATCTGTGATTTCTGTTTTCATCTTTTGAATAGCTTGAGGAATTTTGCGGGTCTCTCATTAGGTGCACATATATTTTATGCTCACTGGTTCCTGGTTTACTGAACCTTTGAGTATTATATAGTGCTCCTCATCTCTTGTTATAGTTTGCACCTTGAGGTCAATTTTGTCAGAGATTAGGATTGCAACCACTGCTTTTATAAAGTTGCCTTTTGCCTGGCATATTTTCTGCCAGCCTTTTATTCTTAGTCTATTTTTGTTTGAGAGCTTAAGATGTTTCTTTTGCAGGCAGCAGATTGATGGGTCAGTCTGCTAGCCTTTGTCTTTAATGGATGAATTGAGGCCACTGACATTCAGAGTTACTTGAATGGATATTTGAAACATGCCAACTCTATTTCAAATTAATCTATATGTTTAAGCCAATCTCAATTACAATTCCATGTGGATTTAAAAAATAGAATAAAATTAATTCAATTTAAAATTTACATAAATGGATAAGCTTTCACATATGACTAAATCACCTTGGGGGAAAAGTGTAGAATACTTCATAAAACACTTGTAATACAAAGCTATAGAAAGAAATCTATATCTGATAAAAAATTCATAACCAAGCCCAGTAAACTTATATGCCATTGGCAGAATACATAGACTAGTGCATGTGAACAAAGAGCCCAGAGGCAAATCTATGTATATATGACAAACTAAAATTTGATAAAGATGATGCCATAAGTAACAGTGGATTATTTAAATGATGAAACTTGCTGAAGTACAAGTAGAAAAATAAGTCTGGGGAAATAATTACCATCAAATATTAAAGTTGGTTCTAGGTAGAATGAGGACCAAAAATTGTCAAAATAAAGCTACTAAATTGATGGAAAATATGAGAGAATTAATTTATGATTAATATTATAACATCTAAGAACTTCAAAAACACATACAATAGAGCAAAATAATGAATAATTTTGATTTTATAATAAAAATAAAGGATAAATTTGATTATACACATATTAAGAACTTCTCATAATTAAAGAATAGATACTACCAAAATGGCACGGATAGGAGAGATGATACATATGAATGTATAAATTTTTGAAAATGCACAAGAACAATAAATTAATGCTAATAGAAAAATGATTTAAAAAATGAATAAGAACATTTTTCATAAGAGGCCATCCAGAATATTTTAAATGGCCTGAAGACATATACATCTCATTAAAAATCCGGAAAACAGCCTGAGGTATTGCTTTATTACTTATTAGTTTGGCAAAAGTTAGAAGTAAAGAGAGCAATCCTTATGGTCTGCGGATGAGAATGCCACTTTGAAGAATTTTTAAGTATATGTATATTTTAGAGATCTGCATAATCTATTGTACTACAACTTGCAAAGCTGAAAAAGTTGGTGGCAATTTGTTTTTCATGTAGTAAGCCTTATAAAAATGTCTATTCTGTCATTGAATAATGTTTAGCTATTAGAATTAACAAATCATGTATAATAGAAAGGGCTGAATTAAATATATATATTCAATCATATATTCATATAAATAAATAAGTAAATTGTTATATGTACCTCATATTAAATTTATGAGTAATATTTAATATACATATAGCATAAAACATTTTTTGGAAATAAAAATTCCATGGTTACAAAATTATAAGTGCATATACAAAAATATGGTGATACATATGCATTACCTTAAAATGTGACTTAAAGTGGAAGTGGGGTAATAAATATTTTAAAAGGTAATAAATATTTTAAAAACAAAAACCATGTAGGATTTTAAAAGATCAATAGTACTATTACTGGAGGCATAACCCACTCTTCTGTTCCCAAATTTAAAACAAGTAAATATTCATACTTGTATGTGATGATTTCTTTTATGACAACGTCGGAGTGGTATAAATAAGTTTCTTGAAGAGAAGAAACGTCTATATTGTACTTATTTGGAGTAACTATACAGCTTCCTATACTGTAATTTAAAATGTACTCTGTCATAAAAAACACAGTTCTACATATATTATTATAGATGTGTATGTAGTCTGGTGTACAGAAATAATCACTGTATTTCATATTTTTCCTGTTCCTCCTACTTAAGGACTTTCCATTTTTGATCTTTTTCACTATATTTGTTCACCGGGGCTAAATGATGCTTTGTCAATATTGATGCTAATGAAATCTCCACACTAGAACAATTTGGTTGGCTCAGATGGAGGAATGAATGATTTAGATGGAAAAGCCTTTCAGGATTAAATACCAAAGGATAAAAATTCTCCCAGGAAAATAAAATGTGGATATTGAATGAAATACCACCTTGGAAGTAGATTCTCAGTCCCAGTCACTAAAATTTACTCCACATTTAGCAGATAATTGACCCTACCAAACCCTTCCCAACTATTTGATCTACAGATAAGCAAGCAAAATAGAATGGCTGCTTTAAACTATTGTTTTATAGCTGTGTTAGTCTGGGAAGACTAGAGAAAGAAATTCATAGACACTCCTATGTTTATAACAAAGAGCTTTATATACACGAACAATTCAATATTGAGGAAACATTCCAGCCCAGTTCAGATCAAGTCCATTAGCTCCTATGTTTGATACCAATCTATAAAGTCCTCTTCAGACTCACAAAACACATGGATTGATGCCAAATGCAGGAAGATCACAGGCCAGTGGGTGGAAAGTCTTGTGGATCCAGTGGCAATAGAGGCATCGCAGGGCTTGTCAAAGGGAACCAGCCTCTAACAACCAAAAGGTCTGTAGGCGTAATTGTACGGTGATAATACATAAAGGTTATAGTAAAGTCATAGAAGATAGGAGAGAGAGTAAAATAAAGGAGTCAGACACATTTCACAGTAGCATGTTCACCTCCGGGTTGGCCATGATCTCAGTAACCAGGTCCACGTAGAGAGAGAATATATTTCTCATCCTGGCTTATATACATTTAGATGACACACAAGCTCCACTGATTACAAGTAACCACATACCTAACAGGAAAGGACTGTCCAATAGGCAGGAAGAGGATGAGCTAGGGGGGGCATGTGACAAGATGAGCGGATCCTAAATTCAATATGGCAGCCCAACCTGGTCCTTCTTGAGTTGGCATGCCCTTGTCTCTGGGCAGGGAAACAATCCACTATCCTTATCAGCAGAGAGTGGGCCCCACCTAGGGTGGAGCATACAATAGGGTCTGATTGCCTAGATGGCTGATACCCTAGGGAGATAACCTCTAAGCAGTGGACCTTCCATGTGCTAGTAAGCAACATCCTACCTTGGCATACAATATGGGGAACAACCTGGGGCAAAACCTTTCTGTATCCCACACTTATTGCCATGAGACAGGGATCAGACATGTTTCCACAGTCCATCCTTCTTTACCTTTTTGGACACCACCTATTCCTCCCACAGCACTCTATGCCCATGCAGGGTTTAAGAATTCATTACAATGGCCACACAGAATTCATAGACAATACTCACATCATCCCATAAGCACTGACAGGGGTCTTCACGTGGCTCCTTCAGCTCCAGGGCTGCTGCATGGCTGAGCCATACAGCAAGCATGCCTGACAGGGAGTATACGTGTGTCCTGCCTCCAGCAAGCTATTTATCTCCTCTGATTTTCACATGAGGTCATCAAGCTGTGACCTGATTGACAGGCTAAACTCCACCCCTTCACTCTTAATACTCAAATTGACAACAGATTATGTAACTACCACAATAGTTATTACTCACCAAAAAACAATTGAAATGCCCCAATTTTTGTAAGTTGGTGAGATAGTTAAAGTTTATTGTGCCAACCTGGCTGATAAACCCATGTGGGGTTAATTGAAGGGTGGAGAGATAAATGGCTCAGTGAGCCTCGCCTTTTGAGGTCTTCCATCTCTTCTTTCTCATGGTCAGACCAGGGCAGCTGCCTTAGCCAGTTCCCTGCTTCAGCTGGCAAGGCTCACTTCCTGTATGACATCCCTGAGGATAAGTCACATGGACTTACCCCAATGCAGCTCTGGGTGCTGGAGCAGCCGTGTGGAGACCCCTGCCAGCGCTGAGATGATTACCCTTTCACTGATTCGGCTTTCCCCCTGCAGTCAGCAGCATTGCGTGTATTTTGTGAGATGGAGGAGGACTTTGTGGATTAGTGTCAGACATATGGGCTAATGTTGGACTTGTGGGCTTGGGCAGCACTGGGTTGGGATGTTTTCTTCATGTACACTTACTCTTTATATAAAACTCTCTCTTATAATGGGTTTCTGTGGATTTGTTTCTGTAATGTACCCAGACTAATACAAATGGTGACTATCTGTACAGAGAACTGAGCTTTATAATGTTGTAATTAGTTATAAAGAAGTATTATATTTTAGCACCAGTTATCTCTACTTATTTTAAAACCTCTATATCTTTTATTTCTATTATTTCAGCTGTAATTTTTTTTTCTATGACTTATATCTATTTTTCTATATCTGTTTTGCCAGGTTTGCTTAGGAACAAGATAAAGGAGGTAATTCTATGCTGAACATGTTGAAGCATTAAACAAATATATTACTGTTTATGCAACCTTAGAAGATCTAGAAACTGTCTGCAATGAAAACAAACACTCCTCATTCTATTTACTTAATTTTACACATCTTCTGAATCAGACTCTGGTCTATAGATTTGATTGGAACTTTATATCTGTTGTGGAATTAAGAGCATAGATTTCTGTGACAATAAATTCCTCTTACAATCCAAGGTCGTTTTCACTTCTAGCATGAAAGTTCCTCTCCAGAGAGCAGCCATAGCTTATTTCCCAATATTCTGTATTTATTGTAATCTTGCGTTTGGATTTCTAATTTTTTTTAAAAGGTAGATTTAGGGTTGACAATTTGCATACTGAGCATTTACAAGAGCATAAATATCCTACAGAAATAATCCCTACTATGATTCCAGATCCAGTAATTGTCTTCCATAAAAGATTATGTTTGTTTGTATTTGCAGCTTGTCTTGGCTTTTACCGACCTGGATCATTCAGTGCTTTGCATCAATCAACAATTGCTTCTTCTGACCTAAGGAGCTGTGTCACTGGTAAGCATCTCTACCAAGCAGAACAAACCTGAAGGAAGGGTATACAAAATTAATATAACTAATGCTTGTGAATCAAACCTTGTGGAGCTGTATACACAGCCAGGAAGTTACCTCAAGATGCATTTTAAAGAATGTTTTTCAGTTCTGTAATACTGCTGTTTTTTTCAGAATGCATTTCCTTCTGACATTTAAATTGAAGTATTTTTTCTTTACTGAGGTCATGGATTCCAGAATTTTTATTCCTAAGAGCTTTATTTTGGCTGTTGTTGCATAATCATGTAATATGACTAAATGTTGCAACGGATTAATAGGTCAAAGTTGAACGGTATGTATTCCTCTGAATTTTTGGCATCAATAATATAAATGTGGAAAACATTATGTGAAACCAACTTAGCCTCTGAAGTTCACCGTAGGACCTAGTAATAATAATGGTAGATTTTGTTCATCCTCTATTTTTCCAATTTCTCAACGGATGGCCAAAGGAAAAAAAAGGTAACATTGTAATATATAAATGGGGATATGTGTTCAGTGACTATTTTAAATACATGACATTGACATGATATACTCATTATCTCTCTCTAATGCAAAGCTCCTGTAATTATGCAAGTGGAATAGCTCACCATCTTCTCTTTTTCCTTTTCTGGCCAAAGGACATGAAAAAATAACTTTAATAATGATTTCCCTATTATCCCATATTATCCTTTTAACTATACCTACTATATTAGCATTTTTTCAAAATCGCTTCATGATTTTACAAGGATATATTATGGAAGTTTATGGAATTAAGTAGGTATTGGCCAGGGTATTTTTATGCAAGCAATGGAAGTTTCCATTGGCTTCCTTAAGCGAAGGGAACATATTGGCAGGTGGAAGGAATTTGGAGACTTGAGTAGAAATGCCTGAGAAGCAGGTGTGGGAATGTGCAGGAGCTACCATCCCAGTGCAGGGTGGGATTGGGATAGAAAGGGGAAAGGGAAGAAAGGAAGGAGGGAGAGAAAGAAGAAAGGAAATGGACCTATTTCAGAGAGTGATAAAGCACTGTGTCATTTTAGGAAGAAAATAAAAAAGGATATAATAATTGAGCCCATGGGAGCCACAAATGGTTAACTGCTTGGCTGCTAAGATAAGAAGTTCAAGTCCACCCAGAGTCATCTGAGCAGGAAGACTTGACAATCTACTTCTGAAAAATTAGCCTGACTCAATAGCAACTTTTTTTATTAATTGGGCTTTGCTTTTCTAAGTCACTTCTCCCATGGTGATATTCCCTTGGTGACATTTCCTGGTAAACTTTACTTTGTCTTAGATAATAAGACTTAGAAGACCTCTATATAGATCTCTCTTTCTGTTAAATTCTTTCCTTTACAGTGCGATGACCAGCAAAACTATAGTTTGACCTCACCAAACTTCACCTTTCTTCTCAACACTGGGAGATTACTGGACTGTGTTTGGGTTCTTTGTACTGTGGCACTGAAGTTGTCTCCAGGTAGTAGGATGGGCTTACCTTTCTTATTTCTCTTCACCTAGGGATCAGAGTACTCCACTGTAATGGTCCACTTTCTAAACACTGGTTCACATATTCATCCAGAGTTCTATTTACTTAAAATTGTGACTGCATGGTAGTCCAAATTAGGAGTACCGATTTCTTCTCTGCTGATACTCAGTACTATCATTTGTTCTGCTTACTTTGTGGGATTTTTGTTTGTTTTTTTTTCCATATAGTTTATTTTATTTTGTTATTACTGGGAATATACAGAGCAGAACCTACCAATGCAACAATTTTCACATGTACAATTCAGTGACATCGATTACAGTCTTCGAATTTTACAACCGTTCTCACCTTCCATGTCTGAGTTGTTCCTCCCTTATTAATATAAATTCACTGCCCCCTAAATTTCCTACCAACCCTTTTGAGTGCTCGTGGAATCCAGGACAGATGACCCCTTCAGGACCAGTGGTGAGAGTGGCGATGCCTGGAGGGTGGAGGGAATGTGGGGTGGAAAGGGGGAACCGATTACAAGAATCTACATATAATCTCCTCCCTGGGTGATGGACAGCAGAGAAGAGGGCAGGGGGGAGACATCGGACAGTGTAACGTGACAAAATAATAATGATTTGTGAATTATGAAGGGTTCATGAGGGAAGGGGAGTGGGGAGAGAGGGGGGGAAATGAGCAGTTGATATTATGGGCTCAAGTAGAAGGCAAATGTTTTGAGAATGATGATGGCAACAAATGTACATATGTGTTTGACATAATGGATGTATGTATGGATTGTGATAAGAATTGTACGAGCCCCCAATAAAATGATTTAAAAACCCAGAAATCTTAAAAGAGCATAATGCTAAAGGTAAACATTCTTTAATAGTTAAGCTACATTGTTTGTCTTCAAGTTGATTTCAAAGCAGGAGTTTCAGGGGTACATCTAGCCTCTGTGAATCCAGAAAATCTAGATTCTCATGATATTGTAAGCATCAAATAAAGTAAAGACAATATATGTTACAGTTATACAACACTATTTTATGTTATACAACAATATTTTACAACAATATTTTATGCAAATGTAAAAGTATTTTCACTGTAAAACCATTTTAACGACTTGCCTACTAGAGCCATTTTGCAATGAAAAAGTATAATTTGATAGGAGTTATAATTTCATTAACAAAAGTTTTATTAACATTCTAATCAAGAATGAGATTATGTTTTAATATGGTGCCATGTTATAAAAGTTACACAAAACTCTATTTCCTCCAGCCATTCCAAACCAGTGTGATCCTTTGCCCTGCAGTGAAGATGGATATCTGAGCTGTAGGGATGGCCAAGCTACTTACACTTGTATCTGTAAATCAGGTTGGCAAGGAGAGAAGTGTGAATTTGGTACGTATGATCAACACAACTTGTCCACCTAGAGTGGATTCCTCAAAGGTCTTCTAAACTTATATTACTTAAAAAAATTATTCTCCCCCTTTTAGATATAAATGAATGCAAAGATCCCTCAAATTACAATGCAGGGTGCAGCCAGTTTTGTGATAACACGCCTGGAAGTTACCACTGTTCTTGCAAAGATGGTTTTGTTATGCATTCAAATAAAAAGGACTGTCAAGGTAAGAGAAAGATGGTAAAAGAAAGATATGCTTTACTATGTGAGTTTAAAATTTAAGTTAGAGAAATTTCTCTTGGAAACGTTGTGATTTGAAGTGATCATAGTAAACAAACATTATGCTCTTGAAGTCTTAGGGTACAATGGCAATTTCATTATATGCTGATAAAGAGAGGGTTTAGTGTTAATTCCTTCGATACTACAGAGCTTTGCAAAATCCTTAAATGTATCTTTTCATATGCTATAATATTATTTGCATGAAAAAAAAACTCCACAAAAATCCTTCATGACCTCTTGCATTGAATTTTATATTTCCTTATAAGTAATACTTTTTCTAATTTCCAGGATAAATCTTTAATCTTGAGCCTCATTTGTTACTGTAGTTTCAGGAAAGATGAAGAAGTTCTGGTTTTCTTTCTCTGTATAAACTTAAGATCATATCATTTTCAATAACGCTTCCTCTCTTTACCCTCCAAATTTAAATGTTGCCTTTCCATTTAGCACTTTTAACAAGCCATTTTTACTGGTAGAATGGATCTTCAGAAGATATGTGGAAAAATGGAATTAAAAGAGAATGAAAATTTCCCACAAACTTTTTGAAGTCCCTCATATCATTTCTTTATGCTTCCTCTCCCCTAGAATTTGGCTTGTTTCCCTTTGCAAAAAAAAACTATTTTGGTTGCATACTTCAAATTATGCTTCATGTGTAGATGATTAAAAAGAAAAATGTCCAGCCGGGTTTTAAATTTTGTCCTTTGAAATTGGAAGCAGTTAACACAAAAGTTTTGTTTTTATAAGAGGTAGGAAAATGTAATAAGTAAAAAAGCAAAAAATAAGTTTAAAAGGAATAATTTTACTAAGAGGTAAAATATGTAAATACCTTAATTTTTCTTATTTGCTCCTTAATTCATTTCTCTTGGGATATATAACTGAACTGGAGTCACAGTTGAAAGGCATGATTTGTCACTTATTGTATACTGTATGTTCCATATAGTATAGTTTATTTTGTTATTTAAAGTATGGGAAAATGTCTCAAATGTGAACTGCGTTAACTAACAATTCCTCCTAAATTATATTGCAATTGCTGATCTTATAATCTTTTTCTCTGCCTATTTTAAGTTCTGCTTAAATCTAGAATAATAGTACCATCGGGACACTAAGTACAGAAAAACCAACAGAATTTCAGATACCTATATGCATAAAGTTAGTAAATAACAATCATTCATAGTCTACATTTCAGTACTCAAATTGTCTCCTATAGAATCTGTGACTTCCTTTTAATTTATGAAGTATCTAATTACTTAAAAAATTGAATTATAATGAATATATATAATTCAATCATTTCAAGAAGGGCTGACAATCGTCATCATAATTAAATTTAGAATTCCCTCCCCTTCTTTACACAGTGATGTTGACTCTCTAGTTCCCTCTCTTCCTTTTCCATGACCCCAGGCCATGCATTAATCCTGTTTCTATTTTCATATTTTCTTCAGTCCTAGTTTCCCTATGCAAGACAAGGCACAGGGGATGTTTGATAATTTACTATAACATAGGATGATAGTGATGCTTCTAAAGTGAACCAGAGGTATATATAAATCATAGAGATATGAATGTATTTGGGGTTCACATTTAATTCTAACCCCCCAAAACAATTAGTTCTTAAGACATGGCTCTGTTTGAAGCTCACCTCATGAAGACACCACTGAAGACATGGGTGCTATACCAAAGTGTGACAAAGAGGTTAGATAGTGCCCAGCTATCAGAAAGAATACTGTCCGCAGTCTTAAAGACTTGTTTTCAAACAAGAAGTCATCTAAATGAAGTGTCAACTAAGTCCACACAAAGAAGCACACCAACCTGTGTGATACAGGAATTGTAAATAATGAAGTCCAAATGAAAAGAAGGGAATTGTATCAGAGTTTAAATTCTGAACATCTGGTTTTCAGAAGGCTGTGGATGGCAGTGGAAGCCAAAAATCCATTTTTGAGGTTCACACATGGATTTCCAAACCAAACCATACTCACTGCCATCGCGTTGATGCTAACTCATAGTGACCTTATTAGACAGGGTAGAACTGCCCTGTCAGTTTCTGAGACGATAATATTTCACTGGAGTAGAAAGCCTTGTGTTTCTCCTGCAGATCTGGCTGGTGGTTTCAAACCACAGATCTTCTAGTTAGCAGCCCGACACATAACCACTGCACCACCAGGGCACCTCTCACATAATTGAGGAATGTGAATAGCCTTGTCATCATACTGAAAGCACCGTAAAGCCGATTATGGCAGATGCAGCCAGGTTAAAATGTAATATCTTGTCACTTAATCTCGCGTTTGATCCATTTTAAAGTTGTTTTGGTTAAAAAAGAAAGTGAAGGGGAAATACACATGGTTTAAGTCTCAGGTAAATGAAGCAGCAGTTAGGTTAAAATTTAACACTATATCATTTGATTTCTCTTTTGACCCATTTTGAAGTTGCTTTAGTTAAACTAGAAAAGGAATGGAAAATACACACGGTTTAAGTCTCAGGTAAATACAGCTGCACTTAGGCTAAAATTGAACACCATATCATTTAATATCCCTTTTTACCCATTTTAAATTTGTTTTAGTTTTTAATTTTTCCTGCTTTCTTTTCAATTGAGGTTTTTCTCTGTTGTACTTTGTTGTTGTTGATTTTGTATGTTTGAGAGTTAATGTTTATTGTTCCAACCTGGCCGATAAACACATGTGAGGTTAATTGAAGGGTGGAGAGCTAAATGGCTCAGTGAGCCTCGCCTTTCGAGTTCTCTGGTCTCTTGTTTTCTTATGGTTGGACCAGGGTGCAGCTGCCGCAGCCCATTCCCTGCCTCAGCTGGCAAGGCTTACTTCCTGCATGACATCCCTGAGGAGAAGCCATCTGAACCTACTGTGATGCAGCCCTGGGTGCTGGAGCAGCTGTGTGGAGACCCCTGCCAGCACTGCGATGCTTACACGTTCACTTGACTCAGCTTTCCTCCTGCAGTTGGCATCAATGCGTGTGTTTTATGAGATGGAGGAGGACTATCTGGATTGGTGTCGGACATATGGGCTAATGTTGGATTTGTGGGCTTGGGCAGCACTGGGTTGGGATGTTTTCTTGATGTGCACTTACCCTTTATATAAAACTCTCTTATACATATGGGTTTCTGTGGATTTGTTTCTCTAGTGTATCCAGACTAACACAATGTTTTTCTGCATATAAAATCCAGAATAGTTAAATGTATAGAGAAGTTAACTGGATTAATTGTTTCTTGGGCGTATGACAAGAGAGGTTGGGGGGAAATGGGAAGCTAATAACCTTGAGTACAAGAAAGGAGATGTTCTTAAATTGATTGTAGTGATAAATTGTACAACTACTTTTAATATGACTGAACTAATGAATTGTAGGAAATGTGAATTACATGACAATAAAACGGTTTTTAAAAATGGAGAGGGAGAAAAAAAGACTAGGGAAGACACCCAGCATGGATCCATCAACAATGGCTATACATAACCAATAGACACATCAATCTAATAGAAAGTCGACAGTATTAAAAGTCTAGAATAAACTCACATTGGGTCTGTAAGGGAATCAAATTACAAGACATTACATTCCAGCCTGAGCATAGTTGCTAAAATCCCTTGCACAGTGTTCGCCATTTGAGTTGTGAGCTGTTGTCATTTCTAGCAATATGCTTTAGAGATTCAGCGAGGGTTTTCCCGTGTAGTGGCCCACAATAGATTTTGCTACCACTCTCACCTATAATTTTCTTTAATCCTGGTATTTAGGATTTGGGCACTGGTACCACTCGCTTTTCCAGGTTTGGATCTTATTATTAGCTATCTTTGAATCACAGAGATTGCTGTGCTTCTTCTGTGTGGACTTAGCTGACTCCTTACTTAGATGGCTGCTTGTTTGGGACAAGTCTCTAAAACCCCAGATGCTATTATTCTTGATAGCCAAATATCATCTAGTTTCTTCACACTGTGCTATGGCACCCAACTCTTCAGTGATCTCTTCATGGGGCCAAGTACCAGGCAAGGCCATGTTGTAAGAATCAACTAATCTTATATTAAGGCTATGATCAAGTGATAGCTCAAAATCCATTCTTATGTTTTTTCCTATAAGTTCTTGGCTAGGTTTTTGGCACATCATTGTCATTTTATTGTAATATATCCTAAATCATTGCCCAAGGGTTTAGAACCATCCTATTGCTAGATTGCTAGGAATATTATTTTAGTCAATGGGGTAGTATTATTGAACATATAATTTCACACTTTTACAGGATGTGGAGATTAGAGTTTATTGTCTGATTTATCAATCTTACATGGCCTGGGTCACCAGTGATTGACCAGGAGCCTGATCATGATTGCCCAGTTAGGAACAAATTACCACGCATGTCTTGGGTTTCTACAAACAGGGTTAAACTTTCCTCCAAGTGTCTAGGTGTCCCACTCAGCCCAGAGACTATTCGATGTAGGCTTGCCCCATCGCCAATATATACCTGGACCTCCATCCTCTTCATTAGATCTGTCAGTAATTTTCACTGATTATTTGCTGATATGAATGTCTGTTGCTTTGGAATGATCATAAAACACTGTCTTGGTACAGTCATTTGTTCGTTTTCTTTTACTTCCCTCGATTTGGGAGACTGACCTCATTTGTTTTAGGGTCGTATCTCTTGCTTTTTGAGGGGGTGGTATGTATTTTGTGGGAGATAGATATATACACCAATCAGCTGGTTAGGGTATTAGGAGTCTAGATATCTTGGCAGCTGCACCCTGTCTTTGTCTTAGTTTTTATCCTTATGGTAGTGGACTCATATAATATTTGTCCTTTGGTGGTTGACTAACTTCACTCAGCACAATGGTTTCCAGTTCCTGTCATGAAGTGTTGTGTGGTTTCAGCAGGATTTTTTTTTTTGAGATGTATAGTATTCCGTTTATAACTCAAAGCAGTTCCATGTCCACTATGCCTTTGGTAAAGGACCAAAAAGACTGGTACATTCTGGAAAGGAACCAGAGTATAGAGATGCATAGTATTCCATTGTGTGTCTTTACCATAATTTCTTTGCCAGTTTATCAATTGATGGGAATTTGGTTGTTTTAAGGTTCTTGCATTTGTGGACTGTGCTGCTACAAACATGCAAGCCCATATATCTGTTCTTGCTTTCTCTTGCTTCCTTGGGTTATATGCCCAACAGAGGCATTGTTGGGTCATATGGTATTTCTGTGCCTCGTTGTTTCAGATAATGCCAATGCTTGTACATGTTTGCAGCTTATGCCAGTTTTAGTCTCTCCATATCCTCTCCAGCATTGTTGCTTTCTGTTATTTAAGTTTTTTCCTATTGTTGTGGGTTTTGTTGTTTTGATTTGCATCTCCTGGATGGTCAGTGATCCTGAGCATCTCCTCATGTGTTTGTTAGCCTAATCCTATTTTGTTGAGTGTCTTTTCTGGTGAATTCCCTGTTCATGACCTTTGTCCATCTTAGATTGAAGTATTTGTTTTCTCTTTGTTGATATATTGCGTACTTCTATATATTGTAGTGATTAGTCCCTTTCTCTTTTGTTGTTGCAAAACTTTTTCTCCAGGCTGTGGGTTTTTGTTTTACTCTTTCTGTGAAATCTTTTGATGTGCATAGTCATATTTTTAATAGGCCCAACTCATCTATTTTTCATCCACTGTGTGTGCTTCCTACAGTACGCTTCATCGTCTGTGTGTGCCCTGCAATAGTGCCAGCTCTCTTGTTGGTAATCATTATTGCTTTGGGATTTATAGTTTGGTCTCTAATTCATCTTGAGTTTGTTTGGGGGATGAGACAAGGTGTGGGTTCTATTTCACAATTATGCAGATATAGGTCCAGTTTTCTGAGCACCAGATCTTGAAGAAAGTCTCTTTCCTATTTAATGTTTTTTTTCTCTTTTGTCAAAAATCAATTGCCTGTAAGTGGATATTTCCATTTCTGGGTTTTCTTCTGTGTTTCATTGGTCTACATATCTGTCATCATGCCAGTACTATTTTGACTACTGTGGCTGTGGCTGTGTAGTAGGTTTTGAAGTCAGGTAGTATGGGGTCTCCTACTTTGTTTTTGTTTTTTTATCTTATCTTGGAGTTCTTTACTTATCTTGGGTTTCTTCCATTGCCATGTGAAGTTGAAGTTGGTTATTAGTGTTTCCATATCTTAAAATAATGTAGTTGGGATTTGAATTACAATTGCATCATATTTATATATTGCTTTAAGTAGTACTGACATTTTCACAATGTCAAACCTACCTATCCATGAACATGGGATATTCTTCCATTTGTGTAAGTTGCTTTTGGTTTCTTGTAGTAGTGTTCTATAATTTTCTTTGTGTTTGTGTTTTGTTTCTTTTGCTATGTTTATTAATTATTTTATTTTTTCGTGTTGCTATTTAAATGGCATTGTTTTCTTGATGTCTGTTTCTGAGTTTGTTTGTTTGTTTTCTTGTTGGTATCAGGAATCCAATCATTTCTATTTGTTAATCGTGTATCCTACCACTTTACCAAACTCCTTGCTTGTTTCCAATGGTCTTTTGGTGGAGTCCTTGTGTATACTCTCTGTGTTAAATCATGTTGTCTACCAATAATGAGAGTTTCACTTCTTTGCCTATTTGTATTCCCTTGATTTCTTTTTTCCTGTTGCTAAAACTTCCAACACGATGTTGAAAACGATTGGTGATCGGGGAGATCCTTGTCTGGTTTCATACTCGGGAGTGTCTTCAGGTTGTCCTCTTTGAGCATGATGTTGGTCATTATTTGTTGTGGAAGAGTTTTGCTGTATTGGGGAGTTTCCCTTGTAATCCTATTTTGTTGAGTGCTTTTATCAGAAATGGGTTTTGGATTTTGACATATGCCTTTTTGCATCTATTAGTATGATCATATGGTTTTCTTCTTTGTATTGTTTATGTGGTGGATTGTACTTATTGTTTTTCTGATATTGAGGCATCCTTGTTTCCTATTATAAATTTCACTTGATGTAGTGTATTAGTTTTTTGATATGTTGTTGAGTTCTGTTGGTTAGAATTTTGTTGAGAATATCGTGTCTATGTTCATGAGGGATATTGGTCTGTAGTTTTATGTTTTTGTGGGATCTTAGCCTGGTTTTCCAGGTTTTAGTGTCAGGAATATGCTTGTTTCATAGAATGAGATTGGAAATTTGCTGAAATTTATATGTTCTGGAGTACTTCATGTAGACTTTGTGATAGTTCTTTACTAAAAGCTTGGTATAATTTTCCTGTGAATCTGTCTGTCTGGTCCTGGTCTTTCCTTGATTGGGTGTTGCTTAATGGTATTCTGTATTTCTTGATTTGGGGTAAGGCCCCTTCCAAATGGTATTTGGCTGGGGTGGGCGTGGCCTGCTTGCATCTTCCTTACAGGTGCACAGCGGATGGGGCTTGTGGACTCAAGAAGAGAGTTTGTAAGAGTTAAAGGGGGCACAGATTAACCTACAATAAAATAAAGGTAGAATTCAGAAGGTGAATAGCAGAAACCATGTCCCTGTTTGGGTGGGGATTGCCACTTCCTTGCCTTTAATGAACAGTGACCTGTCTGTATGGGGAAGATCGAGTGGGTGGGGGTGCTCTGAGGGGAAACAGATCGAAGAGAATCTGGGGATCCCCAAAGTGGCAAATTTCACTACTTGGACTGCTAGAGAGTTCCACATCAGGCTGTTCATGTAATCTGTCCTCCATGCAGGGGTCCCAGGGGTCAGTGAGGTGAAGGGCCTGGGTGGATGAGCTCAGATGAGGCTTGCAGTCACGGGGAGGAGAGTGCTCAGCACTGCAAAGCAGAGTCAGTTGCCCCCAGTTGTGGGGAACGGGAGAGAGGTTCAGTCTGTGTTGCTGAACTCTGATTTTCCCTGGAAAGAAAAGCAGGTGGGGTGGGGTGGGGTGGGGATGGGGGTGGATGGGGGAGCAAGCAAGCAAACAACCAAACAAACTGCTTGGTACACTTAGTTTTTCAGTTGGAGCAGCTGGGTTGGAGCAACAAGGACCCTTGCCTTTGATGGTTGGTACCTGGCAGCCATTACCCCGAACTCCTAAAATATCTAACTCTTATCCATTGAGTTATTATGAATGTAGATACACGATTTTTAAAAGTACCTTTGTAAATAAGACTATCTGTAATGACCAGAACTTGTGTTTTTACATATTTCACTTACACAGACCTTTATCAATGATAAGAGACCACGGTGTCATAAGTGTTCTTGTGATGACCGCAAGGTTAGAGGTAGGATCCCACTAGCTGCTTTGTGGGAGAAAAGTTGGCAGTTTATATAAAGATTACAGCTTTGTAAATTCTAGTAGGCATTTCTACTTTGCCCTAAACAGAGTCAATGGCCATGAGTTTGGTGTTTGGATTTTGTCCATGATCCCTAAATGATAGAATACAGAATTGTCAGAATATCACAACAGGTCCTTAGCCAAGATGTGAAAATGTTTGGGATCAAGTTGACAGTAAATGTCTAAAAATAAAAGAAAACACTTTTTGTTGGACATTAGATGTCAGTGTAGAGCTATATCATAACTTAGCTCAAAAAATGTGATTTCAGAACTGTGCTTCCAATTAAATTATTTTAGTCATGTGTTTTTATTTTATTTTAAAGTGTGGACTTAAAGCTCTTTCTTTGAATTCATTTAGGTTCATGTGCATTTGATCTAAGTGGTAGAGAGAGCCCATGTACATTTTTCTCAGTTTTCTTCAATGGTAGCCTCTTGCAAAACTACATTTTATACAATATCACAACCAGAATACTGACATGATATGAGGGTAAAACAAAAAGTATTTCTATTTGGGTTCTAATTCATATATGCATGGATTTATTGTGAGCAAAGTGTGTTTAAGCATGTCTCTTTGCCAATGGACATTGGCAGACAGGTTCTGTCCATAAAACACGTGTCTTGGTCTCATTTGGGTGGTCAAAATGAAAAAGACCACCCAATGAAAGCAAAGGATTCCTAGGGGATCTGCTGGGCCAGTGACAGGCAAGGCAGTGAGGTTAGGGCAGAAGGTTATGTTGTTTTCTTGGGGATATCAACAGGGAAATCTGGATCGATTTTTCTCACAGGAAACAAGACATTAGCAGGGGTTCTTATGGAGAAATGTAATGAAACCTGATAAAAGACCAGGCAAGTTGTGCCCCAGAATCAGGAGTGCATTTGCTTATCTTCAGGGGCAGCAGGGCTCTCCTGTAAGAATTTCATGGATCAGCCTTAGCTCATTGTATTAGTCTGGGTACTTTGGAGAAACAAATCCACAGCAACTCATGTATAAGAGAGAGTTTTATGCAAAGAAAATGTGCATCACGAAAACATCCCAACCCAATGCTGCCCAAGCCCACAAGTCCAACATTAACCCATACCCAACACCAGTCCACAAAGTCCTTCACCTCACAAAACAGAGGCAATAATGCCGACTGCAGGAGGAAAGCTGAGTCAGTGAACGTGTAAGCATCTCAGCACTGGCAGGGGTCTCCACACGGCCGCTCCAGCACCCAGGGCTGCATCGGGATAGATCCATGCGGCTTCTCCTTGGGGATGTCTTGTAGGAAATCCATCTTGCAAGCTGAAGCAGGGAACTGCTAAGGCAGCTGCACCCGATGCAACCATCACAAAACAAGAGACCCGAGAACTAGAAAGGCGAGGCTTCACCACCCATTTATCCCTCCGCCTTTCAACCAGCACCACATGTGATTATCGGCCAGGCTGGCACAATTAACTAACTCACTCATCAACCCTGCAGCCCTGATCTTGCTGTTGCATACTTCTTTTTGCTTTCTCAACTCAAAGAGCATTAAGGAGCGCAATTTGAGTCCCCTGAGGATGACGAAACTGATGTGTTGATTTAGTACAAGTAGAAGAGCGCAGAGATATCTGGGGAAGGGTTAGCTGGAGGGAAACACAGCTTTCAGAATACATAGACGTCGCTGGAGGAAACAGTTGCTTCACCCTTTGAGTGTCTATTACTGACTTTTATGCTTTTGTAGCAATATTTTGACTTACAATCAAGATGTGGAACAATCCCATCACCACAAGGATCCCTCCAATTGCCCTTTTATAAATACTCCCACTTGCATTCTCCCAGCTTTCATCTTGGACACTGATAATCATTCATTTGTATTCCATTTCTTTAATTGTGTCTTTTTAAAAACATTGTATACATGTAATGATTTTGGGGGGGGGGATTGGCTTTTTTCTTTTCTTTCTCATTCTGCATAAAACCTAGAAATTCATCTAAGTTGGTGCCTGAACGAAGACTTCCCTGTTATTGCTGAGTAGTATTTCCTGGTATGGATGTATCACACTTGGTTTTAAACATTAGCCAATTGAAGGGCATCACTGTTATTTCCCGTTTCTGGCTATATTTTACACTACCATAAAAATATGGTAAGGATGGATTGCTCTTTTTCTCCTATTGGTTTCAGTAAGGTGGAATTACCATCAGGGTAATCCCCCCCCCCCTTAAAAAAATCTTCAGATCAAGTATAGGAAAACAAAATATTTAGCGGATTTAATTATTTTGTGCATGATATTTTAAATAGAATAATTTCTAAGTTTTGTTTTTCTATCTTTGGAATAAAATTAAATAGCCTATTCAGGGTCAAAAAGTTGTCTTTCATTCTGAACTTGTCTTTTCCATAGAGCACAGATGAGAAAAGCTCACTAATAACGCCGTCTTCATTTAACCATTTTTATGTGCTTTCCCCATGGGTGTCTCTCTAATAACTCAATTTAACTCACTGCCACTGAGTTAATTCTGACGCAAAGTGAATTCTGAATTATAAAACTTCCTTGTGGGTTTGAGGCTATACATATCTATGGGAGCAGAAAGCCTCATCTTTCTTCTGGGAAGCCTCTGATAGGTTTGAACTGCTAACCTTACACTTAGCTGCCCAATGAATAACCTACTACGCTACCAGCACTCCCCTTTAACAACTAGTTACAACTAATATTTGGTCACTTATTCCACTATATCATGTGTAAATGCATATGACATTTCTGAAATGTTAATTTTACCACAATTGGTATTGAATAGGCTGCTGCTTTATATATTCTCTTAATATTAAGTTTGTATAAATTCTCTAACCTCTTACTCGGTACTATTTTAAATTTGAATAACTGTTCGTTATTTTGTCATTGTTGTTGTTAGGTGCACTCGAGTCCATTCTGACTTGTAGTGACACTATGCACAACAGAACAAAGCTCCGCATGATCTTGCACTGTCCTTGCAAGTTGCTCCGATGCCTGTGTCCATTTCTGCAGCCACTGTGTCAGTTTATCACTTTGAGGGCCTCCCGCTTTTTCACGGCCCCTCCACTCTACCACATGATGTCTCTCTCCAGGGACTGGTCTCTCCTGACACTATGTCCAAAGTACATAAGATGAAGTCTTGCCATCCTTGCCTGTAAGCAGCACACTGGCCACACTTCTTCCAAGACAGATCAGTTTGTCCTTTGTGCAGTCCATGGTCCTTGCAATATGCTTGTATAATACCACAATTCAGATGCATCAGTCTTCCTTATTCAATGCTCAACTTTCACATGCATATGAGGTCATTGAAAATATCATGGCCTGGGTCAGGGGCACCTTAGTCCCCAAAGTAACATCCTTCTTTTCCAATACTCTAAAGAGGTCTTGTGCAGAAGATTTACTGTAGTATTAAATAAAAAATAATTGACGCTGATGGAGGGGTGAGGTAGCCAGCCCCCACCCGCTGCTTGAACTCACTGGTTCAGTAATACTACTTCTGGGTTCAGTAATGCACAATTGTACGGTTGAGATATATAAGCATTATATTAAAGTCATCGAGAGCATGAGAGATAATATAATAATACAGTCAGGCATGATACATAGCAACACTGCTCACCTCAGCCCAGCTTGGTGGTCCACGTGGAGAGGGGGAAGGGAAGGAGGGAAAGGGAACAAGGGAGAGGGGAGTGACCAGGGAGTGAGCGGCAAGGAGCTCAGGGTCAGAGAGAGAAGTTCTGCTGACTCACACCTATATACCTTTTGGGGGCAATCCAGCCCACTAATTACAGGTAAAGACATACGTTACAGGAAGGGGCTGCACTATAGGTTACACAGCAATGAGAGGGTGGTCTAGGGGTTGGTCTCTGGGTCTCCATAGGAACCCTTATCAGTAGGGTGCAAACCCCACCTAGAGGAACCAAGCTAATGGTCCCAAGCTTCAGAGAGAAGTAGGCCATTGTCCCCAGCAGCAGGGAGCAGGCCCACCCCCTTGGTGGGATGAGACAGCAGTCTGGCAGCAAGGATCTGACTTCCCCCCACAATTTACCCAGTGCAACTCTTCTGTTTGTCTCTTGACTGGTGTTGCCTTGAGCATTGATTGTGGGTTCAAGCAAGACAAACTCCAACTTCAACCTTTTCTCCATTCATCATGATGTTCCCTATTGATACAGGTGTGAGAATTTTGGTCTTCTTTACATTAAGTTGTAATTCATACTAAATGCTGAAACCTTGATCTTCATCAGCAACTGCTTCAAGTCTTCCTCACTTTCAATAAACAAGGTTGTATCATCTACATATTTCAGGTTGTTAATAAGCCTTCCTGCAATCTTGATGACACAGTATTCTTCTTATAAACCAGCTTCTCTGATTATTTGCTCAGCATACAGATTGAAAAAGCTTTTGCGGTTGGTGCATACATTTGATTAATACTTGTATTGATTGGATATCCTTGAAGGATGGGAGATTCAATCTTATTACAGATAGCATTGTGCTTCATGATGAATTTTACATTGTCTTTTTTGACAATGAATGCAACACATTCCTCTTGATAGTGTTATTCCCATGATAGTAAATTATGTCATTTTCTGATTCAGATTGGCCAATACCAGTCCATTTCAACTCACTAATGCCTTGGATATTGATCTTTATGCATTACATTTAGTTGTTGACGACTTCTAATTTTCTTAGATTCATACTTTGCATATTCCAAGTTCTGACCATTAGCAGATGTTTGCAGTTGTTTCTCCTTCCCTTGAGTCATGCCCCATCATCAAATGAAGATCCAGAAAGCTCAGCTCCCACAAGCTTTACCTGACTCCTGTCACCATGGTGGACTTCACTCCGAGAAATCTGTTCCTCCTCACTTACAGTTTGAGTTCCTACTATCCCAATGGACCCATGCTCCAGCACAATCTCTGACAATATCTAGGCCTTCAGTATCTGACTGTGTTTTGAAGGCACGCCTAAGGTTTTCAGTGACTCCTTCCTTAGAAGTGGGAGCTCAGTCCTTCTTTGTTGTCTGTTCTTAGGCTGGAAGCTCTGCTGAAACCTGTTCACTTTCAGTGACCCTGCTGGCATCTGATATACCAGTGATGGCTACCAGCTGCACAGTAGCACACAAACCTCCACAGTATAACACATTGACAGTCATATCATGGTTAAATATTTTTGGCATTAATAATAGTATATTTATCAGTTGTCTATTTCCAAAGACAGATGAGCCATCTTCATTTTTTATTTTAAATTGTGATAATATGGAGTACATTTTCAGAACATATGCCAGAAACGCCTGTTTAGGAAAACAGATTAAAAATATGGTTGTCAATTCTCCTTTGCCTTGTCATACTATAACCTGGTAGACAAAACAACAAGAACAACAAAGCCTATTTTGCCATAATCACAAACATTGTGTCAATCAAAATCTCTGTGTTTGAATGAATATATTATATTTAATGAACTGCAATATAATAGATTTTATTTTTGTTATTCCTAGGTCACTCTATCATTTCATTACAAATATTAAACTAGATTCAGGAAACACAAATCATAGGTTCTTTACTAACATCATCTTATTATGGGGTAGAAATATTAAAAAAATTATTTGTTTCATTTATAGATGTGGATGAATGTGCCTTGAAGCCAAATATATGTGGCACAGCTGTGTGCAAAAACATCCCTGGAGACTTTGAATGTGAATGCCCTGAAGGCTACAGATACAATTCAAAATCAACCTCTTGTGAAGGTAGAGTTGTGGTAATATTATTGTTGATCCTAGAGGGTGTACGTTTGAGTATTGGTTTTGCTGAAAATGGACTTCTTTCTAGACTAAAAGTGTGTATGAAAAAAATGGTTTTTAAGGTTAGTGTTTAAAATACTCTGATTAGCTCTTTATGCTTTATATAGTCAGATGCTTCAATGTGTGATGAAAGCAAACTATATACACATTGTGACACCATTTAAATAATAGTTAAAGGTAAAGAGAATTTCAGTGTGAAAGAAAACACACACACACAAACAGTTTAAAAATTGGGCAGTGGAAAAAGGGTGTGAATACAAACCTTGATTCCCGCCTCCCCTAAGCTTTTAAAACACGTCTTTTGTATACATAAGTAAATAATTTACCCTAAAATGGAAAGGCCTGTTATAATTAAACACCTTCACCCCAGACAAAAATTACTGTGGTAAACTCTAAGTATTGCTGGATTTATCATTAGCCAATTTCATCATCTGTAATATAGTTTTAATCAATGAGTGACCATTTTATTTAAATATCTATATCTGACTTTGTATATATTTATATGACTTTAGTGATGTGATATGCAATTATTAGTACTATTAAAGGGTCACTAATTTGCGGTTCTATTTTATGGCAATATGTTATGAAAATTGCTGTATAAATTCAAGTATAAGCCAACCTGAATATCAGCTGAGTCACCTAATTTTATCACAAAAATTGCATAAAAATGTGCTGAAAAACTTGGTATATACACGAATATGTATGGTATATGCTATAATGCATTTATGAATTTGGGAAATCTTAAGGACAACAGGGCACAGTCATTGAAATGTTCAGGGTGGATATGAATATGAAGTGGACTTTAAGCATAAAATTACAAAATTTCAAGAATTATTTTCTCAAAATATAAAAAAAGGGCAGTATCACTTAGAAGATTTCAAAATATAAGGGGTGATAAATATCACAAGGAAGTGTTTAAAAATGCTAAAAAGAAAGGTATGTCCTTAAATTTTTCTCCACCATTAATCATTGCCTTCTGAGAGGGAAACGTTCTTGCTATAGTCATTTAATTGTCATCCTCACTAGACCTTCACTAAAAGAGGTATTTTCTTTCCATCCTTCCCTATCTCTTCTTCAAAACAAAGGATTGGAAGGTGGCTTCATTGGAATCATGAAGCCAGAAGGGACAATTATCATGACATTCTCACCCTTTTAATATTTTTCTTCAAATTCCAGTTCAGGCCATTTAGTATAATTGATGTACTTTTATGAAGTGATGGATTACTGAATTCACAAATGAAACATTTTCAGCTGTATAAATGAACAGAGATTAAATTTGTTAATCATTTTCATTTCTATATCAATTCTTTAAATGTGCTGTGATGTTATAGGGGTTTGTTTCAGTAAGGATCTATTATTATTGATTTATATTAAAAACAGAGTACCCCCTCTTCATTTGGGTCAAACATTTAGGATCTATCAAAGTTTATGTTCTCTTTTACCCCAGATGTGGATGAGTGTGCCGAGAACATGTGTGCCCAACTTTGTGTCAATTACGCTGGAGGTTACTCATGTTACTGCGATGGCAAGAAAGGATTTAAACTTGCCCAAGATCAGAAGCGATGTGAGGTAAACATCTTACAGTGCTAACTTTCTCCTCTTTTTCCTTAAAGGACAGATTCAAATCCTGACCTCCAAATAGCTGAGCTATAAACCAGAAAATCAAGGGATGTTCTACCCTTGTTTTATTTCAGGAGGCTACATGTCATTATCTGTTTTTAAAACTGAACTTCAAGGTCACAGTGTCGAGCACACTCCTTTGTAGAACCTACGCAGTTACAGACTACAAAGTGTATGTTCATTTAAGACACCGAGAAAGACTGAGGCTTATATTTCCCTTGGTGAGGGAAGCAATCTTGCCATAACAGCTCCAGGTAAACATATTTCCTGTGCTTGCTTCATCTCCTCCTCGCAAGTTTGATCAGGCCATGCTCAGGGCAGTCTTGTAACAGTGCTCCAAAAGGGTCAGGTGGAAACCACTGGTCCTAACGGGATTTAGTTAGTTTCCGTATTCTCAAATTCCTGGTGGTCAGTTCTATTCATCTGTGTTTCTGAAGCTCGTGTTTAGTTACTGAAATTTAATACATAACTGATCCAGAAATCAGATGCTGGGAGGAGGCCAGAGGTTTAAGATGAATGAAATAAACAAGTTACAATCTGAAGCACCTCGAAATAAGGATCATATGTTAGAGATCCCTAGCCAAATTCTTATCTCTTTTCCAGTCTAAATGAAATTTTGGCAGATCATGAGAAAATAAGGCGGACAGCAAAAAATAAAAAATTCTCCATTGTGCTTTAACCATGTTAAGTAGTAATTTAGCCAAATAAATCTTGATTTCACCATGTGTGTACACCGACCTCTATACATTTACCAAAACTATTTGTGTCCACAAAAACGTAGGCTTTGATATTATGACTTTTTGCTATATCTAGAAATTTTGGTGTCACTTACTGAAATACCTCATGGTATGAATGTCCATTATGAAATGTACTTCCTTCTAATTTCAGTATTTGTTGTGGTTACACATCACCATATGTGCCTTGGAATAGATTTTATGCATATTCTAAGAGGAAATGAAATGTTATTTCTGAATGTATTCAGACATGCCCAATAAATTAATCCTGAAAGACTTTCCATTTTAATGCTCCCCTCCCAGTTTGTTACTTAAAATTTACTCTTAGAAAACTGATACTTGACACTGCTGATTAGAAAGTCAGTGAAGTAAGCTTGTGCTTACCTTGTTAATGGCATACACTGTCACGCTTAGAGTCTGTAAATCTGAAATGCAGCTTAACTCTGTAGGCAGGTGCTGTGAGACGGGGGGCAAGACAGGTGCCAGCCATACCGACAAGTCGAATCTTTGGTGTGGTGAAAGATGTACAATTACTCACTACAGATTAGTAAGTAAGTACAAGGAAGCTAAGGCTTCTCTCGTGAACTGGGTAACCAAGCACTGCTGAGAGGACCCATTTGATAAGACCACTAGGAACCCGAATAAGGATCTACAACCTGACTCAAATACTGAACAGTAACTTTTGTAGCCTTTTCTTTTCTTTTTTTTCAGGCCATTCCAGTGTGCCTTCCCTTGAACCTTGAAAAAAAATATGAATTACTTTACTTGGCAGAACAATTTGTGGGGGTCGTTTTATATTTAAAGTTTCGTTTGCCAGACATCACCAGGTGAGGAGCCAATGCCAATTATATTTTCTAGTTTAAACAAGTAAGGACAGAAGAAAATAATTAACTAACAATGCTTGAAGCAAAAATAGTTGTATGATCCAAAGAAGTGACTAAAAAGAAAGGCTGGAAATATACATAATTATGTAATCAACCAGGTAATTTAGATGTATAATCAATCAAATGATTTAGGGAAACTTTACCGTTAATTTTCTCCTTAACACATTTAATTTTCATGCTAGAATCTTGTATGGATCATTCTAGACCAGGTTTCCTCAGTGAACATTTCCCTTAATTCTATCCTTTTTTATTTTTGAGTGAATACTTATGAGTGGACTTTAAAAGGTTTGTGAAAAATTCCATTGTCTTTTAATTTCATTTTCCATAAACTTTTTGAAGCCCTCTCCTGTATTAAAAAAGGTAGAAAAACAGGTTTACTATATTTGTGAGATATTAATTTTTAAATATAGTTTAATTGATAATATGGTTCATACATCATATACATTCATTGTTCAGCCATATTAATAAGAGTGTACAATATTCTTTACGATCAATTCTAGAGCATTTCCATCCTCTTGTATTCATGATTAACTCCCCATTTCCCTCCAAACTGCCCCTGCCCGCACTTTGTGTTCCCAATGAGCTTCTAATCCAGTTACCGTCTCTATAGCGTCACCCATTTTAGTCTTCAGACTAGGACCCAAAAAAGGAACTTACCATAATTTTGCGTTCCCACTATTATCCATTGCCTTCTGCAAATTAGGTATTCACCACTTAAGCTCTGATTTTATTCTCTCCTTCAGATTTGGATTTTATTATCATCCTTGGATCACATAGGCTGGTGGGCTTCTTCCATGTGGACTTAGTTGACGCCTCACTTAGAATGCTGCTTGTTTTAAGACAAGACTTTAAGACTGCAGATGCTGTTCTTTTGATAGTCAGATGCCATGTGTTTTCTTCAGCGTATTTTGTTGTAGCACCAATATCTTAAGCGATCTCTTCATGATGGGGAGCAATGAGCAGGGATATGTCATAAGAACCAACCATTCCTAGCTTGGGACTAGAATCAAGTGCAAGCCCCAAATCAATTCACCTATCTGAGGTTGTGTATGTCTCTGGTGCACTTTAGAGCAACGGCTCTTAACCTGTGGGTCGCGATGCGTTTGGGGGTCGAACGATCCTTTCACAGGGGTCGCCTGATTCATAACAGTGGCAAAATTACAGTTATGAAGTAGCAGTGAAATAATTTTATGGTTGGGGGGGTCACCACACCATGAGGAACTATATTAAAGGGTTATGGCATTAGGAAGGTTGAGAACCACTGCTTTAGAGGTCACATTCTATGCCAGAGATCATTCTCAGTCATCCCCCTAGGGTATAAATTAATTCTCTATTGATGGTGTCATTAATTTAGCCAATGGTATAGAGTATAACTCACTGCTGCAAAAAGGAAGTTGTACCAGTATAGACAGCTCTGAACTACATTCCATGAATTGTTGATTTGTACAGTTCAAACTCTTAAAGGATTGAGCACTATTTACTTTGACAATGGCAGTTGCTAATAGAGCAGAATTAACATGAAAATTCATTCAATAGGGCAGAACCTTGCTTATCAGATTAATACATGTCATAGTAAGACAAGGAGGGCATTAATCATAAATATATGGTGGTGTTTGGTCTCTTTTATTGGGTACCCTTAAAACCTGGAATCCGGCCCAAAGTCCATCCACCAGCACATCCATAGCTGTGAAGTGGCAGTCATTGATTTCTTCTCACACCAAGGAGTTGCCTTCTTAATTCCAAGGGCTGCAGGTAAGTTTGAGGTGGGGATTCCACATTGAGTCTGTCTAGTGTGGCCTCTGAAGGATGCTGTGTCCCTTGGAGGGCCGAGTTAAAGTAGTGGTAGCCTATAGCCTATGACTTGAGTCTCCTAGGGCTGAATAGAAACTAGGTCAAAAGTGTCTAATTAGGGACATGGTATCAGCTTAGGCTCCCTTGGGGTCATATGGAAGTATTGTTAAGTGTCCCCTGCCCCACGCTCCCCCATGAGAAGTTGCTACTCCCTGTTTACCTCCCAGCAGAAATAGAAGCATTTCCTCCCAAACATAGGTAATTTGACATTCCAATAAGATTCCGTCATCATGTCCCTTGACTTGGCGTGACCCCATCCCAGTGTTGCCTAGCAACAAAAGAACGGCCTTTTCCCTCTCTTCCCTTACTGAAGGGAAGACTCCAGCTGATGTCAGGGCTCCTCTGTTTGAGTTGTTTTTAAGGTATACATATAAGGCGGTGATGTATTTAAAAAATGATAATTTTCCAGGCAAATTATCATTTTTTAAATACATGTATGAAAATGAGGAGAAAATATTCAAGGTATTATTTTAATCTAGTTATATTCAAAATTACTGAGAATTGATATGGTCATTTCATCATATAAAATAAGTACTTTAAAATTAAAAACAATATTTTGCTTTTTTCTTTATTTATATATTTAATGTATATTTCCAATAACAGTAAAATATAAGGTATGCATTTTAATTATTATATGTTTGCTTTTATTTATTAAAATAAAATGCAATTCAAATTTTAGAATTTTCGGTAATTTAAAAATATTTTAATCTAAAACCGTTTATTCTTATAGTTAGGTTTACTTTAGGGACTGAGTGTTTCTTATATTTTGAGTTTAGTTATCAGATTTTCTGAGAGCTATGAATCGTTGGAACTAGAAGAAACAAATGGTAATATGGCTTGCATGATGGATAGGAAATGCATCAAGCCAGGTTGACTAGAGAAACAAATCCTGTGACAGTCATACATGTGTAAGAAAGAGCTTTATATCAAGAAGTAATTGTATATCAAGAAAATGTGCCAGCCTAGACTAATTCAAGTCCATAACTTCAATACTAGTCCATAAATCCCTCATCAGACTTACACAGCTATATGCAATATGTAGAATGCAGGAGAGTCATAAGCCAGGGGTGTAGAGTTGTGTGGATCCAAGGTTGGTGGAAACATGGCAGAGGCCTGGCAGCTCTCAGTCACTGGCAGAGGAAGCAAAGGGAACAGAGAGAAGGAGGTTTCCAGGGTCCTCCTCATGTGAAGGATTCCCCCCCCCACCCCCCCAAGGAAGCAGCATCAGGCTGTGACCTGATTGACAGCGTGGATTCCACTCCTATGCTTTTATACCTTTATTCTTCACTTTTATACACCTTCAAGTTGATATAAATCTTCTAAATACTACAGAAAATATTTTTGATTATGGAGTGACAGATTTTTAAATATTTTAATGAAAAATATTCAGAATTTAATTCATTAGATAAAATGTGAAAGATTATTCTTTAAATAATTTAACTAAATTCATGACAGTTTTATCAATAAGACCTTTATAGCAAGAAGTAATTATAGATCAATAAGAGACAGAAACATTTACTCTAAGACCCCTTGATATAATTGTTATTTTATCAACTCATTTCCCCCAAGATATGTTTTTTTTTTTCTTTTAATACATCTCAAATAAAATATTTTTTTTCAGTCGTGTGGATTGCAGGCAACCTTTCTTTTCTAAGGGAATTAGTGAGACAAATTTATTCTGTTTTATCTTGAAGCATTTCAAGGGTATTCATTCTTTTTAACAATTCACAATAGCTAGATCCCTAGCACTGGGTCAGAATTGGGTAGATATTTTTCCTAGTATTTTTAGTTTAGCTCAAACAAATTATATAATATTTCAAGTCCACATTTCTACAAACTTTTTGAAGCCCCCTTGTATAATGCAGAAATTAATGTGTAGCGTAAATGTAGTACTTATTGGTACTTTGTACAAACTGTTGTCCATATAACCATCATGAAGCACAATAATGCACCCCCCTTCCCCAAATTGCCTTACCTCTGTTTCTCATAATCAAACACTCTCTCTCTTCCAAAAGTTAACAAATTCACTTATCATTCTGTAATACATCTGTAAAAAGAATTAATGGGTCCCCAAAGTAACGAATCAGTATGTTGATGTATTACAGAAGGAGAATACACAGAACACAAATCTTTGAATTATTGGTTCATATGAATTTACAAAGAGTAGGAAATGAACTCCCTAATAGGATCAACGTCTGGAAGATTCTGAGTATACCCAGATTTGGGGTTTGGCAAGATAATCTGTACTTCACATAGCAGAATGCTCAGAGGGTTGTGAAATAGAATTGAATTCTGTGTTCTAAGCAAGCTGGATCTTTTGTATATCATCTGAATTTAATAAATTCCTTGTATATTTGTTATTCATCCAACATAGTTTACTCGATATTTTGCCTATTTATAACATTTCCTTGGAATTCTAAAAATTGTTAGTTTAATCCATATTCCTCATCACCGTTGAGGGAAAGCTGTGTCACATAGCAAGCAGTAGTAGCCCTATTAGTGTTATGATGAGTTCTCTCCTGCCTCAGATTTGCAGGAGACACATTCCGTAACACACCCTCCAAATCCAAACTCATTGCCATTGAGTTGATGGCCACTCATAGTGACCCTATAGGCTAGGATAGAACTGCCCCTGTGAATTTCTAAGACTCTCTTTTGGAAGTGGAAATACCTATCTTTCTCTTTTGGAGCTGCTGGTGGTTTAGAACTGCTGACGTTGTGGTTAGCAGCCCAATTCATAACCACTTTGCTACCAGGAATCCTAGCATACCCTAGTAGGAGGAAAACAAAGCAAAGCAAAACAAAACAATAGAACTGAGCTTATTTCTGTGGGATCTATATTGTTCATGGTGTTATAAAATTACACCCTGGTGGCATTGTGGTTATGCAGTAGGCTGTTCACTGTAAGGTCGGCAGTCCCAAACCACCACCAACTCCTAGGAAGAAAAATGGGGCTTTCTACTCCCATGAAGAGTTACAGTCTCATTGCAGGGAGGGGATGAGTCGATCAGGGTGCAGTAGAGCACCGATGGATCAGGTAATATACCTCTGATCCCTGGAGACCTCCCCACCCCCCACTATCATGACCCCAGCGCTGCTTCCCACATTGGACTAGATGGGTGCATGTGCATAGGTATAGGCAAGAGATAAAACTCATGATACATGGAACCAGGAACAGGAAGGGGAGTAGTGATACCAAAAGGATAGGGGGAAGGTGGGAGGGGGTACTGATCTCAACGAATGGCACATAACCACATGCCCCCATCCAGGGGGAAGCACAGCAGAAACCAGAGAGGAAGGGAGACAGCCGGTCAGTGTGAGATTTGAAAATAATAACAATCTATAATCTATCAAGGGGCCTCAAGGGGAATTATCAAGGGCTCACGAGGGATGGGGGAGTGGGGAGGGAGGGGAAAAATGAGGACCTGATACCGGGGGCTTGGGTGGAAAGGGAATGTTTTGAGAATGATGAGGGCAATGAGTGTACAAATGTGCTTTGCACAGTTGATGTATGTGTGGATTGTGATGAGAGTTGTGTGAGCCCCTAATGAAATGATTAAAAAAAAAAGAGGCCTCAAGAGTGGGGTGGTGAGGAAGAGCTGATCCCAAGGCCTCAATGGGAAGTAAATGTATAAAAAAGAACAATGGCAATATTTGTACAAATATGTCAGGTACAGTTGGTATATGGATTGTAACAAGAGCTGTAAGAGCCCCCAAAAAATGATTTAAAAAAAAAAAAAGAAGGTTCTTAACAAAGTGGGAGAAAAAAACTATGGGACAAAACTCAAATCTATTAAAAAAAAAAAAAGACTAGGTTTGCTAGTTGTATATTGATTGATTCAACTCCAGAGACTTTCAACACCCTTGGGTTTGGAGAACTCGTTCCTGTGTCTCAATTTCCAGCCAAACAATAGACAGGGCTATCGGAAGAACAACAAGGGAGAGGTATGCATTCCTTAACACAATCGACCATTTGTGATCCAAAGGATATCATTCATACCAGGTCAAAGTTCAGAGGGCCAGACAAGAAGGAGGCATGGGAGCAGTAAACACAGGAAGGAAGATAATGATGTTACATTGGGCGGATTACAGTGAAACATCATGGAAAACGGATTGGCTCTCTGCCTCTTTACCCAATTCATAATAAAAAATTAAAAACCGGAAGAAATAAAAAAAAGAGTTACAGTCTCAGAAACTCACCGGAGACAGTTCTACTTTACCCTTGAGTAGTGTGGTTCCAAACCTTCCTCATGCCGTGACCCTTTAACACAGTTCCTCATGTGGTGGTGACCCCCAACCATAAAATTATTTTCTTTGCTACTTCATCACTGTAATTTTGCTACTGTTATGAATTGTTATGTAAATATCTGATATGCGGGATATATTTTCATTGTTACAAATTGAACATAATTAAAGCATAGTGATTCATCACAAAAACAATATGTAATTATATATTGGGAAATATTTATTTCTAATTACAAAGAAATGAAACTTTGTCTTGAAGCATGGTGTAGCTTGGTGTAGCATGCAGGCTACTCCTTTGTGGGTATATCTGCATGTGAGTGGACCTACCTGGCATTGACAGCATGGCAGTGAGTTCGGTTTAGTTTCTGAATAGAGTTTTCTTGGCTGTGATCTCTATGGGAGAAGTTCTTTAGGTTTTCTTCCACAGAGGCACTTGGTGGTTTCCAACTGCTAACCTCTGAGTGAGCAGCTGAGTGCAGACCGCATGCCCCAGCCGGGAAACTCAGACCCAAGCGGAAACCCAACACTCGATGCCTTGGAGTGGATTTCCACTCAGAGTCACTCCACAGGACAGAGTACAGCTGCCCCCAAGGTTTCCAAGGAAAGAGACCGCCACGTCTTTCTCCAACAGAGAGGCTGGCGACTTCAAACTGCCCGCCTTTCAGTTATCAGCTAATTGAGTGCTTACCCAACCCACAATCGAAAATCCCTAATAAAATCCACAGCTCTCTAGAATAATGACTCATGTCGCCCAATATGTAAACCACTCCAGGCATAGTCAGCCTCAACTTTCTCTTGCACAGTGACTGGTGAGTTTGACTGCCAGCCGTGGGGTTACTGAACCCACAGTGCCACCAGTGCTCCTTATATTCACCGGAGAAGACAGAATTCTAAGACAGCCACTAAAATGCCTGCCTTGGTGCACACATTCTGTCTAATCTATTGAGTCAATTGGGATTGGGGAAGAGGACAACGCTGTGATGATGTGATGTGGCAGAAGGGATTTTACAGTTTAAAATTGAAGTCACAGGGTGCCCTGGTGGGGCAATAGTTCACTGGTCTGTTAACTGAAAGGACGGTATTTGGAGACTTCATGGAGCGGTCCCACTCTGCCAGTAGGGTCTCTCTGAGCCGGAATCCACCTCGTGGTACAGTAACTCTCCCACCACCAACGAAGGCCTCAAGTTCGACGATTTTGCGGTAATGAAATGGAGATTATTTTGATGGACCTGACTTCTTCAGGGGAAGCTATTAAAACACAGGGCTGGACTGTCCTACAGGGAGCTTGGAAGTGAGAGAACTTCTCCCTAAAGAACAGTCATGCTGTGCAATGCTAGTGGAAGTGCTGCAAGCAGCCCCCCTTCAATAGCTAGCAGGAAGATGGGGCCCTCAGTCCTACTGCGAGGACTTGAGTTCTGCGAAAATCAAACCAAACCCCAGTGAATTTTAAAGAAGCCTCTGAGAGTCTATGATTTCAAGGTTGAAACATCAGAGAAGCCTATTATGTTATTTTAAACTTCCAAACCTCAGAATTGTGAGATGACAAATGGTGTTAGTTTAAGCCAGTAATTCTGTGATTTGTAACAATAGAGTACTCATGTAACCACTCTCTGCCCAGTGTGCCAGGGTGTGTATATTGTGAGTTTGGGAGATTCTATATCTTAAGTCTTCAGTTAGCCTACATTTCTGAGAGAATCCCATTGAATATAGACTCACTTGCTTATATTCAGGAATATTCCACAACTCCTATTGAAAAGAGGTTTTCCATACCTTCTTCAACCACAATCCTGACAAGGGAACTTGGTTTGGGGATGATTAGGCAGGCTTTATCAGAGGGTGCTTTCTACATGTGAAGTTCTTGCCCTGAATACATGGATCTGAAGTTACAGCAGTGACTATTTTCTTCTTGACCATTTTTTATCTGTCTCTGTATATTTTCTTTAACATTTAATTTATTTGTTTAATCAGATATGAACCAATGATATGCTTATGCTGCTCAGAAAATCATATCCTGCTATCTTTCTTTCATTTGTTTGGAACTTTAGAACATCTCTCCAGCCCCATTTTTCTTTAGAAATGGAATTTCTTCTTTTTTACTCTTGAGCATTTCAATTTATAATTCTGTATGAAACCCGTCTTTACTTTTAACTCAAAACTCTTGCTCAAAACGATTTTGATAAAGGAAGTAAGTCTACTTAATCCCAGAAAGCACTTACTTTAGAAAGCATTACATTAAAAAAAGCATTACATTACACTAAAAAAAAATGTAATGATGAGCTGTAAAGTTAGATGTCACATAGGGTAGTATTTTGATGATTTCTTTCTATAGCAACATGCAGTGGTGTATACGTGAGGGACCTTCAAAAAGCTCATGGACAAAAATCTATTATCTTTTAGTTCCATTTTTCTATGAATTTTTAAAAGTCCCCTCATGGTTGAAGATAAGGGTCTGGGATTCCTTCATGTTTTATTTAATAATGATCTTATGTCTTGAAACTTTAACTTAAATTACTTTTAACTTAACCCAGATGGCTAATAGTTATTCAATTACTTTTTCTCTTCCTTGTTTGTTCCTTTGGAAAAAAAATCATTTTGATTTGCTGCTCCCTTGGAAGCTCCAATATTGATTCTCATAAATTGTCTCAAGGGAATTGAGTCAACACATGTTACTTTTAATCCAACATCCCTAAGATTTTCCTTCCTCTGTACTAGCCCTGTACATGCCCAGAATATGAACAGCAACAGGCCTAGCCTCAAACACATGGCTCACCTCTATCCCTTAAGCTCTCCTCCTGTACCTTCTAGTCCAGTGATTTATGTAATTAGAATTATTGGAGGGCTTTAGACTTCAAGCTAACAAATACGTCTCAAACCGCATTTGAAGGCTCAGTTATGTTTGTGATCATCCAGATGCTCTTTTGTTAGAGCTCTGTGAGTGATTCCTTCCTGACACACGTGAAGTCATCGGCAAACTATGCTTTTTGGTGCATGAGCCCATCATGAAATTGTAGCATCTTTTACTAATCACCAATGGGTACAGAAAAAAATCTTAATGTTGGGTTGGGTTGTGTATAAAAGCTTCCCAGAGGGATGCAATGTGCCTAAGATTTGTACATATGTATTAATTCCAGCAAATGAAAGGGCAACTTCAAGATGTATGCAAGAAAAAATGAAAAATTACAAAGGCATCTGTTTAGCAGGGGGAGGAGGGTTTGCAGGAGTGGGGCTATGGAACTCTAAGGAAAAATACATAATAATTTGATTTTAAACAATTTTATTCAACCTGTCAACTAATTTTAAGGAACAATATAATTAATTGACTCAATTTATTACTGCTTGCCAGCACAAGATATAAAGCAATCATACATTGGGCCTTCACTATTTCTCACTATTGAGAATCATTATTTGTCCATTGTTTAGATTTTCAGCTGAATTTGATTTCCGGACATATGATTCAGAAGGTGTAATATTGTATGCAGAATCTCTTGATCACTCTGCTTGGTTCCTGCTGGCACTCCGTGATGGAAAGATTGAAATTCAATTTAAAAATAAGGATTCAACCAAAATCACCACTGGAGGCAAAGTTATTAATAATGGTCTGTGGAATATGGTATGTTATCCAGATTTTATAAATAATCTTTTTACCTTGTTGCAGTTTGTAAAAAATTGAATTTTATAAGTAATTGTGGGTTTGGGCTTATCTGACATTATATGAAATATGCATTGTGTAGGTCTCTGAAATAGTCTGAGATATGATACATTTACTTAGCACAGTTGGGGCTTTCCCTTGCTATCTGAAGTTGTCAGTTATTTGCCTCAACAACGTGGTCTTTCCTTTTTTTTTAATGACATTTGGGTGACCTGGGGTATCTCTTCAGTAAATCAGGGTTTATTATTAGTAAGAAAAACAATTTATACAAATACAACATTGACCAAGGACATTTCTTGATAGCCACTAAAAATTAAGTGAAAGAGAAATAGAAATAGACATCCTATCATACTCAAAGCCCAAAATTGATCTAATTATATATGTAATCATAGAGAGAAATGTTTTTCCCTAAGCTTCCTACATTAGACACACACACACACACACACACACACACACACACACACACACTCAGAGAACAAAATGCATGGCCATAGAGTTCATTAAGACTTGAGTAACTATAGAAGAGAGAACAGGCCCATAGGGCTTTCATAGCTGTAATGTTTTGGAAGCTGACTTTCACATCTTCCTCCCACTGCGTGTCTACAGTGGGTTGAAACTGCTGATCTTTTGATTAGATGCCAAGGATTGAGTCCTTGCAACACTAGGCTCCTCAACATGGAACACTTGTTAGGTGCTGTTGGGTCAGTTCCTACTCATAACGACCCGGTGTACAACTGTCACAAGCATATGGAGCAATTGCAAATACCGTAACATGGGTCAGACAAACCCTAATTCTCAAAGAAACAGCCTTGCATTTCAACACTTCAAAGAGGACATGTGCAGCAGATTTACTTGTGCAGCAATGTATCATTTGATCTCTTGCCTGCTATTTCCTTGAGCATTATAACACCAGCTGTTATTAATGAGAGAGTTTAGAGGCTAGTCTTTTTTTTTTAATATTCCTCATCTTTTCTTTTTTGTATTTAATGATTGAAAACAACACTTTAGTTAACTGGATTAAAATGGGACACTTTTTGGCCAAGGGATTATTAATACTAGTCTGTAGTGAGGAGCCCTGGTAGTGGAGTGGTTACCGCCTTAGGCTGCAATCCAGAAGGTACGCAGTTCACAGTTCGAAATCAGCTGTCCTGTGGGAGACAAATTGGGCCTTCTACTTCTGTAAATAGTTCCAGCCTCAGAAACCCACGGGACAATTTTACCCTGTCCTATAGGGTCACTATGAGTTGGCACAGCCTCGGTGGCAGCGAGTTTTGTGGGTTTTTTAACAGTGAGGAAAAGTTTTTTCTTCAATTGAGACATGGATACTTCCAGCAGAGGAAAGCTGAGAGATCATCTACACCTTTCAATATGAACTGATTGCACCGTGGTGCTCTAAGAAGACACTTTCTAGGCCCACAGAATCTGATGAGAGGTATTTTTGAGAAGCCATATGAAGTCCTCATTAATTTATTTCATGTGTTCTCTTACCCACTCATGCATTCATCTATAAAGTAACCTGATGAGTGCTTTTAAAATGCTAGGGTCCCAAGTTCAAGCCAGTAGAAATGTGGCAAGAAATATTCTTTGCTGTAGAATTAAGTATTTCAAAAGTTTAATATATTTTGCAGCCTAAGAAATGAATGGAATATAACATAGATACATTGCAGTAGAGGTATGCAATGGGCACAATTGTATTTATCCTAAAAGGGGTCTCTCTGCTTTTTGGCGACCATAGACTCCTCACGTTGAAAGATTCTAGCCTCCTCACACCGAAAGTGGATCCTTCATAGTTTCACACAATGTGTCACAGAAACCACCAAAATTCTCTGGCTTCTTCTGATACTATCATAAAAGTAGCTTGGCTTTTTGGAGTGAGAGTTGTCTAGGATCTTCGGTGCATACAACTTTCCCCCCACTGTGCTGATGAACATACCATTACTGCCCAATGCACCCAAATATCTGTTATAAATTCTTCTGTACAGGCAAAAGGTAGAATTTACATACCTTGAAAATACCAGCAGTTTCAAGGGGCGTTTAAAACCCTAGGTAATATATATAACATGTAATAAAGAACATAAATGTTTGCCTGTGATGTTAACATCATAGGTGTTCACTAAACAATTGTTCCTGAATAATGTGATACAACAGGATTCTGAGCTTGATGAAAGGAAGTTATTCAATTACAAATATTTTTGTCTCCTGTGTTTTTTGATCATTTTATAAAATAAACGGTGGTTTTGATCATGTCATTTTGCAATATGCTAGTATTTTAATTAAAAACCCTGGCTTAGAAGCTGATTAGAACTTTATATTAAATATAATGATTTTAGTAAACTTAACATATAATCAAGTGAGAAAAATTTTAATCTGTTAATAAATTAGATGCTGAATGTTTGAACAATTTATGACTTTAATTCAATATCATTGCACTTTATGCATTCTCATGCTCCTAATATAAATAAGATTTACCTTAATATTCTATATCTTTTATTTGTAAAATATTATTAGTGTATTATATTTTCCCAATTTATAAACTATGATTGCTTATTCATTTTTTACATAATTTAAAATTTTGGTTTTGTTGTTGAGAAAATATACATCAAAACATACACAGATTCAACAGTTTCTATAAGTACCAGTTAGTGACATTGATCATATAATTTGGGTTGTATAACCCTCTCACTCATCGTTTGGAGTTATCGTTGCTTATTAATATAAACCCCCTGCCCTCTTGGGTTCCTCTCCAAACCTTTGGGTTGCTGTTGTTACTTTGTTCCCAAACGCATTGTCCTTTAAAAGCACCTAGCTCAAGGCGGATTTTTTTTACCACTGTGTTAAACTGTGGTTTGATTTTAGAAAATTTGGGGGGTATATTTTTGGTTTAAAGTTTAAAGATTATCTTAGGGCAGTAGTTTCATGTGTTTATTCAACTTTCACACTGAAAATTTTGAAGTCTGATGTATGTGGAAATTTGAAATTCTGTCCTACATTTTTATCCTCTGGAGCAGGATTCTATGGAATCTTTAATCAAATGAACGATTGAATTGTAAGATATGTGGATTATGTACTAATAAAACTGTTTAAAAAGAAAAACAGGTCAATAAAGGTAGCTGGGCACCATTCAGTTCTTCTGGTCTCCTATCAGAGGAGGCCACCAGAAAAACATTCCATATTGTCCTCCATCCCTGTGTTCTCTTCTCATGTTCCAAATTAAGAGAGACCAATTGTTGTAACTTGGAGAGCTGATTGCAAGCGTTTAAAATCCCAGGTACCGCACATCCAAGCAGTTAGAACAGAGGCATTAAACATGTTTATTAGGCCAATTAACTGGGGGGGCCTATAAAACCATGACCCTAAATTTCCAAGTCAAGAAACTAAATCCCAAGGAGCTTTGGTTTTGTATTGATTTAGCTTCAGCAGCTATCTTTTTTTTTTTTTTAACTTGTGGTTTATTAAAAGTGCTAGTATAACAAGAATGTTTACTTTGGTCAGGAAGGATTTTTTAAAAATATTTTAAGTAACTATATGAATTGGAAAAGTTATTAATTTAAAATACTCTACCAACTAGAACATGGACTTGATAGCATGTCACTTTGTTTTAAAAATTTTTATTGTGAACTGGATGATATGTCCCCAATTTTGAATGTTTCTACAATTTCAAATAAGGTAAATAATAAATGAGAAATTAAATAAAAAATGTATAGTATAGAATTGTTTTGTAATTCAGATACATAGCCTGCCTAATTATCAAGTAAACAGTATTACTTTGAAACATGGAAATAAATAATTAGTGTTCTTTTAAGGTAAAAATATTGCTATCTAATTAAATGATTATGTCTTACATTTTTGTATGACTCAAATAATTTGTATCATAATTTTATTCATCCAATGAATGTTTTGACCATTTTATATGATAAATTTAAACATATCCCCCTATGGGATGAGGATGCAATAGTGAATAAACGACGTCACTAGTGGAAGAAACTTTTTGCTCTAAAATGAGATACAACTAACAAACACATAAACAAGAAGCTATTTCATATGAAGATTAATGCTATAGGGAAAAATAAAGCAGATAGTGAGTAATGATGTGGAGTGGCATATGGAATCAGAAAAGTCTGCACTGATAAGGCTCCATCGAATGAGAGTCTGGAGAGCACACCCCCGGAAGGCATGAGAAGACGGTTTGCACTATGGGAGCAGCAAGTACAGGATCCCAAGGGGAGAGAATATATTTGGTATTTTGAAAAACAAAACAAAGGTCAAGGTAGATGCAGTGAATCGTTGGAAATGAGGTTAGAATGTGGTTTCTAATAAGATCTTGTATAGGCCCTTGAGGACCCTATTGAAGGCTTGGACATTATGGGAAAAGCCTTGCATGGTTTTGAGAATTGGCATGGTTTAATTGTCCTGTATGAAAGATAATCAGGACTGGATGGCTTTGACGAGACTAAATAGTAGGGAGTAAGAATAGAGTAAAATATGGATTACGATGCTATTATAATAATCTAGTAAAAACCATTACAATAATTTAATCAGAAGAAGTTAGGAATTGTGTCCAAAGAGTAGAGGTAAAGTAGCAAGAATTGGTCAAAACGAGTATATTTTTAAAAGTAAGCCTTTAATTGATGCCATATAAAATTTTTGAGTAATCAGCATAAAGATGATTTTTAAGATCATGAGCATGGTTATGTGAATCAGTGATGGTAAACTTTGTCTCATTAATGCCCAAACACTAATGATACTTCTTTATTATCAAGTTGTTAACTAGATTGATCATATAAGATATAAAATAATTAATAAAAATGATACACTCACATATACCTAATATAAATCAATATAATGCTCTGATTATTATATAAATAAATAAAAGAACTTATTTTTAAAGAACATAATATATATTTTAGTATGTAAATGTTCAAGTACAACAGTCTTATGCTCTGTTGCATCCTTACCCCCTAAAATGCTTATCACATAAAGTGGTCAAAACTCTACTTGCCAAAAGCGTGCTCCGGAGCATGGAATTGATCACCTGGTGGGAGGAAGGCTACGAATGACAATGAAAGCCCTGAATCCATTTGCAGAGTCTTCACATGGATTAAGCTTCCATTGAGATTCCTTGGACCATTGACTGGGATGTAGTCTTGTCCTCAGACAGCGTGCATTGGAAAGTAGATTACTACAAATATTCACTGTCATCGAGTCATGGCAGTGCTATAGTACAGGGTGTATAGTGTATACATAGTAGAGGGTGTATATTATATATAGTACAATGTATATTGTATATACAGTACAGGGTATATAGTATACATACAGTGCAGGGTGTATAGTATATACAGTACAAGGTATATAGTATATATAATACAGGGTGTATAGTATATATAGTACAAGGTATACAGTATAGTTCACTGGCCCTGTGAGTTAGGTTAAAATTTAGCAACCTTACAATTTGTTTTCTCTTTTAACCTGATTTACTTTTTATTATTTTCTACTTTCTTTTAGATTGAGGGTTTCTGTGTTTAATTTTGTTGTGGTGGTTGGGATTTTTTTTTTTTTTGAGGGAGGTTATGATTTTCTTTAAATGAAGTCTAAGAGAGGTAAATCTATAAAGACAAGAACTAGGTTATGATAGGGGAGGTTGAGGGAAACAGGGAACTAATGATAATGGATTCAAGAATGAAGAGAATCATCTAACATTTATTGTGGCAATGATTGTACTATTCTTTTTTCATTATTTAAACCATTGAATTTTATGATATACAAATCATGTCCATGAAATGGCTAAAATTTATAAATGCGGTATATTTAAAATTTTCATTTAAAACTGTTACATTTTTACCTGTTATAATAATTTGGTGTTTCAAAGAGGTTGAGGAACATTTTAAAATATATTAAATTGATTCTTTTGAAGAATTAATTTATTGAAATAATAACAGGATTTTGAGGCTCAGTGTTTCAAATGGCATGCATGGTGTTTGGTTTTGTTTGATAATTGTTTATATTTTTAATTATAGGTTTCTATAGAAGAATTGGAACATAGTATTAGTGTTAAAATAGCCAAAGAAGCCGTGATGAACATAAATAAACCTGGAAGACTTTTTAAGCCCACAAATGGATTTCTGGAAACCAAAGTATATTTTGCGGGATTTCCTCGGAAAGTGGAAAGTGCATTCATTAAACCGGTAATGACCTACGTCAATGTCACTCATCATGGGGGTCATCTGTAACAGATTTAAACATGTGTTATTCTAAGAGTTAATAGAAGGTATTTTATTAATATACCAAGTGTGAAACTCAAATTAAACATGGGAAAATAACATTACTGACACTAGAAATTATATTAAGGAAACAAATATGAAAAATCTCTACCCAGCATTATTTATGGAGATGCAAATGGAATATTAATATCATAGTGATCTTATACCAAATATTAACATGTGAATACACATTTTTTACTCTAAAAATTTATGATTTTGTAGAAGCCAAAGGTTTTGGTACTTAAGTTTGGGTGGTCAAAGATTGCTTTGTGAATTTAAAATTAATCTTAACTGAGGGCCTAGGGCAGTCTGTAGTATATTGAGGTCAGTATGATTTTCTGAATATGGTGTTTGTCTCAAACTATGGAATACGTTTTTGAAGGGAAATTTTAAAAATTTCATGTGAAATTATGGACCTGCTGAATACACTTATTTGTTGATTTAATTTAAACATTTATCGTTATATAACCGCTTTAACTTGAAAAAATTTGATATGTATGATGTAAAACTTACATTAGCTAAGCCCTGTCAAAGTGAATATACCTGTTCTTTTTTTTTTAATATACCTGTTCTTTGACATTAATAAACAAAGACACTTAGAAGGTTTATTAAATCAATTTTACAAATCAACTCTTTATTAGATGACTCTGGTCATGCTGTGGTTGGTTAAGAGTTGGACTGTGGGCAACAAGATTCATGGTTCAAACCTGGAAGAAAGTTGAGGCTTTCTGTTCCCATAAACTGCTACAGCCTCAGAAGCCCTATGTAAGGTCACGATGAGTCTGAATCACTTCTATGGCAGTGACTTGGACCTGCCTTTAGTCTGGCTGGATGCTTTGGGAAAATTATGTGAATAACAATGAGTATGGGGGAAAAGGGAATGTTCTAAAATTTATTGTGGTAAAGATTGCACAACTCTTCTTGATATGGTTGAGCTATTGAATTGTATCATGTGAATGCAATGGGACTAATGGTTCTGGGGGGAGCAGGAGAGAGGAAGATGTGGCGGAAAGGGAGGGGGAAGCCAACAAACCCAGGATCAAGGGAACAACAAGAGATCTAACATTGATGGCAAGGAGGACGTAGAATGCCTGGTAGGGTTTGATCAAGTGCAGTGTACCGGAGAGGAAGTACAGAGAGCCAAGTGAATGAAGGTCAAACATGATAGTGGGACAGGAGGAAAGTAAAAGGAAATAGAGGAAAGAACTAGAAAGCAAAAGACATTTATAGAGATATAAACAGGCATGTGCACATGTAAATATATTAATATATAATTATAGGGATATAGGTCTTAACTTACATTTATAAGTTAAGTATTAAGATAGCAGACAGACATTGGTCATTTACTCAAGTCCTCCCTCAACGCAAGAACACTTGATTCTAATAACCTGGCATTCTGTGATGTTCACCTTCTCAATGGAGCATCAAGGGATCACTGAAGACAAAAATGTGTTCATAAGTTAATGTGGTGAAGAAAGCTGATGGTGCCCAGCTATTACAAGATATAGTGTCTGGGGTCTTAAAGGCTTGAAGTGAAACAAGCAGCCATCTAGCAGAAAATCAACAAAGCCCACATGGAAGAAGCACACCAACCCATGTGATCACAAGGTGTTGACAAGATCAGGTACCAGGCATCAGAAGACCCAAAACAAACAATTATTTTGATGTGAATGAGCGGGTTTGGAATGGAGACCCAAAGCCCTTTGCAGATAATTGGACATCCCCTCACAGGAGGGTCACAAGGAAGGGATGAGTTATCTAGGGTGCAGTATAGCACAGATGAAACACATAACCTTCCTCTAGTTCGTTAGTGCTTCCCCCCCACCCCCCCACCCGCCACTCTTATGATCCCAGTTCTATCTTACAAATCTGGCTGGACTGAAGCATGTGCATTGCTACAGATAAGAGCTCTCAAAACACAGAATCCAGGACAAATAAACCCCCTCAGGACCAATATTGAGAATAGCGATACCATGAGGGTAGGGGAAGTCAGGGGAGAAAGGGAACCGATTGAACATACCCCACCCCCCTGCCAAAAAGGGGACAAACCATAGAAACGTGGGTGAAAGGAAACAGCAAACAGTGTAAAATATGAAAATAAACATAATTTATAAATTGTCAAGGGTTCATGAGGGTGGGAGGGTGAGGGAGGGAGGAAACAAAAAAGGAGCTGATACCAAGTATTCAAGTAGAAAGAAAATGTTTTGGAAATGATGATGGTGGCATGTGTGCAAATGCACTTGATGCAACTGATATGCGGATTGTTATAAGACCTGTTAAAGCCCCCGAAAATGATTTATTAAAAAAATATGCTAACATGGTTTTGTTCCTGAAGAGGCTATAGTCTGATTGATAAATCAAAAGCTATCCACCAAGTTCAATGACTGAGAAGTCAAAAGCAGTTTAGCACCCAGCACTACACCTGGAAGCACTTACAGAACCTTCGAGCAAAAATGTTGTCATTCAATGTCATAGGTAAGGTAGGTGGATTCCAGGGGATATTTATGATGGCATAAACTCACTTCTACTGAAACAGAGTATCCATCTGAAGGAAAGCTCCAAACGAAAAAGGTAAATAAATATTATGTAGAATTGTGGAAAATATGCTTAAATGGCCTCCAAGAGAAAAGCTTTTCCTCTAGATTTAAAATCCATACTTAAAATCAAGTAAGTCAACGATCAGTCTGACTTGGTTAAATTTGAAATGCATTCCTTGACCTGTCCTTTAATTTGCTAGATTAATCCTCGCCTGGATGGATGTATACGAGGTTGGAACTTGATGCATCAAGGAGCTTCAGGAGTAAAGGAAATAATTCAAGAAAAACAAAATAAGCATTGCCTCGTCAGTGTGGAAAAGGGTTCCTATTATTCTGGTTCCGGAGTTGCTCGATTTATCATAAATTACAGTAAGTGATTCCTCATTTCTCATTAGTGACTAATTGTTTTCACTGACAAATACTCGTGACTCCATCAGTACACATTATCCAATACTTTTTATGCTCCTGGCTTCCTCTTGTTCTTAACCATTTTTAAACAAATGTTATTAACTTGTAAATGAGGTGGGGGTTTTACGTTTCAGACCTTCATGTCTTCAGTGAGCAGTTTAAACGAATCAAATACTGCAATTGCTCACCTTACCACCCTCCCTGGATTTCTCTTCTCCCTCTTGGAGATGACTGTTTTACCCTTCCCTGAGTTAATATCTGTCAACTCACTAGCCTGCTGCTTCATCTTCCCTCCCTTGCCCACCCTACTGGGCTTACTTTTGTTATAAATTTCCCATGTATACAAGGGGGCTTCAAAATGTTCTTGGGAAAATTCCATTCTTTCCATTTTATTTTCCTGAACTTTTTGTAAATGGTGTTGAATATACTTGTGCTACTATTTATGTTACTATTTAACATTTACTGAAGTATAACATGATTACTGTGGGGTAATTTCCATCGACCTGTTTTAAAGTTCACATGGCACAAGCACATTCTTTTACATATGGTAGGAGCCCTGGTGGTGAAGTAAATTATACACTGAACTGCTAACAACCAGGTCAGTTGTTTGAGAAAGTTTGAAAAGTCTGAAAAACCTACACGAGCAGTTTTATATTGTCTTGTAGAGCCTCTAGGGGTCAGAATCAACTCACTGAAATTGTTATTGTTATTTGTTTGTTTGTTGACTATAAAAATATTTTTATGAACTATTACACAAATACTACTTGTAATTGGGGCGAAGAAGGGTTATGAAGAAGAGCAGGGGAATGGGTATGAATTATCCCTTTTGTCTACAGTTTGCAAGATTTCTATAATCTCACATCAGCCCACACTTGCATTTTTGCAACCTCACCTCACTGCCATGGATTAAGTTGATGCCGTCTCATAAGGACCCTGTAAGATGGTAAAATCGCCTCTGTGAGTTTCTAAGACTAACTCTTTCTGAGAGTAGACAGCCCCATCTTTCTCCAGTGGAGCAGCTGTTGGTTTTGAACTGCTGACCTTGTGGTTAGCAGCCCCACTCATAACCCCCTATTCTACCAGGGCTCCTTGAATTTTAGCAAGTTGTTAAGATTTTTACCTAAATTATTTTACCAGAATGTCTGATGTCTGCTCCAGGTAAGCACATCCTCTCATCATAGCACTCCTTGGAAGTTCCCTTCTTCCTCTAGGTTTTGAATTGTTCGTTGTCTGGAACCTCAACACTTTGACCGTCAGAGGAAATTGTCATTATGTAGATAACACAGCCCCAAACAACAACACATTTTTTTCTGGGTGTCTTGGTTTTAGGCCTATTCCTGGGTTATTTGGAGTGCTGATTCAGAAAAAATTGGAGTGCTAGTCTTTGGATAGACTTCATCAGCTCTAATTTCTAAGATATGGTGTCCCAGTACATTATCAGCTCTTAAGTTATACTAATTTATTAATTTATCATCCTAGTTTTAAATCTCAGAAGAATTCAGACCCACAAATTACAGGATAAAACAAAAGTAAGACATATTTGAAAAGAATTAGGTATTGAGGAACTTCCAAGGGAGACTGTACATGGACCCATGGTGGCTAGTTGGTTCCACATTGAGGTGCCAATCATAAGGTCAGTGGTTTGAACCCATCAGTCGCTCTACTACAGCCTTGAAAAGATTGAAGGGTTTGGAAACCCAAAGGGGCAGGTCCTCTCTGTCCTATCGGGTTGGACATGTGTTAGAATTGATTGGACGGCAGCGAGTTTTCCCTTTTTGCTACGGGGGACTGTGCAATATCGAGGGAGACTACACATTGGATTTGTACACATTGGATTTGCAGTCTGCAAAACCAACTGCAAAGTCAGAGCACAGCTTGAGGACAGTGTGTGTGTGTGTGGGGAGGGGGGATTGAAAAGGCACATCTAGGGAAGGTGTGATGGCAATTTAGAGCATCAAAAATTCAAGACTTCACAGCAATGTTCATACATATTTTTAACATCTAAATTTTTCTTCTTAAATTTATGCTGTAAGCATTTCAGAACACATTTCAATATATAGAAAGCAATGGATAAATCATGTTAAATGTTTCTGAGGTAAGGTTGACTCCAACTTTCTTAAACAAAAAACTCTAACTTTATTTAAAGAGAATCTGTGCACAGAGAAGTTGTGCCATCTTTTTCTTCCTTTTTAAAATTATTTTATTGGGAGCTCGTACAATTCCCATCACAGTCCATACATACATCCATTGTGTCAAGCACATATGTACATTTGTTGAAGTGCCATCTTATAACAAGACTGGAACATTTAAATTTTAATAAAGGAGTTTGAACCAATTTGGGTTTCAGACATTTGAATCTCTATTTATTTGAACCAAACTCAATATCGGCCAGTCAATAACGACTCACGGTGACCATATAGGACAGAGTGGAACTTGTCCTGTGGGTTTCTGAGTCTGTACATTTTTATGGGAGTAGGAAGTCTCATTCTTCTCTGGTAGGGTGTCTGGTGGGCCTGAATGTCAGTCAAACACATAATCTACTACACTATCAGGACTCCCTATTTACTGTACTGTAACTCTTATTTTTGGCCTCCTTTTAAGATAACAAGCTGAAACTGCCTGCGATTCAGTTTCTAATGAAGGTGAAGTGATACTTGAGGAAAATTCCAAGTTCATGTAATTCGTACTGTTCAAATGTATCTCTGGATCAAAGGACACTATGTGGAGTATAACGTGACCCGAATGTTTAGTACAACGCAAACTACTTTCAATAAAACCAGCATGCTTACACTACATTAAAATATACTGACTTTTTGTGGGCAAGTCAAGTGAAGGGTGGTATATAGCACATGTTCTGTGTCTCAAAGACTGGAGCTGATAGGAGAGGACAGGTGCCGTTCTTGGAATCAGCAGGTCCAATACACCCAGAAACAAATCTAACAGCTGAGGCACTAAGTATGCGTTGGTCAGTGATCACAGAGGAGGAAGTCTTACCAAACCGACTTCAGGTTTTTACCTTTTCAAATACTACTTAAGGGGGTCCATCTTTTTTTTTAATAAATCATTTTATTGGGGATTCTTACAGCCCTTATCATAATCCATACATCAATTGTATCAAGCACATTTGTACATATGTTGACATCATCATTTCCAAACATTTTCTTTCTATTCGAGCCTTTGGTATCAGCTCCTCTTTTTTCCCCTCCCTCCCTTACCCTCCCACCCTTGTGAACCCTTGATAATACACCTTCCCCTGTCTCCCTTCACTCACATTTCTGTTGTTTGTCCTCCTGGGCAGGGGGTGGGGGAGGCGGGGTGGGGTGTGGGGCTGGGTGTGTGTGTTGTATGTCGATTATTGTGATAGGTTCAGGGGTCCATCTTTGATACACATTCTTGCCTCATATATTCAAAGATTCTGTAGGATACAGTCTTAGAATTACTTTAGCTCTTTAAAAGGTTCTTAAAAGTTCTTAAAAGTTTGATCAAATTCTCTTTTAGAGATGTTTATAAATTTATATTTTTACTAATAGAATGAGAGAGCTGTATTTAAAGTTTGTTTTCTAATTTCATAGTCTAAAAAATTAATCTTGGAACTTAAAATTTTAATATTGATTAACTCTTCAATGTTTATTACCCATTTTATATCTTTTTCCCCCCAGCCATTTTATATCTTAATTATTTTATTGGTTATTTTTTTTCTGTTTTTGAAATTTACTATTTGAGCTACTAATATTTTTCATTATAAACTACATTTAATATTAAATTATGATACTTCTTTTTTAAAGATAAAAATATATTTATATTTTATATAAAAATATAAAAATTAAAATTTTATATTGGGCTGTTTATTTATAGCACTCCAAAAAACTTAGCTACACTTTTCAGGAAGAGTATTACACTAGTGTTTTTTATTTTCTTAACATAAATTAACTCCATAACTTTAATTTTAGCTCTGTTCTACTTATGAGGAGTTAAGAAATGTTTTAAATGAATTTGAGTAAATGTAGAAGAAAAAAACTAAAATTCTTAAGATTTATTCAAAGGGTAAAAACTCCTGAAGAAAGAAAGAATATAAACTTATTGTACCTGAAAAAGTGTTTTAATAAATTATTTGATTCATGAATAATTTGAAAGTGAATTATATTATGATTAATATTCAGTGCTAGATGATTACTTCTGCACATTTGCGTGTTCATTTTCATTTGAGTTTATTCATGACTTTTACTACAGTAGAATGAGCCCTGGTGGTGTAGTGGCTTATGTATTGACCCACTAACCTCACAATCAGCAGTTCAAAACCTCAGGAGAAAGATAAGGCTGTTTATCCCTATAAGGATTGACAGTCCCCCAAGTGCACAAGGGCAGGTCTACTGTGTACTACAGGGTCACTATGAGTCACAATTGACTGGATGACAGTGAATTTTTGAGTTTTTAACTTAAATTTATTTATTTCAAAATTATGGTATTTGTATCTGGGTGGAAGCTAAAGAATTATAATGAAAATCATATTTTATTTGGCTTAGTTACAGAATATCTTAACAATGGAAAATTATTTTTTCCATTTGCATGAACTCTTGCAAAGGCCCTCAGGAGTAATTTATCACAGCAACCCACCAGGACAGAGTAGAACTGTCCCCGTGTGTTTCCGAGACTATAAATCTCTACAGAGTAGAAAGCCTCATCTTTCTCTCACAAGGCTGGTGGTTTCAAACTGCTGACCTGTGATTAGCAGGTCAGCATGTAACCCGCTGTGACACCAGGTCATTATGAGTTGGCATTGACTTGACGATAGTGAGTTTGTTTTTCGGAGGATTATTTGGGCTATTGTTACATGTTTCTTCCTATATGAATTACGGGAAGAAGACTTTCTTCCCATGGTGAATTAATATTCTTAGGAATCCAACTATTTCGGAAGGAGATTTGCTTACCAAGTATTCATTGTGTGATTATTATGGTAAACAAAGTTAAGAGACATATGTGTACCTCTCAGAGCTTGCTTTCTTATAGAGCAGAGATATATAACCTAGACATTGAGATTACTAAATATTAAGAGTATCATGGAATAAGATTCTAATTTCAAAGTCAACTGCTAACTTCAGAGTATTTTTGTACTATTGAACTGTTCAAATTGTTGATACACCTAATGGGTGTGGACTTGTGTGTGCACACACATGAGGGAGAGGGACCTTCAAAAAGGTCATGGGAAAATAGAATTGAAAGATACTGGAATTGTTTTCACAAACTCTTTGAATCCCTCTCTGAGCATCTGATCCCTTTTTGGAGTATAAGGCATGGAGGTATTAGTAGGCTGTATCAAACTTTAGGAGCCCTGGTGATGTCGTGGTTGCCCAGTGGGCTGCTCCTGGGGAGAAGAGTGGGACTTGCTACTCCCCAAAGAGTTACAGTTTAGAAAACCCATAGGGGCAGTCCCACCTTATGCTATAGGGCCGTTATGAGTTGAAATGGACTTATTGGCAGTGAGAGACAGTATTGAAATTTCGCCTCCGCATACTATAAATTTATTGAGCCACTTCCTTTTAAGTATATACTTTAAAATGTGACTCATCTGGGATTTGAATATTGGTTAATACTCAAGCCAGAAAGAAGAGCTGTTAAAGTACAGATAGGTAAAGATCACACACAATTCCACTCTAGGATGAACAACAGAAACATGAGACTACATTCGTATATTTCTTGTCCACGTTTTAAGAAACATTTTATTTTGTGTTGCCTAGAGTATATGGATAAATAAAAAAGGACAACTAAAATCTCTAGTATGGCTCTGAGGAACAACTGGATTGCAATAAATTATTCTGGTTAATTGCTGATCTGCTGTTTTCATTGTTTTTAACAGGTAACACTTCCTATCCTGAGGACTGGCAAATCAATGGGTCCTTGACAATCCGTCCATCCACAGGCATTGGTGTTATGTTTGCCTTGGTTTCTGGTAAAACAGTGCCCTTTGCCGTATCCTTGGAAGACTCCATCTCTGGAAAATTTCAGGTAACTTTTACTCTAAATCTCACTAATCTCGCCCCCCCACCATCTTTAAAATGGACATGACAGCAAATAGACTCAAAGAACGATTTTAAAGATTAAAGGAGATAGCGCATGTAAAGTATTTATCAGAATTTCTTAGCACATTAATAAGAATACATAACAGTATTAATTATTTTAACATTTTTGCTGGCTTATTTTTTTGAAAAATCATTTTATTGGGGGCTAGTGCAGCTCTTATAACAATCCATATATTCATTGTGCCAAGCATAATTGTACATGTGTTGCCATTATCCTTTTCGAAACATTTTCTTTCCACTTAAGCCCTTCGTATCAGCTCCTCACTTTTTCCCTCCCTCTCCTACCCTCCCTCCCTCATAAACCCTTGATAATTTATAAATTTTATTTTTATATTTTCATATTTTACACCGACTGCTGTCTCCCTTCACTGACATTTTTGTTGTTCACCCCCCTCAGAGGTGGGGGCCGGTTATATGTCAATCATTGTGATTGGTTCCCCCTTTCTCCTAACGCCTTCCTCCTACCCTCATGGTATCGCTATTCCCATTATTGTTTCTGAGGGTTTTATCTGTACTGGATTCCCTGCGTCGAAAGCTCTTATCTGTAACAGTGTACAGGCTCTGGTGTAGTTAGATTTTTAAAGTAGAATTGGAGTCATGTTAGTGGGGGGTGGGGGTGGGGAGAGGAAGCATTAAAGAAATAGAGGAATATTATGTTTTGTCAGTGCTATACTGCACCCTGGCTGGCCTGTGACCCTTCTGTGAGGAGATGTCCAATTGTCTACAGATGGGCTTTGAGTCTCTACTCTGTATCCCACCACCACCCTGTTCACATCGATATGATTGTTTATTCTGGGTCTTCTGATACCTCATACAGGATCCCATCGACACCTCATGATCACACAGGCTGGTGTGTTTCTTCCATGTGGGCTTTGTTGCTTCCTGGGTAGATGGTTGCTTGTTTATCTTCAAGCTTTTAAGACCCTAGACTCTTTATCTTTTGATAATCGGGCACCATCAGCTTTCTTCACCACATTTGCTTATGCACCCATTTGTCTTAAGCTATCGTATTGGGCAGGTGAGCACACAATTATATGATTTTTTGTTCTTTGATGCCTGATAACTGATCCCTTCAGCACCTCATAATCGCACAGGCTGGTGTACTTTTTCCAAGATGGCTGCTTAGTTATCTTCAAGCCTTTAAGATCCCAGATGTTATATCTTTTGATAACTGGGCCCCATCAGCTTTCTTCACCACATTTGCTTATGCACCCCTTTGTCTTCAGTGATTGTGTCAAGAAAGTGAGTATCAGAGAATGCCAAGTTATTAGAACTTAGTAAGTGTTCTTGTATTGAGGGAGTACTTGACTAGAGGCCCAATGTCCACCTTAATACTAAACCGATAAATATATGTACATAGAACTATGTCCCTATCATTTTATATATATAAATATATTTACATATGTACATGCCTGTATTTAGATCTCTATAAATGTCCTTTGCCTCCTAGTTCTTTCCTCTATTTCCTTTTATTTTCCTCCTGTCCACTATCATGTTCCACTTTCATTTCACGCCCAGTAATTCCTCACAGCTACATTGCACTGATCAAGCCCCACCAGGCATCCTACACTCTTCTCACAATTAATTGTAGATTCCTTGATGTTCCCTTCTGCTTGGGTTTGTTAGCTCCTCCCTTCCTTCCCCTGTCCCCTTCCCATGCTCCCGCAATGGTCGGTCCCATTGTTTTCTTCTCAGGATTGTTTATCCTTCCCATCTTATCTAGATAGACATGAAAAAAAACACAAATACAAAACAACAACATAGAAAAGCCTATAAATCAGTGGTTCACAACATGTGGGTCACAACCCCTTTGGGGTTCGAACGACCCTTTCACAAGGGTTGCCTACGACCATCAGAAAACACATATTTCCAATGGTCTTAGGAATTGAGATACCACTCCTCTATCCATCTCCAGGTGGGTATGCCCATATACCAATACATCCACATATGACTACACGGTGTGAAGACTGTTACCCATGCTATACCATGCTTCAAGACAAAATTTCATTTTTTTGTAATTAGAAATAAATATTTCACAATATATAATTGCATATTGTTTTTGTGATGAACATTATCCTTTAATTATGTTCAATTTGTAACAATGAAAATATATCCTGCATATCAGATATTTACCTTATGATTCATAACAGTAGCAAAACTACTGTTTTTATGGTTGGGGTCACCACAACATGAGGAACTGTATTGAAGTATTGCGGCATTAGGAAGGTTGAGAACCACTGCTATCAATAGTTCCAGGTTTGTCTGTTGACCTTTCTGTTTTCTGATCGAGTCTGATGAAGTGTCATGGAGTCTATTTTTGGGATTCCTTTGGTACTTCATTGCTTTGCTTCCCTTGCTGCTCTGTTGCATGCCCTTCATGTTTCACCCCGGTGTGTTGGGGTCACATTGGGAACAATTCCTGCACTGTGTCTCCAGTGTTGTCCCCCATAGTGCTGTCAGTCAGTGAGGGGATGCTGTGTCTCTTGTCTCGTGGTGGGGCTGGACCTATGGTCCTCTCTGTGCATTGATTGTTCCAAGCGGGAATATCATCTTTGGGGCTTGGTGGGCCAGGTTGCGTTCTATTCTCTCCTTCTCTCTCCTTCCCTCAGTTTGCTCCTGTGTGTTCTGAGCAAATGCCCCTTTCTCCAAGCTGTAGCTTCAGCACTATCCACTGTAGTTCATTCTTCTGGGGAGGGGTCCACATAGCTGGGATTGGGGCCAGCCCCACAGACCTCCCTATTGTTTTGCTGCTTCAAGTCAGAATGTTGCACTCAAGTATTGGCACATGAGGTGCTGGCTTATTTTTAATGCCTGAACTGAGAAGCAAGGGTGTGGGTGGATTGTTTGTATTGCATATGGCTAGGATTAGGCAGAGACACATATTTAGCCATCTTAAAGAATCATCGGAATTAATTGGTACTCTTAAAATAAAAATGAGTACATTTAAAGTCTATTTCATATATTCAAAGACTTGTCTACAGCCATACCACCCTAAATGTGCCCAACTGTGTCATTTCTTTAAAGTCTAGTTAAAATATTTTGTACTATGATACAACTCCTAGGGAAATGTCTGGTGCTTCCTTTAAAAAGGTAAAAATTGAAATACTGTATGACCCAGCAATCCCAATCCTAGGTGTATATTGTAGAGAAATGTATCCTAGGACTGTAATATGAATAGATGTATAGTTCATTGATTCATCCTTCACAATAGTAAAAAGATGGGAACAGCCTAAGTGCCCATCAATGGATGAGTGCTTAATAAATTGTGATACAAGGGTACTTCAAGAAGTTCATGGAAAAGTTTAATTATCCACTAATTTCACTTTTTAATGAACTATTTCGAAGCTTCCTTATAGATGCAAAAGGAGGTGTTGTAGGTTACACTGGGCTGCAGCTTTAACCCACGAGCTGCTCGCAGGAAGAGCTATGAGACTTTCTTCTCCCATCAAAGATTTACAGACGTGGAAACCCACAGGACAGTTCTACTCTGTTCTATAGGGTTCTATGAGTCAAAATCAACTTGATGGCGGTAAGATTGGTTTTCAGACATACAATGGAAAACTGTGTATTGATAAAGAATAACCATGACTCTGTGAAATATTTCACAACACGGATGAATCTGGAGGACATAATGGTGAGTGAAATAAATCGATAAAAAAGGAGTCATATTGTAAAAGATCACTATATGAATTGATACAAGAAAGCAACATTCTTCAGTTACTAGGGATGGGATGTGGAAGGAAGGAGCATCAATTAAATGGTACCCCAAAACCCATGGTTATCAGGTTGATACCAATTTATAGAGACCCTACATAGGGTTTCCAAGAATACAAATCTTCAAAGGAGCTGACAGCCTCATCTTTGCTCAGAGAAGCAACTGGTGGTCAATAAATGTTAGTTCTGGTGAGGAGAAAGGCAACACAAACTTGGGGGGAAGGTGGCATAACATGGCCAGCGCCAAAGAAGGCACTGAGGAGGACTTTAGCATTAAGAACAAGTGTGGAAAATGCTCTAACACAGTGGTTCTCAACCTCTTTGGGGGTCAAATGATCCTATCACAGATGTTGCCTGATTCATAACAGTAGCAAAATTACAGTTATGAAATAGCAATGAAACTAATTTTATGGGTTGTGGGCCACCCCAACATGAGGGATTGTATTAAAGGGTTGCGGCATTAGGAAGGTTGAGAACCACTGCTCTGACATATACAATCCTGCAACAGCAGTAACCGCAAATAATAATTTGAGAGTTTATATGTATATTAAATCAGTGTGAGAGGTAGCTTGCAACTACACACATGTGGTTGTGAAGTTTTCTACAAATGTCCCACAGATATTTGTATATTATATATATATATCAGAATAAGAATTTGAGAGTTTATATGTATATTAAATCAGTGTGAGAGGTAGCATGCAACTACACACATGTGGTTGTGAAG
>NW_022103903.1:14244891-14299148 GCF_000313985.2 Echinops telfairi | reverse complement strand
TTATATATATATATCAGAATAAGAATTTGAGAGTTTATATGTATATTAAATCAGTGTGAGAGGTAGCATGCAACTACACACATGTGGTTGTGAAGTTTTCTACAAATGTCCCACAGATATTTGTATGTTATATATATATATCAGAATAAGAAGCACAACTATGGAAACTTCTTAGACATTTCCAAATACCCCATGGACTGAGCTCTGAGATTTGAAGGCTAAGGACTCTAGTCTCAGGAGATACCTAGACAAATTAGCATTATACATATATTATATATATATATAAATTATATGTAATATATAATTTCATGCATATATAAGATATTCTACATCCTAATGTGATAAATAGTATCTGGAGTCTTAAAGGCTTGTCAGTAGGCATCTCAAGATATAGCTATTGGTCTCTTCCAGAGCAAAGGAGAATGAAGAACACCAAATACTCCGAGACTCATGGGCTACATGAACCACAGCCTCTTCTAGCCTAAAAGCAAGACTAGATAGATGTTGCCTGGCCAACACTACAATCCTTATGACCAGAGATACAATAGAAGGTCCAACTGGAAAAAGTATATAGAACAGAAGTTAAGTTCATAACAAAGCCTTGGCTCACTGTTTTGGTAGAGACTGGAGGAACTTCCAAGACTATTTTCATGTGCCACTCTTGTAATGTGGAATGGAAGACTCTCCTGAGGCCACTTCTAGCTGAAAAATGATACCCAGACAGGCCTACTAAATAAACAATAAAAGTCAAGAAGAATGTGCTCCATAGAGCACTCAACTGTATATGCACAAAAGGGCAACATTTCCCCAAAACACAGATGAGATGGCAGTAAGGAGCAGGGAAATGGGACAATTGGAAACAGGAAACCCATGGTGGGTATGGGGAGAATATTGGCACATAGTGCAGATTGCAATCAGTGTCTCAGAGCAGTTTGCATGTGAATTATTGAATGGAAAACTATTTTGCTTTGTAAATTATCACCTCAGGCACCATAAAATATTCAAAATATACTTTGTGGTTTGTATTGGATTCTTACTCTTTTCCCGCTTGAGTACACGAGGAAAGATGAGAAAAAACTAAAGCGAGTATTTTAGCTTAGTTGCTGGCAACTCTGATTTGAAACTAGAATGATAAACGGGTACACTCTTGGGTAGAAGGAAACATGAGTGTTATCATCAGAGGATCTGGATTATTTAGATGCTTATTAGGGCTTAATAGTTCTCTCTGTGTGTCACCCATTATGGTTTCAACAAGTTATAGCAAGAACCTTGTGCTTGTGCCAGTGTTGGCTTCGATGCATGCCACAGCTTTCAGAAAAAAGACATATAATTGAATAATGCCTGCAGTAATAATAAATGAGTATTGCTTGCAGCTTACAGGATAATTGTGGAAGTTTCTGGTGCTTAACCAGAAGCAACCTACAAGGTTCCTATACAATTTTTGTTATCTCTAATATACTGCAGGTATTTACTACATTTGCATTATATTCCTCAAAATTTTTGTTTAACATTATCTTTATGCAGTGGAGGAAGTAAATGCATGGCATGTTTTTGATATTTTGTTTCCTTGTTTGTCACATGGCTTTTTCTCACATCAAATTTCTTTAAATTTAGCGGCTTTATCATACTCTTCTTCTTTTCCTTTTTAACCTCTCTCCAAGTTACTCTTAAGTGATATAAATATTAGTTTTCATATATACTGTGTTTTCTCTCTGCTTCTCAGGATATCTTGGTGTCCGTTGAGAATACAGTAATATCTCGGATAGAAAACATCGATTTGTGTTCCAGTAAAAAATTCCATCTGAAATTCAAAGTCAACAGACAGAGTCTAGAGATGTGGAATCAATTGGAAAAGCATGCTAATTACTCTGCTGACTTTCAAAGTCAACTTGCTGTCTTGGACAAAGCAATGAGAGGCACAGTATCCACTTATTTGGGTGGCGTCCCAGGTATCTGTTTACCTTTTCCTCAAATCTGCAATATGTTTTAAATCACATTTATAGTATATTCATTTTATATTTTCACTATAATGACATCAATAGGGAAGGCAACATTTCAGTATCCATTATCATTTTTCCCAGAGAATTCATATTGATGTGTTATTGGTACAGTTCTGTTAGTTTGGTCTGTGTGTGTGCTTAGAGTGAATTTAAATTTACCAAGTTTTGCTGCATTTGAATAGCCTAGCCAGAAAACACTTATTATTTTATCTCATCCTCACAAGAGCTTTTTGAGTTCAATATTAATTCTTCACCATTCATCTAATATGTCTTAAGAACCAATGTGCCGGGCACTCTGGATGCCAACCAATGCACTGCCATCGAGTTGGTGCCAAGTCATGGTGGTAGAGTAGAACTGTTCCACTGGGCCTCAGAGGCTATACACCTTTTCCAAAGTAGATGGGCCATCTTTCTCCAGCGGAGCGACTGCTGGGTTCAGACTACTAACATTCAGGTTAGCAGCCAAACACTTAAACCGTGACTTTACCAGGGTTTCTTCTTCTGTACAGAGTCATAAACAAATAGATTCCATCTCTGTTGGTAAGGCCCTTATAATTCTGTAGAAGAGGGAGCCATTCAATAATGGACTTAAAGGTATAAAAATTGTTAAAATTATGCTTACTGGTATGAAGATGTGTGAGATGCTTCGAGAACCTGAAAATAGGGACCTGCCCTTCAGGGAAGATTCTCCAAAGAAGTGACTGATATCTGAAGGATTAATCAGTTCATGGGGTGAAGATTGAGGTAAATAAATATACAAGTGAAATTGCGTATGTGTGTATAAGTAGAAAAGGATTGACACACTTCGAAGAATAGATAGAAGATCGATATCGTTCTTAGCAAGGTGAACAGGGGGATGGCAGTACAGATGGGGCTTTAACTGGGTCAGCATGTGGATTCAGTCAGGGTCTTCATTTTTATCACGAAAGCCATGAGAATCAGAAACATGTAGACAAGCATGTGATATATTAATAGCACAACTTAAAAAACCCATTCTGCATAATATCTAAAGACAGATCGGTGGTAGGTAAAAGTGGATACAATTGAGATGAGTCTGAGGCCATTACAGTCCAGATGAAACAATGACAATTGTATACAGTAATTTCAGTTTATCCTAGAGGGTTTCAAATATACCACCTCATTAACTTGCAAAATAATTTTATGAGATAGATTCAATTATTATCTGTACTTTATATATGAGAAAAATGAGGTGGCTGAACTAGACTGATGACAGTATGCTGTATATATGTTAAGAAGTTAATTACAGTTTAAATGAATAAATTCTATATTGAATACATATTACCCTATTTATAAGTTGGTTGAGTACAATTTTAGAATATGAAAGGATGAAAGAGTTCCAAATAGGTAACAATATAAAATTTCTAGTGACAATAGCACTGAGGATTAATTCTAGACAAGATGTGTAGAAAAACAGTGAAGAACACTGAAAGAGAGATGATGTGAGATATTTAGAATATAGACTATGGGAATGTATAGTAGTTAATGCAAGAAATAGGCATATCAGAGTTTTGCATCATATATTTTTTGCATAAGGTACTAAGGAAGATGAAAAATAATAATGGAAAAATATAAATTGTGCTTTAACATTTATGCAAAGGAAATGTCAGAAAGAAGAAAGTAGGTGGACAGATGTTTTTAAGATGAAACAGTTCTTCAGAATCCAAAGCTATTATGTAAGCACTAAGTTTATGAAGAGAGTAAAAGTATGGAAAGGCCAAAGTCCCTAAAATGACCCAAAACTACTCACGAAGGAGTCACTAAAATTACTCTAATAGAACATTAAATATTACATAAAAGCAAATCACTAATCATGATATGCCCTTATATACTCTGTAAGAAAATATTTCTTTGAAATCACATGAATATATTTTATTCCAGCAATAGGAAAAGAGACAAAGGGGCTGCAAAATGTTCATCAAAGAATGGAATTAAAGGATAACGGAATTTCATCACTTACTTTTTGAAGCCCTTTTGTGTATTTGCCATGGTATTCATAAAATATAACCAAGTAACTATAATTTGGACTTAAAAGAAATGACTTGATGATTAGACTATTGCTCAAATATAAAAAAGAAATTGTAAGCTAGAATATCACAAATATTCAAGTATGTTTATTTATCTTAACTTTGAATGGCAACTGTGTTTATGAAATCAGAGTGCTATGGTGGGAATTCTGCCCTAACAAAATATATGTTGCAAATCTTACACTATACTTGTGACTATAATCCTATTTAGAAATGGGTTTTATTTGTGTTGCTCACGAGACAATATAGAGTAGGGTGAGTCTTAAGTCAATTTCTTTCAACACATATGTGTTAGTCTGGGTACTTTAGAGAAGCAAATCCACAGAAAACTCATGTATGAGAGAGTTTTATATAAAGGTTAAGTGCACATCAAGAAAACATCCCTAGCCAGTGCTACCCAAGCCTACAATTCCAACATTAACCCATATGTCCAACACCAATCCACAAAGTCTTCCTCCATCTCACAAAACAGATGCAATGATGCCAACTGCAGGAGGAAAGCCAAGTCAGTGATTGTGTAAGCATCTCAGCACTGGGAGGGGTCTCCACACGGCTGCTCCAAAATGAAAACAGATTTTAACAAAAGGCTGACTCAGGAGGGTCAGTTAAACTTGGGTCTTTGTAATCAAAGGAGTAAAGAGGTGAGATTGCCTCACACTGGCTGGTCATGCATTTGAAGTAGCAGTTTCATTTTACCACTGCTGTATTCACCACCCACTGTTCACATTAGGTGTGTATCAGATGTTTTGTTGATAATTTTAGAAAATAAACTTTTTCCCCACTGTGGATATTTGTATTATTTAAAGTTATTAAATCAGTATGTTTTATTTAAATGCCTGTGAAAACTAGATGTCTTGAATTAACGCTTAGAAGAGAAAATTACATGCAGCACCCAGTGCTGCATCAGGGTAGGTCCATGTGGCTTCTCCTCAGGGATGTCTTGCAGGAAATGAGCCTTGCCAACTAAAGCAGGGAACTGGCTAAGGCAGCTGCACCCTGGTCTGACCATCAGAAAGCAAGAGACCCGAGAACTAGAAAGGCAAGGCTCACCAAGCCATTTATCCCTCTGCCCTTCAACTAACCCTACATGTGTTTATTGGCCAGGTTGGCACAATAAACTAACTTCCTCAACATAAAAGAGCAGTCAAGTAGCAAACAAGCACAAACAGAAAGATCCATGCCCAGGACTTCTCCTTACAGCACACACACAGAGAAATTTCCCTATGAGCTGGCACCCTGAATTTGGACTTTAAGCCCCCTAACCTGTGAAATAAATTTTTGCTCATTTAAGCTACTCAGTATTTCTGTTATAGCGGCATTAAATTCATGATATGCGCAATGCAGTACTAACCACAATACCTTATATGTTGGTGATAGATTCTATTGAGTTGCCCAAATGTTTTGAAGACTTCATGAACAACTGCATGAACAACTTTCAGTGCCTTGGTTACATGTAGATCACACTGTTGTAGTCCACAGGATTTTTATCGGCTGGGCTTTGGAAGTATATTGTTAGGCTTTACTTCTAGCCTGGAGGTTCTGCTGAAGCATGTTCAATGTCAGAGCAGTATGCAAGCTTGTACTGACAGAGGGGTGGTAGCATTTTATGAACTGTGTTGCAAAAGTGTCAAACCCTAGCCTCATGTGAGGTAAGAATTCTACCATTGAACCGCTACTGCCTCCATTCAATTAATGCTCTTGGTTGATAATTCTAGGGTTGGAAGTTCTAGCCCACTGTGATGTGCCTCGGAACAAAGTCTTGGTGATCTACTTCCAAAAAAGCAACGATTGAAAATGTGTGGAGCCCAGCTCTACTTTGACACACAAGTGGTTGCTATAAGTTGAATCAATTTTATGGCAACCTTATACAAGGAGTCATTTAATATATATTCATTGAATCTAATTGTATTATTAGAATTTGATTGGAAATGAAAACTCTGAATGATTCACATACCTATAAACAAATAAAAGATGGGAACAGCTTTGGACTAATAATCTAATGTTCTGTTTCTACAGATGTTTCCTTCGATGCTATCCCTGTGAATGCCTTTTTTAATGGCTGCATGGAAGTGAATATTAACGATGTTCAGCTGGATCTGGATGAAGCTGTGTCGAAGCACAATGATATTAGAGCTCACTCATGTCCATCAGTTTGGAAAAATTCAAACAGTCCTTAAGGCATATTTCTCTGCTGAAAATATCTTGATTTTTGTGTATAATTATACTTACATTTCAATTTGTGGTACTTTGATCTTCATTGAACTTTTAAAAGGTTCTTTAAAAAATATTGTGATATAAATCACATTAGAAGATATATCTTATATTTGTTGTTACCCAGATATCTTATATTTGTTGTTACCCAGATATTAAATAATGAAACATATAACACTTTTAATTTAAATCTTTTGCTACAAACGATTTCGCTTAAGTTTTATATTCTGAAAGTAAGGTATCATCAAGAACTGGTGTTTAAATATCTATTTTTCTCAGAAGGCTGGTCCATAAGCAGAAAAACAAGACCCGTGTAGGTAACTACACACTATGACTTGTTTGGTTTTCCCTAGTGGAGACAGAAGGGGCAGTGGCCTATTAAGTCTGAGTTGAATAGAAGGTCCTAAAGCTTTATTCTAAAACAATTCCTTAGGGGTTCCAGTTTGGGTTTCCTCTTTTATCTGACTTGAAATTTGAAACAGTATCTTCACTAAGTTAGCAAACAAATGGGACACTGTGTTTTGAGAAGCAGCATATGAATGTTGCTGGCTGATAATTTGAATCTATGAGTATGAGATATGGGTTGTGTTGGGATGTGTGGAAAACTGGGATAGGTACATCTCTTAAATTTGGCTATGTGTACTCTGGGGTAGAAATGGCAGCATTTAGCTGTGCAAAAGAGAACAAACAAATAAAAAAGAATAAACAATGTAGAAGACAAAATTCGTTATTTTTCTTCAATTCAACCTTAACTGACAGAGATTCCCAAGTCTGGTTGCTCTAGGGCAAAAGAACTATGAAAATGAAAACAGATTTTAACAAAAGGCTGACTCAGGAGGGTCAGTTAAACTTGGGTCTTTGTAATCAAAGGAGTAAGGAGGTGAGATTGCCTCACACTGGTTGGTCATGCATTTGAAGTAGCAGTTTCATTTTACCACGGCTGTATTCACCACCCACAGTTCACGTTAGGTGTGCATCAGATGTTTTGTTGATAATTTTAGAAAATAAACTTTTTCCCCCACTATGGCTATTTGTATTATTTAAAGCCATGAAATCAGTATGTTTTATTTAAATGCCTGTGAAAACTATATATGTCTTGGATTAATGCTTAGAAGAGACAATTACATTAAATACATGTAATTCTTCATACAGCACCATAGTTTTTAAGTTGAAACACAGGTAAAGCTTAAATATTTGATGAATACTTGTGGTTGAGATGTAGACTGGAACTTAGATAGGGAAGAAAAGCAAAAATAACCGGTGTGTACCTGACACATGCCTGAAATTTTGATAAATCATCTTCCTGAATGCATTTGTTTTTCCAATTATTTCCATATCTGTGAGTGATATATTTCAGTGAACAACTATTTATGATTATGTTGTTGTAAAAAGCAAGGAAGGCAAGAAACAGAAAGTAAACTAAAAGTGAAAAACAAATCAACAACACAAAATGGGAAAAATGTGGAAAAAGGATCCGGCTTTTTTCTGGGGATGAAAGCTCTGATTCCTACTTCTTTGTGCCCAGACATAAGAGCAACACACATATGGATTAATTCCGCAGTTCATATCAGAAGCAGGAACCTAAAACTTGAAGTGATCTTGCTAGATGCTCCAGAGACTCATTACAAATCTCACCTAACTAGCTTTGAGATGTGCTCGCATATGAAGCAGAGAGGGACAGTTGGGGTCTACACCTGCAGCTAAGAATCTTTTATTTGATCTGGAATTTTGGCTATTGCCAAGAAATATAAAGTCCTGCTTTTTAAGAATTGGTAATTGTTGTCACGTGCCATCGACTCTGTTCCAAATTACAGCAACATACAACAGAGCAAAGACACTGCTCAGGGTGTGCAAAACTCACAAGCGTTATATTTGAGCCCATTATTGCAGCCGCTGTGTCAATCCATTTCATTGAGGGTCTTACTCTTTTTTTTGCCCTTTACCATGCATGATGTCCTTTCCAGTAAGCGGTCTCTCTTGATACCATGTCCTAAGTATGTGAGACAAGATCTTGCCATCCGTGCTTCTTAGGCGCATTCTGGCTCTACTTCTTCCAAGAAAGAGTTGCTTGCCCTTTTCATAGTCCAGGGCACTTTCAATACTCTTCACCAGCAACGGATTCAAATGCATCCGTCCTTCTTCAGCCTTCCTTATTCAATGTCCAACTTCCACAGGCACGTGAGGCAATTCAAAATGTTATGGCTTGTATCAGGCACACCTTAGTCCTCAAAGCAATATCCTTCCTTTAAGACACTTTAAATAGTCACCCAATGCCATGTGTTATTTGATCTCTTGACTGCTATGTCCATGAAACTTCAATAGTGAATCCATGTTCCAGTTGTGAGGATCTGAGTTTTCTTCACATTGAGTTATAATCCATATAGAAGGCTGCAATCCTTGATCTTCATCGTAAGTGCTTCAGTAAACAAGGTTGTGTCACCTGCAAATCACAAGTTGTTAATAAGCCTTCCTCCAATTCCGATACCGCATTATTCATGTAGTCCAGCTTCTCTGATTATTTGCTTAGCATACTGATTGAAGAACTGGTGAGAGGCTAAAACTTGAACACATGCCTCTCTTGTGTTTAAATCATGCAGCAGTCCCTTTTTCTATTTGCACAACTGCATCTTGATCCACGTACAGGTTTTGCATGAGCACAATGAAGTGCTCAGGAATTCCCATTTTTCTCAAGGCTATCCATAGTTTCTTGTGGTCCACACAGTCATATGCCTTTGCATAGTCAATAAAACACAAGCATTTTTCTAGTCCTCTACTTTGAGCCAAGCAATATCCCTGGTTCCATGTCATCTTCTGAATACAGCATATATTTCTTGTAGCTTCCTGTCAATGTACTGCTACAATCGTCGGATAGTAAACTTTTACATGTGATATTAATAACATTGTTTTATAATTTGCGCATTCTTTTGGGTAACCTTTCTTTGGACTGGGTGCAAATTCTGATCTCCTTCAGTCAATTAGCCAAGGAGTTATCTTCTAAGTATCTTGGCATACATGGGAGAGTGCTCCCAGTGCTTCATCAGCATATTGAGTCATTTCCATTGATACTTTGTCAATTAACTCCTGGAACCATTTTTTATGGGTAAGGCCATGAGTGCAGCTTGAACTTCTTTTAGTTACATTGGTTGTTGCCCATATGCTACCTCCTGAAGTGGTCAAAGGTTGACTAGTTCTTTTTGGTACAGTGATTCTGTGTTTTCTTTCCACTTTCTTTCAGTGCTTCCTGCATCAAAATTTTTCCCATAGAATCTTTCAATATTGCAATTCGAGGCTTGAATTTTTTTTCTTGTTATTACAGTCTAAGTTATGCTGAGTGTGTTATTCCTTTTTGGTTTTCTAACTATTAAGTCTTTACAAATTTCATTGTAGTATTTTACTTTGCCTCCTCAAGTTGCCCTTTAAAATATTCTGTTCACTTCTTTGACTCCATCATTTCTTCCATGTGCCTTAGCTACTTTATGATTAAAAGCAAGTTTCCCTATGCTGTTCCTAACCTCTTTGGGGTTCACTAAATTTACACCGAACAGTTATCAGTGATTGCATACATGGAAATACAAAAGAAGAGGCGTTTTTCTGAACATGTTGTTAGGTTAATGGTGAAACTATGAGAACTTTTGAACTTACTGCCATTTAATAGTCCAAGCATCATTGACTATAGCTAACACAAAAATAATGATCTAGACATACAAATGAGCAACTTATGTAATAGCAGAAGAGATCTTTCAGTAGTATGCAAAATTGACAAGATGCAGAACTTGTACAGGGATCAGGAGGCAGTTGTACAAATGGTACAAGGAAATACTGCATGGTTTAAATCAGGAAAGGTGTATGACAGGGTTGTGTCCTCTCACTATACTCAGCAACATAGACTTCCACTCATCAAGGCTGACTTGCCTACTGCCACTGCTGAGTGCACAATCTGCCAGCAGCAAGGGGCTACAGTGAACCCAAGGTATGGGACTATTCCTGGAGGGAGTGTGTTGCTGATTCCTCTCATAATAACCTCCATCCCTGATATCATAGCCAGTTTGTTCATGTGCCTACTTGGCAAGGTCACGAGTGACTGGTGAAATATATATTCCCAGAATGTGTCTTCTAATCCACTCGATTGTTAAAATCCCCCCTAAAAAGGTAACCCTTTGGTGAGAATTCACATGGGACATAAATAAAAGTATGACACAAGTGGAAGCTTTGAGGTCATTTATATGGCATCTGACGCAGGATTCAAAAACTATGAGTTCATCTGTTTTCTTTATCAGTATGTCTGTTGCAAGAAGTACCAACCAAACAGCTTTATTAAATTTACCATCCTGAAAAATAGTAGAAAGATATCAAACAGGCAATCATCCAGAGCCTCACTTTTAACCAACACTTAATCTATTGGTGGTACTATTTTGGATGTTGAGCATTGCCACTTCTGTGCCCTTATTACTAATAGTGACAGACATTTGTATTTCAGGTGGAGTTCTCAGGGCTTTGTACATACACAGAGAAATGGCAGAGATAGGTTATAAGTTTGGCTTCTGTATGCATCATCAGCAGTTCAAAACCACCAGCAGCTCCTCGGGAGAAAGACTGAGCTTTCTACTCCTCTAAACAGTTATAGTCTTGGAAACCCACAAAGGAGTCACTATAAGTCAGCATTGACTCGGCAATAAATTTAATTTTTGGTTTGGTTTAGTCCAATTAGATCTGAGAACCAATTTGGAAAACTCATCTTTATGATTTTGCTTCTCTAGAACCACTCCTGATACCAAATGTGTTCCGTTCTCTAGAAAAGCAAAACCAGTGATGCTCATACGTATTTGTATATAGAAAGATTTATATTGAGAAATTGCTTGCATAGTTGTGGAAATAAGTAAGTCCAGTCCACTTCAAGTTAGGCTTCTCCTGAGACGTGTAACTATGTAAGCCAATGACTAGAAAGCAGGATGATGAAGCAGGTAGGCTACAGGCTGGTGGATGGAGAGGTAAATGAATCCAAAGTCAGCTAGATGAATCCACTGTAAGTAGTCGGTTGATGACTCCTGGGATCAACAGGCAACACAGCAGGCAATCAGCAAACCAGGTGCAGGATCTAGCTCCAGCAGAGGTTGAAGGGTCAAAGAGAAAATGGTTCTGTCCAGTCTTTCTCTTATACAAAAGGGCACACCTCCAAGAAAGTATCATTATGCAAGAGTGTCTAGTTGACATAATCTGCAACCACCATACCACCCAAAATATTAAATACTCGGGAATAAGATTGGCCAAATAAACAAAAAGATGTGTACAAGATAACTACAAACCACTACAAGAAACTACCAAGACCTGTATAAATGGAAGAATGTTTCATGTTTGCAGATAGGAAGGTTTAACATCATGAAAATGTCATTACCACCCAAAGTAATCTATAAATATAGTGCAATTCTGATCCAGATTCCAACCTCGTCCTTTAAAGAAATGGGAAAACTAATTATCAACTAGATGGAGAAGAAAGAGGCCCAGAATAAGCAAAGTGCTACTTACGAAGAAGAACAAAGTGAAAGCCTCTTACTTGCCATAGTCAGAACAGCCTGGTACTGGCACAATGGTCGATATGCAGACACATGGAGCAGTACAGAGAATCCAGAAATAAATCCATCCACCTATAGACAACTGACCTTCGACAAAGGGCAGAAACACATTAATTGGGGAAACAGTCTCTTCAACAAATGGTGCTGATAAAATTGGATTTCCACTGGTAAAAGAATTAAGCAGAACCTATACCTCACTGCATACACAAAAATGAACTCAAGAGGCATTGAAGACCTAAAGGTAAGTCCTAGAACTATAAAGATTGAGAAAATAAGAAAATTGGGACAAACTTAAAGGCCTTAATACAGAGCATGAACACACTATCAAATATGATGAAAAAATTACACATAGCAGAAGAAAAAACAAATGATTGGGGCCTTCTGAAAATAAGCATGTGCATCAAAACACTTCACTGAAAAAGAAGACAATCCACAGACTGGGAAATTTTTTTGGAAGTGACACATGGGAAAAAATACTAATATCTAAAATTTATACAAAACTGGAACACGTCAATGAGAAAAAGACCACTCGTCCAATACAAAATGGGCAAAGGATGTGAATAGGTAGTTCACCATCTGAGAGACGCAAATCAAACAATGATGAGATCCTATTTTATATTGGCGTTTATAAAGAAATGCAAAGAACAAATTCTGGGCTCTCTGCTCCTTCTCTTGCAACAGGTAGCTGAAACTTTCCTTGCAGTCTCAGCTGCATCCCAGAGACATGAAAATGAAGGTTGGAGTATAAAGATTTGGCTGCAGTGGGATCCTGATCACCAGGGCTGCTTTCAACTCTGGCAAAGAGGACATTGTTGCCATCAATGAAGGGGAAAGTCACTGGTGTGGCCCTCTGTGTCCCCACCCCCAAAGTGTTGGTCATGGATTTCACCTGCCATTTGGAGAAAGCTCCCCAAAATGATGTTGTCAAAAAGGTGGTGAGGCAAGAGTCAGATGGTCCCCTACAGGTCTTCCTGGGCTACACTGAGGACCAAGTTGTCTTCTGTGACTTCAACAGTGACACCCAGTCTTCCACCTTTGATGCTGGGACTGGCATTGTCCTCAACGACCACTTTATCAAGCTCATTTCCTGGTCTGACAATAAATTTGACTACAGCAGCAGAGTGGTCCACCTCATGGTCCACCCATCCTCCAAGGATAAAGAGCCCCCTGAGACCCAATCCCCAGGAGCAGCACTAGAGGAAGAGAGAGGCCCTGAGAATATCCCATCATTGAGAGTTTCCATCTCGATCTGGCGAAGAAGGGGAGGGGATTAGAGAGCGCAGCTGTGCCATGTACTATCCATAAAGTACACTGTACACAGCCCCCCAAAATAAAAAATTATGTTCTGGAGAGAGAGTGGCCCTTACGCACTATGGATGGGACTGTAAAGATGTGCAAACAATGTGGAATAGAAATGCCATATGACCCAGGAACTCTTTGTCTGGGTATGTACCCTAAAGAAGGGAGAGCCAAAGCATGAACAGATATGCATGCCAATCCAGTGCAGCACTGTTTACAATAGCAAGATGGAAACAACCTAAATGCCCATCAGTGGGAGAACGGATAACCATCTTTGCTATATACATAAAATGGAAAACGTTATCCATCACTAAATACTAATGATGATGAAACTGTGAAGCACTTCATAGCATGGATTTGGACAACATTATGCTGAGTGAGTGAAGCCCTGGTGGTGTAGTGGTTACACATTGAGCTGCAACCTGCATGGTCGGCAGTTCTAAACCACAGGCAGCTCCTTGGGAGAAATATTGGGCTTTCTACTCCCATAAGCAGTTACAGTCTTGGAAATCCACAGGGGTCTCTATAAATCAACATTGACGTGATGACCGTGAGTATGCTGAGTGAAGTTATCCAGATACAAAAGGATAAATATTGTATGAAGCCATTATAAAGGAAAAACCAAGACAAAGGTTTTCATACCAGAAGAAAGGAGACTGGATGATTATGGGGATGGTGGGGAGAGGAGGGAAGTAAAGTGATAGGCTAGATGGTGTCTGTTGTTATGAGGTGCCATTGAATGGGCTTCAACCCACGGAGGCCCTATAAACAACCGAACGGAACACTTCATGTCCTGTGCCACCCTCACATTGTTCCTATGTCTGAGTCCACTGATACGCACAGTGGCTGTGCCAGTCCATCTCCGAGGGTCTTCCTCTTTTTCACTGCCCTTCTACTTTACCAAACCATGACGTCCTTCTCCAGGACTGGTCTCTCTGGACAATGCTTCCAAGCCTGTAAGACAAAGTCTTGCCATCCTTGCCTCTAAGGAGCACTCTGGCCTTCCTTCTGTCAACATAGATCGATTTGTCCTTTTAGCACTCCATGATACTTTCAATATTCTTCTCCAACACCACAGTTCAAATACATCAATTAGAGTGGAGGGTAGATTTTGGGTGAAGTGGAAGGTTCTATTCGATAAGCTTGAGAAAAGAAATCGAAGAAGAGGTTCACGGTGAGCTATTGAGAGGTGTGATAAATAGTTTAAGTTGTTGAATATGCAACTGATTATCTGAAATGTAAAGCCCCTACTGATTCACCATATCAAGTTAAAAAATATAACCTAGGAGTTAACTAACATAGCTCATTTACTTGAATTCTTCAGAAAGCATTAAAATCTCATTGACACTTTTTGAAAAGAATTACTTTGAATCACTGATTTATTTGTGATCTTTTATAAAATCCCCCCAAGCTGATTTTGTCATGAAGAAAACAGGAAGACTTTAGAAACCTATCCACTTGGCCTTTATCTGCATGACCCAGTTAGGCAGCTATTTAATGCTTTGCTCTTTTTCTTTTTAATTTCAAAAAAAATATTTTTCATTAAAAATAGACCTAAGACTTTTAAGGGGTGGTCAAAAGGGAGATAATAAACAATCCTATTATTAAATTTGCTTTACTTTCTCTCCAAATAGCTTGCAAGCATTTAACAGCAGGGGAGGAGGGCTGGGGTGGGGGATGGGGAGGCACAGGGGCAGGGGGTGGAGAGTCCATTACTCTTCTTGACACGATAGCTTCTCTGCATAATACCACTGATGTCATGAGTGCACAAGAAACCTGTTTCCTTAAAATCATAAGGCAGGCGAGAAGGTCTAAGGGGAGAACAAGGAACAAAGTGAAAAAGATTGGGTATTTGGATTTCATTAGTATTATAGATTTGCAAGCATGCTGCAATGAACTAAAACATACTTCACTATAAAGACTGGGTCTCAGAAGCTCTGTACATTGTCACTCTGCATTGCAACTGAGTCCATGGCAGTGAGGTTTAGTGTTTTAATCAACACTGAAAGTTTCCAGTTTATTAGAGGGGGCGTTTTAGAATAGAACTCCAGCTGAAATAAGAGGGAACATTGAAGATGGCTGTTTGCCTTTCTATTATCTGTATCAGGATGCAAGAACAGGCTGTCTCTACTCAATGCCACAGCAGGATGATCTAAGATAGGAGGTAGTTCACCTTTAAGAGATATTGCCATGCAAGGAAGATAGTGACATGCAAAGATGCCTCCTATTTTCCTCCTCATTCTTGGAAGTTCATGTCCCACGCAACACAGATGACTCATATTACTGCAGAACATCCCACACCCACCCATCTTGCCAGAGCTGTCTCAGTGGAAAGCTTCACCTTTCATATCAACCCGGACAAGTCATTATTTTTCAAATAATCATACGAAAGAAGTGTTTCATCATCATTCTGACGTCCTTGGGAATAAGTCAGATGGATTCTTCTCATCCTCAAAGGAACAAAACGGATTATTCTCTAACTGACCTCCCTGCCCTCACCCCGCAGTTAAAAGCAGACTATCCAACTACATGTTTCAGTGTTTTTTACATTTGATCATTTTGCCTGCAATGTTGCCTTTTCTTTTGTCTGCCTCATACTGTAGTCTTTATTTCGCTTTAAGTCGGTCATGTTAAAAAAACTGTCACACACGTGGCAGAACAAGTCGTAGAGTTTGGACACTCTCCTTTGTGTCATCCTATTCTCTTTTTTAAAAATCGTTTTTTTAGGGGCTCATACGACTCTTATCACAATCCATATATACATCAGTTTTGTAAAGCACATTTGTACATTTATTGCCCTCGTCATTCTCAAAACATTTGCTCTCCACTTAAGGCCTTGGCATCAGGTGCCCTTGATAATTTATAAATTTATAAATTATATAAATGGCATCAGGTGCCCTTGGTAATTTATAAATTATTATTTTGTTATATCTTGCTTTAAAAAAATCATTTTATTAGGGGCTCATACAACTCATCACAATCCATACATACGTCATTTGTGTCCAGCACATCAGTACATATGTTGACTTCATCATTCTCACAACACCCGCTTTCCACTTGAGCCCTTGGTGTCAGCTCCTCCTTTTCCCCCTCCCTCCCCACTCCCCCTTCCCCCTGAACCCTTAATAATTTATAAATTATTATTATTTTATCATATCTTACACCATCCAATGTCTCCGTCACCCACTTCTCTGCTGTCCGTCCCCCAGGGAGGAGGCCTTATGTAGACCTTGTCATCTGTTCCCCCTTTCTCCCTCACCTTCCCTCCACCTTCCCACTATCAGCACTCTCTCCACTGGTCCTGGGGGTTCATCTGTCCTGGGCTCACTGTATTTCTATTTCCTATCTGTGCCAGTGCACATCCTAAGGTCCAGCTGGATATGTAAGGTAGAATTGGGATCATGGTAGTGGGTGGAGGAAGCACTTAAGAATCAGAGGAAAATTGCATATTTCATCGTTACTACACTGCACTCTGATTTGCTCCTCTCCTCCCTACAGCCCTTCTGCAAGGGGATGTCCAATTTCCCCCAGATGGGCCCTGGGTGCCCACTCTGCACTCCCCCCTCATTGACAATGTTATGGGGTTTTTTTGGTCTTTGATGCCTGATACCTGACCCTTTGCAGCCTTGTCATCTTACAGGCTGGTGTGCTTCTTCCATGTGGGCTTTGTTGTTTCTCAGTTAGATGGCCCCTTGTTTATCTTCCAGCATGTGAGACCCCAGATTCTGTGTAATTTGACAGCTTGGCACCATCAGCTTTCTTCACCGCATTTGCTTATGTACCTGCTTTGTCTTCAGAATTCTTGTTGGGGTAAGCTGGTGTACTTTGTCCTTGTGGGTTTTGTTGTTTCTTAGCTAGATGGCCGCCTGTTTGTGTTCAAGCCTTTAAGACTCCAGATGCTGTATCATTTGATAGTTGGGCACCATCTGCTTTCTTCCCCACTTTTGCTAATGCACCCCTTTTGTCCTCAGCGATCGAGTAGGGGCAGGCTGGTTTGCTTCTTCCGTGTGGGTTTTGTTGTCTCTCAGCTAGCTGGCTGCTTGTTTATCTCAAGGTCTTTAAGGCTTCAGGTGCTATATCTTTTGGTAGCTGGGCACCATCAGTTTTCTTCATCACACCCGCTTGTGTACCCATTGTCTTCAGTGACTTCAGGTGTTGTATCTTTTGATAGCCAAGCACCATCTGCTTTCTTCACAACATTTTCTTGTGCACCCATTGTCTTCAGCGATCGTGCCAGGCAGGTGAGGATCTCAGACTGCCGAATTGTTAGAACAAAGTGTTCTTGTGTTGGGGGAGTACTTGTGTAGGGGCCCACTGTTCATCTGTTTTCTTAATACTCAACTTATAAATATATGTACATTGATCTATTTCCCCCTCATCATATATAAATGTATTTACATCTTTATATGCCTGTATTTACACCTCTATGACTACCATTTGCTTCCTAGTTCTTTCCTCTATTTCTTTGTACTTTCCTCTTGTCCCACTATCATGTTCTGCCTTCATTTGGGTTTTAGGCATTCCTCTCGGTTCCATTGCCCTTGATCCAGCCCTGCAAGGCCTCCCGCACCCTCCTTGACATTGATTTTGGATCACTTGTTGCTCCCTTGTCCCTGTGCTTGTTAACACACTCTTCCTTTCTCCCGCCTCCCCTACCCCCATGCTCCCCTGATCTGTCATCCCGTTGTTCTCTCTTTTGGCGTGTTTATTCCGCCTATCCCTTCCAGGTAGACATGCTATGTACCATCACCAGACTGAGTGCAACCAAGCGACAACAGAAAGTAAAACAATGGCTACAACTACAACATACACACACGTGCATGCATATATAACCATAGGAATAGTTCAGGGTCTGTTTGTTTTCCTTAACGTGTGCTTTCTAGTCAAGTCTGGTGGGGAGCCATGCCCTGGCACCACCTCTATCCCTGGAGACCTCACCGCTCTGCTCCCTCCTCTGCTCTGATGCATGCCCCCAGAGGCTGGCATTCGGCCTGGTGAGCTCATGGTGGGCGCAATTCCCGCTGTTTGTCTTCAGTGCTGTCCCCAGTGGTGCAATGGGTCAATGAGGAATGCTGTGTCCCGTGGTGGGGCCGGCCCCGTGGTCATCTCCGTGCATCACTATTCCGAACAGGCACATTGTTCTCAGAGCTCGGAGAGCCAGGATGTGCTCCACTCTTTCCTTTCCTTCCCCTTACCCCCTCATTGGCTTACATGCGCTCCGACCAGACCAATCCCCCTTCCCCTCCTCGCAGGCTGCAGCTTCAGTTCAGTGCTCTCCTCTGAAGTGAATTCCCCCTGGGGGAGGGTGGTGCTGTGCACCCAGTTGGTAGTGGGGCCGGCCCCTCAGGCCCCTCCATTGGTTCCTGGCTTCATGACAATGTGTTGCGTTCCTGTCTTGGAGCTCCAGGTTGAAGTCTGGTCCCTCTTTCCCTATGGAGACACAATCAACACCCTTCCCTTGCGTGGGTTAGTGCCCTGTTCCCCCTGCTATCCATACCTTTTCCCCTCCTCCCTTTTAATGGGCTACCATATATATCCCATATGTATCCCTGGATTTAGTCTGGCTCCTCCCATATTACCTGGACCTCATTCCAGGGACGAATGTATACAAACAGCATCTTCCCTTTGCCCTTTTTGAAAAAAAAAGAATTTTTTTTTTTTTTGAGTTTACCTCAGCGGACTCATGTAGTACTTGTACGTTTGTGTTTGGCTTACTTCACTTAGCATAATTTCCTCCAATTCTTCCCATGCGGCGATGTGCTTAATGCATTCATCACTGCTTTTTAGGGATGTGTAATACTCCATTGAATGTATGTACCAAAGTTTTTAATCCATTTGTCTGTTGATGGAAATTTGGGCTGTTTCCAACTCCTTGCAATTGTGAACTGTGCCGCAATGAACATTGGAGCACAGGTGTCTGGCTGTGGTTTGTTTTTTGTCTCTTCCAGGTATATGCCCAGTAGTGGGATTGCTGGATCATAGGATAGCTCAATTTCCAATGTTTTAGATATCGCCATATCGATTTCCATAATGGCTGTTCATACCTACTGGTCCACCAGCAGTGGGTGAGAGTTCTTATCTCTCCGCATCCCCTCCAACACATTACTTTCTGATTTCTTGAATTGGGCTATCTTTGAGGGTGTTAGATGGTATCTCATAGTTGTTTTATTTTGCATTTCTCTTATGGCTAGAGATCTGGAACATTTTCTCATATATTTATTGGCCATTTGGATTTCTGCCCTTGAGAAATTCCTGCTCAGGTCCTTTGCCCACCTCTTGAGTGGACAATTGGTTTTTCTCTTGTTGTAGTTTAGCAGTGTGTTATAGGTTTTAGTAATAAGGCCTTTGTAGGATGTGTCATTGCCAAAGATGTTTTCCCATTATGTAGTCTCTCTTATTATTCTCTTGGTGAATTCTTTCGATGTACATAAGTGTTTTATTTTTAGTATGTCCCACTGGTCAACTTGTGCCTTCTCTGTGTTGGTGTGCTTCCTGATTTCCGATAGCCTATGTAATCCCTCATCCCTGTGCCAAGGTTCTCAGGTTTGACCCAATTCCCTCTTTGATGGCCCTAATAGTTTAACATCAAGGTCAGTGATCCACCTTGAGTTTATTATTGTGTATGGAGTGAGGTAAGGGTCTTACTTCATTTTTCTGCAACTACATATCCGTTTTTTCCAGCACCATGAATTGAAGAGGGCATTCACTTCCCATTTGATATTTTTGGGCCCCTTATCAAAGATCAGTTGTCTGTATGCTGATGATTTTATTTCTGGTTTTCAATCCTTTTCCATTGGTCTGCATATCTATTGTTATACCAGCACCACTCTGTTTTGACCACTGTGGCTGTGTAATAGGTGTTAAAGCCGGGTAAAGCAAGCTCTCCGACTTTGTCCTTCCTCTTGAGGAGTTCTCTACTAATTCTTGGTTTATTCCCCCTCCATATGAAGTTGGTCATCTGTTTTTCCAACTTTTGAAGAAAGTTTCTAGAATTTGGATCGAGATAACATTGAATTTATATAGTGCCTTGGCTAGAAATGACATCTTTACAATATTGAGTCTGCCAATCCACAAGCATGGGATCTCCTTCCATTTGTTGAGGTCATCCTTGGTTTCTTTTAATAGCATTTTGTAGTTTTCCTCATGCATATCTTTTGTTTTTTGAGTCAGGTATACACCTAGATATTTCAATTTGTGTTTGGCTATTGTGAAGGGTACCCCCTTTTGATCCCCTCTTCTGTGTCCTTGTCTGATGTATACAGTAGTGCGATAGACTTCTGTTTGTTGAACCATCCCTGCATCCCTGGTATGAATCCCACTTGGTTATGGTGAATTATTTGTTTTATATATTTTTGTATTCTCTTGGCTAGTATTTTGTTAAGGATTTTTGCATCGATATTCATTAGGGAAATTGGTCTGTAGTTCTCAATTCTTGTGGGATCCTTGCCCGGTTTAGGTATCAGAGTTATACTAGCTTCATAGACTAGCTTCATATACTAGCTTCAAGTTTGCCATCTTTTTCCATGTTCTGGCAGAGTTTGTGTAGGATTGGTGTCAGTTCTTCCCTGAATGCTTGTTAAAATTCACCCGTGAAACCATTTGGTCCTGGAGACTTCTTGGTTTTTAATTCTTTTATAGCCTTGTCTATTTCGTGTACTGATATGGGTCTATTGAGGATTTTGATGGCCATTGGGGATAATCTGGGGAGGGAATGTTTTTTCCAAGAATTCATCCTTGTCTTCCAAGTTTTTGAATTCATTGGAGTACAGTCCTTCATAGTACTGTGTAATTATCCTTTTGATTTCACTATGGTCCGTTGTAATATTTCCTCTTTCATCCCTAATCCTTGCTATTGAAATGCGTTCCTTCCTTTCTTTTGTCAAATTCACGAGAGGTCTGTCGATTCGATTTATCCGTTCGAAGATTCAACTTTTAGCAGCATTGATTTTTGCCATAGTTTTCTTATTTTCTCTCTTCTGAATCTCAGATCTAATTCTTATTATTTCTTTTCTTTTTATATTAGTTGGATTTTCTTGCTGACTCCGTGCTAGTTGCTGTAACTTTTGTGTCAGTGTATCAATCATATGCCTCTCCTCCTTCTTTATGTGTGCATGTAATGCTATGAGACTACCTCTGATGACTGCCTTTGCTGTGTCCCATAAGTTTTGACATGTCGTGTTTTCATTCTCGTTGGTTTTTAGAAATTTCCTAATCTCATCTTTGATCTGAGCCAGTACGCTCTCCTTTTGCAAGAGATTTATTCATTCTCCAATGATTTGCCCTTACTTTCTTTATCTTACTTTGGTTTATTTCCAATCTTATAGCACAGTGGTCGGAGAGAGAGGTCTGCATGATATCAATGTGCTTGAATTTATGTAGATTCGACTTATGCCTTAGCATGTGGTCTATTTTAGAAAATGTGCCATGTGGAGCAGAATAGAATGTGAATTCCTTTTTCTGGGTGGAGAGCTATGTAGATATCTATCAGGTCACATTGTCTTATCGTAGTGTTTAAATCTCTAGTCTCCTTGTTGAGTTTCTTTCCGAGTGATTTATCTTTCTCATATAGCGGTGTATTGAAATCACCTACTATAATTGTTGAGGCTCTGATTTCTTTTTTCATCCTTTGAAGTGTTTGCTTGACATATTCTGCCGGATGCTTATTTGGCGAGTAAATGGTTAGAATGCTTATTGTTTCTTTCTGTAATGTTCCCTTGAGCATTATATAGTGCCCATCCTTATCTCTTTTTATGGTTTGCACTTGGAAGTCAATTTTATTTGAGATTAGGATTGCAACCCCTACTTTTTTTGAATTAGAGCTTGATTGATAATGTCTCCATCCTTTGATTCTCAGCCTGTTTTTATCTGTAATGTTGAGATGTGTTTCCTGTAGGCAGCAGATCGAGGGTTTGTGTTTTCCAAGCCAGTCTATTAGCCTCTGTCTCTTCAGGTCTGAGCTCATCCCATTAATATTCAGGGTTATTACATCTATCTGTGGACCCTGTCATTTTATCTCTCTTGTGTTGGGTGTTTTCCTACCTCCATTTCTTTTCCGTGGATTGTGTATATGTGTGTTTGTGGTTCATTCTTGTCTTCTTTCCATCGTTGTGCCAGTTTTATCTTGGGGGCTGTTTTCCCTTTGATGGTCTCTGGGTGGAGTTGTTCTGTGTGGTGTTCTCTTGTATGTGCTTGGTGAGTGTTGTTCTTCTGCCCATACTGGGTCAGCGAGGATCTTTTGTAGTGCTGGGTTCCTTTTAGCATATTCTTTGAGGCTTTCCTTGTCCGGGAAGACTCTCATTTCTCCATCTATTTTGATAGATATTTTGGCAGGATAGAGTATTCTTGGGTTTGTGTTAATTTCCTGCAATTTTTGGAATATGCTGCTCCACTGTCTCCTCTTCTTCATAGTGTCTGCTGACAGATCTGAGCATATTCTTATCTGCTTGCCTTTATATGTGGTTGCCTGTTTTTCTCTAACTGCTCTCATGATTTTCTCCTTTTCCTCATAGCTGGATAGTTTAACAACTATATGTCTTGGTGACTTCTTCTGGGATTCAGTCTAGCTGGTGTTCTTTCAGCCTCCTGGATAGTTGCCTGGTTTTCATTCATTAAATTAGGAACGTTTTCCTCCAAGTATTCCATCACTATTTTGGATGTTGGTTTCCTTGATGTGGATTCTTCCTCCATGCTGATAATTCTGAGGTTGTTCCTTTTCATAGCGTCAGACATAGCTCTGAGGTTTTCTTCAGCTTCTCTGATGGACTTGTTAGACTTTTTCTCATATTTATTGATTTCTGCTTGAGAATCCTCTAGGTCACTGGTGTGGTTCTCAGCCGCCTCCATTCTGTGGGCGAAGGCTGTGAGTTTGCTGTTAGTTTTTGTTATCTCGCCCTTTAATTCCTGTATTTCCTTTCGGTGCATAACCTTCAATTACTCTATCATTTCATCCTTTTCCTGTAATGCTTCCCTCATGTCCTGTATGGCTCCAAGCAACATTCTGAAGATTTCTTTCTGTGGGGGGTCAACCTCTGCCCTTTCTATGACTGCTGTTAGGTCCAGGTGGTCCTCTGGCATTGGATTTTGTTTCTCTTTTCTTGTTGAAGCTGTGGAAGAAGCTTGCTGTTTTTTGTTCGATTTGTGGGCACTTGGTGCCATTTTCCCGGGTGTCTCAGAGCCCTGGGCTCTCTTTGGGAGGTTGGTGTTTCAGTTGGCTGCCTTTAGCCAACTGCCTTGAGGGATTGTGCGTCCCTTTGTCCTGCTGGGGATTCCCGCTCGCCTTCTCCTATGGTTTGTGCTCCAGCCACCTTCAGGTTTCCTTAGAGGCTGTTTGCAAGCTGCAGTCTAATAGAAAGTGTTGGCTCCAGTGCAGGGGACCGTATTTGGGGGATGGGTTGGGGATTGGGTGATCTGTTTCAGGCTAGGGGCACTTCCCTCATGTAGGCAAGTGGGAGGGGGGCCGCGACTAGTGTGCAAATGCACCACTAAGAGCCCAAAGGGTGGGACAGAGTTAGCAGGGTGGAAGGAGAATGCAGTGATAAAGCCCCCAAAACTTGGGTTCCTATGCCGCAGCTGCAGAAAGTTCTGCCAGCCTTGGGTCCTCTGACTGGCCGGCTTGCAGCGGTGTGGCAGGATGCGGATCACTGAATGTGTGTGTGTGTGTGTGTGTGTGTGTGTCCCCGCACGCATGTGCGTGCACACAGGCGTGCACATTATATAGGGGAGCGGTTGGGCGGGGAGGCCCAGGGAGGGAGCTGGCTGGCGGATCTGCAAGAAGTGCAGTGATGGGGCATGCTTCTCTGGGCTGCGAACTCTGAGCACGCGAGAAGGTCTGATTGACGGTTCGCGCAGAGCCCAGAGGCAGGTCTTCAGTCTCTGTCTTCTGCCTGGCTGTGCCACCGGGCGTGCGCCTCTGGGGGAGAAGGGGGGAGGGTCTGGCCTGCTGGACCGTGAGGGGTGCCCGGGTGGGGCCCGAATCTGCAGGGGGTGGAGGGGTATGCTGGTTGGAGTACACACACGGGCCCTGGGCTCCCTGAGGTGGGTTGGGGATTCCTGACTGGCGGTTTTGCGTGGAGCGCTGAGGCTTGTGGGTGCAGCCTCCGCCGTGCACCTAGCTGCCTTGTGGCGAAGGTCCCGGCAGAGGAGGTGTGTGGAGCGCCACACCTGCGACCACAGGTGTCTGTGTGGAGCCCTGGCTATGGGTGGGAATCCACCTCTGGCTCCGAGAGATGCTCTGAGTGGTCTTGGCAGCTGAACAGACAAATTAGGGACCCCTCCTCCGCCCCCAACTCTCCCCACTCACCAATCTCCTCAGAGCTCCGGGCGTGAGCTACCTATCTGGAGGCCATCTTCCAGCTCTCCACCATCCTATTCTCTTACTGACCTTGGTTGTGTGCTTTTTAATCTCTCACTTTTGCTCAGTAACATTCATTTATTTCAGGTAAATATATATATAAAAATAACCATTTTAAAGTAATTCAGTGGTCTGTAGCACATTCACAAATGCGCTCACCGATTCTTTCACTTCTTCTGAGTGGATTCCCTTCCCCATAAAATGTTACAAAATGTTATTGCTTCTTCATGCCTGAACCCAAGCCTGTGCCTCCAGCTGTCAGCAGACGACCCCACCCGAGAATTCCAAGAAACAGCAGACTCATGTTCTCTGTTATTGCCTAGCTTCCCAGCGCGCTTCCCCCTTCTTGATCCACCTAGAAGGGAAGCAGTGCTGCGTCTGCCCATGACAGGCCTTCACCTTTTGCTCTCTTCCTCCATGACCTCCATTTGGTTGTACTTGGCCCACAGCCCTTTCATTCCTAATCAGGTCTGTCTTTGGGGAGTTTCCCTAGTCTGCAAATATGGCCACAATTCTCCATCCTTCTCAAAAAGAGCTTTATTCCATCCTACTTCTCTCAGCTGCTACCTATGTCCCCCCTGCCCCTTCATCTCTGCTAAATTTGAAAGAGAATATTCTGTATTCTCTGTCTCATTAAAAAAACCCCAAACTTCTATTTATGACCTAATCTACTGCATAACTCAGTTACTCCACTGAAATTGTTCTAGTAAAACATCTCTCTTGAACTCCATTTGCCTATTTTTGTAATTCACATTGACATCTTAAACAATTAGACACTACTGATCATGGACTCTCATCTGAAGCACTCCTTCAGACATTGGTTTTTGCGTTCGGTCTTTTTTGAGGTTTTCAGATTTTTTTTTTCATTTTGTCTAGACATCTCTGGAAAGTCATTCTTTAAATAAGAACTTTATTGGACTTCATCATGGAATTTCTATCCATATTATACACTTTCATGATTGATTTCACAACTGCTCATCACATCTCCTGTCTCCATTTCATTTGCCTTTCAAATAGGAAAAGCTGCTTCTACAGAAGAGAAAAGGGAACTTGTGCTGTGGGGGATTTCTGTGAGAATAGCGTGAAGTTGTTTACCCAAACCACACCACGAATTTTCAGACTAAGTGCCCAGGTTATGAGCAAAAGCCCAGTGTGAACTCTGGAACTCGTTCATGCAGCCTCAGGAGCATCCTGTGTGTCCTGAAGATCCAGGGCTCAATGCCCCAGTGTTCCACATCATCCAGTCTGTGTTCCCAGGATGCTCTGAGAAGCCCGGCCTGATGTGGCTCATTGGGTGCAGGACACCCCCCAATATTGTCCTCCGAAGTACTTTCACTCATTCTTCCCCCCACCTGAAGATCAGTCCCCCCACTTTTCCTACCAACAGTCATGCTTTTGTGCTCCCCCAGGCGTGTGAGTTCGCTTTTCCCTCTCCTGACTTGATTTTCCCATCAGTGTCCCTCATCTCTCTGATAGAGCTGTCTACTTCTCTGTGGGACCTCATTAAAGCTTTGCATGGTAGCCAACATCATGTACTCCACCCTGACCCATTTGATCCCAGATGACATGAGGCACCCTTCAGCAAAGTGACCTTCAAGATACATACCTAGGGAGGATGGGATATGGTTCATTGACACTAGTCAGGCCTCTCTGCCAGGCTGTCTGGCCACCCTGATCAGCAGCCTGGATGGCCTGCAAGCCCAAGCTTGTGCCAATCTTGTTGCTTGTTCCTACAGCATTGGACTCATACAGTATTTGTCCTTTTGTGATTGACTAACTTCTCTTAGCATAATGTCTTCCAGATTCCCCCATGTCATGAGGTGTTTCATGGTTTCATCACTGTTTTTTAGGGATATGTGGTATTCCTTTGTGTGTATATACACCAGATTTTTTTTTAATCCTACCATCTACCAATGTGAATTTAGGCTGTTTCCAACTTCTTGCTATTGTGAACTGTGCTGCAATGCATATGGGGGAGCATAAGTTTGTTTGTGATCTGTTTCTTATTTTGGGGGTATTTTCCCAGTAATGGTATTACTGAATCAGATGGCATTTCTATTGCCATCTGTTTTAGGATTCACCATATCACTTTCCACAATGGTTGTACGTATTTACAAGTCCACCAGCAGCAAAGAAGAGTTCTGATCTCACCACACCCTCTCCAGCATTTTTTGTTCTCCATTTTTTAGAATCAGGTTATGGTTATGGGTGTGAAATGGTATCTCATGATTGTTTTGACTTGAAATTCCCAGATAGTTAGTGAATGTGTTTATTACTCATTTGAGTGTCATTCTTTGTGAATCAGGTGTTTAGGTCCTTTGTCCACCTTGTCAGGGTGCTGTTAGTTTATTTCTTGTTGTAGACTTATAGTATACTGTAGATTTTAGTAATCAGTCCTTTGTCCATTATATTGTTGCTAAATATCTTTTCCCAATCTGTGGGTTCTCACCTTACCCTTTTAATTTTTATCTTAAATAAAGTAATCATCATTCACTTGGGCACTTTCTCTAAAATCTTCTTTCATCCCCAACCTCATACTTATTTCTCCCCTTGTTTTTTCCTTTCATATGCATACATTTGGTCACTGCCTAAAGGAAAAGCTTATCAGTAAGTCAGTCAGAGGTCAAAGGTTTCACTGGGCAGAAACAACTCTTTTTGAGGAGGATGCACCTCTCTGAAGTGATGAGTACCTCCCAATACACTTTAGATGAGCTTATATGCAAAATTGTTGGGGTACTTCCCTGTGTTAGTCTGGGTACTTTAGAGAAACACATCGACAGAAACTCATGGATAAGAGAGAGTTTTATATAAAGGGTAAGTGCACATCAAAAAAACATCCCAACCCAGTGCTATCCAAGCGCACAAGACCAACATTAAACTATATGTCTGACACCAATCCGCAAAGCCCTCCTCCATCTCACAAAACAGACGCAGTGATGCCGACTGCAGGAGGAAAGCCAAGTCAGTGAATGTGTAAGCATCTCAGAGCTGGCAGGGGTCTCCACATGGCTGCTCCAGCACCCAGGGCTGCATCGGGGTAGGTCCATGCGGCTTCTCCTCAGGGATGTCTTGCAGGAAGTGAGCCTTGCAAGCTGAAGCAGGGAACTGGCTAAGGCAGCTGCACCCTGGTCCAACCATCACAAAGCAAGAGACCCGAGAACACAAAAGGCGAGGTTCACTGAGCCATTTATCTCTCTGCCCTTCAAGTAACCCCACATGTGTTTATCGGCCAGGGTGGCACAAAAATATTTAACTATTTCATTCCCTCAAATAAATTTAAATGGATTAATTTCCAGCAAGAGGAGGCTTGGGTTGGTTTATTAAGTATGTCAGTATCCTATAGGCTAGTATTTCATATCTACCTATTTAAATGTTTTCCAAATTGGTTTTAATCACAGGAAGGGTTAAGCATTAAGTTTAAGTGGTGGGGGTGAGGGGCATCTTCTTTAAAATCAGCAAGTCCTGTCCTCTTCATTCTACCAATGAATTATTTTTGGAATCTGTAATTTTCTCAGCTACCATTACAATGCATAGACTATTTATTGCTTTTGCCTCTTAAATATATTCTTGCCTCAACTTTCTTTGTATTCATATCCTCAGTTCCTACTATTAGAAATTAAAGGCCTAGCAAGTTATTTTTATATCTTATAACTTTCTTTGGCTTTCCATTGTCTGGTGAGGGAATCTTTTTTTCTGTTTTTTTTTTTTCATGTGTTTTTCTTCTTATTCTCTGTATTCACTTTCCTCTAGTACACCTCTTTTGGATGGTACTTATATTCTAAACACACCCATTCATTTACTGAGCAACTATTATATGTCAAACACTATGATAAGTGGTCAGCATAGGGTAAAAAAAGGCACCAAAGTTAGTTTTGACCCTCAAGGAGCTATACTTTTATGCCTCCACTGGCTTGGTCATGCTGTTTTTTCCTGCAATCTTTCCCCCCGCCACTATCCTTCCTTCCTCTTACTCAGACTCCCTGCCCTCACTTAGATGTGGACTCATGGTGGCCCTCTGGGACAGAGTAGAACTGAGACTGTAACACTACAGGAATAGAAAGCCTCCTTTTTCTCCCACATAGTGGCTGGTGGTTTCGAACGGCTGAACTTGTGATTAGCAGCCAACACTTAACCCACAATGCCACTAGGCATCCTTTGTTCTTTCCTGGAAAACATTAATCCATCATTCAAGCCCACATTAAATGTTATTTCTTAGAAATTTTTCTTTTTCACTCTAGAGATTTAATCATTTCATACCTATTTGGTTGCTGTGGATTGAGTTGCACTGTCCCCAAATTTGTGTTATAAATCCTAACCCAAAATGTATTAGGATGGGTTGACTAGAGAAATAAATCTAGGGATTCTCATATATGTATAAGAAAGAACTTTATATCAAAGAGTATTTGTATATCAAGAAACATCCCAGCCCAGTCCAAATCAAGCCCATAAATCTGATATTAGCCCATAAGTCTGATACTGGTCCATCAATCTCTCTTCAGATTAATGCAGCCACATGCAATGATGCAGAATGCAGAAAGATCACAGGTCAGTGGGTGAAAAGTCTTATGGATCCAATGGCGGTGGAAGCATTACGGAGCTGGCGCAGGTTTCCATGTGACTCCATTTGAATTAGGTTTATTGTTCCAACTAGGCCAATAAGACCATATGGATGGAGTTTAATCAGGTCGCAGCTTAATTGGAGGACTACCAAAATAAATAAAAGCAAACAGCATCTCTTCTCCCTCTTGCTCTCTGGTGACTGGACCAGAATGCTGCTGCTTTAGCTAGCTCTCTGCCTTGACCGGTGTGCTAAACTAACTGTGGCCCAAGCCAACTCGTGGATAATGTCCCTAGAGTCTGAAGCTCCTTTGAGACCTGCTTTGCCACACTACTGTGGCATACTTTGCTTGAGCTTGAGGCTGGTGGATCCTTTCACCATGCTTGTGTTTGTGGTCCCATCAGGTCCTGATTCACTAAGGTCCCAAGCAACTGACTGTGGCTGACCCACCCTTCTATCTATTGGCTGTGGGCAGACTCTGCCTGCCTTGCTTGAGGGAAGAATCCACTGTCTCCTTCCTTGACCTGGTAGCCCATGTGAGATGAAGGATTTCCAGTATATTAACAATTCTTCAAAAGTGGGTTGAACTGAACCCTCTGAAATGCTGTGTGGACTAATTAGCAGTTATCATCCTTCTTGCTATATAAACCAATTCATATATATATATATATATATATACACACACACACACATATATATATATGATAGGATATGTATATATGATAGAATATATATATATGATGGGATATATATATATACAATAGGATATATATTCATATATATATACTCATATATATATGTAATCATAAGTGTCCTGGTTTTGGTTCTCTAGAGAACCCTGACTAACACACTCCCCATGGCTTGTCAACAGGAAGGTGAAGCAGAGAGAGAGTGTGTAGCCCATGTCCAAGGAGAAGGGGAAGTTCCCAGCATCCTCATGAGAAAGCCGTGCCCACAAGGAAGCAGCTCCAGCCTGTGACCTAATGGATAGGATAGACTTCACCACTGTCTTTATGTATCAATTGACATGACATTATTTAAGTACTACACAATGAGGATAGTTTTCATTTTTGCTTTAAAACGTTAAAAAAGCCATATCATTTTAGACTATATCTTAAGCCTTTGAGATATGAAATGGCAGAGTAGGCACTGAAGACAGCAAAACCAAATGGGGGAAGATGCCAAGTGGAGATCAGTAAGGGACTGAGAGAGAGGAGATGAAAGCAATAAGCAAAAGCCTTTCTTAGACCCAGCCCTATACATTTGGACTGCTAGCCTCCTAAACTGTGATGAAAATGAATGTCTTCTCTTTGAAACCACCCACCTGTGGTATTTCTATTGTAGTCACACTAAGACACTAAGGCAGTGTTCCAAATTCATTGATGCACTTGTGGGGTTTTTTTTCCTTCACATTAAGCATGTTAGCATTAAAAAAAATGAAAACTGGAATGCTGTTCAGGGACATTCAGACTCAGAGAAACTCTGTACAATAGAGTAGAACTGTCCCACAGGATTCTAAGGGTGCAATCTTTACAGAAGCAGGCTGCCAAATCTCACTCCCCCGGGGTGGCTCATGGGTTCAAACTCCCATGGGTTCAAACTCCCAACCTTTCCGTTAGCAACTAAGTGCTTAACTACTGTACTACCAGGGCTCATAAATATTGCTATCTATGCAAGGAGGCCTGGTGGTATAATGGTTCAGTGTTGAGCTTTGATCCGAAAGGTCGGTAATTAGAAACTACTCTCAGCTCCAGGGTGGAAAGACCGTCTAAGAAACTCACAGGGGGTCACTATGAGTCAGCATTGACTCAATGGCAGCAAGTCCTCTAGGTAAAAGCACCATCATTTTCTACCTGTCTTCTAAAACAGTCTCCTATTTGATTGTCTCGTTTCCACACCGGTTCCTCCCCATTTGTTCTCTTCATTGCTGCCAGGGTGATCTAGTTACCAATGAGTGACTAACATATCTTCAATTCTATGAGTTCTGGGATAAAGATCAACATTCTTAACTTGGCAATCCTTTTGCTGCATGCTACAAGGGGGTACTACAAAAATCCAGCTTTTTTTCAAAGTTATATATTATTTACATTTTTAAAAAAACAACCTTATCGCCTTCAAAGTACTCTCCATCACACTCAGTACATTTGTCAAATCTGAAATTCCATTCTTGGAAACAATTTCAAACTCATCTGAATGGCTGACAGCACCTCCCTCGTTTTTTTCTTTACTTTTTCTATGTTGTTAAATTGCTGTCCTTTCATGTCCCTCTTCATTCGTGGAAACCAAAAGAAGTCACATAGAGTGAGTCCAGCTGAGTAAAGTGCATGGGGCAAGAGAGACGTGCTGTTTTTTTGACAAAACTTGTTGCACTGAGATGGCTATGTGAGCAGGTACATTGTTATGATGGCAAAACCAGTCCCCTGTATGTCACAAATCAGGCCTTTTTGGTTACACATTGTTATGAAATCTTTTCAGAACCCTTAATTAGAAAGCTTGAATAACAGTCTGACATGGTGGAAGGAACTACAGATGTACTATGAGTCAACATTTTTATCCGTTCAGGAATTTGATGGACATCCAGAATGAGTTTGTCATCAGTTGACATTCCCCTTTTTTGAAACTATAAAACCACTCATACACTTTCCCATAGTGCTGTCCTTGTCAGCTGTGTTCAACATCACAACCATTTCTGTAGCAAAACAAAATGTCACAGTCACAAACTGTTCTCTGAAATCAGCTGCGCTAGTCTGCGTAGGCTAGAGAAACAAATTCAGAGACACTCATATGTATATAAAAGAGAATTTTATATCAAAGAGCAATTGTACATTAAGAAAACATCCAAGCTCAGTCCAGATGAATGTCATAAGTCCAATAATACCCCATATGTCAATACTAGTCCATAAATTCTTTTTTAGACTCACACAGCCATCTGAGTGCAGGAAGATAACAGGTCAGTGGGTAGAAAGTCTAGTGGATCCAGTGGTGGTGGAAGCATCTCAGCGCTGGTGTGGGTACCCACATGGCTCCTCCAATTCCAGGGCTCTGGCTGCATCAGTACTGTTTCATGCAGATGAAACAGAGAGTATCTTCTGCTTCCAGGGAGGAATACAGGAGTTCCCAGAATCCTCAGGAGAAGGCTTCATGGGCTATGGTCTGATTGACAGGCTAGACTCCAACCCTTTGCAAGGTGACAGGAGATTATGTAACTGCCACAGTACAATATAGCATTCCAACTTTTGGATCCTTAAAATACAGGTCCTTGCCATATACCAAACACATTCAGCCCCATCACATCATTCCCAAAGTCTTAAATCCACTTCAAGCTCAAAATCTTATTGTGAAGCTTTAGAGGTATTCCATCTTGGGACAAAACTTTTCATCTGTGAACCTGTAAAATCAAGAATCCAAGTGTTTTGCTGCCAATGGTATAACAGGCAGAAGGAGGACATTTCCTCTTACAGATGGGAGAAATTAGAAGGAAAATAGGACCAACATGAACCAAACAAATCCAAAACCCATTAGAACAAATTACATTTGCTCTCAATACTTGGGACTAATCCTCTGTTCCCTGAGACCATCTGGTCAATGCTTGCACTCTACAGAGTTTGAGTTTTGGCTCTGCCCTCTGGACTCTGCGGGGAGGCCACTCAGCACCTGAACTGCTAGGACAGCAATTCTGCTATATTCTAGTTCATCTGAATGGTGACCCCATCCCTCAGCTCTTTAAATATGTCAGCCCCACCCAGCTGGTGTACTTTAACAGCAGCCAAAACTCTCAAACTGAATTGGCATAGATACAATTCTTTGAAACTAAGGAGGTTTTGACTTCCTGTTTTGAGACACAGAAGACAGGGGCCCTGCCTTGTGGAACAGAAAAGTCCCTGCCTCTTTTGCTCATGCCATCAGTGCTGTTATCTCTGAGCTGTTCCTAAGAAAAGGGCTGGCCTTTTCTTTTGTTGGAGAAAAACAGAAGTAGCTCCTCTAGTCCATTTCTTGTTCCCTGACCTCCAGGAGGCAGATGCCGTTTTTTTACTTTCTTTATGACGATTTTTCTGCTATGGTAGTTTCTTAGATCCAGTAGTCAAAAGCTTAATCTCTGAGCCAACATCTTTGATGAACATTCTAGGGCATGTGAACTTATTTTGCATAGCAGAACTTTCCAAAGCTCTAAGCTCTTTTTTCATTTGGCACAAGGCATTTAAAAAAAATCACTTTAATGGGGGCTCGTACAACTCTTATCACAATCCATCCATCCATCCATCCATTGTGTCAAGCACTTTTGTACATTTGTTTCCCTCATCATTCTGAAAACATTTGCTTTCTACTTGAGCCCTTGGTATCAGCTCCTTATTTTCCCCATCCTTCCCCTCCCCCCTCCCCCATGAACCCTTGATAATTTATGAATTATTATTATTTTGTCATATCTTACACCATCCGACGTCTCCCTTCACCCACTTCTCCGCTGTCCGGCCCCCAGGGAGGAGGTTATATGTAGATCCTTGTAATCTGTTCCCCCTTTCTCCCTCACCTTCCCTCCACCCTCCTGGTATTGTCACTCTCACCACTGGTCCTGAAGGGATCATCTGTCCTGGATTCGCTGTGTTTCCAGTTCCTATCTGTACCAGTGTACATCCTCCGGTTCAGCTGGATTTGTAACGTAGAATTGGGATCATGATAGTGGTGGGGAGGAAGCACTCAAGAAGTAGCAGAAAACTGTATGTTTCATCATTGCTACACTGCACCCTGACTGGCTCGTCTCATCCCCATGGCCCTTCTGCAAGGGGATGTCCAATTTCCCACAGATGGGCCCTGGGTTCTCACTCCTCACTCCCCCTCATTCACAATGCTTTGATTTTTTTGGGGGGGGGGTCCTTAGTGCCTGATACCTGATCCCTTCAACACCTCATGATCACATAGGCTGGTTTGCTTCTTCCATGTGGGCTTTGTTGCTTCTCAGCTAGATGGTCACTTGTTTATCTTCAAGCCTTTAAGACCCCAGATGCTATATCTCTTGGTAGCCGGGCACCACCAGCTTTCTTCACCACATTTGTCTTCAGCGATTGTATCGGGGAGGTGAGCACACAATGATATAATTTTTTGGAGAACCGCTGTCTTACCTCTGACTGTAAGCAGCAAGGAAATGACTTGACCTCTTTAAGATCTTGATTAGAAATTTCCTCAGCTACCTATCCTATATCTTTTTAAAAGATCATTATATTAGAGGCTCATACAACTCTTATCACAATCCATACATACATCAATTGTGTAAACCACATTTGTACATGTATTGTCCTCATAATTCTCAAAACATTTACTCTCCACTTAAGCCCCTGGCCTATATCTTTTTATGAGAAAAATTAGCAGAAAAAAACTACTTATCAAATTGCCAAAGAATTTGGCAAATGTGTAGCTTCAAATTCCATACCTGTCATCGATCATAACAAACATACTTTTAAAACCATTCTTTGAATAATAGTCTACGCTTGAAGCCATATGACAGATGCTCCTTGTTTAAAATTATTCAAATGAGTTTCTGTTGATTGTCATCAATAGAACATTAACTAAGGCTGCCTCTGTTCTTTCTGAAGGTCTGAAGATTCAGGAGACTTTCAATTTGTAATTATAGTATTGGTAGCTGCTCCTGCCACTCAGATTCCTGTTGAACCAAACCCATAGGAATTAAATTAAGCTTTTCTGGGTAACAGGCAATTAAATAGCTTGTAGACTGATCTTAATTCTGGTCTCATCACTCTTAATTTCTAAGACATGTAAACCTGTCAAGATTTGGTTAGATGTTCTCCACATTTCATTCAGTCTATTAAAGGGGCCTGACTTGTTTTTCCTAATAGACACTTATCAAAATAATGTTTGCCTAATTCTTGGATTAGTTCATCGCCATCTCTTGTCCACACATTTTTTTCTTAATTACTGTGTTAGTCTGGTTAGACTAGAAAAACTAAATTCATAAACACTCATATTTTATAAGAGAGAGTTTTATATAAAGGGTAAGTGCACATTCAGAAAGCATGCAGTCTAAGCCGATAAGCCCAACATTAGCCCATATGTCCGACATCGATCTACAAAGTCCTCCTCCATCTCGCAAAACACACGCAATGACTCCAAATGCAGGAGGAAAGCCAGATCAAGGAGCATGTAAGCATCTCAGTGCTGGCAGGGGTCCCCACACAACTTCTCCAGCACCCAGGACTGCATCAGGGTAGGTCCATGTGGCGTCTCAAGGATGTCTCACAGGTAGGGTAGCTTGCTAGCTGAGGCAGAAAACTAGCTAAGGCAGCCGCACACTGGTCCAACTATCAGAGAGCAAGAGACCAGACAGGCGAGGCTTGCTGAGCCATTTATCTCTCCGCCCTTCAATTAAACTGCCCTTCAATTAATCCTACATGTGTTCATCAGTCAGGTTGACACAATAAATCTTAACGATCACATTTACTATATTTATTTATGTGGCCACTTTTTCTTCTTTTCTCTTACATTCAGATAACTTTTCTATTGAAGGTCATCAGAATAAGCTTTTTAAATAAAAGTATTTTAAAATCACAAACAACTTGTAGATAGCTACTCTATTAGAAGGAAGCTATGGAACTATGACAATCTGGGACCAAAGAAATCTATATATAGTTATATTCATGTTGATCTTATGTCTGCTGATAATTGAAAATCGGGTAACTCTAATATATATGTTGTGTTTGGTGTTCCAGAAAGAAGGGAAAAGATAAAATAGAAACTGGAATTCTGTTTTATGCAGTTAAATGTTGCAGCTATATTTGTAATTTGAGACATTATGTTGGAAAACGCATATTCTAACAATCACTTGGCATCTTTTGAAAAACTAAAGACAATGGAATTTAAAAAACCATACTTCTCTTATTCACTGAAGGTAACACTTTCAGCCCATTTAGTACTTTATAAAGTCATAGAGAAGTCCCTCTGTAGCATCTTTAAATTTGGAGAGTGCTTTATTTATTATAAGAAGAAATATTTTAAAATATTTTTTATCAGAGAACTTCTGAATTTAAATTCAGAATCACTCCCTAAGCAAAGTGTGCTTTTATTTTTAAAGTTCTGATCCTGGAAGCAAAATAGTAACTTGGAAAGCATAAATATTGTGAAGCTAAACTTAAAAACATTCTATGAAAATTATCTTATACACTCGTGATTTGAACGATTGCACGTCTCCAACAATATTAGAGATTGATATTGAAAATTAAGTGGACGATATCTGGACCCCAAGTTTCCTTGTCTACGATTGAAAGTAGATGATAATCACCTTAGTGAGAGAAGACGGTTTCCTGTTTGCTCAACATTTTCAATGTCATTGTTCAATATATATGTACATTCTCGTGTTCATGTCACAACTTTTTATTGTTAGCTAAGAAACTATGGTTATATAATATCTTAATTGTCATTTGCGATTTTGGACATAATTATAGAAAGAACACTACTTTAAATATTTAATAGATTTTTATCATAAGATATCCAGAATCTTAAACATTTCTGAAATGGGAAATATTGCTTACTCCCTGGGGTTTTATCGGCTAAGGTTTGCGGCTATTACAGTTAATCTCTCTTGCTAGGATCTTTTTGATAAGATGAACGTTAACAGCGTAAATAAAAACAAACGTTACACACGTTTTTTCTCGTTACATTATCACTTCAAGTTGGTATTCACTTATCTCACCATAAGATGGCGCTAAGTGAATGACTTAAAAAGAACGCAAGCTCAAAAAAAAAAAAAAAAGGACCCTTTTTCTAACAGTCTAAGGTAGCAATTCAAATTACTCACTTAAAATATAAACGTGACCAAATTCGGTTCTCTTGTTCCAAAGAGCATTCCTCATATTGTTCCTCATGTTTCCAATTTATTCTTTTTATATTGAAATCCTTTTTTTCCTAGCTTGCTGTAACTGCTAACATTCAGTGAAAGGTATAGGTTAAAACCATTGCTGTATTGATTTCAGTTTAGTGGAAAAATGATAAGGCCTCAATAGGAAAAATAGTAGCATTAAGTGTTTCTCAACGGTCTTACAAAATGTATTATTTCATTTCTTTATCATTTTGTTTCTGAAAGTGTTATTCCTCATTAATCCTCAGGATGCCACTAGGAGGTAAATAATAAACTGTCATTTGGGTGATAAAAAATGTAGGTTTCTATATTTCAAAATGAAATGAAGCCAATAGATATGAAGATTAGACTTCAGAAAAGATAAATGAGCAAACAGAAAGTAGGATCAATTTGATATTTTTTTTAGAGGCAAAGCTCATATTCTATTCTCTACGCTTAAAAATATAGAGGTAACAAAGAAAAAATCATTGCCATTATTCATTTTATTTCTCATAATATTCTATTATATTTTTCATGTGACTCCTTTTTTCCCATTGTACTTCCAAGCACTTTCCTAGCTCAAGTTTTTAAAAAATGTTTCCATTAGTTCAGTTGCAGTACGTAACCTAACTTTCTGTGTGATCATTCTACTAAGGGAGTATTCCCACCAGCTCATTACTGACAAAAATCCAACTTCCTGTGTAATCTCTGTATACCATCTCACTCCCCTCCATTATGTTGCTTATTGTAAACACACTGGAATAGGGTCCAGTATCCTGTCTTAGTTATTTGACCCCACTAGACATTGTGTATTTCCCCGGGGCTCTTTGGCTTTATAGAAGTCAATCACTGATGTGGACTTTTCTAATATTGTCCTAACTCTTTCTACGGTGGGAAAATCTAAGCACAGAATTCTGAGCAGTCTTGAGAATACTTCAAATAATGGACAGCCATGGCCTTATTTTCCTCTTTGAATGAGCAAACTGTAGTTTAGGTATAAGCACAGACGTTGTATATTCAACAGAAAAGAAATCTTATCTACTGGGAAGACAGCGTTGGATAAATTCTTTCTCTGTTGTTTATGGGCTTCCTCTCAATCCTACAGAGAAAGGATGGATAACCAATTGTATCTTTCCTTGAAACTCCTTTCTCCTCTTCTCCTTCTCGCTACCTTCCCTTCCCCTTAAATTCGAAATTGTAAGCTCGCCCAAACAGATGAGAAAAGATGAGAAATAAGAGAGAGGAAACCCACAATTATGAAATCACAACCCCCAGGGACCCAGCAATAAAATACCGGCCTGAAGTTATTTTGACAAGCCTGCATGGTTATTACAGACACATGAAAACTGCAGGTCAATAAACTTGTGATCCATTTACATATTGATCTTGGAAGCCATAACGGACTTCTTCAGTGCTGCTCAGTCTGACTATCCTGAGATTTCTCTATCTTCAGAATGAGAGATTATGTCTATTAAAAGTAACATCAATATTGTCATTTCCATCACTTTACATATGGTGCCAAAATAAGCACATGTGAATTGTTGCTTCATCTTGTCATCCTCATGCACTCGGTGATGATAATTACACTACTGTAACCAGCTTGCATTCTCTTTAGTTCTAACTCTGAAATGATGCATGTTCCTATGATGAATATGTGTTTTTATGGAGCTGGCTCCATTTCCCCATCTTTAGGGCTGGGTGATTGTGTTTCCTCTCTGGATGAATTAGAGTAGTATATTCGAGATTATATTTCATTAGTTTTATTGCTGCTTGTTAAAGTTTTATTACCCTCTCTGTTTTATATTTCAGGCTGGCAACACTTGCTGGTAGTGTTAAGTGACTTGATATATATGAATCATAACTTTGTGACCTAAGAATATGCAGTCTGCAAATATGATGGTGTCTTAGTAGTGATATTTTACAATGCTATTAAACATATGCATCCCAGAATGGCTATCTAAAATTATGAAACGTACTTTAAAATTTTCTTTTCACCTAGTTCATGTGTTAGCATGTCTCTCTCTCTCTCTCTCTCTCTCTTAAAATTAAAAGATCATTTTATTGGAGGCTCTTACAGCTCTTTTAACAATACATACATCAAATGTATCAAGCATTTTTGTACATATGTTGCCATCATTATTTTCTAAATATTTACTTTCTATTTGAGCCCTTGGTATCAGCTCCTCTTTTTTCCCTTCCTCCCCCCTCCAACTCTCACGATCTTTTGATAAATTAGAAATTATTATTATTTTCATATCTTACACCCACCACTGTCTCCATTCTCCCACGGTTTCTGTTGTTCCTCCCACTAGGGTGTGCGTTCACGTGTAGATCGTTGCAATCCCTTCTCCTTTCTGCCTTTCTTCTCCCCACCTTCCCCCTACCCTCCTGGTACTGCTACTCCCATTTCCTGTTCCTGGATTCTGTGTGTCCTGAGCGCTCATCGCTTATCTGTTCCTGTGTGCATAGCGCTTCTTTTAGTTGGCACATCTTACATTTTGAATCAGAATGAATGAATGTTAAGGGGTTTTCATTTATTTCATGCAATTAACATCTACAATGGATTTCTAATTCAATAACGTCTTTCAAACAATCTAGCGCTTCAGTCACATTTTAAGCCATTTGGTGCTACTTGGGTTGATGGTCTTTCCTCGCTGGGTAAGTAGTTGATCCTGTATAGTGTGTCACCCACCTCACATAGTTGAAGAAGTGCTAGACCCGTCGAAGGTGGACCAGGAAGTGGCAGCCCTAATCCCTCGGAACGCGTTACCTTGAAGTTGCTTATAGATTAAGAGAGCAGTGCGACCCAATCCATCCACTTAATTCAAAATCCAACCCAACCCCAACCTACTGTCACCGCACGTCTACTTCTGTACGCAGTGAGCCCCTGTGTGACAGCGTAGACCCGTTCCACAGGCTTTCATTGTCTGTAATCAGGATGGCAGCTGGGCACCAGGACTTTCTTGTGGGCCGCTGCCTGGCAAGGGAAACTGCCCACCTGGAGGCTGGCAGCAGAGCTCCAACCGGGAGCATTCAACTCTGTAACTCTCACCACAGAGAAGGTGCTTCAAATCAGGGATTTACAATCAGATTCTTCTGGAAGACAAATTTTGCTTTGTCTTCAAGACAAAAAAGTAGTGTTTTAGCGGAGAAATGTTAAATGGCACTTCTTGAAATAGGATGACTCATTGATGACTACAGGAGAGAGCTTTGACAGTTAATAGGAAATTTCCATAATCTTCTAATCTCATTTTCATGAGTCCTTCTGAAGACCTTTGATATATTGAAGTTCCACTATGTGTTCAGCGGTATCTGGAATCATGTTTGACATGTTTTCATTTTAGGATTACGTTCTATTCAGGAGTCCCAGGGTAACAGCGTGGCTGGTGACCAAAAGAGGGGCCGCTTGACCTCCTCCCATGGTGGCTCTGCGGGAGAAAGGACTGCGGGATCTCCCAGCTCAGATTACAGCTTTGGAAACCCATGGGCCATTCTCCTCCTGTGACTTGGACCGGACACGAAGACACACAGCAGTGACAGCACATTAGGGGCGGGCATAAAAAATATCTGGTTACTAAGATGCGTTACTGTCACCTGAAAGCCCCTGGCCATTTTAGGAAAGGAAACAAAATGGGCATTTAATATTTTTACACATTTTCCTCCCTTAGTCATATTTTTTCATTCAAGAAATTTAAAACCATTTAAGTAAGCCACTGACTTGATTAATGACGAAACTGAATATTTCTTATTCACCAAAAGCAAAAGAGTATCCCTCACACGAAATACCCAGGCCTTTCTCCCTTTCCCACAGCTGCTTGTCAACTGTCGTGTTGCTGCGTGAACTGTGGGCTTTATTCAAATGCTGAAACTCGGATTTCATGTGTATCTGCCCTATACACATGTTGTATTCGATGTTGTCGTTCGATGTTGGAAAGTGCTATCCTTTGTTTCTTTCCTCAGATGCTGTGTCTTGTACTTGGGCTGGAGTATGTTCTCTTAATGTGCTGGATTTATAGTCAATTCCTCCTTAGTGAGTTGAATTCAATAAACACTTTGTTGTTGCTTTTGTTGTTTTGCACAGAGAGTTGTGGCTGGCCATTGAAGGAGCTGTCAGGAAGGGACGGCAGACACTTCTCAAACTTCTCTTCGGAAGTTCCGGCACAGAGGAGAGAGGACAAGTAACCCCGGTGGCCAGAGCGGAGCCAGCACAGCCATAGTCAATGTGCTTGACATCTTTGCTTAATCTCAAAAATCCTGGAGCATATTCTTATTACCATGGTATCAGTATGTATTTCAATAGGAAAACAATGGTTAAAATTAAGTGCTAGGTAAACAACTTCTTGTCCCACTAGGAAACTCCAAAATCTTGCAATTAAATTGATGCTCTGGGAAGATTTGCTTGATTAATGGCATTTATTATCGTTTCAAAGATGTCTTAGTTTGAGATTTTAGAAACTTGCTGGTAACACAGCTAGCATGAAGCAGAAAATGAATAGCTGATTGCTGGCTATTACAGAACATTTAGCTGAGGAATTCCCACTTAAAGAAGTCTGTGTATATGTTCACTGCCTGGAGTTGTGAATAAAGAAGCAGAAATTTAAAATTGGAAACATTTGTTCAACTCAATAATTTATACTTTACCTAGCATGTGTTCAAATAAACTTACACATTCTAATATTGCCACTTCAGTATATACATGTCTAAAATATAAAATCCAATTAGAATAAAGTTTTCTATTCTGAAGACATCTATGTAAATTCCTTTTTATATTTGAATACAAATTCTCAAATATTGTATATAATAATATATACTACTACTAAAATAATACACTAAAACCAAAATAATATAACAAATAAAAACATAATATAATAAAATAATAAAACTAATATTATTATATAAGTATTCAAATATTTGAATATAGTGTTTCTTAATCACTAAATGATTATGTAAACTTTGTAAGTGTAGGCTAGAAGAAACATTAGAATACTAACATAAAATCTGACAAGGAAAAATAACACAGATAAAATTTTGCAAACTGTTTTTTTCTATTTATAAATATGGTTACATGTAATTTTAGTTTGTCAAAAATGCACAAAGTAGTGCACTATTAAAATAAATTAAATTAAAATGAACACATAAACATGTAGCATTAAGAACATCACTAGCATTACTAGCTAATACATAGCTTAGAAACTATGTATTCATGATCCATGCTACCTCATAAAGCATTTTTCATATTTATTGTAGTTTTACTTACTGCTATGGCGTTGTTGATTCCAATTCATGGCGACCCTGTAAGATCGAGCAGAACTGTGAGTTTCTAAGGCTGTTCATCTTGCTGGAGCAGGATGCTTCACGTTTCTCCTGCGAACAGGCCTGTGCCTTTGAAGAACTGACCGGTGGTGAACTAGTTGACACTTCAACCCCCAGCACTATCAGAGCTCCACACGGCAGACTAACTTTCGCATTCTAGTACAAGCCGCACAAAATGTCCTTTCCTTGTTACCAGCTTAACTATACTCAATCTCTTCCTTCATATCTTAGAGTATATTGTTATTGTTACATCTTTTCTGTGAGACTGTATGTTTATATTTGAAGTGATATGAATAATATACTAGAGTTCTAATTTTGCAGCTATAAAATTCTTTCAAGTATGTCTCATAGAAAATAGCTCCAACTTCCTGGAAGTTCTAAGTAGTAACTGCCTCTTTTTAGAGAAATGTGATCCTAACAATTGATAAGTGAGTTTCATAATTTCAAATCTGAAAACTAGTTGAAGATGAAATTTGATGCTTTCTGGGAGCTCCTGGTTCTACACGTCACACCAAGTGCTTTCAGGCCAACACCTCTTAAAGATGCTTTCATTGACTGAGGCCGTTGCCTTTTTCTCAGAATGCTGTAAGTCACCAATACTTACAGCTATGTTTAACAACATATAAAATCAGGCAGGACACATCAAAAGTAATGGAAGGACTACACAGAGTCATTGTACCAAAGTGAACTGGTGGACATCCAAACATTTTAAGGGGTAGAATATGATCAAGTACCACTGGTACTGAGGAACAAATCTAAGCTGCACTGAATACATTAATGAAAACCAAGGTTCTAGGAAAGCACTCACTCATTTATGCCAAGACATTTGGAAGACCAGCTCCTTGATCAACCAACTGGGCGATATCCCTATCTTTATCTATTCCAAAGAGAAGCAGTCCTACAGACTGCCAAAATTATCAAGCAACTTTATTAATATTAATTGCAAGTAAAGTTTCCCTAAAGATCACTTCAAAAGGGTTGCAGAGTTAACCATTAACAGGAGACTACTAGAAATTTCAAGCTGGATTCTGAAGAGGATGCGGCATAAAAGATGTCACTGACGTCAGAGGGATCTTGCTGAAAGCAGAGAATACCAGGAAGATGTTTACATGTAATGATTATACAGAGACATTTGCCTGTGTGGATTATAACAGACCGTGGATGATATTGAGAAGATGAACATCCCGGGACTCTTCACTGTCCTCCTGCAGAAATGTACATGGACCAAGAGATAGTCTTTTAAACTGAAAAAGGAATCTTGTTGTTAGGTGCTATCATGTGAGTTCCAACTCATAGTGAACATGCATATAACCAAACGGAACCTCCCTCAGCCGGAGTCCACCTTACAATTGTCAGTATGTTTGAACCCACTCTTTCAGGCACGGTGTCAACCTGTCAAGAGTCTTCCTCTTTTTTGCTGCCAAACATGTGATTTAAAAAAAAATCATTTTATTAGGGGCTCATACAACTCTTATCACAATCCATACATACATCAATTGTGTAAAACACATTTGTTCATTCATTATCCTTATCATTCTCAAAACATTTGTTCTCCATGTAAGCCCCTGGCATCAGCTCCTCATTTTTTCCTTCTCCCTCTCTGCTTCCCCCTCGCTCATGAACCCTTGACAATTTAAATTATTGTTTTGTTATATCTTACACTGTCTGATGTCTCCCTTCACCCACTTTTCAAGCTGTATGGTCAGCCAAGAAGCCACAAATTTGGAAAATGAAGAAGAAAGAGGCATCAGGATTGGAGTAAAACTTAACCACTTTTAATTTATGGATGACACACCTTGCTTGCTGAAAGTGAGGAGGACTTGAAGCACTTGCTGATGAAGATCAAGGACTGCAGCCTTCAATATGGATTACAACTCACTGTAAAGAAAACCAAAATATTCACACCTGGACTGAAGTCAGCATCATGATGATTGAGAAAAGTTCAGTTGTCAGGGTTTAATTTCTTCCTATCCACAATCAATGCTCTCAGAAGCAGCAGTTAAGATCTCACACAACATATTGCATTGGGCAAATCTGCTGTAAAAGACCCCTTTAAAGCCTTGAAGAGCAGGGTTATCACTTTAAGGATCAAGGGTGCTTGAGCCCAGTTATGACATTTTCAATGATCTCATATGCATGTGAACGTTGACCAGTGAATAAGAAAGACTGCAGAATTGAGGCATCTGGATTATGGTGCTGGTGAATAGCATTGGAAATACCACGGATGCCCAAAGAACAAACAGATCTGACTTGGAGGAAGTATAACCAGAGGGCCCCTTGTAAGGAAGGATGCAAGTCTCCATCTTTCAAACTTTGAAATGTTATCAGGAAATATTCGTCCCTGGAACAGGATATCATGTTTAGTAGATATCAGTGGGGCGGGGGGAGACCCTCAAAGAGATGGATTGACAGAGTTACTGCAATAATCGTCTCAGCCATGACAACTGTGGGCAGTGTTTCTTGGTTGCTATGAGTTGGAATGCCCTGGAAGGCACCTAATAACAGCCATCTGTTTAACAGTGCTGGCAGTGTTTCAATCATAAGTTATCAAATGTTGGGGTGTGTGGCATTATGGCACAGTTACTCTTGTGACCATGCAAGTAACTGCATACTCCACTCCCATTTTCAAGCTTTATTAATTTTATTTATCAAATGCCTCCTTTGAATAATAATCTGTAACAGCGATAAGTTCCCCCATATATTTAGAATGTTTTAAATGTAAAATCTGAGCCCATGTGGGGATAATAGCTCCACAATAGTTCCTACTCTTTGATATGTTAGTCCTTTGGTATTTCTCAAGCTTGTCTCTTTGAGACAAAAAGGAACTTCTGAGCTACAAATGTTACCTGAACGTTTTCAATGCTTTTTTAATCAAGTTCTTTAAAATATACACTCATTCCCTGGGTTGTGAACATCCAGAAGACTCCTACTTGTCCTTTAATGTTGCTTAAATCTGCCCACACATTTTGAACAATCCTTACAAGAAATTCTTCATTATAATCATCTTCACTTATAGCATGCATAACTAAGTCGTTGAATGGCTTTGAGTCTTTTTCTTGCACTAATATAACACTGATAAGAACTGTATGCACCTGTTCAGAGTTACTTACTAATCCTTAAAGACAGGAATGAGTCTCACTCATCACCTGGGGACTTTATGTGTGCACATGCGCACATGTGTGTGTGTGTGGGTCAGTGTGAGAAAACATATGTAGTTATAAGTACTTCACAAATTGTAATAAACACTTAGTCTCTCCTTCATTAGCCCATAAACAAATACATATTGAGTCCCTTTCTCTGCAGGAACTAGAAAGATTTTTCAATTGACTTTGGGTCTGCATCTTTTCCAGCTGATCAAATTTTTAAGAAAACTCCAGAATTTTTGCAAACATGTTCTCTGCCAATTCTTTCAATATAATCTCAAAAGTCTACATAAGATATATACCGACTTCATATATTTCTTTTAATCAAGAATAAAGTATTATGCTTAACAACCTTGTGTATTGCATATTTATAGTATAGTGCCACTGGAAAAAATTCCTTTTATTCCAAAAAGTAAAAACCATAAAACTGAGAGGAGAAGAGCTGTTCGAAGGCGCTCTTACTCCGTTGTTTTCCTCACAGCCTCTTCCCATCCGAAGCTGTTTCTAAGTGCTGTTGGCTGTGAGTATAAAGTTTGTAACTATACATTGTAAAACTGAGACCATAAAAGTTTTATATATTTTATGGTTCAGAATGTGTAGTCTATTTTCTTCAAAAACTCAGTGACCTCATGGTTTATGGCTTCTTACTAGAAGGCCGTGGTTCGTCACTTCGGCTGCATATTAGGATCATCTGGGGAACTTTTAAACACTCTGATTCCCCAGAGGCCATTGCTCCAGTTCTACTTAATTGGGTTGAGCAGGGGCCTGGGCATCTGTATACAATAAAAGCTCACAAGGTGATACTAATTTACAATTAGGGCTGAGAACCAATGCCACAGGGTCTATGAATTAGCTGGAGCAATCGTGTCACTGGCCTGTTGAGATGTTTTGGAAGGAGAGGTGTGCAAAATGACACAGCATATCTTGTGAAAACTCTCGCAGTCATTTCAATCTTTTCAAGAGACCCTGGTGCTAGAAAATGAAGGCATTTAAAGGATAAATTTATTTTCTTTGGTGGACTATATACCGCAGAACACATAGTGATTCAACCACTTCTACGTGTATAATTCCATGCCACTGATCGCATTCTGTAAATTGGGCAATCATTCCCACCTTCTGATTTTGAATTTTTCCTCTCAATTAACATAAACTCGTCGATTCTTGTGTTCTATCTAATCTTTCAAGTTGCTATTTATTGTCATTTTGATCCCTCAACTTGAAACTCGCTGCCATCCAGTCAGTGCAGACTTGAAGCGACCCTATCGGACAGGGTAAAGCTGCCCTTTTGAGTTTCCAAGATTAACTAGTTACAAGAGCAGAATGCCTTGTCTTTCTCTCTTTGAGCGGCTGGTGGTTTTTAACTACAGACCTTTTGAATAGCAGTTGGGGCTCTTAATTTGATCCCTATAAACCTGAAAAGAGCAAAAATGCCAAAGGCAAACATTCTTTACTAGTTAGGCTAAAATATTGTTTAGTTTTAAGAAGATTTTCAGGGAATATATTTTTTCATAATTTAAGGTTTAAATATGATCTCCAGGCAGATGTTTCAGGGGCTCATCCTACCTCGAGAGAGTGAGAAACTCTGTATTCCATCATAATTTGAAATTCTGTTCTTAATTTTCTCACTTATGAACAGGTTGCTACTGTAGAATTGGCCTCTCTCTATTTGGTAATGGTAACTGGCCTCTCTCTATTTCTCATGCTCTCATGGCAAGAAGGAGCCAATTAGCCACTAATTCCACTGCTTATATTTCTGACCCTGACTTTTTCCGTTGCTTCAGGTAAATGAGAACTTGGTGTACCTTGGATGGCCACCTGTAAACTTTTAAGATCACAGAAAGCAAACAATTAACTTGGGACTAGAACAGGGCACTAAACATGATAGTAGGCCACTTAATTAGTATGTTCCATGAAATCATGAGAAATTGAAACCTATGAACTCTTTGGTTATATGAAAATTAATTTCTTCATATGTTTAGCTACACTGGCCATTTATACCACTGGAAAAACAACCTGGAGTTTAGATTATTAGGCACATAAAAATGAGTCACCTTCAGCAAATAATTTTGGAGTTCCAGGGCATAATATCATGCTAAAGTGGTGGTTCTCAATCTGTGAGTTGCAACCCTTTTGGGGGGTCAAATGACCCTTTCACAGGGGTCATCTGATCCATTACAGTAGCAAAATGACAGTTATGAAGTAGCAACAAAAATAATTTTATGGTTGGGGGTGGGCACCACAACATGAGGAACTGTATGAAAGGGTTGTGGCATTAGGAAGGTTGATTCATCATTAAATGTATAGCTAAGATTAGGTGGGTTTGCACTTGGAACTCAGGGAACATTTATTTTCATGGAGAGAACTGGACAACTTAGTGACCTTGAAACAGCATCATTAATTAAAACACTATTATCTGTGTAAGGAAGTTGCCTAGAAAAGAGAGATAGCAATTTTATAATTACCGCTATTGCTCACCATCGAGGTATTAACTATACCTCATGGCAAACCCCACATACAACAGCCACCCCCCACAAAAAATGTTATTCCTTCTTCTTATGGGATTGAGCACTTATATGCAGATGAACTCAAACTGAAGATAGTGATGGCAGGGGAGTATGTACAGGCTCACTGGTCTCAACATTGGGCCCCTGGAACAAAAGCATTAGCATCTCATAGGATGTTGTTAAAAATGCACATCCTGGGACCTCCAAGGAGGTACCCTAATTCAGATATTCGAAGAGTAGTCTAGTTTTGGACAAGCCCTTCAGGCATTTCTGTTGCACACCAACCAAAAGGAATGACTGCATAGCATAAAGGGAAATTTGGGATTAGCATGAGATAATCCAGCATTACTCTAATTGTGTTGTCTAGATGGCCCATCTAGGTACGAAGGAACATAGAGCAGTGGATTGCAAAAACTTAGAATAATCTTGAGAACGTTCACATTCTCTAATGCATATTCTGCATCCTGCATCAATTATAAGTATTTCTAGAATTTATCCAAATTATTCCAATGGGCAGCAAAGTTTGAGAGCTAATAGCATAGGTCAGGGGTGCTCACACTTTTTTAGCAGTGAGCTACTTATAAAATGATCAATCAAAATGATCTACCAACTACAAAAATGCAACACATACATTTTTATTTATTTATTACATTTATTCATAAATGCATTGAGAATTTTTTATATGTACAATGTATGTTTATGTACCTTGCATAGCCGCATGAGTCCATATTGCACAGTACAACACAAATAACTATGTACACTTTTTGTCATTACCTGAGTTTACTCTGATGACTTGCACTGAATGGAAGGAGCCAGGCATGCATAGTCCAGGCAGTAGCTGCTGACAGCCAGCCTCAAGCACACTTCCAAATAATCATCGGTCATGGTGGAATGGTACTTGGACTTAATGATCTTTATGTGGGAAAAGGCTGACTCACATAAATAAGTAGAGCCGAATAATGCAGTCAAGGAGGTAGCTCATTTTCTCATGTTTGGGTACTTTCCCTCTGCGAATAAGTTCCAGAACTGTTCATGCGCTCTGGACTTCAGCTGAATGTCTGCTTGTAGTGTCAAAATCTCCCATTCTGAGGCAAGGGTATACATAGAAGCCTAAATACAGACATGTGCATTTATGATTATGGGGAGAATAGACCTATGTGCATATATTTATAGGTTTAGTAGTAGGGTAGCAGGTGGACATTGGGCCTCCTCACGCGCCTTCCCTTAATACAAGAGCACCTTGCTCAGCTAAATGGTCATTTCATGATACCCACCCTCCCGACATGATTGCTGAAGACAGACGTGTGCATAAGCAAACGTGGTGAAGAAAGCTGATGGTGCCCGGCTATCAAAAGATACAGCATCTGGGGTGTACAGGCTTGAAGGCAAATAAGCGGCCATCTAGCTCAGAAGCAACAAAGCCCACATAAACGCTGAAGACGAATGTGTACATAAATAAGTGTGATGAAGAAGGCTGATGGTGCCCGGCTATCGAGACCTATAGCGTCTGGGGTCTTAAAGGCTTGAAAGTAAACAAGCGGCCATCTAGCCCAGAAGCAACAAAGCCCACATGGAAGCAGCACACCAACATGTGTGATCATGAGGGGCCGAGGGGACCAGGTTTCAAGCACCAAAGGCCGGGGGTGGGGTGGGGTGGAACACCATATCATTGTGAATGAGGGGAGCACGTGATGGGGACACAATGCCCATCTGTAGGCAACTGGACATCCTATGCAGAGAGGTAGTGGGGAGGAGATGGGTCACTCAGGGTTCAGTATAGCAATAATGAAACTCACAACCTTTCTCTAGTTCTTAAACGCTTCCTCCCCTCAACTACCATGATCCCAATTCTACCTTGCAAACCTGGTTAGATCAGAAGATGCACAGCGGTACAGATGGGAACTGGAAACAGGGAATCTAGGACAGATGAACCTCTCAGGACCAGTGGTGACAGTGGTGATACCGGGAGGGAAGGGGGGTTAGAAAGGGGGAATCGATCACAAGGATCTACATGTAACCTCCTCTCCAGGGGATGGGCAACGGAGAAGTGGATGGAGGGAGACGCCGGGCAGTGTAAGATAAGATAAAATAATAATTTATAAATTATTAAGGGTTCATGAGGGAGGGGGAGGGGGAGGGGAAAACGGAAAAAATGAGGAGCTGATTCCAGGAAACCAAGCGAAAAGCGAATTTTGAGAATGACGAGAGCAATAAATGTATAAGTGTGCTTTACACAATTGATGTGTGTTTGGATTGTGATAAGAGTTGTATGAGCCCCAATAAAATGATTAAAAACAAACAAACAAACAAACAAAATCTCCCATTCTATATGAAAGTGATACGTTTTTGTCTTCTTACTTGGTCCAGCTCCTCACTCATTTTAATACCCTTTCTTACGTTTGAGAGAAAAAAACCGAGGTCTAAAAATTGGCAATAACTTAGCTTGTCAGTTTTGCTGCACTTGGCACGGTTGTTTGCGCAAGCGTTTGACCCCTAAGATTGCATCTGATTGGCTGCGCTGTATATTAGTTAAGAGATTGATGATAGGCTTATGTCTATTTTTTTAATGCCATGCACTCTAACCACACTACATTTGCGATTGACTAGTAGATCGCGATCGACGTATTGAGCACCCCTGGCTTAGATAAAGACGCTACTCTTTCTCCTGGGTATAAAGAAACCAATGTTATATAGCGGAAAGAAATCCCTTTGTTATTTTATTGTCAAGTTACCTCCAACTCACAGCAACTTTACGTATGACAGAATGAAACATTGCTCATTCCTACAGCATCACCATAGTTGTTGCTGTCTTAAGCCCATTATTACAGCCACTCTGTCAGTTCATCTCATTGAGGGTCTTCCTTTTATTTTTTTCGGATCCTTTACTTTGCCGAGCATAATGTCCCTTTCCAGGAACCTGTCCTTCCATAGCGTGTCCAAAGTACACAAGACAGCTCTCATTCTAAACAGCATCCTAGTTGAATTTTCCAAAATAGATTTATTTGTTTTCTTGGTAGTCCATGGTAACTTGTTAGAAATGCAAATTCTGAGACCTCACCATACTAAATGCATTGATTCAGATATTCTAGGGGTAGACTATTAACCTTTATTTTAACATTTTAAAAAGGTATTTTGCAGCAAATTTCCCCATGTAATACCAGTTTCTATGATAGCTAGACTTTGTGTCAACCTGGCTGGGCCACGGTTCTCAGTAATCTCCCACGGTGTGATCTAACACAATGCAATCAATTTCACTATGGCATCTAACAATATATTCAACTCTGAGCACCTGAAATTGTGCTGGAATGATCATGTCAAAGCCTTGAAGCTTTGAAACAACTGGACAAAAGACTCCTTAGAAAGTTGTGGCTTGCTCCTTTTTAAGCAGACTTTGTGGGAGAGCTTGTCACTTCTGCTGGATTTGGATCCTGCATCTGGCTCATTGACCTCTTACCATATTGTCTACCAATCCCAGGGGTCATCAGAAGAATGTTGTCCTTCAATTCATTCAACTTTTCAGATTTGCATTGATTGTTGAAATATGTCAATTAGTATTCCATTTCACCTTTTATATAACTGCTATGTCCTCTAGTCACCAAATGATATACAGATAATTAACATGTTCTAAGACTTTTATATTAATATTAATCTATTTTAATTTTATAACAACTCTATAATTAGCCTCTTTTACAATGAAGAAAATTGAAGTGCAACAATTTAAGAAAAATAGTTTTGTTAAAAAATTAAAATTAAGTTATCAAAATTCACAGAAAGTGCTAGAACCAGAATTTTAACACAGGGAGGCTATCTCCAGATTCTGTGTGTTTTATTATTACCCATCATTATCTCCCAAATATTAGTTGATGTCCTGTAGCAGCTGAGTTATCCCAAAAGGAACCCTAGTCTTGACTAGCTCTGATAATGCTCTATCAAAGATGTACACAGTCATTAAAAGATATCGTTATCCAAAAGTTTTTTTAAAAATCACTATTTATTAGTCTTCCAAAAACCTCAAAAGACTCCTGACAAATATCTCAAACTAAAAAACAAAACAAAACAAAACTGAATGACAAGAGACATTTTTGTTGTTGTTAAGTTCAGAAGAATAAACACTGCTGAGGTTCTGGTGGATGACAAAGAGCTGTCTTCTTCCTTCATGACATTGGCCTGGTTTTTCTCTAGACTCCTTATTAATGGAGCTGTGCAATACCATCAATGATGTGTCTGTGTGGAGACAAACATACCCACAGTTTCAGAAATGGCTCCAACGCAATTGTCACGTGCTTCCATCCATGACTAGTGTTGTCATACAAAGAAAATGTTGCGTTTGAATATTGGCCTGTTCAATTATGAGTGTGAGGGCCATTTGATCCACTTAATGTTCAGCATGTTAATTAAGTCTGGGACTTTTTCTGTTTTATTATTTTACACATAATTAAATTAGGGTCCCAGCCTTCGCCACTGGCTATAGAATCATTTACAGATGACTCTATGACAGGTCTTCAGTTCAACTTGCCAGTATCAGGGTCTGATTTTGGGGAAGGAAGCAAGGACATAAATCAAAGAAATAGTTGAAGAACAGTTACAGTAACTTCTTTGTGGACTTCAAGCATCAAACTAATTGATTTTTTTGTTGTTTGTGAATTAACATGAGCTTTGTGTTACTTGAGTCTTTTTAGACAAGGATGATTGTTTGATCCTACAATATGGATTTTGTCCTAACATAATTGACTCTAATTGTGTGCTATCTGAGTTGCTGGGTGGCAAGAATGTGCTGAGTATTTCCCTGCCTGTGAAGGAAACCCTCACGACACAAAGGCTGGTATGTATTGCATCTAGTGATTGAGTGTCAAGCTCAGAGAGAGCAAGAACTTCGTGTTCTTCCCTGTGAGATGACACGTGTGTACAAGGGAAACATTCTTCACGTACTTTAGAATCTCTGCTGCATAACAAAAGGCTATATTAAGCTAAGAGAACTTCTGAATAAATTGATTCCTTTGTTTTGAAAATGTATCATTTTTTCAAGGTACATTAGGCCAATGTAGAAATCCATTCTTGGCAATCACATCACAAGAATATCTATAGAATGCTCTAAACTGGAGTAAAAAACTAATCTATTTCCTATTATTTATATAATAATTATTTCTTTCAGAATAAAGAATAGCACTTGTAACTGTTTTTCTTACGCAAGCTCATAAGTTTACCTGCTATTATTTGACAAGTAAAAACGTTGGAATGATTGCCTTTTATTTTTTGGGGGGGAGGGGTGGGGAAACAGTCAAATAGTGCCTTCCAATGTTTTAAATGATTGAATTCCCCCTCAAAGTAAAGCAAAAAACAAACAAAAAGGAATACAATATGTGCAGAGTAAATTCACTCTCATAAATAATTTATTTGCAATATCATTTTGTTATGTTGAGCACATCTTCTCTGCACTAGGAACAACTAATTCCAGATATTTGTTACGACTGAGTTTTTAAGGGAGACCTTAAAACCATAAGGTGCTCAGTGGGAGAAAGATAAGGCTTTTTACCTTCTACTCCAGTAGAGTTACCGTCTTGGAAACTCACAGAGGCAGTTCCACCCTGTCCTAATGGTCGCTATGAGTCTGTATCCATTGACGGCAGTGCGTTTGTTTGTTTTCAATTTTCTATTAGCAAATGAATTAGAATTAAATAGAAGAACTTCATACATTAATAAAACGATCACTTTATATTTGCTGTTCTCTCTCTCTCATTCTTACAGAGACAGGATAGTGTTATGAGATAAAAATAGAGGCCGAGTAGTCTGATGGTTTGAACCCACCACCCCGTCAGCTGGAGAAAGACGCTTTTGGGACTGTGAAGATTTGCGTGGGAAACCCAGTGGGGCCATTCTCTTCTATCCTCTAGTGTCAAGACCAGGCAGAATTGACCGAAGGAAGAGAGTCTTTTTGTCAGATGACTTACACTCTCGCTGGGAATAGATACTGGTTTGCAATCTTTTCTCATTACTTTGTTTTGTTTCCTGTTTTAGTAAGAATTGACACAAAATGGTGCTCATTCAATGCAGAGGGAATTCTAAAAATAATTTTTAGTTCTTATGAAAGGGAGGATTTCTGTATTCCATGAGGAACTGCTTTCAATTTCCAGTTTTAAATGTTTTTCTGTGAATTATTCTCATATTAACTTCACTTTTATTTAACCAATATCAGGGAAAGAAAAAGATTATTGCCAATATAGTTAAATAGAATAATATATGTAAAAGTACACTGTAAACAACACATTTTTAAAGTTTTTGTACTCTTTTGATTAAAAAAAAGACTGAATGCTTCTGACAAAGCAAGTGATCTATTCGAAGGAACTAGAATATTAATAACATCTTTCAGCAATGTTTTGAGGCAATAGACAATTTTGAATGGAAATGATTAATTTTCTACAGA